>NC_134483.1:268870004-269500341 GCF_040206685.1 Ascaphus truei
TACAGTGTGAGATAGCTGTGCATCGTTTGTGTGTGTGACAGTGAGAGAGAGCTGTGCATCGTGTGTGTGTGTGTGTGTGAGACAGTGAGAGATAGCTGTGCATTGTATGTGTGTGACAGAGAGAGATAGCTGTGGCATCGTGTGTGTGTGACAGTGAGAGATAGCTGTGCATCGTATGTGTGTGTGTGTGTGTGACAGTGAGAGATAGCTGTGCATCGTGTGTGTGTGTGACAGGGAGAGATAGCTGTGCATCATGTGTGTGTGTGACAGTGAGAGATAGCTGTGCATCGTGTGTGTGTGTGAGACAGTGAAAGATAGCTGTGCATCGTGTGTGTGTGTGTGACTGTGAGAGATAGCTGTGCATCGTGTGTGTGTGTGACAGTGAAAGATAGCTGTGCATCGTGAGAGAAAGAGCGCAGGGAGAGAGAGAGAGAGAGAGCGCAGAGAGAGAGAAAGAAACAGCGCAGAGAGAGAGAGAAAGAAAGAGCACAGAGAGAGAGAGAGCGAGAAAGAGCGCAGAGAGAGAAAGAAAGAGCCCAGAGAGAGAAAGAAAGAGCGCAGAGAGAAAGAAAGAGCGCAGAGAGAGAAAGAAAGAGTGCAGAGAGAGAAAGAAAGAGCGCAGAGAGAGAAAGAAAGAGCGCAGAGAGAGAGAGGGCAGTGAGAGATAAAGAAAGAGCGCAGAGAGAGAAAGAAAGAGCGCAGAGAGAGAGAGGGCAGTGAGAGATAAAGAAAGAGCGCAGAGAGGAGAGAAAGAGTGCAGAGAGAGAGAGCGCAGAGAGAGAGAGCGCAGAGAGAGCGCAGAGAGAGAGCGCAGAGAGAGAGAAAGAAAGAGCGCAGAGAGAGAGAAAGAAAGCGCAGAGAGAGAAAGAAAGCGCAGAGAGAGAAAGAAAGAGCGCAGAGAGAGCGCAGAGAGAGAGCGCAGAGAGAGAAAGAAAGAGCGCAGAGAGAGAGAGAAAGAGCGCAAGGAAAGAGAGCGCAGAGTGAGAGAAAGAAAGAGTGCAGAGAGAGAGAAAGAGCGCAGAGAGAGAGAAAGAAAGAGTGCAGAGAGAGAAAGAGCGCAGAGAGAGAGAGAGAAAGAAAGAGTGCAGAGAGAGAGAGAAAGAAAGAAAGAGCGCAGAGAGAAAGAAAGAGCGCAGAGAGAAAGAAAGAGCGCAGAGAGAGAGAAATAAATAGCGCAGAGAGAGGGAAAGAAAGCGCAGAGAGAGAAAGAAAGAGCGCAGAGAGAGAGAGAAAGAGCGCAGAGAGAGAAAGAAAGAGCGCAGAGAGAGAAAGAAAGAGCGTAGAGAGACAGAAAGAGCGTAGAGAGAGAGAAAGAGCGGAGAGAGAGAGAGAAAGAAAGAGCACAGAGAGAGAAAGAAAGAGCGCAGAGAAAGAGAGCGCAGAGAGAGAGAGAGCGCAGAGAGAGAGAAAGAAAGAGCGCAGAGAGAGAGAGAGCGCAGAGAGAGAAAGAGCACAGAGAGAGAAAGAAAGAGCGCAGAGAGAGAAAGAAAGAGCGCAGAGAGAGAGAAAGAGTGCAGAGAGAAAGAAAGAGCGCAGAGAGAGAAATAAAGAGCGCAGAGAAAGAAAGAAAGAGTGCAGAGAGAGAGAAAGAAAGAGCACAGAGAGAGAGAGAGAGAGCGCAGAGAGAAAGAGAGAAAGAGCGCAGAGAGAGAGAGAGAAAGAGCGCAGAGAGAGAGAGAGAGCGCAGAGAGAGAAAGAAAGAGTGCAGAGAAAGAAAGATAGAAAGAGCGCAGAGAGAAAGAAAGAAAGAGCGCAGAGAAAGAAAGAAAGAGCACAGAGAGAAAAAAAGAAAGAGCGCAGAGAGAGAGAGAAAGAAAGAGCGCTCTTTCTTTCTCTCTGCGCTCTCTCTCTCTCTGCGCTCTCTCTCTGCGCTCTCTCTCTCTCTGCGCTCTTTCTTTCTCTTTCTCTCTGCGCTCTTTCTCTCTCTCTCTGCGCTCTTTATTTCTCTCTCTGCACTCTCTCTCTATCTCTGCGCTCTTTCTTTCTCTCTGCGCTCTTTCTTTCTCTCTGCTCTCTTTCTCTCTCTCTGCGCTCTTTCTCTCTGAGCTCTTTCTTTCTCTCTCTGCGCTCTTTCTTTCTCTCTCTGCGCTCTTTCTTTCTCTCTCTATGCTCTTTCTTTCTCTCTCTCTGCGCTCTTTCTTTCTCTCTCTGCGCTCTTTCTCTCTCTGCGCTCTTTCTCTCTCTCTGCGCTCTCTCTCTCTCTCTCTGCGCTCTTTCTTTCTCTGCTCTCTTTCTTTCTCTCTCTGCGCTCTTTCTCTCTCCGCTCTTTCTTTCTCTTTCTCTCTGCGCTCTTTCTCTCTCTCTGCGCTCTTTCTTTCTCTGCGCTCTTTCTTTCTCTGCGCTCTTTCTTTCTCTCTCTGCGCTCTTTCTTTCTTTCTCTGTTCTCTTTCTTTCTCTCTCTGCTCTCTTTCTTTCTCTCTCTGCGCTCTTTCTTTCTCTCTCTGCGCTCTTTCTTTCTCTCTGCGCTCTTTCTCTCTCAGCGCAGAGAGAGAGAGAAAGAGCGCAGAGAGAGAGAGAAAGAGCGCAGAGAGAGAGAGAGAGAGAGAGCGCAGAGAGAAAGAAAGAAAGAGCGCAGAGAGAGAGAAAGAAAGATCGCTTTTTCTCTCTCTGTGTGCTCTTTCTCTCTCTGCGCTCTTTCCTTCTCTCTGTGCTCTTTCTTTCTCTCTCTGCGCTCTTTCTTTCTTTCTCTCTTCGCTCTTTCTTTCTCTCTGCGCTCTTTCTTTCTCTCTCTGCGCTCTTTCTTTCTCTCTGCACTCTTTCTTTCTCTGCGCTCTTTCTTTCTTTCTGCGCTCTTTCTTTCTCTCTGCGCTCTTTCTCTCTCTCTGCGCTCTTTCTTTCTCTCTCTCTGCGCTCTCTCTCTGCGCTCTCTCTCTCTGCGCTCTTTCTTTCTCTATCTCTGCGCTCTTTCTTTCTCTCTCTGCGCTCTTTCTTTCTCTCTCTCTGCGCTCTTTCTCTCTCTCTGCGCTCTTTCTCTCTCTCTCTGCGCTCTTTCTTTCTCTCTGCGCTCTTTCTCTCTTGCGCTCTTTCTTTCTCTTTCTCTCTCTGCGCTCTTTCTCTCTCTCTGCGCTCTTTCTCTTTCTCTCTGCGCTCTTTCTCTCTCTCTCTGCGCTCTCTTTCTCTCTCTGCGCTCTTTCTTTCTCTCTCTGCGCTCTTTCTTTCTCTCTCTCTCTGCACTCTTTCTCTCTGCGCTCTTTCTCTCTCTGCGCTCTTTCTTTCTTTCTCTCTACGCTCTTTCTTTCTCCTTGCGCTCTTTCTTTCTATTTGCGCTCTCTCTTTCTCTGTGCGCTCTCTCATTCTCTGTGCACTCATTCTTTCTCTCTCTGCGCTCTTTCTTTCTCTCTCTGCGCTCTTTCTGTCTTTCTCTCTGCGCTCTTTCTTTCTCTCAATGCGCTCTTTCTCTCTGCACTCTTTCTCTCTCTCTCTCTGCGCTCTTTCTTTCTCTCTCTCTGCGCTCTTTCTTTCTCTCTGCGCTCGTTCTTTCTCTCTCTCTCTCTGCGCTCTTTCTTTCTCTCTCTCTCTCTGCGCTCTTTCTTTCTCTCTCTCTCTGCGCTCTTTCTTTCTCTGCGTTCTTTCTTTCTCTCTCTGCGCTCTCTCTCTGCGCTCTTTCTCTCTCTGCGCTCTTTCTCTCTCTCTGCGCTCTTTCTTTCTCTGCGCTCTTTCTTTCTCTCTCTGCGCTGTTTCTTTCTCTCTCTGTGCTCTCTCTCTCTGCGCTCTCTCTCTCTCTCTGCGCTCTCTCTCTCTCTCTCTGCGCTCTCTCTCTCTCTCTGCGCTCTTTCTTTCTCTCTCTCTGTGCTCTTTCTCTCTCTCTCCGCTCTTTCTCTCTCTCTGCGCTCTTTCTCTCTCTTTGCGCTCTGTCTTTCTCTCTCTGCGCTCTTTCTTTCTCTCTCTCTCTGCGCTCTTTCTTTCTCTGCGCTTTTTCTCTCTCTGCACTCTTTCGTTCTCTGCGCTCTTTCTTTCTCTCTCTCTGCGCTCTCTCTCTCTGCGCTCTCTCTCTCTGCGCTCTTTCTTTCTCTATCTCTGCGCTCTTTCTTTCTCTATCTCTGCGCTCTTTCTTTCTCTATCTCTGCGCTCTTTCTTTCTCTCTCTGCGCTCTTTCTTTCTCTCTCTCTGCGCTCTTTCTCTCTCTCTGCGCTCTTTCTCTCTCTCTGCGCTCTCTCTCTCTCTCTGCGCTCTTTCTTTCTCTCTGCGCTCTTTCTCTCTTGCGCTCTTTCTCTCTTGCGCTCTTTCTCTCTTGCGCTCTTTCTCTCTCTGCGCTCTTTCTTTCTCTTTCTCGCTCTGCGCTCTTTCTCTCTCTCTGCGCTCTTTCTCTTTCTTTCTGCGCTCTTTCTCTCTCTCTCTGCGCTCTTTCTTTCTCTCTCTGCGCTCTTTCTTTCTCTCTCTCTCTGCGCTCTTTCTCTCTGCGCTCTTTCTCTCTCTGCGCTCTTTCTTTCTTTCTCTCTATGCTCTTTCTTTCTCCTTGTGCTCTTTCTTTCTCTTTGCGCTCTCTCTTTCTCTGTGCGCTCTCTCTTTCTCTGTGCGCTCTTTCTTTCTCTCTCTGCGCTCTTTCTTTCTCTCTCTCTGCGCTCTTTCTGTCTTTCTCTCAATGCGCTCTTTCTCTCTCTCTGCACTCTTTTTCTCTCTCTCTCTGCGCTCTTTCTTTCTCTCTCTCTCTGCGCTCTTTCTTTCTCTCTGCGCTCTTTCTTTCTCTCTCTCTGCGCTCTTTCTTTCTCTCTCTCTCTCTGCGCTCTTTCTTTCTCTCTCTCTCTGCGCTCTTTCTTTCTCTCTCTGCGCTCTTTCTTTCTCTCTCTGCGCTCTTTATTTCTCTCTCTGCGCTCTTTCTTTATCTCTCTCTGCGCTCTTTCTTTCTCTCTCTCTGCACTCTTTCTCTCTCTCTGCGCTCTTTCTCTCTCTCTGCGCTCTTTCTCTCTCTTTGCGCTCTGTCTTTCTCTCTCTGCGCTCTTTCTTTCTCTCTCTCTCTGCGCTCTTTCGTTCTCTGCGCTCTTTCTTTCTCTCTCTCTGCGCTCTCTCTCTCTGCGCTCTCTCTCTCTCTGTGCTCTTTCTTTCTCTATCTCTGCGCTCTTTCTTTCTCTATCTGCGCTCTTTCTTTCTCTCTCTCTGCGCTCTCTCTCTCTCTGCGCTCTTTCTCTCTCTCTGCGCTCTTTCTCTCTCTCTCTGCGCTCTTTCTTTCTCTCTCTCTGCGCTCTTTCCGTCTTTCTCTCTGCGCTCTTTCTTTCTCTCAATGCGCTCTTTCTCTCTCTCTGCACTCTTTCTCTCTCTCTCTCTGCGCTCTTTCTTTCTCTCTCTCTCTAAGCTCTTTCTTTCTCTCTGCGCTCTTTCTTTCTCTCTCTCTGCGCTCTTTCTTTCTCTCTCTCTCTGCGCTCTTTCTTTCTCTCTCTGCGCTCTTTCTTTCTCTCTCTGCGCTCTTTCTTTCTCTCTCTCTGAGCTCTTTCTCTCTCTCTGCGCTCTTTCTTTCTCTGCGCTCTTTCTTTCTCTCTCTGCGCTCTTTCTCTCTCTACGCTCTTTCTTTCTCTGCGCTCTTTCTTTCTCTTTCTCTCTGCTCTCTTTCTCTCTCTCTCTGCGCTCTTTCTTTCTCTGCGCTCTTTCTTTCTCTCTCTGCGCTCTTTCTCTCTCTGCGCTCTTTCTCTCTCTGCGCTCTTTCTCGCTCTCTCTGCGCTCTTTCTTTCTCTGCGCTGTTTCTTTCTCTCTCTGTGCTTTCTCTCTCTCTGCGCTCTCTCTCTCTCTCTGCGCTCTCTCTCTCTCTGCGCTCTCTCTCTCTCTCTGTGCTCTCTCTCTCTCTCTGCGCTCTCTCTCTCTGCCCTCTCTCTCTCTTTCTGCGCTCTCTCTCTCTCTCTTTGCGCTCTTTCTTTCTTTTTCTCTGTGCTCTTTCTCTCTCTCTGCGCTCTTTCTTTCTCTCTGCGCTCTTTCTTTCTCTCTCTGCGCTCTTTATTTCTCTCTCTGCGCTCTTTATTTCTCTCTCTGCGCTATTTCTCTCTCTCTCTGCGCTCTTTCTTTCTCTGCGCTCTTTCTTTCTCTCTGCGCTCTTTCTTTCTCTCTCTGCGCTCTTTATTTCTCTCTCTGCGCTCTTTATTTCTCTCTCTGCGCTCTCTCTCTCTCTCTGCGCTATTTCTCTCTCTCTCTGCGCTCTTTCTTTCTCTGCGCTCTTTCTTTCTCTCTGCGCTCTTTCTTTCTCTCTGTGCTCTTTCTTTCTCTCTCTGCGCTCTTTCTTTCTTTCTCTCTTCGCTCTTTCTTTCTCTCTGCGCTCTTTCTTTCTCTCTCTGCGCTCTTTCTTTCTCTCTGCACTCTTTCTTTCTCTGCGCTCTTTCTTTCTTTCTGCGCTCTTTCTTTCTCTCTGCGCTCTTTCTCTCTCTGCGCTCTTTCTTTCTCTCTCTGCGCTCTTTCTTTCTCTCTCTGCGCTCTCTCTCTGCGCTCTCTCTCTCTGCATTCTTTCTTTCTCTATCTCTGCGCTCTTTCTTTCTCTCTCTGCGCTCTTTCTTTCTCTCTCTCTGCGCTCTTTCTCTCTCTCTGCGCTCTTTCTCTCTCTCTCTGCGCTCTTTCTTTCTCTCTGCGCTCTTTCTCTCTTGCGCTCTTTCTCTCTCTGCGCTCTTTCTTTCTCTTTCTCTCTCTGCGCTCTTTCTCTCTCTCTGCACTCTTTCTCTTTCTCTCTGCGCTCTTTCTCTCTCTCTCTGCGCTCTTTCTTTCTCTCTCTGCGCTCTTTCTTTCTCTCTCTCTCTGCGCTCTTTCTATCTGCGCTCTTTCTCTCTCTGCGCTCTTTCTTTCTTTCTCTCTACGCTCTTTCTTTCTCCTTGCGCTCTTTCTTTCTCTTTGCGCTCTTTCTTTCTCTTTGCGCTCTCTCTTTCTCTGTGCACTCTCTCTTTCTCTGTGCACTCTTTCTTTCTCTCTCTGCGCTCTTTCTTTCTCTCTCTCTGCGCTCTTTCTTTCTTTCTCTCTGCGCTCTTTCTTTCTCTCAATGCGCTCTTTCTCTCTCTCTGCACTCTTTCTCTCTCTCTCTCTGCGCTCTTTCTTTCTCTCTCTCTCTGCGCTCTTTCTTTCTCTCTGCGCTCTTTCTTTCTCTCTCTCTCTCTGCGCTCTTTCTTTCTCTCTCTCTCTGCGCTCTTTCTTTCTCTGCGCTCTTTCTTTCTCTCTCTGCGCTCTCTCTCTGCGCTCTTTCTCTCTCTGCGCTCTTTCTCTCTCTCTCTGCGCTCTTTCTTTCTCTCTCTGTGCTCTCTCTCTCTCTCTGCGCTCTCTCTCTCTCTCTCTGCGCTCTCTCTCTCTCTCTGCGCTCTTTCTTTCTCTCTCTCTGTGCTCTTTCTCTCTCTCTGCGCTCTTTCTCTCTCTCTGCGCTCTTTCTCTCTCTTTGCGCTCTGTCTTTCTCTCTCTGCGCTCTTTCTTTCTCTCTCTCTCTGCGCTCTTTCTTTCTCTGCGCTTTTTCTCTCTCTGTACTCTTTCGTTCTCTGCGCTCTTTCTTTCTCTCTCTCTGCGCTCTCTCTCTCTGCGCTCTTTCTTTCTCTATCTCTGCGCTCTTTCTTTCTCTATCTCTGCGCTCTTTCTTTCTCTCTCTGCGCTCTTTCTTTCTCTCTCTCTGCGCTCTTTCTCTCTCTCTGCGCTCTTTCTCTCTCTCTCTGCGCTCTTTCTTTCTCTCTGCGCTCTTTCTCTCTTGCGCTCTTTCTCTCTTGCGCTCTTTCTCTCTCTGCGCTCTTTCTCTCTCTGCGCTCTTTCTTTCTCTCTCTCTCTGCGCTCTTTCTTTCTCTCTCTGCGCTCTTTCTTTCTCTCTCTCTCTGCGCTCTTTCTCTCTGCGCTCTTTCTCTCTCTGCGCTCTTTCTTTCTTTCTCTCTACGCTCTTTCTTTCTCCTTGCGCTCTTTCTTTCTCTTTGCGCTCTCTCTTTCTCTGTGCGCTCTCTCTTTCTCTGTGCGCTCTTTCTTTCTCTCTCTGCGCTCTTTCTTTCTCTCTCTCTGCGCTCTTTCGTCTTTCTCTCAATGCGCTCTCTCTCTCTCTCTGCACTCTTTTTCTCTCTCTCTCTGCGCTCTTTCTTTCTCTCTCTCTCTGCGCTCTTTTTTCTCTCTGCGCTCTTTCTTTCTCTCTCTCTCTCTGCGCTCTTTCTTTCTCTCTCTCTCTGCGCTCTCTCTCTGCGCTCTCTCTCTCTCTGCGCTCTTTCTTTCTCTTTCTCTCTGCACTCTTTCTCTCTCTCTCTGCGCTCTTTATTTCTCTCTCTGCACTCTCGCTCTATCTCTGCGCTCTTTCTTTCTCTCTGCGCTCTTTCTTTCTCTCTGCTCTCTTTCTCTCTCTCTGCGCTCTTTCTCTCTGAGCTCTTTCTTTCTCTCTCTGCGCTCTTTCTTTCTCTCTCTGCGCTCTTTCTTTCTCTCTCTGTGCTCTTTCTTTCTCTCTCTCTCTGCGCTCTTTCTTTCTCTCTCTGCGCTCTTTCTCTCTCTGCGCTCTTTCTCTCTCTCTGCGCTCTCTCTCTCTCTCTGCGCTCTTTCTTTCTCTGCGCTCTTTCTTTCTCTCTCTGCGCTCTTTCTCTCTCCGCTCTTTCTTTCTCTTTCTCTCTGCGCTCTTTCTCTCTCTCTGCGCTCTTTCTTTCTCTGCGCTCTTTCTTTCTCTGCGCTCTTTCTTTCTCTCTCTGCGCTCTTTCTTTCTCTCTCTGTGCTCTTTCTTTCTCTCTCTCTCTGCGCTCTTTCTTTCTCTCTCTGCGCTCTTTCTCTCTCTGCGCTCTTTCTCTCTCTCTGCGCTCTCTCTCTCTCTCTGCGCTCTTTCTTTCTCTGCGCTCTTTCTTTCTCTCTCTGCGCTCTTTCTCTCTCCGCTCTTTCTTTCTCTTTCTCTCTGCGCTCTTTCTCTCTCTCTGCGCTCTTTCTTTCTCTGCGCTCTTTCTTTCTCTGCGCTCTTTCTTTCTCTCTCTGTACTCTTTCTTTCTTTCTCTGCTCTCTTTCTTTCTCTCTCTGCTCTCTTTCTTTCTCTCTCTGCGCTCTTTCTTTCTCTCTCTGCGCTCTTTCTTTCTCTCTGCGCTCTTTCTCTCTCAGCGCAGAGAGAGAGAGAAAGAGCGCAGAGAGAGAGAGAAAGAGCGCAGAGAGAGAGAGAGAGAGAGAGCGCAGAGAGAAAGAAAGAAAGAGCGCAGAGAGAGAGAAAGAAAGATCGCTTTTTCTCTCTCTGTGTGCTCTTTCTCTCTCTGCGCTCTTTCCTTCTCTCTGTGCTCTTTCTTTCTCTCTCTGCGCTCTTTCTTTCTTTCTCTCTTCGCTCTTTCTTTCTCTCTGCGCTCTTTCTTTCTCTCTCTGCGCTCTTTCTTTCTCTCTGCACTCTTTCTTTCTCTGCGCTCTTTCTTTCTTTCTGCGCTCTTTCTTTCTCTCTGCGCTCTTTCTCTCTCTCTGCGCTCTTTCTTTCTCTCTCTCTGCGCTCTCTCTCTGCACTCTCTCTCTCTGCGCTCTTTCTTTCTCTATCTCTGCGCTCTTTCTTTCTCTCTCTGCGCTCTTTCTTTCTCTCTCTCTGCGCTCTTTCTCTCTCTCTGCGCTCTTTCTCTCTCTCTCTGCGCTCTTTCTTTCTCTCTGCGCTCTTTCTCTCTTGCGCTCTTTCTTTCTCTTTCTCTCTCTGCGCTCTTTCTCTCTCTCTGCGCTCTTTCTCTTTCTCTCTGCGCTCTTTCTCTCTCTCTCTGCGCTCTCTCTCTCTCTCTGCGCTCTTTCTTTCTCTCTCTCTGTGCTCTTTCTCTCTCTCTCCGCTCTTTCTCTCTCTCTGCGCTCTTTCTCTCTCTTTGCGCTCTGTCTTTCTCTCTCTGCGCTCTTTCTTTCTCTCTCTCTCTGCGCTCTTTCTTTCTCTGCGCTTTTTCTCTCTCTGCACTCTTTCGTTCTCTGCGCTCTTTCTTTCTCTCTCTCTGCGCTCTCTCTCTCTGCGCTCTCTCTCTCTGCGCTCTTTCTTTCTCTATCTCTGCGCTCTTTCTTTCTCTATCTCTGCGCTCTTTCTTTCTCTATCTCTGCGCTCTTTCTTTCTCTCTCTGCGCTCTTTCTTTCTCTCTCTCTGCGCTCTTTCTCTCTCTGCGCTCTTTCTTTCTTTCACTCTACGCTCTTTCTTTCTCCTTGCGCTCTTTCTTTCTATTTGCGCTCTCTCTTTCTCTGTGCGCTCTCTCATTCTCTGTGCACTCTTTCTTTCTCTCTCTGCGCTCTTTCTTTCTCTCTCTGCGCTCTTTCTGTCTTTCTCTCTGCGCTCTTTCTTTCTCTCAATGCGCTCTTTCTCTCTCTCTGCACTCTTTCTCTCTCTCTCTCTGCGCTCTTTCTTTCTCTCTCTCTGCGCTCTTTCTTTCTCTCTGCGCTCGTTCTTTCTCTCTCTCTCTGCGCTCTTTCTTTCTCTCTCTCTCTCTGCGCTCTTTCTTTCTCTCTCTCTCTGCGCTCTTTCTTTCTCTGCGCTCTTTCTTTCTCTCTCTGCGCTCTCTCTCTGCGCTCTTTCTCTCTCTGCGCTCTTTCTCTCTCTCTGCGCTCTTTCTTTCTCTGCGCTCTTTCTTTCTCTCTCTGCGCTGTTTCTTTCTCTCTCTGTGCTCTCTCTCTCTGCGCTCTCTCTCTCTCTCTGCGCTCTCTCTCTCTCTCTCTGCGCTCTCTCTCTCTCTCTGCGCTCTTTCTTTCTCTCTCTCTGTGCTCTTTCTCTCTCTCTCCGCTCTTTCTCTCTCTCTGCGCTCTTTCTCTCTCTTTGCGCTCTGTCTTTCTCTCTCTGCGCTCTTTCTTTCTCTCTCTCTCTGCGCTCTTTCTTTCTCTGCGCTTTTTCTCTCTCTGCACTCTTTCGTTCTCTGCGCTCTTTCTTTCTCTCTCTCTGCGCTCTCTCTCTCTGCGCTCTCTCTCTCTGCGCTCTTTCTTTCTCTATCTCTGCGCTCTTTCTTTCTCTATCTCTGCGCTCTTTCTTTCTCTATCTCTGCGCTCTTTCTTTCTCTCTCTGCGCTCTTTCTTTCTCTCTCTCTGCGCTCTTTCTCTCTCTCTGCGCTCTTTCTCTCTCTCTGCGCTCTCTCTCTCTCTCTCTGCGCTCTTTCTTTCTCTCTGCGCTCTTTCTCTCTTGCGCTCTTACTCTCTTGCGCTCTTTCTCTCTTGCGCTCTTTCTCTCTCTGCGCTCTTTCTTTCTCTTTCTCGCTCTGCGCTCTTTCTCTCTCTCTGCGCTCTTTCTCTTTCTTTCTGCGCTCTTTCTCTCTCTCTCTGCGCTCTTTCTTTCTCTCTCTGCGCTCTTTCTTTCTCTCTCTCTCTGCGCTCTTTCTCTCTGCGCTCTTTCTCTCTCTGCGCTCTTTCTTTCTTTCTCTCTATGCTCTTTCTTTCTCCTTGTGCTCTTTCTTTCTCTTTGCGCTCTCTCTTTCTCTGTGCGCTCTCTCTTTCTCTGTGCGCTCTTTCTTTCTCTCTCTGCGCTCTTTCTTTCTCTCTCTCTGCGCTCTTTCTGTCTTTCTCTCAATGCGCTCTTTCTCTCTCTCTGCACTCTTTTTCTCTCTCTCTCTGCGCTCTTTCTTTCTCTCTCTCTCTGCGCTCTTTCTTTCTCTCTGCGCTCTTTCTTTCTCTCTCTCTGCGCTCTTTCTTTCTCTCTCTCTCTCGGCACTCTTTCTTTCTCTCTCTCTCTGCGCTCTTTCTTTCTCTCTCTGCGCTCTTTCTTTCTCTCTCTGCGCTCTTTATTTCTCTCTCTGCGCTCTTTCTTTCTCTCTCTCTGCGCTCTTTCTTTCTCTCTCTCTGCGCTCTTTCTCTCTCTCTGCGCTCTTTCTCTCTCTCTGCGCTCTTTCTCTCTCTCTGCGCTCTTTCTCTCTCTTTGCGCTCTGTCTTTCTCTCTCTGCGCTCTTTCTTTCTCTCTCTCTCTGCGCTCTTTCGTTCTCTGCGCTCTTTCTTTCTCTCTCTCTGCGCTCTCTCTCTCTGCGCTCTCTCTCTCTGTGCTCTTTCTTTCTCTATCTCTGCGCTCTTTCTTTCTCTATCTGCGCTCTTTCTTTCTCTCTCTCTGCGCTCTCTCTCTCTCTGCGCTCTTTCTCTCTCTCTGCGCTCTTTCTCTCTCTCTCTGCGCTCTTTCTTTCTCTCTCTCTGCGCTCTTTCCGTCTTTCTCTCTGCGCTCTTTCTTTCTCTCAATGCGCTCTTTCTCTCTCTCTGCACTCTTTCTCTCTCTCTCTCTGCGCTCTTTCTTTCTCTCTCTCTCTAAGCTCTTTCTTTCTCTCTGCGCTCTTTCTTTCTCTCTCTCTCTCTGCGCTCTTTCTTTCTCTCTCTCTCTGCGCTCTTTCTTTCTCTCTCTGCGCTCTTTCTTTCTCTCTCTGCGCTCTTTCTTTCTCTCTCTCTGAGCTCTTTCTCTCTCTCTGCGCTCTTTCTTTCTCTGCGCTCTTTCTTTCTCTCTCTGCGCTCTTTCTCTCTCTACGCTCTTTCTTTCTCTGCGCTCTTTCTTTCTCTTTCTCTCTGCTCTCTTTCTCTCTCTCTCTGCGCTCTTTCTTTCTCTGCGCTCTTTCTTTCTCTCTCTGCGCTCTTTCTCTCTCTGCGCTCTTTCTCTCTCTGCGCTCTATCTCGCTCTCTCTGCGCTCTTTCTTTCTCTGCGCTGTTTCTTTCTCTCTCTGTGCTTTCTCTCTCTCTGCGCTCTCTCTCTCTCTCTGCGCTCTCTCTCTCTCTGCGCTCTCTCTCTCTCTCTGCGCTCTCTCTCTCTGCGCTCTCTCTCTCTTTCTGCGCTCTCTCTCTCTCTCTTTGCGCTCTTTCTTTCTCTTTCTCTGTGCTCTTTCTCTCTCTCTGCGCTCTTTCTTTCTCTCTGCGCTCTTTCTTTCTCTCTCTGCGCTCTTTATTTCTCTCTCTGCGCTCTTTATTTCTCTCTCTGCGCTATTTCTCTCTCTCTCTGCGCTCTTTCTTTCTCTGCGCTCTTTCTTTCTCTCTGCGCTCTTTCTTTCTCTCTCTGCGCTCTTTATTTCTCTCTCTGCGCTCTTTATTTCTCTCTCTGCGCTCTCTCTCTCTCTCTGCGCTATTTCTCTCTCTCTCTGCGCTCTTTCTTTCTCTGCGCTCTTTCTTTCTCTCAGCGCTCTTTCTTTCTCTCTGTGCTCTTTCTTTCTCTCTCTGCGCTCTTTCTTTCTTTCTCTCTTCGCTCTTTCTTTCTCTCTGCGCTCTTTCTTTCTCTCTCTGCGCTCTTTCTTTCTTTCTGCGCTCTTTCTTTCTCTCTGCGCTCTTTCTCTCTCTCTGCGCTCTTTCTTTCTCTCTCTGCGCTCTTTCTTTCTCTCTCTGCGCTCTCTCTCTGCGCTCTCTCTCTCTGCATTCTTTCTTTCTCTATCTCTGCGCTCTTTCTTTCTCTCTCTGCGCTCTTTCTTTCTCTCTCTCTGCGCTCTTTCTCTCTCTCTGCGCTCTTTCTCTCTCTCTCTGCGCTCTTTCTTTCTCTCTGCGCTCTTTCTCTCTTGCGCTCTTTCTCTCTCTGTGCTCTTTCTTTCTCTTTCTCTCTCTGCGCTCTTTCTCTCTCTCTGCGCTCTTTCTCTTTCTCTCTGCGCTCTTTCTCTCTCTCTCTGCGCTCTTTCTTTCTCTCTCTGCGCTCTTTCTTTCTCTCTCTCTCTGCGCTCTTTCTATCTGCGCTCTTTCTCTCTCTGCGCTCTTTCTTTCTTTCTCTCTATGCTCTTTCTTTCTCCTTGCGCTCTTTCTTTCTCTTTGCGCTCTTTCTTTCTCTTTGCGCTCTCTCTTTCTCTGTGCGCTCTCTCTTTCTCTGTGCACTCTTTCTTTCTCTCTCTGCGCTCTTTCTTTCTCTCTCTCTGCGCTCTTTCTGTCTTTCTCTCTGCGCTCTTTCTTTCTCTCAATGCGCTCTTTCTCTCTCTCTGCACTCTTTCTCTCTCTCTCTCTGCGCTCTTTCTTTCTCTCTCTCTCTGCGCTCTTTCTTTCTCTCTGCGCTCTTTCTTTCTCTCTCTCTCTCTGCGCTCTTTCTTTCTCTCTCTCTCTGCGCTCTTTCTTTCTCTGCGCTCTTTCTTTCTCTCTCTGCGCTCTCTCTCTGCGCTCTTTCTCTCTCTGCGCTCTTTCTCTCTCTCTCTGCGCTCTTTCTTTCTCTCTCTGTGCTCTCTCTCTCTCTGCGCTCTCTCTCTCTCTCTCTGCGCTCTCTCTCTCTCTCTGCGCTCTTTCTTTCTCTCTCTCTGTGCTCTTTCTCTCTCTCTGCGCTCTTTCTCTCTCTCTGCGCTCTTTCTCTCTCCTTGCGCTCTGTCTTTCTCTCTCTGCGCTCTTTCTTTCTCTCTCTCTCTGCGCTCTTTCTTTCTCTGCGCTTTTTCTCTCTCTGTACTCTTTCGTTCTCTGCGCTCTTTCTTTCTCTCTCTCTGCGCTCTCTCTCTCTGCGCTCTTTCTTTCTCTATCTCTGCGCTCTTTCTTTCTCTATCTCTGCGCTCTTTCTTTCTCTCTCTGCGCTCTTTCTTTCTCTCTCTCTGCGCTCTTTCTCTCTCTCTCTGCGCTCTTTCTTTCTCTCTGCGCTCTTTCTCTCTTGCGCTCTTTCTCTCTTGCGCTCTTTCTCTCTCTGCGCTCTTTCTCTCTCTGCGCTCTTTCTTTCTCTCTCTCTCTGCGCTCTTTCTTTCTCTCTCTGCGCTCTTTCTTTCTCTCTCTCTCTGCGGTCTTTCTCTCTGCGCTCTTTCTCTCTCTGCGCTCTTTCTTTCTTTCTCTCTACGCTCTTTCTTTCTCCTTGCGCTCTTTCTTTCTCTTTGCGCTCTCTCTTTCTCTGTGCGCTCTCTCTTTCTCTGTGCGCTCTTTCTTTCTCTCTCTGCGCTCTTTCTTTCTCTCTCTCTGCGCTCTTTCTGTCTTTCTCTCAATGCGCTCTTTCTCTCTCTCTGCACTCTTTTTCTCTCTCTCTCTGCGCTCTTTCTTTCTCTCTCTCTCTGCGCTCTTTTTTCTCTCTGCGCTCTTTCTTTCTCTCTCTCTGCGCTCTTTCTTTCTCTCTCTCTCTCTGCGCTCTTTCTTTCTCTCTCTCTCTGCGCTCTTTCTTTCTCTCTCTGCGCTCTTTCTTTCTCTCTCTGCGCTCTTTCTTTCTCTCTCTGCGCTCTTTCTTTCTCTCTCTCTGCGCTCTTTCTCTCTCTGCGCTCTTTCTTTCTCTGCGCTCTTTCTTTCTCTCTCTGCGCTCTTTCTCTCTCTGCGCTCTTTCTTTCTCTTTCTCTCTGCGCTCTTTCTCTCTCTCTCTGCGCTCTTTCTTTCTCTGCGCTCTTTCTTTCTCTCTCTGCGCTCTTTCTCTCTCTGCGCTCTTTCTCTCTCTGCGCTCTTTCTCTCTCTGCGCTCTTTCTCTCTCTCTCTGCGCTCTTTCTTTCTCTGCGCTCTTTCTTTCTCTCTCTGCGCTGTTTCTTTCTCTCTCTGTGCTCTCTCTCTCTCTCTGCGCTCTCTCTCTCTCTCTGCGCTCTCTCTCTCTCTCTGTGCTCTCTCTCTCTCTGTGCTCTCTCTCTCTCTCTCTGCGCTCTCTCTCTCTCTCTGCGCTCTCTCTCTCTCTCTGCGCTCTTTCTTTCTCTCTCTCTGTGCTCTTTCTCTCTCTCTGCGCTCTTTTTCTCTTTTCTGCGCTCTTTCTCTCTCTTTGCGCTCTGTCTTTCTCTCTCTGCGCTCTTTCTTTCTCTCTCTGCGCTCTTTCTTTCTCTGCGCTTTTTCTCTCTCTGCACTCTTTCGTTCTCTGCGCTCTTTCTTTCTCTCTCTCTGCGCTCTCTCTCTCTGCGCTCTCTCTCTCTGTGCTCTTTCTTTCTCTATCTCTGCGCTCTTTCTTTCTCTCTCTGCGCTCTTTCTTTCTCTCTCTCTGCGCTCTCTCTCTGCGCTCTTTCTCTCTCTCTGCGCTCTTTCTCTCTCTCTCTGCGCTCTTTCTTTCTCTCTGCGCTCTTTCTCTCTTGCGCTCTTTCTCTCTCTGCGCTCTTTCTCTCTCTGCGCTCTTTCTTTCTCTTTCTCTCTCTGCGCTCTTTCTCTCTCTCTGCGCTCTTTCTCTTTCTCTCTGCGCTCTTTCTCTCTCTCTCTGCGCTCTTTCTTTCTCTCTCTGCGCTCTTTCTTTCTCTCTCTCTCTGCGCTCTCTCTGCGCTCTTTCTCTCTCTGCGCTCTTTCTTTCTTTCTCTCTACGCTCTTTCTTTCTCCTTGCGCTCTTTCTTTCTCTTTGCGCTCTCTCTTTCTCTGTGCGCTCTCTCTTTCTCTGTGCGCTCTTTCTTTCTCTCTCTGCGCTCTTTCTTTCTCTCTCTGCGCTCTTTCTTTCTCTGCGCTTTTTCTCTCTCTGCACTCTTTCTCTCTCTTTGCGCTCTGTCTTTCTCTCTCTGCGCTCTTTCTTTCTCTCTCTGCGCTCTTTCTTTCTCTGCGCTTTTTCTCTCTCTGCACTCTTTCGTTCTCTGCGCTCTTTCTTTCTCTCTCTCTGCGCTCTCTCTCTCTGTGCTCTTTCTTTCTCTATCTCTGCGCTCTTTCTTTCTCTCTATGCGCTCTTTCTTTCTCTCTCTCTGCGCTCTCTCTCTGCGCTCTTTCTCTCTCTCTGCGCTCTTTCTCTCTCTCTCTGCGCTCTTTCTTTCTCTCTGCGCTCTTTCTCTCTTGCGCTCTTTCTCTCTCTGCGCTCTTTCTCTCTCTGCGCTCTTTCTTTCTCTTTCTCTCTCTGCGCTCTTTCTCTCTCTCTGCGCTCTTTCTCTTTCTCTCTGCGCTCTTTCTCTCTCTCTCTGCGCTCTTTCTTTCTCTCTCTGCGCTCTTTCTTTCTCTCTCTCTCTGCGCTCTCTCTGCGCTCTTTCTCTCTCTGCGCTCTTTCTTTCTTTCTCTCTACGCTCTTTCTTTCTCCTTGCGCTCTTTCTTTCTCTTTGCGCTCTCTCTTTCTCTGTGCGCTCTCTCTTTCTCTGTGCGCTCTTTCTTTCTCTCTCTGCGCTCTTTCTTTCTCTCTCTCTGCGCTCTTTCTGTCTTTCTCTCTGCGCTCTTTCTTTCTCTCAATGCGCTCTTTCTCTCTCTCTGCACTCTTTCTCTCTCTCTCTCTGCGCTCTTTCTTTCTCTCTCTCTCTGCGCTATTTCTTTCTCTCTGCGCTCTTTCTTTCTCTCTCTCTCTCTGCGCTCTTTCTTTCTCTCTCTCACTGCGCTCTTTCTTTCTCTCTCTCTCTCTGCGCTCTTTCTTTCTCTCTCTCACTGCGCTCTTTCTTTCTCTCTCTCTCTGCGCTCTTTCTTTCTCTCTGCGCTCTTTCTTTCTCTCTCTCTCTCTGCGCTCTTTCTTTCTTTCTCTCTCTGCGCTCTTTCTTTCTCTCTCTGCGCTCTTTCTTTCTCTCTCTGCGCTCTTTCTTTCTCTCTCTGCGCTCTTTCTTTCTCTCTCTCTGCGCTCTTTCTCTCTCTCTGCGCTCTTTCTCTCTCTCTGCACTCTTTCTCTCTCTCTCTCTGCGCTCTTTCTTTCTCTCTCTCTCTGCGCTATTTCTTTCTCTCTGCGCTCTTTCTTTCTCTCTCTCTCTCTGCGCTCTTTCTTTCTCTCTCTCACTGCGCTCTTTCTTTCTCTCTCTCTCTCTGCGCTCTTTCTTTCTCTCTCTCACTGCGCTCTTTCTTTCTCTCTCTCTCTGCGCTCTTTCTTTCTCTCTGCGCTCTTTCTTTCTCTCTCTCTCTGCGCTCGTTCTTTCTCTCTCTCTGCGCTCTTTCTTTCTCTGTGCTCTTTCTTTCTCTCTCTGCGCTCTTTCTTTCTCTCTCTGCGCTCTTTCTTTCTCTCTCTGCGCTCTTTCTTTCTTTCTATCTCTGCGCTCTCTCTCTGCTCTCTTTCTTTCTCTCTCTCTGCGCTCTTTGTCTCTCTCTGCGCTCTTTCTTTCTCTCTCTCTGTGCTCTCTCTCTTTCTCTCTCTCTGTGCTCTCTCTCTCTCTCTCTGTGCTCTTTCTCTCTCTGTCTGCTCTCTTTCTTTCTCTCTCTCTGCGCTCTTTCTTTCTCTCTCTCTGCGCTCTTTCTCTCTCTCTGCGCTCTTTCTCTCTCTCTGCGCTCTTTCTCTCTCTCTGCGCTCTTTCTCTCTCTCTGCGCTCTTTCTTTCTCTCTGCGCTCTTTCTTTCACTCTGCGCTCTTTCTCTCTCTGCGCTGTTTCTCTCTCTGCGCTGTTTCTCTCTCTGCGCTCTTTCTTTCTCTTTCTCTCTTTGCGCTCTTTCTCTCTCTCTGCGCTCTTTCTCTCTCTCTCTGCGCTCTTTCTTTCTCTTTCTCTCTCTGCGCTCTTTCTTTCTCTTTCTCTCTCTGCGCCCTTTCTCTCTCTCTCTGCGCTCTTTCTTCTTTCTCTCTGCACTCTTTCTTTCTCTCTCTCTGCGCTCTTTCTTTCTCTTTGCGCTCTTTCTTTCTCTGCGCTCTTTCTTTCTCTCTGCGCTCTTTCTTTCTCTCTCTGCGCTCTTTATTTCTCTCTCTCTGCACTCTTTCTTTCTCTCTCTGCGCTCTTTCTTTCTCTCTCTGCGCTCTTTCTTTCTTTCTCTGCGCTCTTTCTTTCTCTTTCTTCGCTCTTTCTTTCTTTCTCTCTGCGCTCTTTCTTTCTCTCTGCGCTTTTTCTCTCTCTCTGCGCTCTTTCTTTCTCTCTCTCTCTCTGCGCTCTTTCTTTCTCTCTGCGCTCTTTCTTTCTCTCTGCGCTCTTTCTCTCTCTCTCTCTCTCTGCGCTCTTTCTTTCTTTCTCTCTGCGCTCTTTCTTTCTCTCTGCGCTCTTTCTTTCTCTCTCTGCGCTCTTTCTTTCTCTCTCTCTGCGCTCTTTCTTTCTCTGCGCTCTTTCTTTCTCTCTCTGCGCTCTTTCTTTCTCTCTCTGCGCTCTTTCTTTCTCTCTCTGCGCTCTTTCTTTCTCTCTCTGCGCTCTTTCTTTCTCTCTCTGCGCTCTTTCTTTCTCTCTCTGCGCTCTTTCTTTCTCTCTCTCTGCGCTCTTTCTCTCTCTCTGCGCTCTTTCTCTTTCTCTGCGCTCTTTCTCTCTCTCTGCGCTCTTTCTCTCTCTCTGCGCTCTTTCTCTCTCTCTATCTGCGCTCTTTCTTTCTCTCTGCGCTCTCTCTCTCTCTCTGCGCTGTTTCTCTCTCTGCGCTGTTTCTCTCTCTGCGCTCTTTCTTTCTCTTTCTCTCTCTCTGCGCTCTTTCTCTCTCTCTCTGCGCTCTTTCTTTCTCTTTCTCTCTCTGCGCTCTTTCTTTCTCTTTCTCTCTGCGCTCTCTCTCTCTCTCTGCGCTCTTTCTTTCTTTCTTTCTCTCTGCGCTCTTTCTTTCTCTCTCTGCGCTCTTTCTTTCTCTCTGCGCTCTTTCTTTCTCTTTGCGCTCTCTCTTTCTCTGTGCGCTCTCTCTCTGTGCGCTCTTTCTTTCTCTCTCTGCGCTCTTTCTTTCTCTCTGCGCTCTTTCTTTCTCTCTCTGCGCTCTTTCTTTCTCTCTGCGCTCTTTCTTTCTTTCTCTCTGCGCTCTTTCTCTCTCTCCCTCTGCGCTCTTTCTCTCTCTCTGCGCTCTTTCTCTCTCTCTCTGCGCTCTTTCTTTCTCTCTCTCTCTGCACTCTTTCTTTCTCTCTCTCTCAGCGCTCTTTCTTTCTCTCAATGCGCTCTTTCTTTCTCTCTCTCTGCGCTGTTTCTTTCTCTCTCTCTCTCTGCGCTCTTTCTTTCTCTCTTTCTCTCTGCGCTCTTTCTTTCTCTCTCTGCGCTCTTTCTCTCTCTGCGCTCTTTCTCTCTCTGCGCTCTCTCTCTCTCTGCGTTCTCTCTCTCTGCGCTCTTTCTCTTTCTATCTGCGTTCTTTCTTTCTCTTTCTCTTTCTCTCTCTGCGCTCTTTCTTTCTCTTTCTCTCTCTGCGCCCTTTCTCTCTCTCTCTGCGCTCTTTCTTTCTTTCTCTCTGCGCTCTTTCTTTCTCTCTCTCTGCGCTCTTTCTCTCTGCGCTCTTTCTCTCTCTGCGCTCTTTCTTTCTTTCTCTCTATGCTCTTTCTTTCTCCTTGCGCTCTTTCTTTCACTTTGCGCTCTCTCTTTCTCTGTGCGCTCTCTCTTTCTCTGTGCGCTCTCTTTCTCTCTCTGCGCTCTTTCTTTCTCTCTCTCTGCGCTCTTTCTTTCTCTCTCTGCGCTCTTTCTTTCTCTCTCTCTCTGCGCTCTTTCTTTCTCTCTGCACTCTTTCTTTCTCTCTCTCTGCGCTCTTTCTTTCTCTCTCTCTCTCTGCGCTCTCTCTCTCTCTGCGCTCTTTCTTTCTCTGCGCTCTTTCTCTCTCTCTGCGCTCTTTCTCTCTCTGCGCTCTTTCTTTCTCTTTCTCTCTGCGCTCTTTCTCTCTCTCTCTGCGCTCTTTCTTTCTCTGCGCTCTTTCTTTCTCTCTCTCTGCGCTCTTTCTCTCTCTCTGCGCTCTTTCTCTCTCTCTCTGCGCTCTTTCTTTCTCTGCGCTCTTTCTTTCTCTCTCTGCGCTCTTTCTTTCTCTCTCTGTGCTCTCTCTCTCTCTGCGCTCTCTCTCTCTCTCTGTGCTCTCTCTCTATCTGCGCTCTCTCTCTCTCTGCGCTCTCTCTCTCTCTGCGCTCTCTCTCTCTCTCTGCGCTCTTTCTTTCTCTCTCTCTGTGCTCTCTCTCTCTCTGCGCTCTTTCTTTCTCTCTCTGCGCTCTTTCTCTCTCTCTGCGCTCTTTCTCTCTCTCTCTGCGCTCTTTCTCTCTCTCTGCGCTCTTTCTCTCTCTGCGCTCTGTCTTTCTCTCTCTGCGCTCTTTCTTTCTCTCTCTGCGCTCTTTCTTTTTCTCTCTGCGCTCTTTCTTTCTCTCTCTCTTTGCGCTCTTTCTTTCTCTGCGCTTTTTCTCTCTCTGCACTCTTTCGTTCTCTGCGCTCTTTCTTTCTCTCTGCGCTCTTTCTTTCTCTCTGCGCTCTTTCTTTCTCTCTCTGCGCTCTTTATTTCTCTCTCTGCGCTCTTTATTTCTCTCTCTGCGCTATTTCTCTCTCTCTGCGCTCTTTCTTTCTCTGCGCTCTTTCTTTCTCTCTGCGCTCTTTCTTTCTCTCTCTGCGCTCTTTATTTCTCTCTCTGCGCTCTTACTCTCTCTCTCAGCTCTTTCTCTCTCTCTGCGCTCTTTCTTTCTCTGCGCTCTTTCTTTCTCTCTCTCTCTCTGCGCTCTTTCTTTCTCTCTGCGCTCTTTCTTTCTCTCTGCGCTCTTTCTTTCTCTCTGCGCTCTTTCTTTCTCTCTGCGCTCTTTCTCTCTCTGCGCTCTTTCTCTCTCTGCGCTCTTTCTCTCTCTGCGCTCTCTCTCCCTGCGCTCTTTCTCTCTCCCTGCGCTCTTTCTCTCTGCGTTCTTTCTTTCTCTTTCTCTCTCTGCGCTCTTTCTTTCTTTCTCTCTCTGCGCTCTTTCTCTCTCTCTGCGCTCTTTCTCTCTCTGCGCTCTTTCTCTCTCTTTGCACTCTTTCTTTCTCTCTCTGCGCTCTTTCTTTCTCTCTCTCTCTGCGCTCTTTCTTTCTTTCTCTCTGCGCTCTTTCTTTCTCTCTGTGCTCTTACTTTCTCTCTCTCTGCGCTCTTTCTCTCTCTCTCTGCGCTCTTTCTTTCTCTCTCTGCGCTCTTTCTTTCTCTCTCTGCGCTCTTTGTCTCTCTCTGTGCTCTTTCTTTCTCTCTCTCTGCGCTCTCTCTCTCTCTCTCCCTGCGCTCTTTCTCTCTCTCTGCGCTCTTTCTTTCTCTGTCTCTGCTCTCTTTCTTTCTCTCTCTCTGCACTCGTTCTCTCTCTCTCTCTGCGTTCTTTCTCTCTCTGCGCTCTCTCTCTCTCTCTGCGCTCTTTCTTTCTCTCTCTCTGTGCTCTCTCTCTCTCTGCGCTCTTTCTTTCTCTCTCTGCGCTCTTTCTCTCTCTCTGCGCTCTTTCTCTCTCTCTCTGCGCTCTTTCTCTCTCTCTGCGCTCTTTCTCTCTCTGCGCTCTGTCTTTCTCTCTCTGCGCTCTTTCTTTCTCTCTCTGCGCTCTTTCTTTTTCTCTCTGCGCTCTTTCTTTCTCTCTCTCTTTGCGCTCTTTCTTTCTCTGCGCTTTTTCTCTCTCTGCACTCTTTCGTTCTCTGCGCTCTTTCTTTCTCTCTGCGCTCTTTCTTTCTCTCTGCGCTCTTTCTTTCTCTCTCTGCGCTCTTTATTTCTCTCTCTGCGCTCTTTATTTCTCTCTCTGCGCTATTTCTCTCTCTCTGCGCTCTTTCTTTCTCTGCGCTCTTTCTTTCTCTCTGCGCTCTTTCTTTCTCTCTCTGCGCTCTTTATTTCTCTCTCTGCGCTCTTACTCTCTCTCTCAGCTCTTTCTCTCTCTCTGCGCTCTTTCTTTCTCTGCGCTCTTTCTTTCTCTCTCTCTCTGCGCTCTTTCTTTCTCTCTGCGCTCTTTCTTTCTCTCTGCGCTCTTTCTTTCTCTCTGCGCTCTTTCTTTCTCTCTGCGCTCTTTCTCTCTCTGCGCTCTTTCTCTCTCTGCGCTCTTTCTCTCTCTGCGCTCTCTCTCCCTGCGCTCTTTCTCTCTCCCTGCGCTCTTTCTCTCTGCGTTCTTTCTTTCTCTTTCTCTCTCTGCGCTCTTTCTTTCTTTCTCTCTCTGCGCTCTTTCTCTCTCTCTGCGCTCTTTCTCTCTCTGCGCTCTTTCTCTCTCTTTGCACTCTTTCTTTCTCTCTCTGCGCTCTTTCTTTCTCTCTCTCTCTGCGCTCTTTCTTTCTCTCTGCGCTCTTTCTTTCTCTCTGTGCTCTTACTTTCTCTCTCTCTGCGCTCTTTCTCTCTCTCTCTGCGCTCTTTCTTTCTCTCTCTGCGCTCTTTCTTTCTCTCTCTGCGCTCTTTGTCTCTCTCTGTGCTCTTTCTTTCTCTCTCTCTGCGCTCTCTCTCTCTCTCTCCCTGCGCTCTTTCTCTCTCTCTGCGCTCTTTCTTTCTCTGTCTCTGCTCTCTTTCTTTCTCTCTCTCTGCACTCGTTCTCTCTCTCTCTCTGCGTTCTTTCTCTCTCTGCGCTCTCTCTCTCTCTGCGCTCTTTCTCTCTCTCTCTGCGCTCTTTCTCTCTCTCTGCGCTCTTTCTCTCTCTGCGCTCTTTCTCTCTCTCTGCGCTCTTTATCTTTCTACCTGCGTTCTTTCTTTCTCTTTATCTCTCTGCGCTCTTTCTTTCTCTTTCTCTCTCTGCGCCCTTTCTCTCTCTCTCTGCGCTCTTTCTTTCTTTCTCTCTGTGCTCTTTCTTTCTCTCTCTCTGCGCTCTTTCTTTCTTTCTCTCTGCGCTCTTTCTTTCTCTCTGCGCTCTTTCTTTCTCTCTCTGCGCTCTTTTTTTCTCTCTCTGCGCTCTTTTTCTCTCTCTCTCTGCGCTCGTTCTTTCTCTCTCTCTGCGCTCTTTCTTTCTCTGTGCTCTTTCTTTCTCTCTCTGCGCTCTTTCTTTCTCTCTCTGCGCTCTTTCTTTCTCTCTCTGCGCTCTTTCTTTCTTTCTATCTCTGCGCTCTCTCTCTGCTCTCTTTCTTTCTCTCTCTCTGCGCTCTTTGTCTCTCTCTGCGCTCTTTCTTTCTCTCTCTCTGTGCTCTCTCTCTTTCTCTCTCTCTGTGCTCTCTCTCTCTCTCTCTCTGTGCTCTTTCTCTCTCTGTCTGCGCTCTTTCTTTCTCTCTCTCTGCGCTCTTTCTTTCTCTCTCTCTGCTCTCTTTCTCTCTCTCTGCGCTCTTTCTCTCTCTCTGCGCTCTTTCTCTCTCTCTGCGCTCTTTCTCTCTCTCTGCGCTCTTTCTTTCTCTCTGCGCTCTTTCTTTCACTCTGCGCTCTTTCTTTCACTCTGCGCTCTTTCTCTCTCTGCGCTGTTTCTCTCTCTGCGCTGTTTCTCTCTCTGCGCTCTTTCTTTCTCTTTCTCTCTTTGCGCTCTTTCTCTCTCTCTGCGCTCTTTCTCTCTCTCTCTGCGCTCTTTCTTTCTCTTTCTCTCTCTGCGCTCTTTCTTTCTCTTTCTCTCTCTGCGCCCTTTCTCTCTCTCTCTGCGCTCTTTCTTCTTTCTCTCTGCACTCTTTCTTTCTCTCTCTCTGCGCTCTTTCTTTCTCTTTGCGCTCTTTCTTTCTCTGCGCTCTTTCTTTCTCTCTGCGCTCTTTCTTTCTCTCTCTGCGCTCTTTATTTCTCTCTCTCTGCACTCTTTCTTTCTCTCTCTGCGCTCTTTCTTTCTCTCTCTGCGCTCTTTCTTTCTTTCTCTGCGCTCTTTCTTTCTCTTTCTTCGCTCTTTCTTTCTTTCTCTCTGCGCTCTTTCTTTCTCTCTGCGCTTTTTCTCTCTCTCTGCGCTCTTTCTTTCTCTCTCTCTCTCTGCGCTCTTTCTTTCTCTCTGCGCTCTTTCTTTCTCTCTGCGCTCTTTCTCTCTCTCTCTCTCTCTGCGCTCTTTCTTTCTTTCTCTCTGCGCTCTTTCTTTCTCTCTGCGCTCTTTCTTTCTCTCTCTGCGCTCTTTCTTTCTCTCTCTCTGCGCTCTTTCTTTCTCTCTCTCTGCGCTCTTTCTTTCTCTGCGCTCTTTCTTTCTCTCTCTGCGCTCTTTCTTTCTCTCTCTGCGCTCTTTCTTTCTCTCTCTGCGCTCTTTCTTTCTCTCTCTGCGCTCTTTCTTTCTCTCTCTGCGCTCTTTCTTTCACTCTCTCTGCGCTCTTTCTCTCTCTCTGCGCTCTTTCTCTCTCTCTGCGCTCTTTCTCTCTCTCTGCGCTCTTTCTCTCTCTCTATCTGCGCTCTTTCTTTCTCTCTGCGCTCTCTCTCTCTCTCTGCGCTGTTTCTCTCTCTGCGCTGTTTCTCTCTCTGCGCTCTTTCTTTCTCTTTCTCTCTCTCTGCGCTCTTTCTCTCTCTCTCTGCGCTCTTTCTTTCTCTTTCTCTCTGCGCTCTCTCTCTCTCTCTGCGCTCTTTCTTTCTTTCTTTCTCTCTGCGCTCTTTCTTTCTCTCTCTGCGCTCTTTCTTTCTCTCTGCGCTCTTTCTTTCTCTTTGCGCTCTCTCTTTCTCTGTGCGCTCTCTCTCTGTGCGCTCTTTCTTTCTCTCTCTGCGCTCTTTCTTTCTCTCTGCGCTCTTTCTTTCTCTCTCTGCGCTCTTTCTTTCTCTCTGCGCTCTTTCTTTCTTTCTCTCTGCGCTCTTTCTCTCTCTCCCTCTGCGCTCTTTCTCTCTCTCTGCGCTCTTTCTCTCTCTCTCTGCGCTCTTTCTTTCTCTCTCTCTCTGCACTCTTTCTTTCTCTCTCTCTCAGCGCTCTTTCTTTCTCTCAATGCGCTCTTTCTTTCTCTCTCTCTGCGCTGTTTCTTTCTCTCTCTCTCTCTGCGCTCTTTCTTTCTCTCTTTCTCTCTGCGCTCTTTCTTTCTCTCTCTGCGCTCTTTCTCTCTCTGCGCTCTTTCTCTCTCTGCGCTCTCTCTCTCTCTGCGTTCTCTCTCTCTGCGCTCTTTCTCTTTCTATCTGCGTTCTTTCTTTCTCTTTCTCTTTCTCTCTCTGCGCTCTTTCTTTCTCTTTCTCTCTCTGCGCCCTTTCTCTCTCTCTCTGCGCTCTTTCTTTCTTTCTCTCTGCGCTCTTTCTTTCTCTCTCTCTGCGCTCTTTCTTTCTTTCTCTCTGCACTCTTTCTTTCTCTCTCTCTGCGCTCTTTCTTTCTCTCTGCGCTCTTTCTTTCTCTGCGCTGTTTCTTTTTCTCTGCGCTCTTTCTTTCTCTCTCTGCGCTCTTTCTTTCTTTCTCTCTGCACTCTTTCTTTCTCTCTCTCTGCGCTCTTTCTTTCTCTCTGCGTTCTTTCTCTCTGCGCTCTTTCTTTCTCTGCGCTCTTTCTTTCTCTCTCTGCGCTCTTTCTTTCTCTGCGCTCTTTCTTTCTCTCTCTGCACTCTTTCTTTCTTTCTCTCTGTGCTCTTTCTTTCTCTCTGCGCTTTTTCTTTCTCTGCGCTCTTTCTTCCTCTCTCTCTCTGCGCTCTTTCTTTCTCTGCGCTTTTTTTTTTTTTCCAACTTTCATTTTTTATTTGTGGATATCAGATATACAGAAACACACCTCCCATAGGCGTACATTACAGATATTCCACTTTTAACAACCGTCAACAATGACAGCATCAGACGAACGACATAAAGGGAAGCAGGACAAGACATACTGGACTCACTGGACTGGTGGGGTGGTACAGAGGGTAGGAGGGGGAGGGAGGTGGGGTGCTCTTGCCGGCTTCTGGAGAAGGGTTCCTGCGATCCGATGCGACAACTTCATGGCACTGCTGACCTTACTGCCTATTGTAACTCCTGGGTGGCACTACCTAGTGTATCCTTACGTCAATGTCCTGTCTGTCCCGTCCAAGGAGAACGCATTTGTGTATATTAATGCAGAATTGTAGCGGCGTCCACCCCCGGGATGTTGGATTGGTCTAGCCACGGGCTCCAGACTTTTAGAAATTTGGTGCCAGAGTCATTGACCCAACTCGTCAACTGTTCCATCTGGCATACTTGCCAAATTCGGTTCCTGATTTTGGGGATAGATGGAATCTTATTCTGCTTCCACAATGCTGCGATCTCACACCGGGTGGCGGTCGCGAAGTGCGTGACCAGTTTGTGTGTCGTTCTAGACATTTCCTGAGGCCGCCTGCCCACCAGGAACAGCCACGGGTCCAGGGGGATCTCTAATTCGAGAATCCCTTGCAGCCAGTCTCGAATTGCTTCCCAAATCGGGGCCACCCTTGGGCAAGACCACAGCATGTGTTTAAGGTCAGCCGATTCCCCGCACTGTTTTGGGCAGAGCGGCGAATAACCCCTGACAAATTTAGCTAATTTCACTGGGGTATGGTACCACCGCATTAGGACCTTATATGCGTTCTCCTTCAACGTGACACATATTGAGCTCTTTGCGGCAGCTTGCAATATGTGGTCCCAGTCTTCGTCCTCTAAACTATCCCCTAAATCTGTCTCCCATTGTCGCATGTATCGCAGTCGGGGGCGGTCTATATGAGCCGGACAGACTACCTCCCTGTACATCCGAGATGTCAGTCCTCGTGTGTCCGTTGATCTGGAGCACAGCTGTTCAAAATTAGTTCGTGCAGGACGAACAGGAAATTTGTTATAAAATGCCCTGACCTGGAGGAATCTAAATAATTCTGAATTTGGGAAATTTGATGTCTCTTTGAACCAATCGAACGTCTTGATAGATCCCTTACCCCCCAGGTCTTTTAATCGATTGTACCCTGCCTGCGTCCACTTTACAAATTTATCGCTCAACAGCCCCGGAGCAAAGTCCGGGTTGCCCCATAGGGGGGACATTAATGTGTGGGGGGTGGTTAAGTTAGCTTTAAATTTAGATGTCTCCCAGACCGCTAAGGAGTTCGCCACTGCGCAGAGCGGCGTTCCAATGTCTTTTTTGCATCGTTTTGGTAGCCAGATCAAGTTATGGAGTGCAACTGGCGCACAGCATTCTCCCTCCAATTCTGTCCATCTTCTATTTGTGGGGTCCGCATGCCACAGAATGATTTGGGTCAATTGTGCCGCTTTATAATACGCCATCAACAAGGTACCGATAGTCCTCCCTTTGTCACTGGTTTTGTCAGTAGACTTCTTGCAATTCGTGGGCGTTTTTTATTCCAAATAAATTGTATGATGTGAGTTTGAAGGGCTTGGATCTCTGATTTAATTACTGGTATTGGTAGGGTTTGAAACAGATATAATAGCTTGGGCAACAGATTCATCTTTACGCTGTTAATCCTGCCAAACCAAGATATCCCGTAACCCGCCCAAACCCTGAGATCCTCCTTTAACTTCTTCATCATCTTGGGGAAATTTGCCTTGTACAAGGTATTGTAATCCCTGGTGATATATACCCCTAAGTATTTGATTGCGGAGGATTGCCATTGAAAATTAAAGTTAAGTTCCAGTAGTTTTTCAGTTGGTTTTGGCAAGTTGATATTGAGCGCCTCTGACTTAGCCTGGTTAATTTTGAACCCTGAGACCATGCCAAAGGTGCTCAGGATCTCAAAGACATTGGGCAGGGACGTCAACGGTTTAGAGATAGTTAGGATCACGTCGTCTGCATATAATGCAGCCTTGTGATGTTGCTCTCCCAGTTGGATTCCTGTTATATTGGGGCTTAGTCTGATATGGGCTGCGAGGGGTTCAATACAGAGAGCAAAAAGTAATGGGGACAGCGGGCAACCCTGACGGGTCCCACTGCGAATATTGAATAATTCTGAAGGGAAGCCCTGATGTCTTACCCTAGCTGTGGGTCCTGCGTAGAGTGCCATTATTGCCTCCAGGAGGCGGCCCCCGAACCCAAACACTCCAAGCGTCTCTCGTAAGTAGGACCAATCAATACGATCGAATGCCTTTTCGGCATCCAGGCTCAACACCATTGACGGTATATTTTTCTTTTTCGCCAAATCTATCAGATCAATTACCCGCCTGGTGTTATCTGCTGCCTGTCTGCCTGCGATAAAGCCCACTTGATCCGGATGGATCAAGCCCGGAAGGACACTACCCACCCTGTTTGCTAGCAGTTTGGAGAAGATTTTTAGGTCCGAATTGATCAGGGAGATTGGCCGGTAGCTCTTGCAGTCTGCCGGGTCCTTACCGGGTTTGTGGATCACTGAGATAGACGCCTGGAGCATCTGAGCCGGGAAGGGCTCTCCCTCCAGGATCCCATTAAATAATTTCAATAGGTGTGGGGCTAGCGTTTTACAAAACTTTTTATAGTACAAATTGGAGTAGCCGTCAGGGCCTGGAGCCTTCGCTGGTTTGAGGGACTTAATTACCTCTGTAATCTCTTCCAGGGTGAAATCACCCTGTAGGGCCTCTCTTTCAACCCTGCCCAGGGTCGGAAGCTGTGCCTCAGCTAGAAACCTCTGTAACGTAGCTGATGTTTTTTGGTTGTGGGTGACCTTATCTCCATCGTATAGTGTAGCATAGTATTGTCTAAATGCTTCCACTATTTGTCTCGGATCGGAGGTAAGGTCACCCCGCTGGGTTTTAATTGCCGCTATCCTAAAATTTGGAAGCTTGTTTCGGAGCTTATTGGCTAGTAAGGTATCTGGCTTGTTGGCTTTTTCATAAAATCTGCGCTTGGACCAGGTCAACTCCCTCTCGGCCTGGGATGATAACACTAGATTAAGGGCCGCCTTAGTATCTATCAATTCCTGCCACTTGTGCTGGTTTTTATCCACGGAATGCTGTGCAGTGAGGAGTGTTAATTTCGCCTGCAGCTCTTTTATTTTAATAGTTTTCTCCCGCTTCCTCTTGCCAGCTATATTCATAAGAAATCCTCTGAGAGTAGCCTTATGGGCTTCCCAGAGTGTGGCTTGCGATTGTACGCTTCCTATGTTTTCTCTAAAGAAATCCTTTATCCGGTCCCGTATCGCCCTTTCAGTAGCGGGGGCTTTGAGAAGAAGCTCGTTGAGCTTCCAGTTTGCTCCGGGTCTGTCGAGCCCTATCAGTGTGCACCTCAGCTCAATAGGTGCGTGGTCGGACCACGAGATCTCGTGGATCTCTGTATGGCCCACCACTGGAACCACTCTGTTTGATACTAGGAAGTAGTCTATGCGGCTATATCGGTCATGGGGGTGCGAGTAAAAGGTGTATTCCCTGGAAGTTGGGTGTTGCTCCCGCCACATATCTATCAGCTGGCAAACCTGGAGGCCGTCGCGTATTGTTAGTAAGTCCTGTCTGTGGGCCGCGTTAGATTGAGTGCATCTGTCTAAGTCAGGGTCCAGTGTTCGATTTAAATCTCCCGCAAGGAATATACTGCCCTTAGCTAGTTTATACAGTTTAGCAAAAAATTGCTCAAAGAAAACCGAGTCCTGTTCACAAGGGGCGTAGATGGTTGCTAATGTGATTTGCTGGCCTTGTATAGTGCCCGTCAAGATCAGAAATCTACCCTGTATATCAGCATGTTGTTTCTCTATGGTAAAGGCGAGCCTATTATGTATAATAATTGCCACCCCTCTTTTTTTAACATCTGCGGATGCAAGATAATATGTTCTATAACTTTTATCGAGGAACTTTGGGTGGTTTAGACGGGAAAAATGCGTTTCTTGTAGGAAGACAATGTCAGCTTTCCGCCGATTGTAATCCCTGAAAGCAATTCTCCGTTTAGTAGGACTATTAAAACCCTTCACATTATGGGAAACCATAGTAATATCATTACTCATCTGAGCTGTATATTGTGGGTGAGCTGTGTAACGGCCGCTGTCTCCGGTGGGTTCTTTGCGCCTGCCGCTTCCGTCTCCGGCCTTCAGATGGCCTTCTCCTCTCCAGTGTCGCCGGAGCTGTGTCGGTAGCTAGGGGGATAGGGGGACTGACACACAAGGGGGGTGGGGAGGGAAACATATACACACATAACAAGACAAATATTAGAACAATGGTCACATGACTTAGGTACCAGTACCCTAGTCCTGCGATCCTAGCCCTTGGGTAAACGGCGGGGGGGCTCGACCGCCCTCTCACTTGGCATCCCTCCCCTTCCCATGCCGCCTCCCCCTCCCAAGGGGCTTCGTCGGTAACCACTAGCCTAAGACTGGCTAGTCCCGACCTGGAGTACATGCGGAGGTCGGGCCCGGGTTATAACCCCCCGCCCCCTCTCCGGTTAGCTGACAGAATCTATAGACAGAACGTGGAACCCCAACTAGAACTTTAACTATAACACGACCCCTTAGCGGTATCCTGCCCCTGTTCTCGGGCACTGCTTTTCTCCCCTATTTCCGTATCTGTTGGGGCTACCTATCCCCATTCAGCTACCTTAGCTCTCTCTTCCCCTTCTTTCATGGCCTTCGGAATGGGATTGTGCTACCTCCCTCTTTTTAAGAACACCCTTGCTTGGGAAAGTTCTTCAGTGCCTGCATCTCTTCTCTTCTTACCTCCCCCCTCATCGCCTGATTTCCCCGGCTATTTTTATCCTTCCGTCTGTCATCTGTGGGCTCTTTCCTTCCGTGTTCCTTTGCGCTCCCCTTCCTTCTTTAACATACCTCATCCGTCTACTGACTACACTTTCTGTAATGTCTTTTCTTTTTTTACTTACTCGCCCTTCTCACTTACAGTACTACTTCCGCTTCTTCGCTCCCTCCGCCTCTCTCCCATCTCCTAACTTACTCTCGCCCTGCTCTCTGTACACATCCCCCGTCTTTTCTCGCAACCTGCCTTCACCTTTCCTGATCTTATTCGCCACTACTGATCACTTCCCCCTTCCATCTTACAACTTCCACTACTGCCACTCTTATTCTTTTGCCCTTCTACCCCTTCCTATCCTTCCTCTACCCAGCTATCCGCCCCCTATGCCTATGCCTCTTAGCCTCCTCCACTCTCGCTATATTAGAAGGCGCAGTCTGCCACTACTCCCCTCGTCTCTGTTCGCGCCATGTCCCTATTTCAGTCTCACTCCCTGTTCATGGGGATGTATACGGGCCAGTTCGCAACGTCTGCGCAGACTCTCCTGGCTTCCGACACGGCCGAGTTCCGGTGGCCTCTGTTCTCCCGTGGCCATCTCCTCAGGGGCTGTGACGGCATCTCTGCGCCGTCCCTCTGTGTTGTCCGCGGCAATTCCGCCCCTCGTAAGATGGCCGCCGTTACTCCCGCCTCTTCCGGTGACGATGTTCCTCCTCCACCATCTTGGATTGGGCTGACCTGCGAGGCGGACGCCTCTGAAGCCGCTCCTCCATCTCGATCTAGTTTCCCGCCTGAAGAGGGATTCCCGCCTTCTCCTCGACCTCCTTCTGCGTTTCACGCTGGGGGACCTTCCATCGCTGGATTAGGCGCCATGACTGGGCCACGAGGTGAGTAATTAGTCCTATTGTTTTTTCTTTTCCAGGGTGCATTGTAGCTTCGCTTTTAACCCGGACACGGTTCTTATAGGGATCTTTATCGTGGGGGTCTCCGTCATACGGGGTTCTACCGTGTCAGCGTCGGGGCTAATGCAACTTAAACGGGGCAACAGGAGAAGAAGAAAAAAACATATTTCATCTTAACTTTGCAACTTCGGGGTTTTGGACCTGGTAGGGTGTCAGAGTCCGCTTCACTCGGTCTCTCCTCTGGGTGGGCTTCCCACTGTGGTCCATGCTGGGTCCATCGCTGGGGGGTCTGGGTCGGCAGCTGTGGTACCAGGAGCCGGCCCCAGCCCCAGCTTCTGCAGGAATTTATTTCCCTCCTCAGGGGCTTTTAGGTGAAGAGGGCGGCCATTGCGAATCACCATGAGACCGAAGGGAAAAGTCCAGCGGTATCTGACTGCCTTCTCCCGCAGTACCCTGGTGATGGGCCACAGGTCCCTTCGGCGAGCCAGCGTGATAGGTGAGATGTCCTGAAAGACAGCGATTTTAGCCCCCTCAAACTCCATGACAGGCGTGTTTCTAGATTTCTGCAAAATCTCTTCCCGGGTGCGGTAATAGTGTAAACGCACTATGATGTCCCTTGGTAGCTCATTGGGTTGGGGTTTTGAACGCAGCGCCTGATGACACCGGTCCATCAGTAATTTATCTTTAGGGGCCTCCGGGCAAACGTGCGCCAACCACCGCTCTACGAACTCCTCGCAGTCCACTCTGTCTTCTGGGATCCTGCGGAGGCGCACATTGTTCCGGCGATCCCTGTTCTCCGCGTCCTCTTGCCGGTCGCGGAGTTCATTTATCTGAGATTGCAGATCCGCTGTGACTTTAGAGGTTTTTTGAATGGCCTTAGTGTTCTTGTCAACCCGCACCTCCAGTTCTTGCGTCCGGGTTCCCAGGCCCCCCACTTCTTTAGCTAGGGCTCGTATTTCAGCTTGTAACACATCTTTTAGGTCCTGATAGAGCCTTTCAATATCACATCTCCTGGCCGATAGGAGCCCCTGGTCGTCCGGGTTTCCCTCACCTTCCGACTCGGAGCCTGTCCTCGATGCGGGGGCCATTGCTGTCACTGCCCTGCGGGTTTTCCCTTCATTAAAATATTCTGGTAGCCCTCGCTTTCCGGGGGTCTTCGTCGATTTCTTCGACATCCTGGGGACTTCTTGCAGCTTATGGGGTATTTTCAGTGAAATTTGGTGCAATATTGCGTTCTGTCTGTTTATTTCTGTTGGAGAGGGGCACAGAGCTATAGAATTATGCCTCCATGCTCTCCAACCTCGCGCATGCGCTCTCTCTCTGCGCTTTTTATCTCTCTCTGCGCTCTTTCTTTCTCTCTCTCTCTCTCTGCGCTCTTTCTTTCTCTCTGCGCTCTTTCTTTCTCTCTGCGCTCTCTCTCTCTCTCTGCGCTCTTTCTTTCTTTCTCTATGCGCTCTTTCTTTCTTTCTCTCTGCGCTCTTTCTTTCTCTCTGCGCTCTTTCGTTCTCTCTCTGCGCTCTTTCTTTCTCTGCGCTTTTTCTCTCTCTGCACTCTTTCGTTCTCTGCGCTCTTTCTTTCTCTCTGCGCTCTTTCTTTCTCTCTGCGCTCTTTCTTTCTCTCTCTGCGCTCTTTATTTCTCTCTCTGCGCTCTTACTCTCTCTCTCAGCTCTTTCTCTCTCTCTGCGCTCTTTCTTTCTCTGCGCTCTTTCTTTCTCTCTCTCTCTGCGCTCTTTCTTTCTCTCTGCGCTCTTTCTTTCTTTCTGCGCTCTTTCTTTCTCTCTGCGCTCTTTCTCTCTCTGCGCTCTTTCTCTCTCTGCGCTCTTTCTCTCTCTGCGCTCTTTCTCTCTCTGCGCTCTCTCTCCCTGCGCTCTTTCTCTCTCCCTGCGCTCTTTCTCTCTGCGTTCTTTCTTTCTCTTTCTCTCTCTGCGCTCTTTCTTTCTTTCTCTCTCTGCGCTCTTTCTCTCTCTCTGCGCTCTTTCTCTCTCTCTCTGCGCTCTTTCTCTCTCTGCGCTCTTTCTCTCTCTTTGCACTCTTTCTTTCTCTCTCTGCGCTCTTTCTTTCTCTCTCTCTCTGCGCTCTTTCTTTCTCTCTGCGCTCTTTCTTTCTCTCTGCGCTCTTACTTTCTCTCTCTCTGCGCTCTTTCTCTCTCTCTCTGCGCTCTTTCTTTCTCTCTCTGCGCTCTTTCTTTCTCTCTCTGCGCTCTTTGTCTCTCTCTGTGCTCTTTCTTTCTCTCTCTCTGCGCTCTCTCTCTCTCTCTCCCTGCGCTCTTTCTCTCTCTCTGCGCTCTTTCTTTCTCTGTCTCTGCTCTCTTTCTTTCTCTCTCTCTGCACTCATTCTCTCTCTCTCTCTGCGTTCTTTCTCTCTCTGCGCTCTCTCTCTCTCTGCGCTCTTTCTCTCTCTCTGCGCTCTTTCTCTCTCTCTGCGCTCTTTCTCTCTCTCTGCGCTCTTTCTCTCTCTGCGCTCTTTCTCTCTCTCTGCGCTCTTTATCTTTCTACCTGCGTTCTTTCTTTCTCTTTATCTCTCTGCGCTCTTTCTTTCTCTTTCTCTCTCTGCACCCTTTCTCTCTCTCTCTGCGCTCTTTATTTCTTTCTCTCTGTGCTCTTTCTTTCTCTCTCTCTGCGCTCTTTCTTTCTTTCTCTCTGCGCTCTTTCTTTCTCTCTGCGCTCTTTCTTTCTCTCTCTGCGCTCTTTTTTTCTCTCTCTCTGCGCTCGTTCTTTCTCTCTCTCTGCGCTCTTTCTTTCTCTGTGCTCTTTCTTTCTCTCTCTGCGCTCTTTCTTTCTCTCTCTGCGCTCTTTCTTTCTCTCTCTGCGCTCTTTCTTTCTTTCTATCTCTGCGCTCTCTCTCTCTCTGCTCTCTTTCTTTCTCTCTCTCTGTGCTCTTTGTCTCTCTCTGCGCTCTTTCTTTCTCTCTCTCTGTGCTCTCTCTCTCCCTCTGTGCTCTTTCTCTCTCTCTCTGCGCTCTTTCTTTCTCTCTCTCTGCGCTCTTTCTTTATCTCTCTCTGCGCTCTTTCTCTCTCTCTGCGCTCTTTCTCTCTCTCTGCGCTCTTTCTCTCTCTCTGCGCTCTCTCTCTCTCTCTGCGCTCTTTCTCTCTCTCTGCGCTCTTTCTTTCTCTCTGCGCTCTTTCTTTCACTCTGCGCTCTTTCTCTCTCTGCGCTGTTTCTCTCTCTGCGCTGTTTCTCTCTCTGCGCTCTTTCTTTCTCTTTCTCTCTCTGCGCTCTTTCTCTCTTTCTGCGCTCTTTCTCTCTCTCTCTGCGCTCTTTCTTTCTCTTTCTCTCTCTGCGCTCTTTCTCTCTCTCTCTGCGCTCTTTCTTTCTTTCTCTCTGTGCTCTTTCTTTCTCTCTCTCTGCGCTCTTTCTTTCTCTTTGCGCTCTTTCTTTCTCTGCGCTCTTTCTTTCTCTCTGCGCTCTTTCTTTCTCTCTGCGCTCTTTCTTTCTCTCTCTGCGCTCTTTATTTCTCTCTCTCTGCACTCTTTCTTTCTCTCTCTGCGCTCTTTCTTTCTCTCTCTGCGCTCTTTCTTTCTTTCTCTGCGCTCTTTCTTTCTCTCTCTTTGCTCTTTCTTTCTCTCTGCGCTCTTTCTTTCTCTCTGCGCTTTTTCTCTCTCTCTGCGCTCTTTCTTTCTCTCTCTCTCTCTGCGCTCTTTCTTTCTCTCTGCGCTCTTTCTTTCTCTCTGCGCTCTTTCTCTCTCTCTCTCTCTCTGCGCTCTTTCTTTCTTTCTCTCTGCGCTCTTTCTTTCTCTCTGCGCTCTTTCTCTCTCTCTCTCTCTGCGCTCTTTCTTTCTTTCTCTCTGCGCTCTTTCTTTCTCTCTCTGCGCTCTTTCTTTCTCTCTGCGCTCTTTCTTTCTCTTTGCGCTCTCTCTTTCTCTGTGCGTTCTCTCTCTGTGCGCTCTTTCTTTCTCTCTCTGCGCTCTTTCTTTCTCTCTGCGCTCTTTCTCTCTCTGCGCTCTTTCTTTCTCTCTGCGCTCTTTCTTTCTTTCTCTCTGCGCTCTTTCTCTCTCTCTCTCTGCGCTCTTTCTCTCTCTCTCTCTGCGCTCTTTCTCTCTCTCTCTCTGCGCTCTTTCTCTCTCTCTCTGCGCTCTTTCTCTCTCTCTCTGCGCTCTTTCTTTCTCTCTCTCAATGCGCTCTTTCTTTCTCTCTCTCTGCGCTGTTTCTTTCTCTCTCTCTCTCTCTGCGCTCTTTCTTTCTCTCTTTCTCTCTGCGCTCTTTCTTTCTCTCTCTGCGCTCTTTCTCTCTCTGCGCTCTCTCTCTCTCTGCGCTCTTTCTCTCTCTCTGCGCTCTTTCTCTTTCTATCTGCGTTCTTTCTTTCTCTTTCTCTTTCTCTCTCTGCGCTCTTTCTTTCTCTTTCTCTCTCTGCGCCCTTTCTCTCTCTCTCTGCGCTCTTTCTTTCTTTCTCTCTGCGCTCTTTCTTTCTCTCTCTCTGCGCTCTTTCTTTCTTTCTCTCTGCACTCTTTCTTTCTCTCTCTCTGCGCTCTTTCTTTCTCTCTCTCTGCGCTCTTTCTTTCTCTCTGCGCTCTTCCTTTCTCTGCGCTGTTTCTTTCTCTCTGCGCTCTTTCTTTCTCTCTCTGCACTCTTTCTTTCTTTCTCTCTGTACTCTTTCTTTCTCTCTCTCTGCGCTCTTTCTTTCTCTCTGCGTTCTTTCTCTCTGCGCTCTTTCTTTCTCTGCGCTCTTTCTTTCTCTCTCTGCGCTCTTTCTCTCTCTGCGCTCTTTCTCTCTCTGCGCTCTTTCTTTCTTTCTCTCTGTGCTCTTTCTTTCTCTCTGCGCTTTTTCTTTCTCTGCGCTCTTTCTTCCTCTCTCTCTCTGCGATCTTTCTTTCTCTGCGCTTTTTATCTCTCTCTGCGCTCTTTCTTTCTCTCTCTCTCTCTCTGCGCTCTTTCTTTCTCTCTGCGCTCTCTCTCTCTCTCTGCACTCTTTCTTTCTTTCTCTATGCGCTCTTTCTTTCTTTCTCTCTGCGCTCTTTCTTTCTCTCTGCGCTCTTTCTTTCTCTCTCTGCGCTCTTTCTTTCTCTGCGCTTTTTCTCTCTCTGCACTCTTTCGTTCTCTGCGCTCTTTCTTTCTCTCTGCGCTCTTTCTTTCTCTCTGCGCTCTTTCTTTCTCTCTCTGCGCTCTCTCTCTCTCTGCGCTCTCTCTCTCTGCACTCTCTCTCTCTCTCTGCGCTTCTTCTCTCTCTCTGCGCTCTTTCTTTCTCTCTCTCTGCGCTCTTTGTCTCTCTCTGCGCTCTTTCTTTCTCTCTCTCTGTGCTCTCTCTCTCTCTGCGCTCTTTCTCTCTCTCTGCGCTCTTTCTCTCTCTCTATCTGCGATCTTTCTTTCTCTCTGCGCTGTTTCTCTCTCTGCGCTGTTTCTCTCTCTGCGCTGTTTCTCTCTCTGCGCTCTTTCTTTCTCTTTCTCTCTCTGCGCTCTTTCTCTTTCTCTCTCTGCGCTCTTTCTCTCTCTCTCTGCGCTCTTTCTTTCTCTCTGCGCTCTTTCTCTCTCTGCGCTCTTTCTTTCTCTTTGCACTCTCTCTTTCTCTGTGCGCTCTCTCTCTGTGCGCTCTTTCTTTCTCTCTCTGCACTCTTTCTTTCTCTCTGCGCTCTTTCTTTCTTTCTCTCTGCGCTCTTTCTCACTCTACGCTCTTTCTCACTCTGCGCTCTTTCTCTCTCTCTGCGCTCTTTCTCTCTCTCTCTGCGCTCTTTCTTTCTCTCTGCGCTCTTTCTTTCTCTCTCTCTCAGCGCTCTTTCTTTCTCTCTCTCTCTCTTTCTTTCTCTCTCTCTGCGCTCTTTCTTTTTCTCTCTCTCTGCGCTCTTTCTTTCTCTCTCTCTCTCTGCACTCTTTCTTTCTCTCTCTGCGCTCTTTCTGTCTCTGCGCTCTTTCTTTCTCTCTCTCTGCGCTCTCTCTCTCTGCGCTCTTTCTTTCTCTGCGCTCTTTCTTTCTCTCTCTGCTCTCTTTCTTTCTCTCTCTGCGCTCTTTCTTTCTCTCTCTGCGCTCTCTCTCTCTCTCTCTGCGCTCTTTCTTTCTCTCTGCGCTCTTTCTTTCTCTCTCTCTCAGCGCTCTTTCTTTCTCTCTCTCTCTCTTTCTTTCTCTCTCTCTGCGCTCTTTCTTTCTCTCTCTCTCTCTCTGCGCTCTTTCTTTCTCTCTCTCTCTCTGCGCTCTTTCTTTCTCTCTCTGCGCTCTTTCTCTCTCTGCGCTCTTTCTTTCTCTCTCTCTGCGCTCTCTCTCTCTGCGCTCTTTCTTTCTCTGCGCTCTTTCTTTCTCTCTCTGCTGTCTTTCTTTCTCTCTCTGCGCTCTTTCTTTCTCTCTCTGCGCTCTCTCTCTCTCTCTCTGTGCTCTTTCTTTCTCTCTGCGCTCTTTCTTTCTCTCTGCGCTCTTTCTTTCTCTCTGCGCTCTTTCTCTCTCTCTCAGCGCAGAGAGAAAAAAAGAGTGGAGAGAGAGAAAGAAAGAGCGCAGAGAAAGAGAGAGAGCGCAGAGAGAGAGAGATAGAAAGAGCGCAGAGACAAAAAAGAAAGAGCGCAGAGAGAGAGAAAAAAAGAGCGCAGAGAGAGAGAAAGAGCTCAGAGATAGAGAGAAAGAGTGCAGAGAGAAAGAAAGAGCGCAGAGAGAGAGAAAGAAAGAGCGCACAGAGAGAGAGAGCGCTTTTTCTCTCTCTGCGCTCTTTCTTTCTCTCTCTCTGTGCTCTTTCTTTCTCTCTCTGCGCTCTTTCTTTCTCTCTCTGCGCTCTTTCTTTTTCTCTGCGCTCTTTCTTTCTCTCTCTGCTCTTTCTTTCTCTCTCTATGCGCTCTTTCTTTCTCTCTCTGCGCTCTTTCTTTCTCTCTCTCTCTGCGCTCTCTCTCTCTCTCTCTGCGCTCTTTCTCTCTCTCTGCACTCTTTCTTTCTCTCTCTGCGCTCTTTCTTTCTTTCTCTCTGCGCTCTTTCTTTCTCTCTGCACTCTTACTTTCTCTCTCCCTGCGCTCTTTCTCTCTCTCTGCGCTCTTTCTTTCTCTGTCTCTGCTCTCTTTCTTTCTCTCTCTCTGCACTCGTTCTCTCTCTCTCTCTGCGTTCTTTCTCTCTCTGCGCTCTCTCTCTCTCTGCGCTCTTTCTCTCTCTATCTGCGCTCTTTCTCTCTCTCTGCGCTCTTTCTCTCTCTGCGCTCTTTCTCTCTCTCTGCGCTCTTTATCTTTCTACCTGCGTTCTTTCTTTCTCTTTATCTCTCTGCGCTCTTTCTTTCTCTTTCTCTCTCTGCGCCCTTTCTCTCTCTCTCTGCGCTCTTTCTTTCTTTCTCTCTTTGCTCTTTCTTTCTCTCTCTCTGCGCTCTTTCTTTCTTTCTCTCTGCGCTCTTTCTTTCTCTCTGCGCTCTTTCTTTCTCTCTCTGCGCTCTTTTTTTCTCTCTCTGCGCTCTTTTTCTCTCTCTCTCTGCGCTCGTTCTTTCTCTCTCTGCGCTCTTTCTTTCTCTGTGCTCTTTCTTTCTCTCTCTGCGCTCTTTCTTTCTCTCTCTGCGCTCTTTCTTTCTCTCTCTGCGCTCTTTCTTTCTTTCTATCTCTGCGCTCTCTCTCTGCTCTCTTTCTTTCTCTCTCTCTGCGCTCTTTGTCTCTCTCTGCGCTCTTTCTTTCTCTCTCTCTGTGCTCTCTCTCTTTCTCTCTCTCTGTGCTCTCTCTCTCTCTCTCTGTGCTCTTTCTCTCTCTGTCTGCGCTCTTTCTTTCTCTCTCTCTGCGCTCTTTCTTTCTCTCTCTCTGCGCTCTTTCTCTCTCTCTGCGCTCTTTCTCTCTCTCTGCGCTCTTTCTCTCTCTCTGCGCTCTTTCTCTCTCTCTGCGCTCTTTCTTTCTCTCTGCGCTCTTTCTTTCACTCTGCGCTCTTTCTCTCTCTGCGCTGTTTCTCTCTCTGCGCTGTTTCTCTCTCTGCGCTCTTTCTTTCTCTTTCTCTCTTTGCGCTCTTTCTCTCTCTCTGCGCTCTTTCTCTCTCTCTCTGCGCTCTTTCTTTCTCTTTCTCTCTCTGCGCTCTTTCTTTCTCTTTCTCTCTCTGCGCCCTTTCTCTCTCTCTCTGCGCTCTTTCTTTCTTTCTCTCTGTGCTCTTTCTTTCTCTCTCTCTGCGCTCTTTCTTCTTTCTCTCTGCACTCTTTCTTTCTCTCTCTCTGCGCTCTTTCTTTCTCTTTGCGCTCTTTCTTTCTCTGTGCTCTTTCTTTCTCTCTGCGCTCTTTCTTTCTCTCTCTGCGCTCTTTATTTCTCTCTCTCTGCACTCTTTCTTTCTCTCTCTGCGCTCTTTCTTTCTCTCTCTGCGCTCTTTCTTTCTTTCTCTGCGCTCTTTCTTTCTCTTTCTTCGCTCTTTCTTTCTTTCTCTCTGCGCTCTTTCTTTCTCTCTGCGCTTTTTCTCTCTCTCTGCGCTCTATCTTTCTCTCTCTCTCTCTGCGCTCTTTCTTTCTCTCTGCGCTCTTTCTTTCTCTCTGCGCTCTTTCTCTCTCTCTCTCTGCGCTCTTTCTTTCTTTCTCTCCGCGCTCTTTCTTTCTCTCTGCGCTCTTTCTTTCTCTCTCTGCGCTCTTTCTTTCTCTCTCTCTGCGCTCTTTCTTTCTCTCTCTCTGCACTCTTTCTTTCTCTGCGCTCTTTCTTTCTCTCTCTGCGCTCTTTCTTTCTCTCTCTGCGCTCTTTCTTTCTCTCTCTGCACTCTTTCTTTCTCTCTCTGCGCTCTTTCTTTCTCTCTCTCTGCGCTCTTTCTCTCTCTCTGCGCTCTTTCTCTCTCTCTGCGCTCTTTCTCTCTCTCTATCTGCGCTCTTTCTTTCTCTCTGCGCTCTCTCTCTCTCTGCGCTGTTTCTCTCTCTGCGCTGTTTCTCTCTCTGCGCTCTTTCTTTCTCTTTCTCTCTCTCTGCGCTCTTTCTCTCTCTCTCTGCGCTCTTTCTTTCTCTTTCTCTCTCTGCGCTCTTTCTTTCTCTTTCTCTCTGCGCTCTCTCTCTCTCTCTGCGCTCTTTCTTTCTTTCTCTCTGCGCTCTTTCTTTCTCTCTCTGCGCTCTTTCTTTCTCTCTGCGCTCTTTCTTTCTCTTTGCGCTCTCTCTTTCTCTGTGCGTTCTCTCTCTGTGCGCTCTTTCTTTCTCTCTCTGCGCTCTTTCTTTCTCTCTGCGCTCTTTCTTTCTCTCTCTGCGCTCTTTCTTTCTCTCTGCGCTCTTTCTTTCTTTCTCTCTGCGCTCTTTCTCTCTCTCCCTCTGCGCTCTTTCTCTCTCTCTCTCTGCGCTCTTTCTCTCTCTCTCTGCGCTCTTTCTTTCTCTCTCTCTCTGCACTCTTTCTTTCTCTCTCTCTCAGCGCTCTTTCTTTCTCTCAATGCGCTCTTTCTTTCTCTCTCTCTGCGCTGTTTCTTTCTCTCTCTCTCTCTGCGCTCTTTCTTTCTCTCTTTCTCTCTGCGCTCTTTCTTTCTCTCTCTGCGCTCTTTCTCTCTCTGCGCTCTTTCTCTCTCTGCGCTCTCTCTCTCTCTCTCTGCGCTCTCTCTCTCTGCGCTCTTTCTCTTTCTATCTGCGTTCTTTCTTTCTCTTTCTCTTTCTCTCTCTGCGCTCTTTCTTTCTCTATCTCTCTCTGCGCCCTTTCTTTCTCTCTCTGCGCTCTTTCTTTCTTTCTCTCTGCGCTCTTTCTTTCTCTCTCTCTGCGCTCTTTCTTTCTTTCTCTCTGCACTCTTTCTTTCTCTCTCTCTGCTCTCTTTCTTTCTCTCTGCGCTCTTTCTTTCTCTGCGCTGTTTCTTTCTCTCTGCGCTCTTTCTTTCTCTCTCTGCGCTCTTTCTTTCTTTCTCTCTGCACTCTTTCTTTCTCTCTCTCTGCGCTCTTTCTTTCTCTCTGCGTTCTTTCTCTCTGCGCTCTTTCTTTCTCTGCGCTCTTTCTTTCTCTCTCTGCGCTCTTTCTTTCTCTGCGCTCTTTCTTTCTCTCTCTCTCTGCACTCTTTCTTTCTTTCTCTCTGTGCTCTTTCTTTCTCTCTGCGCTTTTTCTTTCTCTGCGCTCTTTCTTCCTCTCTCTCTCTGCGCTCTTTCTTTCTCTGCGCTTTTTATCTCTCTCTGCGCTCTTTCTTTCTCTCTCTCTCTCTCTGCGCTCTTTCTTTCTCTCTGCGCTCTTTCTTTCTCTCTGCGCTCTCTCTCTCTCTCTGCGCTCTTTCTTTCTTTCTCTATGCGCTCTTTCTTTCTTTCTCTCTGCGCTCTTTCTTTCTCTCTGCGCTCTTTCTTTCTCTCTCTGCGCTCTTTCTTTCTCTGCGCTTTTTCTCTCTCTGCACTCTTTCGTTCTCTGCGCTCTTTCTTTCTCTCTGCGCTCTTTCTTTCTCTCTGCGCTCTTTCTTTCTCTCTCTGCGCTCTTTATTTCTCTCTCTGCGCTCTTACTCTCTCTCTCAGCTCTTTCTCTCTCTCTGCGCTCTTTCTTTCTCTGCGCTCTTTCTTTCTCTCTCTCTCTGCGCTCTTTCTTTCTCTCTGCGCTCTTTCTTTCTTTCTGCGCTCTTTCTTTCTCTCTGCGCTCTTTCTCTCTCTGCGCTCTTTCTCTCTCTGCGCTCTTTCTCTCTCTGAGCTCTTTCTCTCTCTGCGCTCTCTCTCCCTGCGCTCTTTCTCTCTCCCTGCGCTCTTTCTCTCTGCGTTCTTTCTTTCTCTTTCTCTCTCTGCGCTCTTTCTTTCTTTCTCTCTCTGCGCTCTTTCTCTCTCTCTGCGCTCTTTCTCTCTCTCTCTGCGCTCTTTCTCTCTCTGCGCTCTTTCTCTCTCTTTGCACTCTTTCTTTCTCTCTCTGCGCTCTTTCTTTCTCTCTCTCTCTGCGCTCTTTCTTTCTCTCTGCGCTCTTTCTTTCTCTCTGCGCTCTTACTTTCTCTCTCTCTGCGCTCTTTCTCTCTCTCTCTGCGCTCTTTCTTTCTCTCTCTGCGCTCTTTCTTTCTCTCTCTGCGCTCTTTGTCTCTCTCTGTGCTCTTTCTTTCTCTCTCTCTGCGCTCTCTCTCTCTCTCTCCCTGCGCTCTTTCTCTCTCTCTGCGCTCTTTCTTTCTCTGTCTCTGCTCTCTTTCTTTCTCTCTCTCTGCACTCGTTCTCTCTCTCTCTCTGCGTTCTTTCTCTCTCTGCGCTCTCTCTCTCTCTGCGCTCTTTCTCTCTGTCTGCGCTCTTTCTCTCTCTCTGCGCTCTTTCTCTCTCTCTGCGCTCTTTCTCTCTCTGCGCTCTTTCTCTCTCTCTGCGCTCTTTATCTTTCTACCTGCGTTCTTTCTTTCTCTTTATCTCTCTGCGCTCTTTCTTTCTCTTTCTCTCTCTGCGCCCTTTCTCTCTCTCTCTGCGCTCTTTCTTTCTTTCTCTCTGTGCTCTTTCTTTCTCTCTCTCTGCGCTCTTTCTTTCTTTCTCTCTGCGCTCTTTCTTTCTCTCTGCGCTCTTTCTTTCTCTCTCTGCGCTGTTTCTCTCTCTGCGCTCTTTCTTTCTCTTTCTCTCTCTGCGCTCTTTCTCTCTCTCTGCGCTCTTTCTCTCTCTCTCTGCGCTCTTTCTTTCTCTTTCTCTCTCTGCGCTCTTTCTCTCTCTCTCTGCGCTCTTTCTTTCTTTCTCTCTGTGCTCTTTCTTTCTCTCTCTCTGTGCTCTTTCTTCTTTCTCTCTGCACTCTTTCTTTCTCTCTCTCTGCGCTCTTTCTTTCTCTTTGCGCTCTTTCTTTCTTTGCGCTCTTTCTTTCTCTCTGCGCTCTTTCTTTCTCTCTGCGCTCTTTCTTTCTCTCTCTGCGCTCTTTATTTCTCTCTCTCTGCACTCTTTCTTTCTCTCTCTGCGCTCTTTCTTTCTCTCTCTGCGCTCTTTCTTTCTTTCTCTGCGCTCTTTCTTTCTCTCTCTTTGCTCTTTCTTTCTCTCTGCGCTCTTTCTTTCTCTCTGCGCTTTTTCTCTCTCTCTGCGCTCTTTCTTTCTCTCTCTCTCTCTGCGCTCTTTCTTTCTTTCTCTCTGCGCTCTTTCTTTCTCTCTGCGCTCTTTCTCTCTCTCTCTCTCTGCGCTCTTACTTTCTTTCTCTCTGCGCTCTTTCTTTCTCTCTCTGCGCTCTTTCTTTCTCTCTGCGCTCTTTCTTTCTCTTTGCGCTCTCTCTTTCTCTGTGCGTTCTCTCTCTGTGCGCTCTTTCTTTCTCTCTCTGCGCTCTTTCTTTCTCTCTGCGCTCTTTCTCTCTCTGCGCTCTTTCTTTCTCTCTGCGCTCTTTCTTTCTTTCTCTCTGCGCTCTTTCTCTCTCTCTCTCTGCGCTCTTTCTCTCTCTCTCTCTGCGCTCTTTCTTTCTCTCTCTCAATGCGCTCTTTCTTTCTCTCTCTCTGCGCTGTTTCTTTCTCTCTCTCTCTCTCTGCGCTCTTTCTTTCTCTCTTTCTCTCTGCGCTCTTTCTTTCTCTCTCTGCGCTCTTTCTCTCTCTGCGCTCTTTCTCTCTCTGCGCTCTCTCTCTCTCTGCGCTCTTTCTCTCTCTCTGCGCTCTTTCTCTTTCTATCTGCGTTCTTTCTTTCTCTTTCTCTTTCTCTCTCTGCGCTCTTTCTTTCTCTTTCTCTCTCTGCGCCCTTTCTCTCTCTCTCTGCGCTCTTTCTTTCTTTCTCTCTGCGCTCTTTCTTTCTCTCTCTCTGCGCTCTTTCTTTCTTTCTCTCTGCACTCTTTCTTTCTCTCTCTCTGCGCTCTTTCTTTCTCTCTCTCTGCGCTCTTTCTTTCTCTCTGCGCTCTTCCTTTCTCTGCGCTGTTTCTTTCTCTCTGCGCTCTTTCTTTCTCTCTCTGCACTCTTTCTTTCTTTCTCTCTGTACTCTTTCTTTCTCTCTCTCTGCGCTCTTTCTTTCTCTCTGCGTTCTTTCTCTCTGCGCTCTTTCTTTCTCTGCGCTCTTTCTTTCTCTCTCTGCGCTCTTTCTCTCTCTGCGCTCTTTCTCTCTCTGCGCTCTTTCTTTCTTTCTCTCTGTGCTCTTTCTTTCTCTCTGCGCTTTTTCTTTCTCTGCGCTCTTTCTTCCTCTCTCTCTCTGCGCTCTTTCTTTCTCTGCGCTTTTTATCTCTCTCTGCGCTCTTTCTTTCTCTCTCTCTCTCTGCGCTCTTTCTTTCTCTCTGCGCTCTTTCTTTCTCTCTGCGCTCTCTCTCTCTCTCTGCACTCTTTCTTTCTTTCTCTATGCGCTCTTTCTTTCTTTCTCTCTGCGCTCTTTCTTTCTCTCTGCGCTCTTTCTTTCTCTCTCTGCGCTCTTTCTTTCTCTCTCTGCGCTCTTTCTTTCTCTCTCTGCGCTCTCTCTCTCTCTGCGCTCTCTCTCTCTGCACTCTCTCTCTCTCTCTGCGCTCCTTCTCTCTCTCTGCGCTCTTTCTTTCTCTCTCTCTGCGCTCTTTGTCTCTCTCTGCGCTCTTTCTTTCTCTCTCTCTGTGCTCTCTCTCTCTCTCTGCGCTCTTTCTCTCTCTCTGCGCTCTTTCTCTCTCTCTATCTGCGATCTTTCTTTCTCTCTGCGCTCTTTCTCTCTCTGCGCTGTTTCTCTCTCTGCGCTGTTTCTCTCTCTGCGCTCTTTCTTTCTCTTTCTCTCTCTGCGCTCTTTCTCTTTCTCTCTCTGCGCTCTTTCTCTCTCTCTCTGCGCTCTTTCTTTCTCTCTGCGCTCTTTCTCTCTCTGCGCTCTTTCTTTCTCTTTGCACTCTCTCTTTCTCTGTGCGCTCTCTCTCTGTGCGCTCTTTCTTTCTCTCTCTGCACTCTTTCTTTCTCTCTGCGCTCTTTCTTTCTTTCTCTCTGCGCTCTTTCTCACTCTACGCTCTTTCTCACTCTGCGCTCTTTCTCTCTCTCTGCGCTCTTTCTCTCTCTCTCTGCGCTCTTTCTTTCTCTCTGCGCTCTTTCTTTCTCTCTCTCTCAGCGCTCTTTCTTTCTCTCTCTCTCTCTTTCTTTCTCTCTCTCTGCGCTCTTTCTTTCTCTCTCTCTCTCTCTGCGCTCTTTCTTTCTCTTTCTCTCTCTGCGCTCTTTCTTTCTCTTTCTCTCTCTGCGCCCTTTCTCTCTCTCTCTGCGCTCTTTCTTTCTTTCTCTCTGTGCTCTTTCTTTCTCTCTCTCTGCGCTCTTTCTTCTTTCTCTCTGCACTCTTTCTTTCTCTCTCTCTGCGCTCTTTCTTTCTCTTTGCGCTCTTTCTTTCTCTGCGCTCTTTCTTTCTCTCTGCGCTCTTTCTTTCTCTCTCTGCGCTCTTTATTTCTCTCTCTCTGCACTCTTTCTTTCTCTCTCTGCGCTCTTTCTTTCTCTCTCTGCGCTCTTTCTTTCTTTCTCTGCGCTCTTTCTTTCTCTTTCTTCGCTCTTTCTTTCTTTCTCTCTGCGCTCTTTCTTTCTCTCTGCGCTTTTTCTCTCTCTCTGCGCTCTATCTTTCTCTCTCTCTCTCTGCGCTCTTTCTTTCTCTCTGCGCTCTTTCTTTCTCTCTGCGCTCTTTCTCTCTCTCTCTCTGCGCTCTTTCTTTCTTTCTCTCCGCGCTTTTTCTTTCTCTCTGCGCTCTTTCTTTCTCTCTCTGCGCTCTTTCTTTCTCTCTCTCTGCGCTCTTTCTTTCTCTCTCTCTGCACTCTTTCTTTCTCTGCGCTCTTTCTTTCTCTCTCTGCGCTCTTTCTTTCTCTCTCTGCGCTCTTTCTTTCTCTCTCTGCACTCTTTCTTTCTCTCTCTGCGCTCTTTCTTTCTCTCTCTCTGCGCTCTTTCTCTCTCTCTGCGCTCTTTCTCTCTCTCTGCGCTCTTTCTCTCTCTCTATCTGCGCTCTTTCTTTCTCTCTGCGCTCTCTCTCTCTCTGCGCTGTTTCTCTCTCTGCGCTGTTTCTCTCTCTGCGCTCTTTCTTTCTCTTTCTCTCTCTCTGCGCTCTTTCTCTCTCTCTCTGCGCTCTTTCTTTCTCTTTCTCTCTCTGCGCTCTTTCTTTCTCTTTCTCTCTGCGCTCTCTCTCTCTCTCTGCGCTCTTTCTTTCTTTCTCTCTGCGCTCTTTCTTTCTCTCTCTGCGCTCTTTCTTTCTCTCTGCGCTCTTTCTTTCTCTTTGCGCTCTCTCTTTCTCTGTGCGTTCTCTCTCTGTGCGCTCTTTCTTTCTCTCTCTGCGCTCTTTCTTTCTCTCTGCGCTCTTTCTTTCTCTCTCTGCGCTCTTTCTTTCTCTCTGCGCTCTTTCTTTCTTTCTCTCTGCGCTCTTTCTCTCTCTCCCTCTGCGCTCTTTCTCTCTCTCTCTCTGCGCTCTTTCTCTCTCTCTCTGCGCTCTTTCTTTCTCTCTCTCTCTGCACTCTTTCTTTCTCTCTCTCTCAGCGCTCTTTCTTTCTCTCAATGCGCTCTTTCTTTCTCTCTCTCTGCGCTGTTTCTTTCTCTCTCTCTCTCTGCGCTCTTTCTTTCTCTCTTTCTCTCTGCGCTCTTTCTTTCTCTCTCTGCGCTCTTTCTCTCTCTGCGCTCTTTCTCTCTCTGCGCTCTCTCTCTCTCTGCGCTCTCTCTCTCTGCGCTCTTTCTCTTTCTATCTGCGTTCTTTCTTTCTCTTTCTCTTTCTCTTTCTCTCTCTGCGCTCTTTCTTTCTCTATCTCTCTCTGCGCCCTTTCTCTCTCTCTCTGCGCTCTTTCTTTCTTTCTCTCTGCGCTCTTTCTTTCTCTCTCTCTGCGCTCTTTCTTTCTTTCTCTCTGCACTCTTTCTTTCTCTCTCTCTGCTCTCTTTCTTTCTCTCTGCGCTCTTTCTTTCTCTGCGCTGTTTCTTTCTCTCTGCGCTCTTTCTTTCTCTCTCTGCGCTCTTTCTTTCTTTCTCTCTGCACTCTTTCTTTCTCTCTCTCTGCGCTCTTTCTTTCTCTCTGCGTTCTTTCTCTCTGCGCTCTTTCTTTCTCTGCGCTCTTTCTTTCTCTCTCTGCGCTCTTTCTTTCTCTGCGCTCTTTCTTTCTCTCTCTCTCTGCACTCTTTCTTTCTTTCTCTCTGTGCTCTTTCTTTCTCTCTGCGCATTTTCTTTCTCTGCGCTCTTTCTTCCTCTCTCTCTCTGCGCTCTTTCTTTCTCTCCGCTTTTTATCTCTCTCTGCGCTCTTTCTTTCTCTCTCTCTCTCTCTGCGCTCTTTCTTTCTCTCTGCGCTCTTTCTTTCTCTCTGCGCTCTCTCTCTCTCTCTGCGCTCTTTCTTTCTTTCTCTATGCGCTCTTTCTTTCTTTCTCTCTGCGCTCTTTCTTTCTCTCTGCGCTCTTTCTTTCTCTCTCTGCGCTCTTTCTTTCTCTGCGCTTTTTCTCTCTCTGCACTCTTTCGTTCTCTGCGCTCTTTCTTTCTCTCTGCGCTCTTTCTTTCTCTCTGCGCTCTTTCTTTCTCTCTCTGCGCTCTTTATTTCTCTCTCTGCGCTCTTACTCTCTCTCTCAGCTCTTTCTCTCTCTCTGCGCTCTTTCTTTCTCTGCGCTCTTTCTTTCTCTCTCTCTCTGCGCTCTTTCTTTCTCTCTGCGCTCTTTCTTTCTTTCTGCGCTCTTTCTTTCTCTCTGCGCTCTTTCTCTCTCTGCGCTCTTTCTCTCTCTGCGCTCTTTCTCTCTCTGCGCTCTTTCTCTCTCTGCGCTCTCTCTCCCTGCGCTCTTTCTCTCTCCCTGCGCTCTTTCTCTCTGCGTTCTTTCTTTCTCTTTCTCTCTCTGCGCTCTTTCTTTCTTTCTCTCTCTGCGCTCTTTCTATCTCTCTGCGCTCTTTCTCTCTCTCTCTGCGCTCTTTCTCTCTCTGCGCTCTTTCTCTCTCTTTGCACTCTTTCTTTCTCTCTCTGCGCTCTTTCTTTCTCTCTCTCTCTGCGCTCTTTCTTTCTCTCTGCGCTCTTTCTTTCTCTCTGCGCTCTTACTTTCTCTCTCTCTGCGCTCTTTCTCTCTCTCTCTGCGCTCTTTCTTTCTCTCTCTGCGCTCTTTCTTTCTCTCTCTGCGCTCTTTGTCTCTCTCTGTGCTCTTTCTTTCTCTCTCTCTGCGCTCTCTCTCTCTCTCTCCCTGCGCTCTTTCTCTCTCTCTGCGCTCTTTCTTTCTCTGTCTCTGCTCTCTTTCTTTCTCTCTCTCTGCACTCGTTCTCTCTCTCTCTCTGCGTTCTTTCTCTCTCTGCGCTCTCTCTCTCTCTGCGCTCTTTCTCTCTGTCTGCGCTCTTTCTCTCTCTCTGCGCTCTTTCTCTCTCTCTGCGCTCTTTCTCTCTCTGCGCTCTTTCTCTCTCTCTGCGCTCTTTATCTTTCTACCTGCGTTCTTTCTTTCTCTTTATCTCTCTGCGCTCTTTCTTTCTCTTTCTCTCTCTGCGCCCTTTCTCTCTCTCTCTGCGCTCTTTCTTTCTTTCTCTCTGCGCTCTTTCTTTCTCTCTCTCTGCGCTCTTTCTTTCTTTCTCTCTGCGCTCTTTCTTTCTCTCTGCGCTCTTTCTTTCTCTCTCTGCGCTCTTTTTTTCTCTCTCTCTGCGCTCGTTCTTTCTCTCTCTCTGCGCTCTTTCTTTCTCTGTGCTCTTTCTTTCTCTCTCTGCGCTCTTTCTTTCTCTCTCTGCGCTCTTTCTTTCTCTCTCTGCGCTCTTTCTTTCTTTCTATCTCTGCGCTCTCTCTCTCTCTGCTCTCTTTCTTTCTCTCTCTCTGCGCTCTTTGTCTCTCTCTGCGCTCTTTCTTTCTCTCTCTCTGTGCTCTCTCTCTCCCTCTGTGCTCTTTCTCTCTCTCTCTGCGCTCTTTCTTTCTCTCTCTCTGCGCTCTTTCTTTCTCTCTCTCTGCGCTCTTTCTCTCTCTCTGCGCTCTTTCTCTCTCTCTGCGCTCTTTCTCTCTCTCTGCGCTCTTTCTCTCTCTCTGCGCTCTTTCTTTCTCTCTGCGCTCTTTCTTTCACTCTGCGCTCTTTCTCTCTCTGCGCTGTTTCTCTCTCTGCGCTGTTTCTCTCTCTGCGCTCTTTCTTTCTCTTTCTCTCTCTGCGCTCTTTCTCTCTCTCTGCGCTCTTTCTCTCTCTCTCTGCGCTCTTTCTTTCTCTTTCTCTCTCTGCGCTCTTTCTCTCTCTCTCTGCGCTCTTTCTTTCTTTCTCTCTGTGCTCTTTCTTTCTCTCTCTCTGTGCTCTTTCTTCTTTCTCTCTGCACTCTTTCTTTCTCTCTCTCTGCGCTCTTTCTTTCTCTTTGCGCTCTTTCTTTCTTTGCGCTCTTTCTTTCTCTCTCTGCGCTCTTTATTTCTCTCTCTGCGCTCTTTCTTTCTTTCTCTGCGCTCTTTCTTTCTCTCTCTTTGCTCTTTCTTTCTCTCTGCGCTCTTTCTTTCTCTCTGCGCTTTTTCTCTCTCTCTGCGCTCTTTCTTTCTCTCTCTCTCTCTGCGCTCTTTCTTAATTACTCTCTGCGCTCTTTCTTTCTCTCTGCGCTCTTTCTCTCTCTCTCTCTCTGCGCTCTTTCTTTCTTTCTCTCTGCGCTCTTTCTTTCTCTCTCTGCGCTCTTTCTTTCTCTCTGCGCTCTTTCTTTCTCTTTGCGCTCTCTCTTTCTCTGTGCGTTCTCTCTCTGTGCGCTCTTTCTTTCTCTCTCTGCGCTCTTTCTTTCTCTCTGCGCTCTTTCTCTCTCTGCGCTCTTTCTTTCTCTCTGCGCTCTTTCTTTCTTTCTCTCTGCGCTCTTTCTCTCTCTCTCTCTGCGCTCTTTCTCTCTCTCTCTCTGCGCTCTTTCTCTCTCTCTCTCTGCGCTCTTTCTCTCTCTCTCTGCGCTCTTTCTCTCTCTCTCTGCGCTCTTTCTTTCTCTCTCTCAATGCGCTCTTTCTTTCTCTCTCTCTGCGCTGTTTCTTTCTCTCTCTCTCTCTCTGCGCTCTTTCTTTCTCTCTTTCTCTCTGCGCTCTTTCTTTCTCTCTCTGCGCTCTTTCTCTCTCTGCGCTCTTTCTCTCTCTGCGCTCTCTCTCTCTCTGCGCTCTTTCTCTCTCTCTGCGCTCTTTCTCTTTCTATCTGCGTTCTTTCTTTCTCTTTCTCTTTCTCTCTCTGCGCTCTTTCTTTCTCTTTCTCTCTCTGCGCCCTTTCTCTCTCTCTCTGCGCTCTTTCTTTCTTTCTCTCTGCGCTCTTTCTTTCTCTCTCTCTGCGCTCTTTCTTTCTTTCTCTCTGCACTCTTTCTTTCTCTCTCTCTGCGCTCTTTCTTTCTCTCTGCGCTCTTTCTTTCTCTGCGCTGTTTCTTTCTCTCTGCGCTCTTTCTTTCTCTCTCTGCGCTCTTTCTTTCTTTCTCTCTGCACTCTTTCTTTCTCTCTCTCTGCGCTCTTTCTTTCTCTCTGCGTTCTTTCTCTCTGCGCTCTTTCTTTCTCTGCGCTCTTTCTTTCTCTCTCTGCGCTCTTTCTCTCTCTGCGCTCTCTCTCTCTCTGCGCCCTTTCTCTCTCTCTCTGCGCTCTTTCTTTCTTTCTCTCTGCGCTCTTTCTTTCTCTCTCTCTGCGCTCTTTCTTTCTTTCTCTCTGCACTCTTTCTTTCTCTCTCTCTGCGCTCTTTCTTTCTCTCTCTCTGCGCTCTTTCTTTCTCTCTGCGCTCTTCCTTTCTCTGCGCAGTTTCTTTCTCTCTGCGCTCTTTCTTTCTCTCTCTGCACTCTTTCTTTCTTTCTCTCTGTACTCTTTCTTTCTCTCTCTCTGCGCTCTTTCTTTCTCTCTGCGTTCTTTCTCTCTGCGCTCTTTCTTTCTCTGCGCTCTTTCTTTCTCTCTCTGCGCTCTTTCTCTCTCTGCGCTCTTTCTCTCTCTGCGCTCTTTCTTTCTTTCTCTCTGTGCTCTTTCTTTCTCTCTGCGCTTTTTCTTTCTCTGCGCTCTTTCTTCCTCTCTCTCTCTGCGCTCTTTCTTTCTCTGCGCTTTTTATCTCTCTCTGCGCTCTTTCTTTCTCTCTCTCTCTCTCTGCGCTCTTTCTTTCTTTCTCTATGCGCTCTTTCTTTCTTTCTCTCTGCGCTCTTTCTTTCTCTCTGCGCTCTTTCTTTCTCTCTCTGCGCTCTTTCTTTCTCTCTCTGCGCTCTTTCTTTCTCTCTCTGCGCTCTCTCTCTCTCTGCGCTCTCTCTCTCTGCACTCTCTCTCTCTCTCTGCGCTCCTTCTCTCTCTCTGCGCTCTTTCTTTCTCTCTCTCTGCGCTCTTTGTCTCTCTCTGCGCTCTTTCTTTCTCTCTCTCTGTGCTCTCTCTCTCTCTCTGCGCTCTTTCTCTCTCTCTGCGCTCTTTCTCTCTCTCTATCTGCGATCTTTCTTTCTCTCTGCGCTCTTTCTCTCTCTGCGCTGTTTCTCTCTCTGCGCTGTTTCTCTCTCTGCGCTCTTTCTTTCTCTTTCTCTCTCTGCGCTCTTTCTCTTTCTCTCTCTGCGCTCTTTCTCTCTCTCTCTGCGCTCTTTCTTTCTCTCTGCGCTCTTTCTCTCTCTGCGCTCTTTCTTTCTCTTTGCACTCTCTCTTTCTCTGTGCGCTCTCTCTCTGTGCGCTCTTTCTTTCTCTCTCTGCACTCTTTCTTTCTCTCTGCGCTCTTTCTTTCTTTCTCTCTGCGCTCTTTCTCACTCTACGCTCTTTCTCACTCTGCGCTCTTTCTCTCTCTCTGCGCTCTTTCTCTCTCTCTCTGCGCTCTTTCTTTCTCTCTGCGCTCTTTCTTTCTCTCTCTCTCAGCGCTCTTTCTTTCTCTCTCTCTCTCTTTCTTTCTCTCTCTCTGCGCTCTTTCTTTCTCTCTCTCTCTCTCTGCGCTCTTTCTTTCTCTCTCTCTCTCTGCGCTCTTTCTTTCTCTCTCTGCGCTCTTTCTCTCTCTGCGCTCTTTCTTTCTCTCTCTCTGCGCTCTCTCTCTCTGCGCTCTTTCTTTCTCTGCGCTCTTTCTTTCTCTCTCTGCTCTCTTTCTTTCTCTCTCTGCGCTCTTTCTTTCTCTCTCTGCGCTCACTCTCTCTCTCTCTGCGCTCTTTCTTTCTCTCTGCGCTCTTTCTTTCTCTCTGCGCTCTTTCTTTCTCTCTGCGCTCTTTCTTTCTCTCTCTGCGCTCTTTATTTCTCTCTCTGCGCTCTTACTCTCTCTCTCAGCTCTTTCTCTCTCTCTGCGCTCTTTCTTTCTCTGCGCTCTTTCTTTCTCTCTCTCTCTGCGCTCTTTCTTTCTCTCTGCGCTCTTTCTTTCTTTCTGCGCTCTTTCTTTCTCTCTGCGCTCTTTCTCTCTCTGCGCTCTTTCTCTCTCTGCGCTCTTTCTCTCTCTGCGCTCTTTCTCTCTCTGCGCTCTCTCTCCCTGCGCTCTTTCTCTCTCCCTGCGCTCTTTCTCTCTGCGTTCTTTCTTTCTCTTTCTCTCTCTGCGCTCTTTCTTTCTTTCTCTCTCTGCGCTCTTTCTATCTCTCTGCGCTCTTTCTCTCTCTCTCTGCGCTCTTTCTCTCTCTGCGCTCTTTCTCTCTCTTTGCACTCTTTCTTTCTCTCTCTGCGCTCTTTCTTTCTCTCTCTCTCTGCGCTCTTTCTTTCTCTCTGCGCTCTTTCTTTCTCTCTGCGCTCTTACTTTCTCTCTCTCTGCGCTCTTTCTCTCTCTCTCTGCGCTCTTTCTTTCTCTCTCTGCGCTCTTTCTTTCTCTCTCTGCGCTCTTTGTCTCTCTCTGTGCTCTTTCTTTCTCTCTCTCTGCGCTCTCTCTCTCTCTCTCCCTGCGCTCTTTCTCTCTCTCTGCGCTCTTTCTTTCTCTGTCTCTGCTCTCTTTCTTTCTCTCTCTCTGCACTCGTTCTCTCTCTCTCTCTGCGTTCTTTCTCTCTCTGCGCTCTCTCTCTCTCTGCGCTCTTTCTCTCTGTCTGCGCTCTTTCTCTCTCTCTGCGCTCTTTCTCTCTCTCTGCGCTCTTTCTCTCTCTGCGCTCTTTCTCTCTCTCTGCGCTCTTTATCTTTCTACCTGCGTTCTTTCTTTCTCTTTATCTCTCTGCGCTCTTTCTTTCTCTTTCTCTCTCTGCGCCCTTTCTCTCTCTCTCTGCGCTCTTTCTTTCTTTCTCTCTGTGCTCTTTCTTTCTCTCTCTCTGCGCTCTTTCTTTCTTTCTCTCTGCGCTCTTTCTTTCTCTCTGCGCTCTTTCTTTCTCTCTCTGCGCTCTTTTTTTCTCTCTCTCTGCGCTCGTTCTTTCTCTCTCTCTGCGCTCTTTCTTTCTCTGTGCTCTTTCTTTCTCTCTCTGCGCTCTTTCTTTCTCTCTCTGCGCTCTTTCTTTCTCTCTCTGCGCTCTTTCTTTCTTTCTATCTCTGCGCTCTCTCTCTCTCTGCTCTCTTTCTTTCTCTCTCTCTGCGCTCTTTGTCTCTCTCTGCGCTCTTTCTTTCTCTCTCTCTGTGCTCTCTCTCTCCCTCTGTGCTCTTTCTCTCTCTCTCTGCGCTCTTTCTTTCTCTCTCTCTGCGCTCTTTCTTTCTCTCTCTCTGCGCTCTTTCTCTCTCTCTGCGCTCTTTCTCTCTCTCTGCGCTCTTTCTCTCTCTCTGCGCTCTTTCTCTCTCTCTGCGCTCTTTCTTTCTCTCTGCGCTCTTTCTTTCACTCTGCGCTCTTTCTCTCTCTGCGCTGTTTCTCTCTCTGCGCTGTTTCTCTCTCTGCGCTCTTTCTTTCTCTTTCTCTCTCTGCGCTCTTTCTCTCTCTCTGCGCTCTTTCTCTCTCTCTCTGCGCTCTTTCTTTCTCTTTCTCTCTCTGCGCTCTTTCTCTCTCTCTCTGCGCTCTTTCTTTCTTTCTCTCTGTGCTCTTTCTTTCTCTCTCTCTGTGCTCTTTCTTCTTTCTCTCTGCACTCTTTCTTTCTCTCTCTCTGCGCTCTTTCTTTCTCTTTGCGCTCTTTCTTTCTTTGCGCTCTTTCTTTCTCTCTCTGCGCTCTTTATTTCTCTCTCTGCGCTCTTTCTTTCTTTCTCTGCGCTCTTTCTTTCTCTCTCTTTGCTCTTTCTTTCTCTCTGCGCTCTTTCTTTCTCTCTGCGCTTTTTCTCTCTCTCTGCGCTCTTTCTTTCTCTCTCTCTCTCTGCGCTCTTTCTTAATTACTCTCTGCGCTCTTTCTTTCTCTCTGCGCTCTTTCTCTCTCTCTCTCTCTGCGCTCTTTCTTTCTTTCTCTCTGCGCTCTTTCTTTCTCTCTCTGCGCTCTTTCTTTCTCTCTGCGCTCTTTCTTTCTCTTTGCGCTCTCTCTTTCTCTGTGCGTTCTCTCTCTGTGCGCTCTTTCTTTCTCTCTCTGCGCTCTTTCTTTCTCTCTGCGCTCTTTCTCTCTCTGCGCTCTTTCTTTCTCTCTGCGCTCTTTCTCTCTCTGCGCTCTTTCTTTCTCTCTGCGCTCTTTCTTTCTTTCTCTCTGCGCTCTTTCTCTCTCTCTCTCTGCGCTCTTTCTCTCTCTCTCTCTGCGCTCTTTCTCTCTCTCTCTCTGCGCTCTTTCTCTCTCTCTCTGCGCTCTTTCTCTCTCTCTCTGCGCTCTTTCTTTCTCTCTCTCAATGCGCTCTTTCTTTCTCTCTCTCTGCGCTGTTTCTTTCTCTCTCTCTCTCTCTGCGCTCTTTCTTTCTCTCTTTCTCTCTGCGCTCTTTCTTTCTCTCTCTGCGCTCTTTCTCTCTCTGCGCTCTTTCTCTCTCTGCGCTCTCTCTCTCTCTGCGCTCTTTCTCTCTCTCTGCGCTCTTTCTCTTTCTATCTGCGTTCTTTCTTTCTCTTTCTCTTTCTCTCTCTGCGCTCTTTCTTTCTCTTTCTCTCTCTGCGCCCTTTCTCTCTCTCTCTGCGCTCTTTCTTTCTTTCTCTCTGCGCTCTTTCTTTCTCTCTCTCTGTGCTCTTTCATTCTTTCTCTCTGCACTCTTTCTTTCTCTCTCTCTGCGCTCTTTCTTTCTCTCTGCGCTCTTTCTTTCTCTGCGCTGTTTCTTTCTCTCTGCGCTCTTTCTTTCTCTCTCTGCGCTCTTTCTTTCTTTCTCTCTGCACTCTTTCTTTCTCTCTCTCTGCGCTCTTTCTTTCTCTCTGCGTTCTTTCTCTCTGCGCTCTTTCTTTCTCTGCGCTCTTTCTTTCTCTCTCTGCGCTCTTTCTCTCTCTGCGCTCTCTCTCTCTCTGCGCCCTTTCTCTCTCTCTCTGCGCTCTTTCTTTCTTTCTCTCTGCGCTCTTTCTTTCTCTCTCTCTGCGCTCTTTCTTTCTTTCTCTCTGCACTCTTTCTTTCTCTCTCTCTGCGCTCTTTCTTTCTCTCTCTCTGCGCTCTTTCTTTCTCTCTGCGCTCTTCCTTTCTCTGCGCTGTTTCTTTCTCTCTGCGCTCTTTCTTTCTCTCTCTGCACTCTTTCTTTCTTTCTCTCTGTACTCTTTCTTTCTCTCTCTCTGCGCTCTTTCTTTCTCTCTGCGTTCTTTCTCTCTGCGCTCTTTCTTTCTCTGCGCTCTTTCTTTCTCTCTCTGCGCTCTTTCTCTCTCTGCGCTCTTTCTCTCTCTGCGCTCTTTCTTTCTTTCTCTCTGTGCTCTTTCTTTCTCTCTGCGCTTTTTCTTTCTCTGCGCTCTTTCTTCCTCTCTCTCTCTGCGCTCTTTCTTTCTCTGCGCTTTTTATCTCTCTCTGCGCTCTTTCTTTCTCTCTCTCTCTCTCTGCGCTCTTTCTTTCTTTCTCTATGCGCTCTTTCTTTCTTTCTCTCTGCGCTCTTTCTTTCTCTCTGCGCTCTTTCTTTCTCTCTCTGCGCTCTTTCTTTCTCTCTCTGCGCTCTTTCTTTCTCTCTCTGCGCTCTCTCTCTCTCTGCGCTCTCTCTCTCTGCACTCTCTCTCTCTCTCTGCGCTCCTTCTCTCTCTCTGCGCTCTTTCTTTCTCTCTCTCTGCGCTCTTTGTCTCTCTCTGCGCTCTTTCTTTCTCTCTCTCTGTGCTCTCTCTCTCTCTCTGCGCTCTTTCTCTCTCTCTGCGCTCTTTCTCTCTCTCTATCTGCGATCTTTCTTTCTCTCTGCGCTCTTTCTCTCTCTGCGCTGTTTCTCTCTCTGCGCTGTTTCTCTCTCTGCGCTCTTTCTTTCTCTTTCTCTCTCTGCGCTCTTTCTCTTTCTCTCTCTGCGCTCTTTCTCTCTCTCTCTGCGCTCTTTCTTTCTCTCTGCGCTCTTTCTCTCTCTGCGCTCTTTCTTTCTCTTTGCACTCTCTCTTTCTCTGTGCGCTCTCTCTCTGTGCGCTCTTTCTTTCTCTCTCTGCACTCTTTCTTTCTCTCTGCGCTCTTTCTTTCTTTCTCTCTGCGCTCTTTCTCACTCTACGCTCTTTCTCACTCTGCGCTCTTTCTCTCTCTCTGCGCTCTTTCTCTCTCTCTCTGCGCTCTTTCTTTCTCTCTGCGCTCTTTCTTTCTCTCTCTCTCAGCGCTCTTTCTTTCTCTCTCTCTCTCTTTCTTTCTCTCTCTCTGCGCTCTTTCTTTCTCTCTCTCTCTCTGCGCTCTTTCTTTCTCTCTCTCTCTCTGCGCTCTTTCTTTCTCTCTCTGCGCTCTTTCTCTCTCTGCGCTCTTTCTTTCTCTCTCTCTGCGCTCTCTCTCTCTGCGCTCTTTCTTTCTCTGCGCTCTTTCTTTCTCTCTCTGCTCTCTTTCTTTCTCTCTCTGCGCTCTTTCTTTCTCTCTCTGCGCTCACTCTCTCTCTCTCTGCGCTCTTTCTTTCTCTCTGCGCTCTTTCTTTCTCTCTGCGCTCTTTCTTTCTCTCTGCGCTCTTTCTCTCTCTCTCAGCGCAGAGAGAAAAAAAGAGTGGAGAGAGAGAAAGAAAGAGCGCAGAGAAAGAGAGAGAGAGCGCAGAGAGAGAGAGATAGAAAGAGCGCAGAGACAAAAAAGAAAGAGCGCAGAGAGAGAGAAAAAAAGAGCGCAGAGAGAGAGAAAGAGCTCAGAGATAAAGAGAAAGAGTGCAGAGAGAAAGAAAGAGCGCAGAGAGAGAGAAAGAAAGAGCGCACAGAGAGAGAGAGCGCTTTTTCTCTCTCTGCGCTCTTTCTTTCTCTCTCTCTGTGCTCTTTCTTTCTCTCTCTGCGCTCTTTCTTTCTCTCTCTGCGCTCTTTCTTTTTCTCTGCGCTCTTTCTTTCTCTCTCTGCTCTTTCTTTCTCTCTCTATGCGCTCTTTCTTTCTCTCTCTGCGCTCTTTCTTTCTCTCTCTCTCTGCGCTCTCTCTCTCTCTCTCTGCGCTCTTTCTCTCTCTCTGCACTCTTTCTTTCTCTCTCTGCGCTCTTTCTTTCTCTGCGCTTTTTCTCTCTCTCTGCGCTCTTTCTTTCTTTCTCTCTGCGCTCTTTCTTTCTCTCTGCACTCTTACTTTCTCTCTCTCTGCGCTCTTTCTTTCTCTCTGCGCTCTTTCTCTCTCACTCTCTGCGCTCTTTCTTTCTCTCTCTGCGCTCTTTCTCTCTCTGCGCTCTTTCTTTCTCTTTCTCTCTCTGCGCTCTTTCTCTCTCTCTGCGCTCTTTCTCTCTCTCTCTGCGCTCTTTCTCTCTCTGCGCTCTTTCTTTTTCTTTCTCTCTCTGCGCTCTTTCTTTCTCTTTCTCTCTCGGCGCTCTCTCTCTCTCTGCGCTCTTTCTTTCTTTCTCTCTGCGCTCTTTCTTTCTTTCTCTCTGCGCTCTTTTTTTCTCTCTTTGCGCTCTTTCTTTCTCTCTCTGCGCTCTTTCTCTCTTTCTATCTGCGCTCTTTCTTTCTCTCTGCGCTCTTTCTCTCTCTGCGCTCTTTCTCTCTCTGCGCTGTTTCTCTCTCTGCGCTCTTTCTTTCTTTCTCTCTGCGCTCTTTCTTTCTCTCTCTGCGCTCTTTCTTTCTCTCTGCGCTCTTTCTTTCTCTTTGTGCTCTCTCTTTCTCTGTGCGTTCTCTCTCTGTGCGCTCTTTCTTTCTCTCTCTGCGCTCTTTCTTTCTCTCTGCGCTCTTTCTTTCTCTCTCTGCGCTCTTTCTTTCTCTCTGCGCTCTTTCTTTCTTTCTCTCTGTGCTCTTTCTCTCTCTCTCTCTGCGCTCTTTCTCTCTCTCTCTCTGCGCTCTTTCTCTCTCTCTCTGCGCTCTTTCTCTCTCTCTCTGCGCTCTTTCTTTCTCTCTCTCAGCGCTCTTTCTTTCTCTCAATGCGCTCTTTCTTTCTCTCTCTCTGCGCTGTTTCTTTCTCTCTCTCTCTCTGCGCTCTTTCTTTCTCTCTTTCTCTCTGCGCTCTTTCTTTCTCTCTCTGCGCTCTTTCTCTCTCTGCGCTCTTTCTCTCTCTGCGCTCTCTCTCTCTCTCTCTGCGCTCTTTCTCTCTCTCTGCGCTCTTTCTCTTTCTATCTGCGTTCTTTCTTTCTCTTTCTCTTTCTCTCTCTGCGCTCTTTCTTTCTCTTTCTCTCTCTGCGCCCTTTCTCTCTCTCTGCGCTCTTTCTTTCTTTCTCTCTGCGCTCTTTCTTTCTCTCTCTCTGCGCTCTTTCTTTCTTTCTCTCTGCACTCTTTCTTTCTCTCTCTCTGTGCTCTTTCTTTCTCTCTGCGCTCTTTCTTTCTCTGCGCTGTTTCTTTCTCTCTGCGCTCTTTCTTTCTCTCTGCGCTCTTTCTTTCTTTCTCTCTGCACTCTTTCTTTCTCTCTCTCTGCGCTCTTTCTTTCTCTCTGCGTTCTTTCTCTCTGCGCTCTTTCTTTCTCTGCGCTCTTTCTTTCTCTCTCTCTCTGCACTCTTTCTTTCTTTCTCTCTGTGCTCTTTCTTTCTCTCTGCGCTTTTTCTTTCTCTGCGCTCTTTCTTTCTCTCTGCGCTCTTTCTTTCTTTCTCTCTGCACTCTTTCTTTCTCTCTCTCTGCGCTCTTTCTTTCTCTCTGCGTTCTTTCTCTCTGCGCTCTTTCTTTCTCTGCGCTCTTTCTTTCTCTCTCTCTCTGCACTCTTTCTTTCTTTCTCTCTGTGCTCTTTCTTTCTCTCTGCGCTTTTTCTTTCTCTGCGCTCTTTCTTCCTCTCTCTCTCTGCGCTCTTTCTTTCTCTGCGCTTTTTATCTCTCTCTGCGCTCTCTCTTTCTCTCTCTCTCTCTCTGCGCTCTTTCTTTCACTCTGCGCTCTTTCTTTCTCTCTGCGCTCTCTCTCTCTCTGCGCTCTTTCTTTCTTTCTCTATGCGCTCTTTCTTTCTTTCTCTCTGCGCTCTTTCTTTCTCTCTGCGCTCTTTCTTTCTCTCTCTGCGCTCTTTCTTTCTCTGCGCTTTTTCTCTCTCTGCACTCTTTCGTTCTCTGCGCTCTTTCTTTCTCTCTGCGCTCTTTCTTTCTCTCTGCGCTCTTTCTTTCTCTCTGCGCTCTTTCTTTCTCTCTCTGCGCTCTTTCTTTCTCTCTGCGCTCTTTCTTTCTTTCTCTCTGTGCTCTTTCTCTCTCTCTCTCTGCGCTCTTTCTCTCTCTCTCTCTGCGCTCTTTCTCTCTCTCTCTGCGCTCTTTCTCTCTCTCTCTGCGCTCTTTCTTTCTCTCTCTCAGCGCTCTTTCTTTCTCTCAATGCGCTCTTTCTTTCTCTCTCTCTGCGCTGTTTCTTTCTCTCTCTCTCTCTGCGCTCTTTCTTTCTCTCTTTCTCTCTGCGCTCTTTCTTTCTCTCTCTGCGCTCTTTCTCTCTCTGCGCTCTTTCTCTCTCTGCGCTCTCTCTCTCTCTCTCTGCGCTCTTTCTCTCTCTCTGCGCTCTTTCTCTTTCTATCTGCGTTCTTTCTTTCTCTTTCTCTTTCTCTCTCTGCGCTCTTTCTTTCTCTTTCTCTCTCTGCGCCCTTTCTCTCTCTCTGCGCTCTTTCTTTCTTTCTCTCTGCGCTCTTTCTTTCTCTCTCTCTGCGCTCTTTCTTTCTTTCTCTCTGCACTCTTTCTTTCTCTCTCTCTGTGCTCTTTCTTTCTCTCTGCGCTCTTTCTTTCTCTGCGCTGTTTCTTTCTCTCTGCGCTCTTTCTTTCTCTCTGCGCTCTTTCTTTCTTTCTCTCTGCACTCTTTCTTTCTCTCTCTCTGCGCTCTTTCTTTCTCTCTGCGTTCTTTCTCTCTGCGCTCTTTCTTTCTCTGCGCTCTTTCTTTCTCTCTCTCTCTGCACTCTTTCTTTCTTTCTCTCTGTGCTCTTTCTTTCTCTCTGCGCTTTTTCTTTCTCTGCGCTCTTTCTTTCTCTCTGCGCTCTTTCTTTCTTTCTCTCTGCACTCTTTCTTTCTCTCTCTCTGCGCTCTTTCTTTCTCTCTGCGTTCTTTCTCTCTGCGCTCTTTCTTTCTCTGCGCTCTTTCTTTCTCTCTCTCTCTGCACTCTTTCTTTCTTTCTCTCTGTGCTCTTTCTTTCTCTCTGCGCTTTTTCTTTCTCTGCGCTCTTTCTTCCTCTCTCTCTCTGCGCTCTTTCTTTCTCTGCGCTTTTTATCTCTCTCTGCGCTCTCTCTTTCTCTCTCTCTCTCTCTGCGCTCTTTCTTTCACTCTGCGCTCTTTCTTTCTCTCTGCGCTCTCTCTCTCTCTGCGCTCTTTCTTTCTTTCTCTATGCGCTCTTTCTTTCTTTCTCTCTGCGCTCTTTCTTTCTCTCTGCGCTCTTTCTTTCTCTCTCTGCGCTCTTTCTTTCTCTGCGCTTTTTCTCTCTCTGCACTCTTTCGTTCTCTGCGCTCTTTCTTTCTCTCTGCGCTCTTTCTTTCTCTCTGCGCTCTTTCTTTCTCTCTACGCTCTTTCTTTCTCTCTCTGCGCTCTTTATTTCTCTCTCTGCGCTCTTTATTTCTCTCTCTGCGCTATTTCTCTCTCTCTCTGCGCTCTTTCTTTCTCTGCGCTCTTTCTTTCTCTCTGCGCTCTTTCTTTCTCTCTCTGCGCTCTTTATTTCTCTCTCTGCGCTCTTACTCTCTCTCTCAGCTCTTTCTCTCTCTCTGCGCTCTTTCTTGCTCTCTGCGCTCTTTCTTTCTCTCTGCGCTCTTTCTTTCTCTCTGCGCTCTTTCTTTCTCTCTGCGCTCTTTCTCTCTCTGCGCTCTTTCTCTCTCTGCGCTCTTTCTCTCTCTGCGCTCTCTCTCCCTGCGCTCTTTCTCTCTCCCTGCGCTCTTTCTCTCTGCGTTCTTTCTTTCTCTTTCTCTCTCTACGCTCTTTCTTTCTTTCTCTCTCTGCGCTCTTTCTCTCTCTCTGCGCTCTTTCTCTCTCTCTCTGCGCTCTTTCTCTCTCTGCGCTCTTTCTCTCTCTTTGCACTCTTTCTTTCTCTCTCTGCGCTCTTTCTTTCTCTCTCTCTCTGCGCTCTTTCTTTCTCTCTGCGCTCTTTCTTTCTCTCTGCGCTCTTACTTTCTCTCTCTGCGCTCTTTATTTCTCTCTCTGCGCTCTTACTCTCTCTCTCAGCTCTTTCTCTCTCTCTGCGCTCTTTCTTGCTCTCTGCGCTCTTTCTTTCTCTCTGCGCTCTTTCTTTCTCTCTGCGCTCTTTCTTTCTCTCTGCGCTCTTTCTCTCTCTGCGCTCTTTCTCTCTCTGCGCTCTTTCTCTCTCTGCGCTCTCTCTCCCTGCGCTCTTTCTCTCTCCCTGCGCTCTTTCTCTCTGCGTTCTTTCTTTCTCTTTCTCTCTCTACGCTCTTTCTTTCTTTCTCTCTCTGCGCTCTTTCTCTCTCTCTGCGCTCTTTCTCTCTCTCTCTGCGCTCTTTCTCTCTCTGCGCTCTTTCTCTCTCTTTGCACTCTTTCTTTCTCTCTCTGCGCTCTTTCTTTCTCTCTCTCTCTGCGCTCTTTCTTTCTCTCTGCGCTCTTTCTTTCTCTCTGCGCTCTTACTTTCTCTCTCTCTGCGCTCTTTCTCTCTCTCTCTGCGCTCTTTCTTTCTCTCTCTGCGCTCTTTCTTTCTCTCTCTGCGCTCTTTGTCTCTCTCTGTGCTCTTTCTTTCTCTCTCTCTGCGCTCTCTCTCTCTCTCTCCCTGCGCTCTTTCTCTCTCTCTGCGCTCTTTCTTTCTCTGTCTCTGCTCTCTTTCTTTCTCTTTCTCTGCACTCGTTCTCTCTCTCTCTCTGCGTTCTTTCTCTCTCTGCGCTCTCTCTCTCTGCGCTCTTTCTCTCTCTCTCTGCGCTCTTTCTCTCTCTCTGCGCTCTTTCTCTCTCTCTGCGCTCTTTCTCTCTCTGCGCTCTTTCTCTCTCTCTGCGCTCTTTATCTTTCTACCTGCGTTCTTTCTTTCTCTTTATCTCTCTGCGCCCTTTCTCTCTCTCTCTGCGCTCTTTCTTTCTTTCTCTCTGTGCTCTTTCTTTCTCTCTCTCTGCGCTCTTTCTTTCTTTCACTCTGCGCTCTTTCTTTCTCTCTGCGCTCTTTCTTTCTCTCTCTGCGATCTTTTTTTCTCTCTCTCTGCGCTCGTTCTTTCTCTCTCTCTGCGCTCTTTCTTTCTCTGTGCTCTTTCTTTCTCTCTCTGCGCTCTTTCTTTCTCTCTCTGCGCTCTTTCTTTCTCTCTCTGCGCTCTTTCTTTCTTTCTATCTCTGCGCTCTCTCTCTCTCTGCTCTCTTTCTTTCTCTCTCTCTGCGCTCTTTGTCTCTCTCTGCGCTCTTTCTTTCTCTCTCTCTGTGCTCTCTCTCTCTCTGTGCTCTTTCTCTCTCTCTCTGCGCTCTTTCTTTCTCTCTCTCTGCGCTCTTTCTTTCTCTCTCTCTGCGCTCTTTCTCTCTCTCTGCGCTCTTTCTCTCTCTCTGCGCTCTTTCTCTCTCTCTGCGCTCTTTCTCTCTCTCTGCGCTCTTTCTCTCTCTCTGCGCTCTTTCTCTCTCTCTGCGCTCTTTCTCTCTCTCTGCGCTCTTTCTTTCTCTCTGCGCTCTTTCTTTCACTCTGCGCTCTTTCTCTCTCTGCGCTGTTTCTCTCTCTGCGCTGTTTCTCTCTCTGCGCTCTTTCTTTCTCTTTCTCTCTCTGCGCTCTTTCTCTCTCTCTCTGCGCTCTTTCTTTCTCTTTCTCTCTCTGCGCTCTTTCTTTCTCTTTCTCTCTCTGCGCCCTTTCTCTCTCTCTCTGCGCTCTTTCTTTCTTTCTCACTGTGCTCTTTCTTTCTCTCTCTCTGTGCTCTTTCTTCTTTCTCTCTGCACTCTTTCTTTCTCTCTCTCTGCGCTCTTTCTTTCTCTTTGCGCTCTTTCTTTCTCTGCGCTCTTTCTTTCTCTCTGCGCTCTTTCTTTCTCTCTCTGCGCTCTTTATTTCTCTCTCTCTGCACTCTTTCTTTCTCTCTCTGCGCTCTTTCTTTCTCTCTCTGCGCTCTTTCTTTCTTTCTCTGCGCTCTTTCTTTCTCTCTCTTCGCTCTTTCTTTCTCTCTGCGCTCTTTCTTACTCTCTGCGCTTTTTCTCTCTCTCTGCGCTCTTTCTTTCTCTCTCTCTCTCTGCGCTCTTTCTTTCTCTCTGCGCTCTTTCTTTCTCTCTGCGCTCTTTCTCTCTCTCTCTCTGCGCTCTTTCTTTCTTTCTCTCTGCGCTCTTTCTTTCTCTCTGCGCTCTTTCTTTCTCTCTCTGCGCTCTTTCTTTCTCTCTCTCTGCGCTCTTTCTCTCTCTCTGCGCTCTTTCTCTCTCTCTGCGCTCTTTCTCTCTCTCTGCGCTCTTTCTCTATCTCTGCGCTCTTTCTCTCTCTCTGCGCTCTTTCTCTATCTCTATCTGCGCTCTTTCTTTCTCTCTGCGCTCTCTCTCTCTGCGCTCTTTCTTTCTCTTTCTCTCTCTCTGCGCTCTTTCTCTCTCTCTCTGCGCTCTTTCTTTCTCTTTCTCTCTCTGCGCTCTTTCTTTCTCTTTCTCTCTGCGCTCTCTCTCTCTCTCTCTGCGCTCTTTCTTTCTTTCTCTCTGCGCTCTTTCTTTCTCTCTCTGCGCTCTTTCTTTCTCTCTGCGCTCTTTCTTTCTCTTTGCGCTCTCTCTTTCTCTGTGCGTTCTCTCTCTGTGCGCTCTTTCTTTCTCTCTCTGCGCTCTTTCTTTCTCTCTGCGCTCTTTCTTTCTCTCTCTGCACTCTTTCTTTCTCTCTGCGCTCTTTCTTTCTTTCTCTCTGCGCTCTTTCTCTCTCTCTCTCTGCGCTCTTTCTCTCTCTCTCTCTGCGCTCTTTCTCTCTCTCTCTCTGCGCTCTTTCTTTCTCTCTCTGCGCTCTTTCTCTCTCTCTCTGCGCTCTTTCTTTCTCTCTCTCTCTGCGCTCTTTCTTTCTCTCTCTCTCAGCGCTCTTTCTTTCTCTCAATGCGCTCTTTCTTTCTCTCTCTCTGCGCTGTTTCTTTCTCTCTCTCTCTCTGCGCTCTTTCTTTCTCTCTTTCTCTCTGCGCTCTTTCTTTCTCTCTCTGCGCTCTTTCTCTCTCTGCGCTCTTTCTCTCTCTGCGCTCTCTCTCTCTCTGCGCTCTTTCTCTCTCTCTGCGCTCTTTCTCTTTCTATCTGCGTTCTTTCTTTCTCTTTCTCTTTCTCTCTCTGCGCTCTTTCTTTCTCTTTCTCTCTCGGCGCTCTCTCTCTCTCTGCGCTCTTTCTTTCTTTCTCTCTGCGCTCTTTCTTTCTTTCTCTCTGCGCTCTTTTTTTCTCTCTTTGCGCTCTTTCTTTCTCTCTCTGCGCTCTTTCTCTCTCTCTCTGCGCTCTTTCTTTCTCTCTCTCTGCGCTCTTTGTCTCTCTCTGCGCTCTTTTTTTCTCTCTCTCTGTGCTCTCTCTCTCTCTCTGTGCTCTTTCTCTCTCTCTCTGCGCTCTTTCTTTCTCTATCTCTGCGCTCTTTCTTTCTCTCTCTCTGCGCTCTTTCTTTCTTTCTCTCTGCGCTCTTTCTTTCTGTCTGCGCTCTTTCTTTCTCTATCTCTGCGCTCTTTCTCTCTCTCTGCGCTCTTTCTTTCTCTCTGCGCTCTTTCTCTCTCTCTGCGCTCTTTCTCTCTCTCTATCTGCGCTCTTTCTTTCTCTCTGCGCTCTCTCTCTCTCTGCGCTGTTTCTCTCTCTGCGCTGTTTCTCTCTCTGCGCTCTTTCTTTCTCTTTCTCTCTCTCTGCACTCTCTCTCTCTCTCTCTGCGCTCTTTCTTTCTCTTTCTCTCTCTGCGCTCTTTCTTTCTCTTTCTCTCTGCGCTCTCTCTCTCTCTCTGCGCTCTTTCTTTCTTTCTCTCTGCGCTCTTTCTTTCTCTCTCTGCGCTCTTTCTTTCTCTCTGCGCTCTTTCTTTCTCTTTGCGCTCTCTCTTTCTCTGTGCGTTCTCTCTCTGTGCGCTCATTCTTTCTCTCTCTGCGCTCTTTCTTTCTCTCTGCGCTCTTTCTTTCTCTCTCTGCGCTCTTTCTTTCTCTCTGCGCTCTTTCTTTCTTTCTCTCTGCGCTCTTTCTCTCTCTCTCTCTCTGCGCTCTTTCTCTCTCTCTCTCTGCGCTCTTTCTCTCTCTCTCTGCGCTCTTTCTCTCTCTCTCTGCGCTCTTTCTTTCTCTCTCTCTCTGCGCTCTTTCTTTCTCTCTCTCTCAGCGCTCTTTCTTTCTTTCAATGCGCACATTCTTTCTCTCTCTCTGCGCTGTTTCTTTCTCTCTCTCTCTCTGCGCTCTTTCTTTCTCTCTTTCTCTCTGCGCTCTTTCTTTCTCTCTCTGCGCTCTTTCTCTCTCTGCGCTCTTTCTCTCTCTGCGCTCTCTCTCTCTCTCTCTGCGCTCTTTCTCTTTCTATCTGCGTTCTTTCTTTCTCTTTCTCTTTCTCTCTCTGCGCTCTTTCTTTCTCTTTCTCTCTCTGCGCCCTTTCTCTCTCTCTCTGCGCTCTTTCTTTCTTTCTCTCTGCGCTCTTTCTTTCTCTCTCTCTGCGCTCTTTCTTTCTTTCTCTCTGCACTCTTTCTTTCTCTCTCTCTGCGCTCTTTCTTTCTCTCTGCGCTCTTTCTTTCTCTGCGCTGTTTCTTTCTCTCTGCGCTCTTTCTTTCTCTCTCTGCGCTCTTTCTTTCTTTCTCTCTGCACTCTTTCTTTCTCTCTCTCTGCGCTCTTTCTTTCTCTCTGCGTTCTTTCTCTCTGCGCTCTTTCTTTCTCTGCGCTCTTTCTTTCTCTCTCTGCGCTCTTTCTTTCTCTGCGCTCTTTCTTTCTCTCTCTCTCTGCACTCTTTCTTTCTTTCTCTCTGTGCTCTTTCTTTCTCTCTGCGCTTTTTCTTTCTCTGCGCTCTTTCTTCCTCTCTCTCTCTGCGCTCTTTCTTTCTCTGCGCTTTTTATCTCTCTCTGCGCTCTTTCTTTCTCTCTCTGCGCTCTTTCTCTCTCTCTCTGCGCTCTTTCTTTCTCTCTCTCTCTGCGCTCTTTCTTTCTCTCTCTCTCAGCGCTCTTTCTTTCTCTCAATGCGCTCTTTCTTTCTCTCTCTCTGCGCTGTTTCTTTCTCTCTCTCTCTCTGCGCTCTTTCTTTCTCTCTTTCTCTCTGCGCTCTTTCTTTCTCTCTCTGCGCTCTTTCTCTCTCTGCGCTCTTTCTCTCTCTGCGCTCTCTCTCTCTCTGTGCTCTTTCTCTCTCTCTGCGCTCTATCTCTTTCTATCTGCGTTCTTTCTTTCTCTTTCTCTTTCTCTCTCTGCGCTCTTTCTTTCTCTTTCTCTCTCGGCGCTCTCTCTCTCTCTGCGCTCTTTCTTTCTTTCTCTCTGCGCTCTTTCTTTCTTTCTCTCTGCGCTCTTTTTTTCTCTCTTTGCGCTCTTTCTTTCTCTCTCTGCGCTCTTTCTCTCTCTCTCTGCGCTCTTTCTTTCTCTCTCTCTGCGCTCTTTGTCTCTCTCTGCGCTCTTTTTTTCTCTCTCTCTGTGCTCTCTCTCTCTCTCTGTGCTCTTTCTCTCTCTCTCTGCGCTCTTTCTTTCTCTATCTCTGCGCTCTTTCTTTCTCTCTCTCTCTCTGCGCTCTCTCTCTCTCTGCGCTCTTTCTCTCTTTCTATCTGCGCTCTTTCTTTCTCTCTGCGCTCTTTCTCTCTCTGCGCTCTTTCTCTCTCTGCGCTGTTTCTCTCTCTGCGCTCTTTCTTTCTCTTTCTCTCTGCGCGCTCTCTCCCTCTCTGCGCTCTTTCTTTCTTTCTCTCTGCGCTCTTTCTTTCTTTCTCTCTGCGCTCTTTCTTTCTGTCTGCGCTCTTTCTTTCTCTATCTCTGCGCTCTTTCTCTCTCTCTGCGCTCTTTCTTTCTCTCTGCGCTCTTTCTCTCTCTCTGCGCTCTTTCTCTCTCTCTATCTGCGCTCTTTCTTTCTCTCTGCGCTCTCTCTCTCTCTGCGCTGTTTCTCTCTCTGCGCTGTTTCTCTCTCTGCGCTCTTTCTTTCTCTTTCTCTCTCTCTGCACTCTTTCTCTCTCTCTCTGCGCTCTTTCTTTCTCTTTCTCTCTCTGCGCTCTTTCTTTCTCTTTCTCTCTGCGCTCTCTCTCTCTCTCTGCGCTCTTTCTTTCTTTCTCTCTGCGCTCTTTCTTTCTCTCTCTGCGCTCTTTCTTTCTCTCTGCGCTCTTTCTTTCTCTTTGCGCTCTCTCTTTCTCTGTGCGTTCTCTCTCTGTGCGCTCATTCTTTCTCTCTCTGCGCTCTTTCTTTCTCTCTGCGCTCTTTCTTTCTCTCTCTGCGCTCTTTCTTTCTCTCTGCGCTCTTTCTTTCTTTCTCTCTGCGCTCTTTCTCTCTCTCTCTCTCTGCGCTCTTTCTCTCTCTCTCTCTGCGCTCTTTCTCTCTCTCTCTGCGCTCTTTCTCTCTCTCTCTGCGCTCTTTCTTTCTCTCTCTCTCTGCGCTCTTTCTTTCTCTCTCTCTCAGCGCTCTTTCTTTCTCTCAATGCGCACATTCTTTCTCTCTCTCTGCGCTGTTTCTTTCTCTCTCTCTCTCTGCGCTCTTTCTTTCTCTCTTTCTCTCTGCGCTCTTTCTTTCTCTCTCTGCGCTCTTTCTCTCTCTGCGCTCTTTCTCTCTCTGCGCTCTCTCTCTCTCTCTCTGCGCTCTTTCTCTCTCTCTGCGCTCTTTCTCTTTCTATCTGCGTTCTTTCTTTCTCTTTCTCTTTCTCTCTCTGCGCTCTTTCTTTCTCTTTCTCTCTCTGCGCCCTTTCTCTCTCTCTCTGCGCTCTTTCTTTCTTTCTCTCTGCGCTCTTTCTTTCTCTCTCTCTGCGCTCTTTCTTTCTTTCTCTCTGCACTCTTTCTTTCTCTCTCTCTGCGCTCTTTCTTTCTCTCTGCGCTCTTTCTTTCTCTGCGCTGTTTCTTTCTCTCTGCGCTCTTTCTTTCTCTCTCTGCGCTCTTTCTTTCTTTCTCTCTGCACTCTTTCTTTCTCTCTCTCTGCGCTCTTTCTTTCTCTCTGCGTTCTTTCTCTCTGCGCTCTTTCTTTCTCTGCGCTCTTTCTTTCTCTCTCTGCGCTCTTTCTTTCTCTGCGCTCTTTCTTTCTCTCTCTCTCTGCACTCTTTCTTTCTTTCTCTCTGTGCTCTTTCTTTCTCTCTGCGCTTTTTCTTTCTCTGCGCTCTTTCTTCCTCTCTCTCTCTGCGCTCTTTCTTTCTCTGCGCTTTTTATCTCTCTCTGCGCTCTCTCTTTCTCTCTCTCTCTCTCTGCGCTCTTTCTTTCACTCTGCGCTCTTTCTTTCTCTCTGCGCTCTCTCTCTCTCTGCGCTCTTTCTTTCTTTCTTTCTCTATGCGCTCTTTCTTTCTTTCTCTCTGCGCTCTTTCTTTCTCTCTGCGCTCTTTCTTTCTCTCTCTGCGCTCTTTCTTTCTCTGCGCTTTTTCTCTCTCTGCACTTTTTCGTTCTCTGCGCTCTTTCTTTCTCTCTGCGCTCTTTCTTTCTCTCTGCGCTCTTTCTTTCTCTCTGCGCTCTTTCTTTCTCTCTCTGCGCTCTTTATTTCTCTCTCTGCGCTCTTTATTTCTCTCTCTGCGCTATTTCTCTCTCTCTCTGCGCTCTTTCTTTCTCTGCGCTCTTTCTTTCTCTCTGCGCTCTTTCTTTCTCTCTCTGCGCTCTTTATTTCTCTCTCTGCGCTCTTACTCTCTCTCTCAGCTCTTTCTCTCTCTCTGCGCTCTTTCTTGCTCTCTGCGCTCTTTCTTTCTCTCTGCGCTCTTTCTTTCTCTCTGCGCTCTTTCTTTCTCTCTGCGCTCTTTCTCTCTCTGCGCTCTTTCTCTCTCTGCGCTCTTTCTCTCTCTGCGCTCTCTCTCCCTGCGCTCTTTCTCTCTCCCTGCGCTCTTTCTCTCTGCGTTCTTTCTTTCTCTTTCTCTCTCTGCGCTCTTTCTTTCTTTCTCTCTCTGCGCTCTTTCTCTCTCTCTGCGCGCTTTCTCTCTCTCTCTGCGCTCTTTCTTTCTCTTTCTCTCTCTGCGCTCTTTCTCTCTCTCTCTGCGCTCTTTCTTTCTTTCTCTCTGTGCTCTTTCTTTCTCTCTCTCTGTGCTCTTTCTTCTTTCTCTCTGCACTCTTTCTTTCTCTCTCTCTGCGCTCTTTCTCTCTCTCTGCGCTCTTTCTCTCTCTCTCTGCGCTCTTTCTTTCTCTCTCTCTCTGCGCTCTTTCTTTCTCTCTCTCTCAGCGCTCTTTCTTTCTCTCAATGCGCACATTCTTTCTCTCTCTCTGCGCTGTTTCTTTCTCTCTCTCTCTCTGCGCTCTTTCTTTCTCTCTTTCTCTCTGCGCTCTTTCTTTCTCTCTCTGCGCTCTTTCTCTCTCTGCGCTCTTTCTCTCTCTGCGCTCTCTCTCTCTCTCTCTGCGCTCTTTCTCTTTCTATCTGCGTTCTTTCTTTCTCTTTCTCTTTCTCTCTCTGCGCTCTTTCTTTCTCTTTCTCTCTCTGCGCCCTTTCTCTCTCTCTCTGCGCTCTTTCTTTCTTTCTCTCTGCGCTCTTTCTTTCTCTCTCTCTGCGCTCTTTCTTTCTTTCTCTCTGCACTCTTTCTTTCTCTCTCTCTGCGCTCTTTCTTTCTCTCTGCGCTCTTTCTTTCTCTGCGCTGTTTCTTTCTCTCTGCGCTCTTTCTTTCTCTCTCTGCGCTCTTTCTTTCTTTCTCTCTGCACTCTTTCTTTCTCTCTCTCTGCGCTCTTTCTTTCTCTCTGCGTTCTTTCTCTCTGCGCTCTTTCTTTCTCTGCGCTCTTTCTTTCTCTCTCTGCGCTCTTTCTTTCTCTGCGCTCTTTCTTTCTCTCTCTCTCTGCACTCTTTCTTTCTTTCTCTCTGTGCTCTTTCTTTCTCTCTGCGCTTTTTCTTTCTCTGCGCTCTTTCTTCCTCTCTCTCTCTGCGCTCTTTCTTTCTCTGCGCTTTTTATCTCTCTCTGCGCTCTTTCTTTCTCTCTCTGCGCTCTTTCTCTCTCTCTCTGCGCTCTTTCTTTCTCTCTCTCTCTGCGCTCTTTCTTTCTCTCTCTCTCAGCGCTCTTTCTTTCTCTCAATGCGCTCTTTCTTTCTCTCTCTCTGCGCTGTTTCTTTCTCTCTCTCTCTCTGCGCTCTTTCTTTCTCTCTTTCTCTCTGCGCTCTTTCTTTCTCTCTCTGCGCTCTTTCTCTCTCTGCGCTCTTTCTCTCTCTGCGCTCTCTCTCTCTCTGTGCTCTTTCTCTCTCTCTGCGCTCTATCTCTTTCTATCTGCGTTCTTTCTTTCTCTTTCTCTTTCTCTCTCTGCGCTCTTTCTTTCTCTTTCTCTCTCGGCGCTCTCTCTCTCTCTGCGCTCTTTCTTTCTTTCTCTCTGCGCTCTTTCTTTCTTTCTCTCTGCGCTCTTTTTTTCTCTCTTTGCGCTCTTTCTTTCTCTCTCTGCGCTCTTTCTCTCTCTCTCTGCGCTCTTTCTTTCTCTCTCTCTGCGCTCTTTGTCTCTCTCTGCGCTCTTTTTTTCTCTCTCTCTGTGCTCTCTCTCTCTCTCTGTGCTCTTTCTCTCTCTCTCTGCGCTCTTTCTTTCTCTATCTCTGCGCTCTTTCTTTCTCTCTCTCTCTCTGCGCTCTCTCTCTCTCTGCGCTCTTTCTCTCTTTCTATCTGCGCTCTTTCTTTCTCTCTGCGCTCTTTCTCTCTCTGCGCTCTTTCTCTCTCTGCGCTGTTTCTCTCTCTGCGCTCTTTCTTTCTCTTTCTCTCTGCGCGCTCTCTCCCTCTCTGCGCTCTTTCTTTCTTTCTCTCTGCGCTCTTTCTTTCTTTCTCTCTGCGCTCTTTCTTTCTGTCTGCGCTCTTTCTTTCTCTATCTCTGCGCTCTTTCTCTCTCTCTGCGCTCTTTCTTTCTCTCTGCGCTCTTTCTCTCTCTCTGCGCTCTTTCTCTCTCTCTATCTGCGCTCTTTCTTTCTCTCTGCGCTCTCTCTCTCTCTGCGCTGTTTCTCTCTCTGCGCTGTTTCTCTCTCTGCGCTCTTTCTTTCTCTTTCTCTCTCTCTGCACTCTTTCTCTCTCTCTCTGCGCTCTTTCTTTCTCTTTCTCTCTCTGCGCTCTTTCTTTCTCTTTCTCTCTGCGCTCTCTCTCTCTCTCTGCGCTCTTTCTTTCTTTCTCTCTGCGCTCTTTCTTTCTCTCTCTGCGCTCTTTCTTTCTCTCTGCGCTCTTTCTTTCTCTTTGCGCTCTCTCTTTCTCTGTGCGTTCTCTCTCTGTGCGCTCATTCTTTCTCTCTCTGCGCTCTTTCTTTCTCTCTGCGCTCTTTCTTTCTCTCTCTGCGCTCTTTCTTTCTCTCTGCGCTCTTTCTTTCTTTCTCTCTGCGCTCTTTCTCTCTCTCTCTCTCTGCGCTCTTTCTCTCTCTCTCTCTGCGCTCTTTCTCTCTCTCTCTGCGCTCTTTCTCTCTCTCTCTGCGCTCTTTCTTTCTCTCTCTCTCTGCGCTCTTTCTTTCTCTCTCTCTCAGCGCTCTTTCTTTCTCTCAATGCGCACATTCTTTCTCTCTCTCTGCGCTGTTTCTTTCTCTCTCTCTCTCTGCGCTCTTTCTTTCTCTCTTTCTCTCTGCGCTCTTTCTTTCTCTCTCTGCGCTCTTTCTCTCTCTGCGCTCTTTCTCTCTCTGCGCTCTCTCTCTCTCTCTCTGCGCTCTTTCTCTCTCTCTGCGCTCTTTCTCTTTCTATCTGCGTTCTTTCTTTCTCTTTCTCTTTCTCTCTCTGCGCTCTTTCTTTCTCTTTCTCTCTCTGCGCCCTTTCTCTCTCTCTCTGCGCTCTTTCTTTCTTTCTCTCTGCGCTCTTTCTTTCTCTCTCTCTGCGCTCTTTCTTTCTTTCTCTCTGCACTCTTTCTTTCTCTCTCTCTGCGCTCTTTCTTTCTCTCTGCGCTCTTTCTTTCTCTGCGCTGTTTCTTTCTCTCTGCGCTCTTTCTTTCTCTCTCTGCGCTCTTTCTTTCTTTCTCTCTGCACTCTTTCTTTCTCTCTCTCTGCGCTCTTTCTTTCTCTCTGCGTTCTTTCTCTCTGCGCTCTTTCTTTCTCTGCGCTCTTTCTTTCTCTCTCTGCGCTCTTTCTTTCTCTGCGCTCTTTCTTTCTCTCTCTCTCTGCACTCTTTCTTTCTTTCTCTCTGTGCTCTTTCTTTCTCTCTGCGCTTTTTCTTTCTCTGCGCTCTTTCTTCCTCTCTCTCTCTGCGCTCTTTCTTTCTCTGCGCTTTTTATCTCTCTCTGCGCTCTCTCTTTCTCTCTCTCTCTCTCTGCGCTCTTTCTTTCACTCTGCGCTCTTTCTTTCTCTCTGCGCTCTCTCTCTCTCTGCGCTCTTTCTTTCTTTCTCTATGCGCTCTTTCTTTCTTTCTCTCTGCGCTCTTTCTTTCTCTCTGCGCTCTTTCTTTCTCTCTCTGCGCTCTTTCTTTCTCTGCGCTTTTTCTCTCTCTGCACTTTTTCGTTCTCTGCGCTCTTTCTTTCTCTCTGCGCTCTTTCTTTCTCTCTGCGCTCTTTCTTTCTCTCTGCGCTCTTTCTTTCTCTCTCTGCGCTCTTTATTTCTCTCTCTGCGCTCTTTATTTCTCTCTCTGCGCTATTTCTCTCTCTCTCTGCGCTCTTTCTTTCTCTGCGCTCTTTCTTTCTCTCTGCGCTCTTTCTTTCTCTCTCTGCGCTCTTTATTTCTCTCTCTGCGCTCTTACTCTCTCTCTCAGCTCTTTCTCTCTCTCTGCGCTCTTTCTTGCTCTCTGCGCTCTTTCTTTCTCTCTGCGCTCTTTCTTTCTCTCTGCGCTCTTTCTTTCTCTCTGCGCTCTTTCTCTCTCTGCGCTCTTTCTCTCTCTGCGCTCTTTCTCTCTCTGCGCTCTCTCTCCCTGCGCTCTTTCTCTCTCCCTGCGCTCTTTCTCTCTGCGTTCTTTCTTTCTCTTTCTCTCTCTGCGCTCTTTCTTTCTTTCTCTCTCTGCGCTCTTTCTCTCTCTCTGCGCTCTTTCTCTCTCTCTCTGCGCTCTTTCTCTCTCTGCGCTCTTTCTCTCTCTTTGCACTCTTTCTTTCTCTCTCTGCGCTCTTTCTTTCTCTCTCTCTCTGCGCTCTTTCTTTCTCTCTGCGCTCTTTCTTTCTCTCTGCGCTCTTACTTTCTCTCTCTCTGCGCTCTTTCTCTCTCTCTCTGCGCTCTTTCTTTCTCTCTCTGCGCTCTTTCTTTCTCTCTCTGCGCTCTTTGTCTCTCTCTGTGCTCTTTCTTTCTCTCTCTCTGCGCTCTCTCTCTCTCTCTCCCTGCGCTCTTTCTCTCTCTCTGCGCTCTTTCTTTCTCTGTCTCTGCTCTCTTTCTTTCTCTCTCTCTGCACTCGTTCTCTCTCTCTCTCTGCGTTCTTTCTCTCTCTGCGCTCTCTCTCTCTCTGCGCTCTTTCTCTCTCTCTCTGCGCTCTTTCTCTCTCTCTGCGCTCTTTCTCTCTCTCTGCGCTCTTTCTCTCTCTGCGCTCTTTCTCTCTCTCTGCGCTCTTTATCTTTCTACCTGCGTTCTTTCTTTCTCTTTATCTCTCTGCGCCCTTTCTCTCTCTCTCTGCGCTCTTTCTTTCTTTCTCTCTGTGCTCTTTCTTTCTCTCTCTCTGCGCTCTTTCTTTCTTTCACTCTGCGCTCTTTCTTTCTCTCTGCGCTCTTTCTTTCTCTCTCTGCGCTCTTTTTTTCTCTCTCTCTGCGCTCGTTCTTTCTCTCTCTCTGCGCTCTTTCTTTCTCTGTGCTCTTTCTTTCTCTCTCTGCGCTCTTTCTTTCTCTCTCTGCGCTCTTTCTTTCTCTCTCTGCGCTCTTTCTTTCTTTCTATCTCTGCGCTCTCTCTCTCTCTGCTCTCTTTCTTTCTCTCTCTCTGCGCTCTTTGTCTCTCTCTGCGCTCTTTCTTTCTCTCTCTCTGTGCTCTCTCTCTCTCTCTGTGCTCTTTCTCTCTCTCTCTGCGCTCTTTCTTTCTCTCTCTCTGCGCTCTTTCTTTCTCTCTCTCTGCGCTCTTTCTCTCTCTCTGCGCTCTTTCTCTCTCTCTGCGCTCTTTCTCTCTCTCTGCGCTCTTTCTCTCTCTCTGCGCTCTTTCTCTCTCTCTGCGCTCTTTCTTTCTCTCTGCGCTCTTTCTTTCACTCTGCGCTCTTTCTCTCTCTGCGCTGTTTCTCTCTCTGCGCTGTTTCTCTCTCTGCGCTCTTTCTTTCTCTTTCTCTCTCTGCGCTCTTTCTCTCTCTCTCTGCGCTCTTTCTTTCTCTTTCTCTCTCTGCGCTCTTTCTTTCTCTTTCTCTCTCTGCGCCCTTTCTCTCTCTCTCTGCGCTCTTTCTTTCTTTCTCACTGTGCTCTTTCTTTCTCTCTCTCTGTGCTCTTTCTTCTTTCTCTCTGCACTCTTTCTTTCTCTCTCTCTGCGCTCTTTCTTTCTCTTTGCGCTCTTTCTTTCTCTGCGCTCTTTCTTTCTCTCTGCGCTCTTTCTTTCTCTCTCTGCGCTCTTTATTTCTCTCTCTCTGCACTCTTTCTTTCTCTCTCTGCGCTCTTTCTTTCTCTCTCTGCGCTCTTTCTTTCTTTCTCTGCGCTCTTTCTTTCTCTCTCTTCGCTCTTTCTTTCTCTCTGCGCTCTTTCTTACTCTCTGCGCTTTTTCTCTCTCTCTGCGCTCTTTCTTTCTCTCTCTCTCTCTGCGCTCTTTCTTTCTCTCTGCGCTCTTTCTTTCTCTCTGCGCTCTTTCTCTCTCTCTCTCTGCGCTCTTTCTTTCTTTCTCTCTGCGCTCTTTCTTTCTCTCTGCGCTCTTTCTTTCTCTCTCTGCGCTCTTTCTTTCTCTCTCTCTGCGCTCTTTCTCTCTCTCTGCGCTCTTTCTCTCTCTCTGCGCTCTTTCTCTCTCTCTGCGCTCTTTCTCTATCTCTGCGCTCTTTCTCTCTCTCTGCGCTCTTTCTCTATCTCTATCTGCGCTCTTTCTTTCTCTCTGCGCTCTCTCTCTCTGCGCTCTTTCTTTCTCTTTCTCTCTCTCTGCGCTCTTTCTCTCTCTCTCTGCGCTCTTTCTTTCTCTTTCTCTCTCTGCGCTCTTTCTTTCTCTTTCTCTCTGCGCTCTCTCTCTCTCTCTCTGCGCTCTTTCTTTCTTTCTCTCTGCGCTCTTTCTTTCTCTCTCTGCGCTCTTTCTTTCTCTCTGCGCTCTTTCTTTCTCTTTGCGCTCTCTCTTTCTCTGTGCGTTCTCTCTCTGTGCGCTCTTTCTTTCTCTCTCTGCGCTCTTTCTTTCTCTCTGCGCTCTTTCTTTCTCTCTCTGCGCTCTTTCTTTCTCTCTGCGCTCTTTCTTTCTTTCTCTCTGCGCTCTTTCTCTCTCTCTCTCTGCGCTCTTTCTCTCTCTCTCTCTGCGCTCTTTCTCTCTCTCTCTCTGCGCTCTTTCTTTCTCTCTCTGCGCTCTTTCTCTCTCTCTCTGCACTCTTTCTTTCTCTCTCTCTCTGCGCTCTTTCTTTCTCTCTCTCTCAGCGCTCTTTCTTTCTCTCAATGCGCTCTTTCTTTCTCTCTCTCTGCGCTGTTTCTTTCTCTCTCTCTCTCTGCGCTCTTTCTTTCTCTCTTTCTCTCTGCGCTCTTTCTTTCTCTCTCTGCGCTCTTTCTCTCTCTGCGCTCTTTCTCTCTCTGCGCTCTCTCTCTCTCTGCGCTCTTTCTCTCTCTCTGCGCTCTTTCTCTTTCTATCTGCGTTCTTTCTTTCTCTTTCTCTTTCTCTCTCTGCGCTCTTTCTTTCTCTTTCTCTCTCGGCGCTCTCTCTCTCTCTGCGCTCTTTCTTTCTTTCTCTCTGCGCTCTTTCTTTCTTTCTCTCTGCGCTCTTTTTTTCTCTCTTTGCGCTCTTTCTTTCTCTCTCTGCGCTCTTTCTCTCTCTCTCTGCGCTCTTTCTTTCTCTCTCTCTGCGCTCTTTGTCTCTCTCTGCGCTCTTTTTTTCTCTCTCTCTGTGCTCTCTCTCTCTCTCTGTGCTCTTTCTCTCTCTCTCTGCGCTCTTTCTTTCTCTATCTCTGCGCTCTTTCTTTCTCTCTCTCTGCGCTCTCTCTCTCTCTCTGCGCTCTTTCTCTCTTTCTATCTGCGCTCTTTCTTTCTCTCTGCGCTCTTTCTCTCTCTGCGCTCTTTCTCTCTCTGCGCTGTTTCTCTCTCTGCGCTCTTTCTTTCTCTTTCTCTCTGCGCGCTCTCTCCCTCTCTGCGCTCTTTCTTTCTTTCTCTCTGCGCTCTTTCTTTCTTTCTCTCTGCGCTCTTTCTTTCTGTCTGCGCTCTTTCTTTCTCTATCTCTGCGCTCTTTCTCTCTCTCTGCGCTCTTTCTTTCTCTCTGCGCTCTTTCTCTCTCTCTGCGCTCTTTCTCTCTCTCTATCTGCGCTCTTTCTTTCTCTCTGCGCTCTCTCTCTCTCTGCGCTGTTTCTCTCTCTGCGCTGTTTCTCTCTCTGCGCTCTTTCTTTCTCTTTCTCTCTCTCTGCACTCTTTCTCTCTCTCTCTGCGCTCTTTCTTTCTCTTTCTCTATCTGCGCTCTTTCTTTCTCTTTCTCTCTGCGCTCTCTCTCTGCGCTCTTTCTTTCTTTCTCTCTGCGCTCTTTCTTTCTCTCTCTGCGCTCTTTCTTTCTCTCTGCGCTCTTTCTTTCTCTTTGCGCTCTCTCTTTCTCTGTGCGCTCTCTCTCTGTGCGCTCTTTCTTTCTCTCTCTGCGCTCTTTCTTTCTCTCTGCGCTCTTTCTTTCTCTCTCTGCGCTCTTTCTTTCTCTCTGCGCTCTTTCTTTCTTTCTCTCTGCGCTCTTTCTCTCTCTCCCTCTGCGCTCTTTCTCTCTCTCTGCGCTCTTTCTCTCTCTCTGCGCTCTTTCTTTCTCTCTGCGCTCTTTCTTTCTCTCTCTGCGCTCTTTCTTTCTCTCTGCGCTCTTTCTTTCTCTTTGCGCTCTCTCTTTCTCTGTGCGCTCTCTCTCTGTGCGCTCTTTCTTTCTCTCTCTGCGCTCTTTCTCTCTGCGCTCTTTCTCTCTCTCTGCGCTCTTTCTCTCTCTCTATCTGCGCTGTTTCTCTCTCTGCGCTGTTTCTCTCTCTGCGCTCTTTCTTTCTCTTTCTCTCTCTCTGCACTCTTTCTCTCTCTCTCTGCGCTCTTTCTTTCTCTTTCTCTCTCTGCGCTCTTTCTTTCTCTTTCTCTCTGCGCTCTCTCTCTCTCTCTGCGCTCTTTCTTTCTTTCTCTCTGCGCTCTTTCTTTCTCTCTCTGCGCTCTTTCTTTCTCTCTGCGCTCTTTCTTTCTCTTTGCGCTCTCTCTTTCTCTGTGCGTTCTCTCTCTGTGCGCTCATTCTTTCTCTCTCTGCGCTCTTTCTTTCTCTCTGCGCTCTTTCTTTCTCTCTCTGCGCTCTTTCTTTCTCTCTGCGCTCTTTCTTTCTTTCTCTCTGCGCTCTTTCTCTCTCTCTCTCTCTGCGCTCTTTCTCTCTCTCTCTCTGCGCTCTTTCTCTCTCTCTCTGCGCTCTTTCTCTCTCTCTCTGCGCTCTTTCTTTCTCTCTCTCTCTGCGCTCTTTCTTTCTCTCTCTCTCAGCGCTCTTTCTTTCTCTCAATGCGCACATTCTTTCTCTCTCTCTGCGCTGTTTCTTTCTCTCTCTCTCTCTGCGCTCTTTCTTTCTCTCTTTCTCTCTGCGCTCTTTCTTTCTCTCTCTGCGCTCTTTCTCTCTCTGCGCTCTTTCTCTCTCTGCGCTCTCTCTCTCTCTCTCTGCGCTCTTTCTCTCTCTCTGCGCTCTTTCTCTTTCTATCTGCGTTCTTTCTTTCTCTTTCTCTTTCTCTCTCTGCGCTCTTTCTTTCTCTTTCTCTCTCTGCGCCCTTTCTCTCTCTCTCTGCGCTCTTTCTTTCTTTCTCTCTGCGCTCTTTCTTTCTCTCTCTCTGCGCTCTTTCTTTCTTTCTCTCTGCACTCTTTCTTTCTCTCTCTCTGCGCTCTTTCTTTCTCTCTGCGCTCTTTCTTTCTCTGCGCTGTTTCTTTCTCTCTGCGCTCTTTCTTTCTCTCTCTGCGCTCTTTCTTTCTTTCTCTCTGCACTCTTTCTTTCTCTCTCTCTGCGCTCTTTCTTTCTCTCTGCGTTCTTTCTCTCTGCGCTCTTTCTTTCTCTGCGCTCTTTCTTTCTCTCTCTGCGCTCTTTCTTTCTCTGCGCTCTTTCTTTCTCTCTCTCTCTGCACTCTTTCTTTCTTTCTCTCTGTGCTCTTTCTTTCTCTCTGCGCTTTTTCTTTCTCTGCGCTCTTTCTTCCTCTCTCTCTCTGCGCTCTTTCTTTCTCTGCGCTTTTTATCTCTCTCTGCGCTCTTTCTTTCTCTCTCTGCGCTCTTTCTCTCTCTCTCTGCGCTCTTTCTTTCTCTCTCTCTCTGCGCTCTTTCTTTCTCTCTCTCTCAGCGCTCTTTCTTTCTCTCAATGCGCTCTTTCTTTCTCTCTCTCTGCGCTGTTTCTTTCTCTCTCTCTCTGCGCTCTTTCTTTCTCTCTTTCTCTCTGCGCTCTTTCTTTCTCTCTCTGCGCTCTTTCTCTCTCTGCGCTCTTTCTCTCTCTGCGCTCTCTCTCTCTCTGTGCTCTTTCTCTCTCTCTGCGCTCTATCTCTTTCTATCTGCGTTCTTTCTTTCTCTTTCTCTTTCTCTCTCTGCGCTCTTTCTTTCTCTTTCTCTCTCGGCGCTCTCTCTCTCTCTGCGCTCTTTCTTTCTTTCTCTCTGCGCTCTTTCTTTCTTTCTCTCTGTGCTCTTTTTTTCTCTCTTTGCGCTCTTTCTTTCTCTCTCTGCGCTCTTTCTCTCTCTCTCTGCGCTCTTTCTTTCTCTCTCTCTGCGCTCTTTGTCTCTCTCTGCGCTCTTTTTTTCTCTCTCTCTGTGCTCTCTCTCTCTCTCTGTGCTCTTTCTCTCTCTCTCTGCGCTCTTTCTTTCTCTATCTCTGCGCTCTTTCTTTCTCTCTCTCTCTCTGCTCTCTCTCTCTCTCTGCGCTCTTTCTCTCTTTCTATCTGCGCTCTTTCTTTCTCTCTGCGCTCTTTCTCTCTCTGCGCTCTTTCTCTCTCTGCGCTGTTTCTCTCTCTGCGCTCTTTCTTTCTCTTTCTCTCTGCGCGCTCTCTCCCTCTCTGCGCTCTTTCTTTCTTTCTCTCTGCGCTCTTTCTTTCTTTCTCTCTGCGCTCTTTCTTTCTGTCTGCGCTCTTTCTTTCTCTATCTCTGCGCTCTTTCTCTCTCTCTGCGCTCTTTCTTTCTCTCTGCGCTCTTTCTCTCTCTCTGCGCTCTTTCTCTCTCTCTATCTGCGCTCTTTCTTTCTCTCTGCGCTCTCTCTCTCTCTGCGCTGTTTCTCTCTCTGCGCTGTTTCTCTCTCTGCGCTCTTTCTTTCTCTTTCTCTCTCTCTGCGCTCTTTCTCTCTCTCTCTGCGCTCTTTCTTTCTCTTTCTCTCTCTGCGCTCTTTCTTTCTCTTTCTCTCTGCGCTCTCTCTCTCTCTCTGCGCTCTTTCTTTCTTTCTCTCTGCGCTCTTTCTTTCTCTCTCTGCGCTCTTTCTTTCTCTCTGCGCTCTTTCTTTCTCTTTGCGCTCTCTCTTTCTCTGTGCGTTCTCTCTCTGTGCGCTCTTTCTTTCTCTCTCTGCGCTCTTTCTTTCTCTCTGCGCTCTTTCTTTCTCTCTCTGCGCTCTTTCTTTTCTTTCTTTCTCTCTCTGCGCTCTTTCTTTCTCTCTGCGCTCTTTCTTTCTTTCTCTCTGCGCTCTTTCTCTCTCTCTCTCTCTGCGCTCTTTCTCTCTCTCTCTCTGCGCTCTTTCTCTCTCTCTCTGCGCTCTTTCTCTCTCTCTCTGCGCTCTTTCTTTCTCTCTCTCTCTGCGCTCTTTCTTTCTCTCTCTCTCAGCGCTCTTTCTTTCTCTCAATGCGCACATTCTTTCTCTCTCTCTGCGCTGTTTCTTTCTCTCTCTCTCTCTGCGCTCTTTCTTTCTCTCTTTCTCTCTGCGCTCTTTCTTTCTCTCTCTGCGCTCTTTCTCTCTCTGCGCTCTTTCTCTCTCTGCGCTCTCTCTCTCTCTCTCTGCGCTCTTTCTCTCTCTCTGCGCTCTTTCTCTCTCTCTCTGCGCTCTTTCTTTCTCTCTCTCTCAGCGCTCTTTCTTTCTCTCAATGCGCTCTTTCTTTCTCTCTCTCTGCGCTGTTTCTTTCTCTCTCTCTCTCTGCGCTCTTTCTTTCTCTCTTTCTCTCTGCGCTCTTTCTTTCTCTCTCTGCGCTCTTTCTCTCTCTGCGCTCTTTCTCTCTCTGCGCTCTCTCTCTCTCTGCGCTCTTTCTCTCTCTCTGCGCTCTTTCTCTTTCTATCTGCGTTCTTTCTTTCTCTTTCTCTTTCTCTCTCTGCGCTCTTTCTTTCTCTTTCTCTCTCGGCGCTCTCTCTCTCTCTGCGCTCTTTCTTTCTTTCTCTCTGCGCTCTTTCTTTCTTTCTCTCTGCGCTCTTTTTTTCTCTCTTTGCGCTCTTTCTTTCTCTCTCTGCGCTCTTTCTCTCTCTCTCTGCGCTCTTTCTTTCTCTCTCTCTGCGCTCTTTGTCTCTCTCTGCGCTCTTTTTTTCTCTCTCTCTGTGCTCTCTCTCTCTCTCTGTGCTCTTTCTCTCTCTCTCTGCGCTCTTTCTTTCTCTATCTCTGCGCTCTTTCTTTCTCTCTCTCTCTCTGCGCTCTCTCTCTCTCTCTGCGCTCTTTCTCTCTTTCTATCTGCGCTCTTTCTTTCTCTCTGCGCTCTTTCTCTCTCTGCGCTCTTTCTCTCTCTGCGCTGTTTCTCTCTCTGCGCTCTTTCTTTCTCTTTCTCTCTGCGCGCTCTCTCCCTCTCTGCGCTCTTTCTTTCTTTCTCTCTGCGCTCTTTCTTTCTTTCTCTCTGCGCTCTTTCTTTCTGTCTGCGCTCTTTCTTTCTCTATCTCTGCGCTCTTTCTCTCTCTCTGCGCTCTTTCTTTCTCTCTGCGCTCTTTCTCTCTCTCTGCGCTTTTCTCTCTCTCTATCTGCGCTCTTTCTTTCTCTCTGCGCTCTCTCTCTCTCTGCGCTGTTTCTCTCTCTGCGCTGTTTCTCTCTCTGCGCTCTTTCTTTCTCTTTCTCTCTCTCTGCGCTCTTTCTCTCTCTCTCTGCGCTCTTTCTTTCTCTTTCTCTCTCTGCGCTCTTTCTTTCTCTTTCTCTCTGCGCTCTCTCTCTCTCTCTGCGCTCTTTCTTTCTTTCTCTCTGCGCTCTTTCTTTCTCTCTCTGCGCTCTTTCTTTCTCTCTGCGCTCTTTCTTTCTCTTTGCGCTCTCTCTTTCTCTGTGCGTTCTCTCTCTGTGCGCTCTTTCTTTCTCTCTCTGCGCTCTTTCTTTCTCTCTGCGCTCTTTCTTTCTCTCTCTGCGCTCTTTCTTTCTCTCTGCGCTCTTTCTTTCTTTCTCTCTGCGCTCTTTCTCTCTCTCTCTCTCTGCGCTCTTTCTCTCTCTCTCTCTGCGCTCTTTCTCTCTCTCTCTGCGCTCTTTCTCTCTCTCTCTGCGCTCTTTCTTTCTCTCTCTCTCTGCGCTCTTTCTTTCTCTCTCTCTCAGCGCTCTTTCTTTCTCTCAATGCGCACATTCTTTCTCTCTCTCTGCGCTGTTTCTTTCTCTCTCTCTCTCTGCGCTCTTTCTTTCTCTCTTTCTCTCTGCGCTCTTTCTTTCTCTCTCTGCGCTCTTTCTCTCTCTGCGCTCTTTCTCTCTCTGCGCTCTCTCTCTCTCTCTCTCTGCGCTCTTTCTCTCTCTCTGCGCTCTTTCTCTTTCTATCTGCGTTCTTTCTTTCTCTTTCTCTTTCTCTCTCTGCGCTCTTTCTTTCTCTTTCTCTCTCTGCGCCCTTTCTCTCTCTCTCTGCGCTCTTTCTTTCTTTCTCTCTGCGCTCTTTCTTTCTCTCTCTCTGCGCTCTTTCTTTCTTTCTCTCTGCACTCTTTCTTTCTCTCTCTCTGCGCTCTTTCTTTCTCTCTGCGCTCTTTCTTTCTCTGCGCTGTTTCTTTCTCTCTGCGCTCTTTCTTTCTCTCTCTGCGCTCTTTCTTTCTTTCTCTCTGCACTCTTTCTTTCTCTCTCTCTGCGCTCTTTCTTTCTCTCTGCGTTCTTTCTCTCTGCGCTCTTTCTTTCTCTGCGCTCTTTCTTTCTCTCTCTGCGCTCTTTCTTTCTCTGCGCTCTTTCTTTCTCTCTCTCTCTGCACTCTTTCTTTCTTTCTCTCTGTGCTCTTTCTTTCTCTCTGCGCTTTTTCTTTCTCTGCGCTCTTTCTTCCTCTCTCTCTCTGCGCTCTTTCTTTCTCTGCGCTTTTTATCTCTCTCTGCGCTCTTTCTTTCTCTCTCTGCACTCTTTCTCTCTCTCTCTGCGCTCTTTCTTTCTCTCTCTCTCTGCGCTCTTTCTTTCTCTCTCTCTCAGCGCTCTTTCTTTCTCTCAATGCGCTCTTTCTTTCTCTCTCTCTGCGCTGTTTCTTTCTCTCTCTCTCTGCGCTCTTTCTTTCTCTCTTTCTCTCTGCGCTCTTTCTTTCTCTCTCTGCGCTCTTTCTCTCTCTGCGCTCTTTCTCTCTCTGCGCTCTCTCTCTCTCTGCGCTCTTTCTCTCTCTCTGCGCTCTTTCTCTTTCTATCTGCGTTCTTTCTTTCTCTTTCTCTTTCTCTCTCTGCGCTCTTTCTTTCTCTTTCTCTCTCGGCGCTCTCTCTCTCTCTGCGCTCTTTCTTTCTTTCTCTCTGCGCTCTTTCTTTCTTTCTCTCTGCGCTCTTTTTTTCTCTCTTTGCGCTCTTTCTTTCTCTCTCTGCACTCTTTCTCTCTCTCTCTGCGCTCTTTCTTTCTCTCTCTCTGCGCTCTTTGTCTCTCTCTGCGCTCTTTTTTTCTCTCTCTCTGTGCTCTCTCTCTCTCTCTGTGCTCTTTCTCTCTCTCTCTGCGCTCTTTCTTTCTCTATCTCTGCGCTCTTTCTTTCTCTCTCTCTCTCTGCGCTCTCTCTCTCTCTCTGCGCTCTTTCTCTCTTTCTATCTGCGCTCTTTCTTTCTCTCTGCGCTCTTTCTTTCTCTGCGCTCTTTCTCTCTCTGCGCTGTTTCTCTCTCTGCGCTCTTTCTTTCTCTTTCTCTCTGCGCGCTCTCTCCCTCTCTGCGCTCTTTCTTTCTTTCTCTCTGCGCTCTTTCTTTCTTTCTCTCTGCGCTCTTTCTTTCTGTCTGCGCTCTTTCTTTCTCTATCTCTGCGCTCTTTCTCTCTCTCTGCGCTCTTTCTTTCTCTCTGCGCTCTTTCTCTCTCTCTGCGCTCTTTCTCTCTCTCTATCTGCGCTCTTTCTTTCTCTCTGCGCTCTCTCTCTCTCTGCGCTGTTTCTCTCTCTGTGCTGTTTCTCTCTCTGCGCTCTTTCTTTCTCTTTCTCTCTCTCTGCGCTCTTTCTCTCTCTCTCTGCGCTCTTTCTTTCTCTTTCTCTCTCTGTGCTCTTTCTTTCTCTTTCTCTCTGCGCTCTCTCTCTCTCTCTGCGCTCTTTCTTTCTTTCTCTCTGCGCTCTTTCTTTCTCTCTCTGCGCTCTTTCTTTCTCTCTGCGCTCTTTCTTTCTCTTTGCGCTCTCTCTTTCTCTGTGCGTTCTCTCTCTGTGCGCTCTTTCTTTCTCTCTCTGCGCTCTTTCTTTCTCTCTGCGCTCTTTCTTTCTCTCTCTGCGCTCTTTCTTTCTCTCTGCGCTCTTTCTTTCTTTCTCTCTGCGCTCTTTCTCTCTCTCTCTCTCTGCGCTCTTTCTCTCTCTCTCTCTGCGCTCTTTCTCTCTCTCTCTGCGCTCTTTCTCTCTCTCTCTGCGCTCTTTCTTTCTCTCTCTCTCTGCGCTCTTTCTTTCTCTCTCTCTCAGCGCTCTTTCTTTCTCTCAATGCGCACATTCTTTCTCTCTCTCTGCGCTGTTTCTTTCTCTCTCTCTCTCTGCGCTCTTTCTTTCTCTCTTTCTCTCTGCGCTCTTTCTTTCTCTCTCTGCGCTCTTTCTCTCTCTGCGCTCTTTCTCTCTCTGCGCTCTCTCTCTCTCTCTCTGCGCTCTTTCTCTCTCTCTGCGCTCTTTCTCTCTCTCTCTGCGCTCTTTCTTTCTCTCTCTCTCTGCGCTCTTTCTTTCTCTCTCTCTCAGCGCTCTTTCTTTCTCTCAATGCGCTCTTTCTTTCTCTCTCTCTGCGCTGTTTCTTTCTCTCTCTCTCTCTGCGCTCTTTCTTTCTCTCTTTCTCTCTGCGCTCTTTCTTTCTCTCTCTGCGCTCTTTCTCTCTCTGCGCTCTTTCTCTCTCTGCGCTCTCTCTCTCTCTGCGCTCTTTCTCTCTCTCTGCGCTCTTTCTCTTTCTATCTGCGTTCTTTCTTTCTCTTTCTCTTTCTCTCTCTGCGCTCTTTCTTTCTCTTTCTCTCTCGGCGCTCTCTCTCTCTCTGCGCTCTTTCTTTCTTTCTCTCTGCGCTCTTTCTTTCTTTCTCTCTGCGCTCTTTTTTTCTCTCTTTGCGCTCTTTCTTTCTCTCTCTGCGCTCTTTCTCTCTCTCTCTGCGCTCTTTCTTTCTCTCTCTCTGCGCTCTTTGTCTCTCTCTGCGCTCTTTTTTTCTCTCTCTCTGTGCTCTCTCTCTCTCTCTGTGCTCTTTCTCTCTCTCTCTGCGCTCTTTCTTTCTCTATCTCTGCGCTCTTTCTTTCTCTCTCTCTCTCTGCGCTCTCTCTCTGCGCTCTTTCTCTCTTTCTATCTGCGCTCTTTCTTTCTCTCTGCGCTCTTTCTCTCTCTGCGCTCTTTCTCTCTCTGCGCTGTTTCTCTCTCTGCGCTCTTTCTTTCTCTTTCTCTCTGCGCGCTCTCTCCCTCTCTGCGCTCTTTCTTTCTTTCTCTCTGCGCTCTTTCTTTCTTTCTCTCTGCGCTCTTTCTTTCTGTCTGCGCTCTTTCTTTCTCTATCTCTGCGCTCTTTCTCTCTCTCTGCGCTCTTTCTTTCTCTCTGCGCTCTTTCTCTCTCTCTGCGCTCTTTCTCTCTCTCTATCTGCGCTCTTTCTTTCTCTCTGCGCTCTCTCTCTCTCTGCGCTGTTTCTCTCTCTGCGCTGTTTCTCTCTCTGCGCTCTTTCTTTCTCTTTCTCTCTCTCTGCGCTCTTTCTCTCTCTCTCTGCGCTCTTTCTTTCTCTTTCTCTCTCTGCGCTCTTTCTTTCTCTTTCTCTCTGCGCTCTCTCTCTCTCTCTGCGCTCTTTCTTTCTTTCTCTCTGCGCTCTTTCTTTCTCTCTCTGCGCTCTTTCTTTCTCTCTGCGCTCTTTCTTTCTCTTTGCGCTCTCTCTTTCTCTGTGCGTTCTCTCTCTGTGCGCTCTTTCTTTCTCTCTCTGCGCTCTTTCTTTCTCTCTGCGCTCTTTCTTTCTCTCTCTGCGCTCTTTCTTTCTCTCTGCGCTCTTTCTTTCTTTCTCTCTGCGCTCTTTCTCTCTCTCTCTCTCTGCGCTCTTTCTCTCTCTCTCTCTGCGCTCTTTCTCTCTCTCTCTGCGCTCTTTCTCTCTCTCTCTGCGCTCTTTCTTTCTCTCTCTCTCTGCGCTCTTTCTTTCTCTCTCTCTCAGCGCTCTTTCTTTCTCTCAATGCGCACATTCTTTCTCTCTCTCTGCGCTGTTTCTTTCTCTCTCTCTCTCTGCGCTCTTTCTTTCTCTCTTTCTCTCTGCGCTCTTTCTTTCTCTCTCTGCGCTCTTTCTCTCTCTGCGCTCTTTCTCTCTCTGCGCTCTCTCTCTCTCTCTCTGCGCTCTTTCTCTCTCTCTGCGCTCTTTCTCTTTCTATCTGCGTTCTTTCTTTCTCTTTCTCTTTCTCTCTCTGCGCTCTTTCTTTCTCTTTCTCTCTCTGCGCCCTTTCTCTCTCTCTCTGCGCTCTTTCTTTCTTTCTCTCTGCGCTCTTTCTTTCTCTCTCTCTGCGCTCTTTCTTTCTCTCTGCACTCTTTCTTTCTCTCTCTCTGCGCTCTTTCTTTCTCTCTGCGCTCTTTCTTTCTCTGCGCTGTTTCTTTCTCTCTGCGCTCTTTCTTTCTCTCTCTGCGCTCTTTCTTTCTTTCTCTCTGCACTCTTTCTTTCTCTCTCTCTGCGCTCTTTCTTTCTCTCTGCGTTCTTTCTCTCTGCGCTCTTTCTTTCTCTGCGCTCTTTCTTTCTCTCTCTGCGCTCTTTCTTTCTCTGCGCTCTTTCTTTCTCTCTCTCTCTGCACTCTTTCTTTCTTTCTCTCTGTGCTCTTTCTTTCTCTCTGCGCTTTTCTTTCTCTGCGCTCTTTCTCTCTCTCTCTGCGCTTTTTCTTTCCTCTGCGCTCTTTCTTTCTCTCTCTGCTCTCTCTGCTATTCTTCTCTCTCTGCGCTCTTTCTTTCTCTCTGCGCTTTCTTTCTCTCTGCGCTCTCTCTCTCTCTCTGCGCTCTTTCTTTTTTTCTCTCTGCGCTCTTTCTTTCTCTCTGCGCTCTTTCTTTCTCTCTCTGCGCTCTTTCTTTCTCTGCGCTTTTTCTCTCTCTGCACTCTTTCGTTCTCTGCGCTCTTTCTTTCTCTCTGCGCTCTTTTTTTCTCTCTGCGCTCTTTCTTTCTCTCTCTGCGCTCTTTATTTCTCTCTCTGCGCTCTTACTCTCTCTCTCAGCTCTTTCTCTCTCTCTGCGCTCTTTCTTTCTCTCTGCGCTCTTTCTTTCTCTCTGCGCTCTTTCTTTCTCTCTGCGCTCTTTCTTTCTCTCTGCGCTCTTTCTTTCTCTCTGCGCTCTTTCTCTCTCTGCGCTCTTTCTCTCTCTGCGCTCTCTCTCCCTGCGCTCTTTCTCTCTCCCTGCGCTCTTTCTCTCTGCGTTCTTTCTTTCTCTTTCTCTCTCTGCGCTCTTTCTTTCTTTCTCTCTCTGCGCTCTTTCTCTCTCTCTGCGCTCTTTCTCTCTCTCTCTGCGCTCTTTCTCTCTCTCTCTGCGCTCTTTCTCTCTCTCTCTGCGCTCTTTCTTTCTCTCTCTCTCTGCGCTCTTTCTTTCTCTCTCTCTCAGCGCTCTTTCTTTCTCTCAATGCGCACATTCTTTCTCTCTCTCTGCGCTGTTTCTTTCTCTCTCTCTCTCTGCGCTCTTTCTTTCTCTCTTTCTCTCTGCGCTCTTTCTTTCTCTCTCTGCGCTCTTTCTCTCTCTGCGCTCTTTCTCTCTCTGCGCTCTCTCTCTCTCTCTCTGCGCTCTTTCTCTCTCTCTGCGCTCTTTCTCTTTCTATCTGCGTTCTTTCTTTCTCTTTCTCTTTCTCTCTCTGCGCTCTTTCTTTCTCTTTCTCTCTCTGCGCCCTTTCTCTCTCTCTCTGCGCTCTTTCTTTCTTTCTCTCTGCGCTCTTTCTTTCTCTCTCTCTGCGCTCTTTCTTTCTCTCTGCACTCTTTCTTTCTCTCTCTCTGCGCTCTTTCTTTCTCTCTGCGCTCTTTCTTTCTCTGCGCTGTTTCTTTCTCTCTGCGCTCTTTCTTTCTCTCTCTGCGCTCTTTCTTTCTTTCTCTCTGCACTCTTTCTTTCTCTCTCTCTGCGCTCTTTCTTTCTCTCTGCGTTCTTTCTCTCTGCGCTCTTTCTTTCTCTGCGCTCTTTCTTTCTCTCTCTGCGCTCTTTCTTTCTCTGCGCTCTTTCTTTCTCTCTCTCTCTGCACTCTTTCTTTCTTTCTCTCTGTGCTCTTTCTTTCTCTCTGCGCTTTTTCTTTCTCTGCGCTCTTTCTTCCTCTCTCTCTCTGCGCTCTTTCTTTCTCTGCGCTTTTTATCTCTCTCTGCGCTCTCTCTTTCTCTCTCTCTCTCTCTGCGATCTTTCTTTCTCTCTGCGCTCTTTCTTTCTCTCTGCGCTCTCTCTCTCTCTCTGCGCTCTTTCTTTCTTTCTCTATGCGCTCTTTCTTTTTTTCTCTCTGCGCTCTTTCTTTCTCTCTGCGCTCTTTCTTTCTCTCTCTGCGCTCTTTCTTTCTCTGCGCTTTTTCTCTCTCTGCACTCTTTCGTTCTCTGCGCTCTTTCTTTCTCTCTGCGCTCTTTTTTTCTCTCTGCGCTCTTTCTTTCTCTCTCTGCGCTCTTTATTTCTCTCTCTGCGCTCTTACTCTCTCTCTCAGCTCTTTCTCTCTCTCTGCGCTCTTTCTTTCTCTCTGCGCTCTTTCTTTCTCTCTGCGCTCTTTCTTTCTCTCTGCGCTCTTTCTTTCTCTCTGCGCTCTTTCTTTCTCTCTGCGCTCTTTCTCTCTCTGCGCTCTTTCTCTCTCTGCGCTCTCTCTCCCTGCGCTCTTTCTCTCTCCCTGCGCTCTTTCTCTCTGCGTTCTTTCTTTCTCTTTCTCTCTCTGCGCTCTTTCTTTCTTTCTCTCTCTGCGCTCTTTCTCTCTCTCTGCGCTCTTTCTCTCTCTCTCTGCGCTCTTTATCTCTCTTTGCACTCTTTCTTTCTCTCTCTGCGCTCTTTCTTTCTCTCTCTCTCTGCGCTCTTTCTTTCTCTCTGCGCTCTTTCTTCCTCTCTGCGCTCTTACTTTCTCTCTCTCTGCGCTCTTTCTCTCTCTCTCTGCGCTCTTTCTTTCTCTCTCTGCGCTCTTTCTTTCTCTCTGCGCTCTTTGTCTCTCTCTGTGCTCTTTCTTTCTCTCTCTCTGCGCTCTCTCTCTCTCTCTCCCTGCGCTCTTTCTCTCTCTCTGCGCTCTTTCTTTCTCTGTCTCTGCTCTCTTTCTTTCTCTCTCTCTGCACTCGTTCTCTCTCTCTCTCTCTGCGTTCTTTCTCTCTCTGCGCTCTCTCTCTCTCTGCGCTCTTTCTCTCTCTCTCTGCGCTCTTTCTCTCTCTCTGCGCTCTTTCTCTCTCTCTGCGCTCTTTCTCTCTCTGCGCTCTTTCTCTCTCTCTGCGCTCTATATCTTTCTACCTGCGTTCTTTCTTTTTCTTTATCTCTCTGCGCTCTTTCTTTCTCTTTCTCTCTCTGCGCCCTTTCTCTCTCTCTCTGCGCTCTTTCTTTCTTTCTCTCTGTGCTCTTTCTTTGTCTCTCTCTGCGCTCTTTCTTTCTCTCTGTGCTCTCTCTCTCTCTCTGTGCTCTTTCTCTCTCTCTCTGCGCTCTTTCTTTCTCTCTCTCTGCGCTCTTTCTTTCTCTCTCTCTGCGCTCTTTCTCTCTCTCTGCGCTCTTTCTCTCTCTCTGCGCTCTTTCTCTCTCTCTGCGCTCTTTCTCTCTCTCTGCGCTCTTTCTTTCTCTCTGCGCTCTTTCTTTCACTCTGCGCTCTTTCTCTCTCTGTGCTGTTTCTCTCTCTGCGCTGTTTCTCTCTCTGCGCTCTTTCTTTCTCTTTCTTTCTCTGCGCTCTTTCTCTCTCTCTGCGCTCTTTCTCTCTCTCTGCGCTCTTTCTTTCTCTTTCTCTCTCTGCGCTCTTTCTTTCTCTTTCTCTCTCTGCGCCCTTTCTCTCTCTCTCTGCGCTCTTTCTTTCTTTCTCACTGTGCTCTTTCTTTCTCTCTCTCTGTGCTCTTTCTTCTTTCTCTCTGCACTCTTTCTTTCTCTCTCTCTGTGCTCTTTCTTTCTCTTTGCGCTCTTTCTTTCTCTGCGCTCTTTCTTTCTCTCTGCGCTCTTTCTTTCTCTCTCTGCGCTCTTTATTTCTCTCTCTCTGCACTCTTTCTTTCTCTCTCTGCGCTCTTTCTTTCTCTCTGCGCTCTTTCTTTCTCTCTGCGCTTTTTCTCTCTCTTTGCGCTCTTTCTCTCTCTCTCTCTGCGCTCTTTCTCTCTCTCTCTCTGCGCTCTTTCTTTCTTTCTCTCTGCGCTCTTTCTTTCTCTCTGCGCTCTTTCTTTCTCTCTCTGCGCTCTTTCTTTCTCTCTCTCTGCGCTCTTTCTCTCTCTCTGCGCTCTTTCTCTCTCTCTGCGCTCTTTCTCTCTCTCTGCGCTCTTTCTCTCTCTCTATCTGCGCTCTTTCTTTCTCTCTGCGCTCTCTCTCTCTGCGCTCTTTCTTTCTCTTTCTCTCTCTCTGCGCTCTTTCTCTCTCTCTCTGCGCTCTTTCTTTCTCTTTCTCTCTCTGCGCTCTTTCTTTCTCTTTCTCTCTGCGCTCTCTCTCTCTCTCTGCGCTCTTTCTTTCTTTCTCTCTGCGCTCTTTCTTTCTCTCTCTGCGCTCTTTCTTTCTCTCTGCGCTCTTTCTTTCTCTTTGCGCTCTCTCTTTCTCTGTGCGTTCTCTCTCTGTGCGCTCTTTCTTTCTCTCTCTGCGCTCTTTCTTTCTCTCTGCGCTCTTTCTTTCTCTCTCTGCGCTCTTTCTTTCTCTCTGCGCTCTTTCTTTCTTTCTCTCTGCGCTCTTTCTCTCTCTCTCTCTGCGCTCTTTCTCTCTCTCTCTCTGCGCTCTTTCTCTCTCTGTCTGCGCTCTTTCTTTCTCTCTCTCTGCGCTGTTTCTTTCTCTCTCTCTCTCTGCGCTCTTTCTTTCTCTCTTTCTCTCTGCGCTCTTTCTTTCTCTCTCTGCGCTCTTTCTCTCTCTGCGCTCTTTCTCTCTCTGCGCTCTCTCTCTCTCTGCGCTCTTTCTCTCTCTCTGCGCTCTTTCTCTTTCTATCTGCGTTCTTTCTTTCTCTTTCTCTTTCTCTCTCTGCGCTCTTTCTTTCTCTTTCTCTCTCTGCGCCCTTTCTCTCTCTCTCTGCGCTCTTTCTTTCTTTCTCTCTGCGCTCTTTCTTTCTCTCTCTCTGCGCTCTTTCTTTCTTTCTCTCTGCACTCTTTCTTTCTTTCTCTCTGTGCTCTTTATTTCTCTCTGCGCTTTTTCTTTCTCTGCGCTCTTTCTTCCTCTCTCTCTCTGCGCTCTTTCTTTCTCTGCGCTTTTTATCTCTCTCTGCGCTCTTTCTTTCTCTCTCTCTCTGCGCTCTTTCTTTCTCTCAATGCGCTCTTTCTTTCTCTCTCTCTGCGCTGTTTCTTTCTCTCTCTCTCTCTGCGCTCTTTCTTTCTCTCTGCGCTCTTTCTTTCTCTCTCTGCGCTCTTTCTCTCTCTGTGCTCTCTCTCTCTGCGCTCTTTCTCTCTCTCTGCGCTCTTTCTCTTTCTATCTGCGTTCTTTCTTTCTCTTTCTCTTTCTCTCTCTGCGCTCTTTCTTTCTCTTTCTCTCTCTGCGCCCTTTCTCTCTCTCTCTGCGCTCTTTCTTTCTTTCTCTCTGCGCTCTTTCTTTCTCTCTCTCTGCGCTCTTTCTTTCTTTCTCTCTGCGCTCTTTCTTTCTCTGCGCTGTTTCTTTCTCTCTGCGCTCTTTCTTTCTCTCTCTGCGCTCTTTCTTTCTTTCTCTCTGCACTCTTTCTTTCTCTCTCTCTGCGCTCTTTCTTTCTCTCTGCGTTCTTTCTCTCTGCGCTCTTTCTTTCTCTGCGCTCTTTCTTTCTCTCTCTGCACTCTTTCTTTCTCTGCGCTCTTTCTTTCTCTCTCTCTCTGCACTCTTTCTTTCTTTCTCTCTGTGCTCTTTCTTTCTCTCTGCGCTTTTTCTTTCTCTGCGCTCTTTCTTCCTCTCTCTCTCTGCGCTCTTTCTTTCTCTGCGCTTTTTATCTCTCTCTGCGCTCTCTCTTTCTCTCTCTCTCTCTCTGCGCTCTTTCTTTCTCTCTGCGCTCTTTCTTTCTCTCTGCGCTCTCTCTCTCTCTCTGCGCTCTTTCTTTCTTTCTCTATGCGCTCTTTCTTTCTTTCTCTCTGCGCTCTTTCTTTCTCTCTGCGCTCTTTCTTTCTCTCTCTGCGCTCTTTCTTTCTCTGCGCTTTTTCTCTCTCTGCACTCTTTCGTTCTCTGCGCTCTTTCTTTCTCTCTGCACTCTTTCTTTCTCTCTGCGCTCTTTCTTTCTCTCTGCGCTCTTTCTTTCTCTCTCTGCGCTCTTTATTTCTCTCTCTGCGCTCTTTATTTCTCTCTCTGCGCTATTTCTCTCTCTCTCTGCGCTCTTTCTTTCTCTGCGCTCTTTCTCTCTCTCTGCGCTCTTTCTTTCTCTCTGCGCTCTTTCTTTCTCTCTGCGCTCTTTCTTTCTCTCTGCGCTCTTTCTTTCTCTCTGCGCTCTTTCTCTCTCTGCGCTCTTTCTCTCTCTGCGCTCTTTCTCTCTCTGCGCTCTCTCTCCCTGCGCTCTTTCTCTCTCCCTGCGCTCTTTCTCTCTGCGTTCTTTCTTTCTCTTTCTCTCTCTGCGCTCTTTCTTTCTTTCTCTCTCTGCGCTCTTTCTTTCTCTCTCTGCGCTCTTTCTTTCTCTCTCTGCGCTCTTTCTTTCTTTCTATCTCTGCGCTCTCTCTCTCTCTGCTCTCTTTCTTTCTCTCTCTCTGCGCTCTTTGTCTCTCTCTGCGCTCTTTCTTTCTCTCTGTGCTCTCTCTCTCTCTCTGTGCTCTTTCTCTCTCTCTCTGCGCTCTTTCTTTCTCTCTCTCTGCGCTCTTTCTTTCTCTCTCTCTGCGCTCTCTCTCTCTCTGCTCTCTTTCTTTCTCTCTCTCTGCGCTCTTTGTCTCTCTCTGCGCTCTTTCTTTCTCTCTGTGCTCTCTCTCTCTTTCTGTGCTCTTTCTCTCTCTCTGCGCTCTTTCTTTCTCTCTCTCTGCGCTCTTTCTTTCTCTCTCTCTGCACTCTTTCTTTCACTCTGCGCTCTTTCTCTCTCTGTGCTGTTTCTCTCTCTGCGCTGTTTCTCTCTCTGCGCTCTTTCTTTCTCTTTCTTTCTCTGCGCTCTTTCTCTCTCTCTGCGCTCTTTCTCTCTCTCTGCGCTCTTTCTCTCTCTCTGCGCTCTTTCTTTCTCTCTGCGCTCTTTCTTTCTCTTTCTCTCTCTGCGCCCTTTCTCTCTCTCTCTGCGCTCTTTCTTTCTTTCTCACTGTGCTCTTTCTTTCTCTCTCTCTGTGCTCTTTCTTCTTTCTCTCTGCACTCTTTCTTTCTCTCTCTCTGCGCTCTTTCTTTCTCTTTGCGCTCTTTCTTTCTCTGCGCTCTTTCTTTCTCTCTGCGCTCTTTCTTTCTCTCTCTGCGCTCTTTATTTCTCTCTCTCTGCACTCTTTCTTTCTCTCTCTGCGCTCTTTCTTTCTCTCTGCGCTCTTTCTTTCTCTCTGCGCTTTTTCTCTCTCTCTGCGCTCTTTCTCTCTCTCTCTCTGCGCTCTTTCTTTCTCTCTGCGCTCTTTCTTTCTCTCTGCGCTCTTTCTCTCTCTCTCTCTGCTCTTTCTTTCTCTCTCTCTGCGCTCTTTCTCTCTCTCTGCGCTCTTTCTCTCTCTCTGCGCTCTTTCTCTCTCTCTGCGCTCTTTCTCTCTCTCTATCTGCGCTCTTTCTTTCTCTCTGCGCTCTCTCTCTCTGCGCTCTTTCTTTCTCTTTCTCTCTCTCTGCGCTCTTTCTCTCTCTCTCTGCGCTCTTTCTTTCTCTTTCTCTCTCTGCGCTCTTTCTTTCTCTTTCTCTCTGCGCTCTCTCTCTCTCTCTGCGCTCTTTCTTTCTTTCTCTCTGCGCTCTTTCTTTCTCTCTCTGCGCTCTTTCTTTCTCTCTGCGCTCTTTCTTTCTCTTTGCGCTCTCTCTTTCTCTGTGCTTTCTCTCTCTGTGCGCTCTTTCTTTCTCTCTCTGCGCTCTTTCTTTCTCTCTGCGCTCTTTCTTTCTCTCTCTGCGCTCTTTCTTTCTCTCTGCGCTCTTTCTTTCTTTCTCTCTGCGCTCTTTCTCTCTCTCTCTCTGCGCTCTTTCTCTCTCTCTCTGCGCTCTTTCTCTCTCTGTCTGCGCTCTTTCTTTCTCTCTCTCTGCGCTGTTTCTTTCTCTCTTTCTCTCTGCGCTCTTTCTTTCTCTCTTTCTCTCTGCGCTCTTTCTTTCTCTCTCTGCGCTCTTTCTCTCTCTGCGCTCTTTCTCTCTCTGCGCTCTCTCTCTCTCTGCGCTCTTTCTCTCTCTCTGCGCTCTTTCTCTTTCTATCTGCGTTCTTTCTTTCTCTTTCTCTTTCACTCTCTGCGCTCTTTCTTTCTCTTTCTCTCTCTGCGCCCTTTCTCTCTCTCTCTGCGCTCTTTCTTTCTTTCTCTCTGCGCTCTTTCTTTCTCTCTCTCTGCGCTCTTTCTTTCTTTCTCTCTGCACTCTTTCTTTCTCTCTCTCTGCGCTCTTTCTTTCTCTCTGCGCTCTTCCTTTCTCTGCGCTCTTTCTTTCTCTCTGCGCTCTTTCTTTCTCTCTCTGCGCTCTTTCTTTCTTTCTCTCTGCACTCTTTCTTTCTCTCTCTCTGCGCTCTTTCTTTCTCTCTGCGTTCTTTCTCTCTGCGCTCTTTCTTTCTCTGCGCTCTTTCTTTCTCTCTCTGCGCTCTTTCTTTCTCTGCGCTCTTTCTTTCTCTCTCTCTCTGCACTCTTTCTTTCTTTCTCTCTGTGCTCTTTCTTTCTCTCTGCGCTTTTTCTTTCTCTGCGCTCTTTCTTCCTCTCTCTCTCTGCGCTCTTTCTTTCTTTCTCTCTGCGCTCTTTCTTTCTCTCTCTCTGCGCTCTTTCTTTCTTTCTCTCTGCACTCTTTCTTTCTCTCTCTCTGCGCTCTTTCTTTCTCTCTGCGCTCTTCCTTTCTCTGCGCTCTTTCTTTCTCTCTGCGCTCTTTCTTTCTCTCTCTGCGCTCTTTCTTTCTTTCTCTCTGCACTCTTTCTTTCTCTCTCTCTGCGCTCTTTCTTTCTCTCTGCGTTCTTTCTCTCTGCGCTCTTTCTTTCTCTGCGCTCTTTCTTTCTCTCTCTGCGCTCTTTCTTTCTCTGCGCTCTTTCTTTCTCTCTCTCTCTGCGCTCTTTCTCTCTCTCTCTCTGCGCTCTTTCTCTCTCTCTCTGCGCTCTTTCTCTCTCTGTCTGCGCTCTTTCTTTCTCTCTCTCTGCGCTGTTTCTTTCTCTCTCTCTCTCTGCGCTCTTTCTTTCTCTCTTTCTCTCTGCGCTCTTTCTTTCTCTCTCTGCGCTCTTTCTCTCTCTGCGCTCTTTCTCTCTCTGCGCTCTCTCTCTCTCTGCGCTCTTTCTCTCTCTCTGCGCTCTTTCTCTTTCTATCTGCGTTCTTTCTTTCTCTTTCTCTTTCTCTCTCTGCGCTCTTTCTTTCTCTTTCTCTCTCTGCGCCCTTTCTCTCTCTCTCTGCGCTCTTTCTTTCTTTCTCTCTGCGCTCTTTCTTTCTCTCTCTCTGCGCTCTTTCTTTCTTTCTCTCTGCACTCTTTCTTTCTTTCTCTCTGTGCTCTTTATTTCTCTCTGCGCTTTTTCTTTCTCTGCGCTCTTTCTTTCTCTCTCTCTCAGCGCTCTTTCTTTCTCTCAATGCGCACATTCTTTCTCTCTCTCTGCGCTGTTTCTTTCTCTCTCTCTCTCTGCGCTCTTTCTTTCTCTCTTTCTCTCTGCGCTCTTTCTTTCTCTCTCTGCGCTCTTTCTCTCTCTGCGCTCTTTCTCTCTCTGCGCTCTCTCTCTCTCTCTCTGCGCTCTTTCTCTCTCTCTGCGCTCTTTCTCTCTCTCTCTGCGCTCTTTCTTTCTCTCTCTCTCTGCGCTCTTTCTTTCTCTCTCTCTCAGCGCTCTTTCTTTCTCTCAATGCGCTCTTTCTTTCTCTCTCTCTGCGCTGTTTCTTTCTCTCTCTCTCTCTGCGCTCTTTCTTTCTCTCTTTCTCTCTGCGCTCTTTCTTTCTCTCTCTGCGCTCTTTCTCTCTCTGCGCTCTTTCTCTCTCTGCGCTCTCTCTCTCTCTGCGCTCTTTCTCTCTCTCTGCGCTCTTTCTCTTTCTATCTGCGTTCTTTCTTTCTCTTTCTCTTTCTCTCTCTGCGCTCTTTCTTTCTCTTTCTCTCTCGGCGCTCTCTCTCTCTCTGCGCTCTTTCTTTCTTTCTCTCTGCGCTCTTTCTTTCTTTCTCTCTGCGCTCTTTTTTTCTCTCTTTGCGCTCTTTCTTTCTCTCTCTGCGCTCTTTCTCTCTCTCTCTGCGCTCTTTCTTTCTCTCTCTCTGCGCTCTTTGTCTCTCTCTGCGCTCTTTTTTTCTCTCTCTCTGTGCTCTCTCTCTCTCTCTGTGCTCTTTCTCTCTCTCTCTGCGCTCTTTCTTTCTCTATCTCTGCGCTCTTTCTTTCTCTCTCTCTCTCTGCGCTCTCTCTCTGCGCTCTTTCTCTCTTTCTATCTGCGCTCTTTCTTTCTCTCTGCGCTCTTTCTCTCTCTGCGCTCTTTCTCTCTCTGCGCTGTTTCTCTCTCTGCGCTCTTTCTTTCTCTTTCTCTCTGCGCGCTCTCTCCCTCTCTGCGCTCTTTCTTTCTTTCTCTCTGCGCTCTTTCTTTCTTTCTCTCTGCGCTCTTTCTTTCTGTCTGCGCTCTTTCTTTCTCTATCTCTGCGCTCTTTCTCTCTCTCTGCGCTCTTTCTTTCTCTCTGCGCTCTTTCTCTCTCTCTGCGCTCTTTCTCTCTCTCTATCTGCGCTCTTTCTTTCTCTCTGCGCTCTCTCTCTCTCTGCGCTGTTTCTCTCTCTGCGCTGTTTCTCTCTCTGCGCTCTTTCTTTCTCTTTCTCTCTCTCTGCGCTCTTTCTCTCTCTCTCTGCGCTCTTTCTTTCTCTTTCTCTCTCTGCGCTCTTTCTTTCTCTTTCTCTCTGCGCTCTCTCTCTCTCTCTGCGCTCTTTCTTTCTTTCTCTCTGCGCTCTTTCTTTCTCTCTCTGCGCTCTTTCTTTCTCTCTGCGCTCTTTCTTTCTCTTTGCGCTCTCTCTTTCTCTGTGCGTTCTCTCTCTGTGCGCTCTTTCTTTCTCTCTCTGCGCTCTTTCTTTCTCTCTGCGCTCTTTCTTTCTCTCTCTGCGCTCTTTCTTTCTCTCTGCGCTCTTTCTTTCTTTCTCTCTGCGCTCTTTCTCTCTCTCTCTCTCTGCGCTCTTTCTCTCTCTCTCTCTGCGCTCTTTCTCTCTCTCTCTGCGCTCTTTCTCTCTCTCTCTGCGCTCTTTCTTTCTCTCTCTCTCTGCGCTCTTTCTTTCTCTCTCTCTCAGCGCTCTTTCTTTCTCTCAATGCGCACATTCTTTCTCTCTCTCTGCGCTGTTTCTTTCTCTCTCTCTCTCTGCGCTCTTTCTTTCTCTCTTTCTCTCTGCGCTCTTTCTTTCTCTCTCTGCGCTCTTTCTCTCTCTGCGCTCTTTCTCTCTCTGCGCTCTCTCTCTCTCTCTCTGCGCTCTTTCTCTCTCTCTGCGCTCTTTCTCTTTCTATCTGCGTTCTTTCTTTCTCTTTCTCTTTCTCTCTCTGCGCTCTTTCTTTCTCTTTCTCTCTCTGCGCCCTTTCTCTCTCTCTCTGCGCTCTTTCTTTCTTTCTCTCTGCGCTCTTTCTTTCTCTCTCTCTGCGCTCTTTCTTTCTCTCTGCACTCTTTCTTTCTCTCTCTCTGCGCTCTTTCTTTCTCTCTGCGCTCTTTCTTTCTCTGCGCTGTTTCTTTCTCTCTGCGCTCTTTCTTTCTCTCTCTGCGCTCTTTCTTTCTTTCTCTCTGCACTCTTTCTTTCTCTCTCTCTGCGCTCTTTCTTTCTCTCTGCGTTCTTTCTCTCTGCGCTCTTTCTTTCTCTGCGCTCTTTCTTTCTCTCTCTGCGCTCTTTCTTTCTCTGCGCTCTTTCTTTCTCTCTCTCTCTGCACTCTTTCTTTCTTTCTCTCTGTGCTCTTTCTTTCTCTCTGCGCTTTTTCTTTCTCTGCGCTCTTTCTTCCTCTCTCTCTCTGCGCTCTTTCTTTCTCTGCGCTTTTTATCTCTCTCTGCGCTCTCTCTTTCTCTCTCTCTCTCTCTGCGATCTTTCTTTCTCTCTGCGCTCTTTCTTTCTCTCTGCGCTCTCTCTCTCTCTCTGCGCTCTTTCTTTCTTTCTCTATGCGCTCTTTCTTTTTTTCTCTCTGCGCTCTTTCTTTCTCTCTGCGCTCTTTCTTTCTCTCTCTGCGCTCTTTCTTTCTCTGCGCTTTTTCTCTCTCTGCACTCTTTCGTTCTCTGCGCTCTTTCTTTCTCTCTGCGCTCTTTTTTTCTCTCTGCGCTCTTTCTTTCTCTCTCTGCGCTCTTTATTTCTCTCTCTGCGCTCTTACTCTCTCTCTCAGCTCTTTCTCTCTCTCTGCGCTCTTTCTTTCTCTCTGCGCTCTTTCTTTCTCTCTGCGCTCTTTCTTTCTCTCTGCGCTCTTTCTTTCTCTCTGCGCTCTTTCTTTCTCTCTGCGCTCTTTCTCTCTCTGCGCTCTTTCTCTCTCTGCGCTCTCTCTCCCTGCGCTCTTTCTCTCTCCCTGCGCTCTTTCTCTCTGCGTTCTTTCTTTCTCTTTCTCTCTCTGCGCTCTTTCTTTCTTTCTCTCTCTGCGCTCTTTCTCTCTCTCTGCGCTCTTTCTCTCTCTCTCTGCGCTCTTTCTCTCTCTCTCTGCGCTCTTTCTCTCTCTCTCTGCGCTCTTTCTTTCTCTCTCTCTCTGCGCTCTTTCTTTCTCTCTCTCTCAGCGCTCTTTCTTTCTCTCAATGCGCACATTCTTTCTCTCTCTCTGCGCTGTTTCTTTCTCTCTCTCTCTCTGCGCTCTTTCTTTCTCTCTTTCTCTCTGCGCTCTTTCTTTCTCTCTCTGCGCTCTTTCTCTCTCTGCGCTCTTTCTCTCTCTGCGCTCTCTCTCTCTCTCTCTGCGCTCTTTCTCTCTCTCTGCGCTCTTTCTCTTTCTATCTGCGTTCTTTCTTTCTCTTTCTCTTTCTCTCTCTGCGCTCTTTCTTTCTCTTTCTCTCTCTGCGCCCTTTCTCTCTCTCTCTGCGCTCTTTCTTTCTTTCTCTCTGCGCTCTTTCTTTCTCTCTCTCTGCGCTCTTTCTTTCTCTCTGCACTCTTTCTTTCTCTCTCTCTGCGCTCTTTCTTTCTCTCTGCGCTCTTTCTTTCTCTGCGCTGTTTCTTTCTCTCTGCGCTCTTTCTTTCTCTCTCTGCGCTCTTTCTTTCTTTCTCTCTGCACTCTTTCTTTCTCTCTCTCTGCGCTCTTTCTTTCTCTCTGCGTTCTTTCTCTCTGCGCTCTTTCTTTCTCTGCGCTCTTTCTTTCTCTCTCTGCGCTCTTTCTTTCTCTGCGCTCTTTCTTTCTCTCTCTCTCTGCACTCTTTCTTTCTTTCTCTCTGTGCTCTTTCTTTCTCTCTGCGCTTTTTCTTTCTCTGCGCTCTTTCTTCCTCTCTCTCTCTGCGCTCTTTCTTTCTCTGCGCTTTTTATCTCTCTCTGCGCTCTCTCTTTCTCTCTCTCTCTCTCTGCGATCTTTCTTTCTCTCTGCGCTCTTTCTTTCTCTCTGCGCTCTCTCTCTCTCTCTGCGCTCTTTCTTTCTTTCTCTATGCGCTCTTTCTTTTTTTCTCTCTGCGCTCTTTCTTTCTCTCTGCGCTCTTTCTTTCTCTCTCTGCGCTCTTTCTTTCTCTGCGCTTTTTCTCTCTCTGCACTCTTTCGTTCTCTGCGCTCTTTCTTTCTCTCTGCGCTCTTTTTTTCTCTCTGCGCTCTTTCTTTCTCTCTCTGCGCTCTTTATTTCTCTCTCTGCGCTCTTACTCTCTCTCTCAGCTCTTTCTCTCTCTCTGCGCTCTTTCTTTCTCTCTGCGCTCTTTCTTTCTCTCTGCGCTCTTTCTTTCTCTCTGCGCTCTTTCTTTCTCTCTGCGCTCTTTCTTTCTCTCTGCGCTCTTTCTCTCTCTGCGCTCTTTCTCTCTCTGCGCTCTCTCTCCCTGCGCTCTTTCTCTCTCCCTGCGCTCTTTCTCTCTGCGTTCTTTCTTTCTCTTTCTCTCTCTGCGCTCTTTCTTTCTTTCTCTCTCTGCGCTCTTTCTCTCTCTCTGCGCTCTTTCTCTCTCTCTCTGCGCTCTTTATCTCTCTTTGCACTCTTTCTTTCTCTCTCTGCGCTCTTTCTTTCTCTCTCTCTCTGCGCTCTTTCTTTCTCTCTGCGCTCTTTCTTCCTCTCTGCGCTCTTACTTTCTCTCTCTCTGCGCTCTTTCTCTCTCTCTCTGCGCTCTTTCTTTCTCTCTCTGCGCTCTTTCTTTCTCTCTGCGCTCTTTGTCTCTCTCTGTGCTCTTTCTTTCTCTCTCTCTGCGCTCTCTCTCTCTCTCTCCCTGCGCTCTTTCTCTCTCTCTGCGCTCTTTCTTTCTCTGTCTCTGCTCTCTTTCTTTCTCTCTCTCTGCACTCGTTCTCTCTCTCTCTCTCTGCGTTCTTTCTCTCTCTGCGCTCTCTCTCTCTCTGCGCTCTTTCTCTCTCTCTCTGCGCTCTTTCTCTCTCTCTGCGCTCTTTCTCTCTCTCTGCGCTCTTTCTCTCTCTGCGCTCTTTCTCTCTCTCTGCGCTCTATATCTTTCTACCTGCGTTCTTTCTTTTTCTTTATCTCTCTGCGCTCTTTCTTTCTCTTTCTCTCTCTGCGCCCTTTCTCTCTCTCTCTGCGCTCTTTCTTTCTTTCTCTCTGTGCTCTTTCTTTGTCTCTCTCTGCGCTCTTTCTTTCTCTCTGTGCTCTCTCTCTCTCTCTGTGCTCTTTCTCTCTCTCTCTGCGCTCTTTCTTTCTCTCTCTCTGCGCTCTTTCTTTCTCTCTCTCTGCGCTCTTTCTCTCTCTCTGCGCTCTTTCTCTCTCTCTGCGCTCTTTCTCTCTCTCTGCGCTCTTTCTCTCTCTCTGCGCTCTTTCTTTCTCTCTGCGCTCTTTCTTTCACTCTGCGCTCTTTCTCTCTCTGTGCTGTTTCTCTCTCTGCGCTGTTTCTCTCTCTGCGCTCTTTCTTTCTCTTTCTTTCTCTGCGCTCTTTCTCTCTCTCTGCGCTCTTTCTCTCTCTCTGCGCTCTTTCTTTCTCTTTCTCTCTCTGCGCTCTTTCTTTCTCTTTCTCTCTCTGCGCCCTTTCTCTCTCTCTCTGCGCTCTTTCTTTCTTTCTCACTGTGCTCTTTCTTTCTCTCTCTCTGTGCTCTTTCTTCTTTCTCTCTGCACTCTTTCTTTCTCTCTCTCTGTGCTCTTTCTTTCTCTTTGCGCTCTTTCTTTCTCTGCGCTCTTTCTTTCTCTCTGCGCTCTTTCTTTCTCTCTCTGCGCTCTTTATTTCTCTCTCTCTGCACTCTTTCTTTCTCTCTCTGCGCTCTTTCTTTCTCTCTGCGCTCTTTCTTTCTCTCTCTCTGCGCTCTTTCTCTCTCTCTGCGCTCTTTCTCTCTCTCTGCGCTCTTTCTCTCTCTCTGCGCTCTTTCTCTCTCTCTATCTGCGCTCTTTCTTTCTCTCTGCGCTCTCTCTCTCTGCGCTCTTTCTTTCTCTTTCTCTCTCTCTGCGCTCTTTCTCTCTCTCTCTGCGCTCTTTCTTTCTCTTTCTCTCTCTGCGCTCTTTCTTTCTCTTTCTCTCTGCGCTCTCTCTCTCTCTCTGCGCTCTTTCTTTCTTTCTCTCTGCGCTCTTTCTTTCTCTCTCTGCGCTCTTTCTTTCTCTCTGCGCTCTTTCTTTCTCTTTGCGCTCTCTCTTTCTCTGTGCGTTCTCTCTCTGTGCGCTCTTTCTTTCTCTCTCTGCGCTCTTTCTTTCTCTCTGCGCTCTTTCTTTCTCTCTCTGCGCTCTTTCTTTCTCTCTGCGCTCTTTCTTTCTTTCTCTCTGCGCTCTTTCTCTCTCTCTCTCTGCGCTCTTTCTCTCTCTCTCTCTGCGCTCTTTCTCTCTCTGTCTGCGCTCTTTCTTTCTCTCTCTCTGCGCTGTTTCTTTCTCTCTCTCTCTCTGCGCTCTTTCTTTCTCTCTTTCTCTCTGCGCTCTTTCTTTCTCTCTCTGCGCTCTTTCTCTCTCTGCGCTCTTTCTCTCTCTGCGCTCTCTCTCTCTCTGCGCTCTTTCTCTCTCTCTGCGCTCTTTCTCTTTCTATCTGCGTTCTTTCTTTCTCTTTCTCTTTCTCTCTCTGCGCTCTTTCTTTCTCTTTCTCTCTCTGCGCCCTTTCTCTCTCTCTCTGCGCTCTTTCTTTCTTTCTCTCTGCGCTCTTTCTTTCTCTCTCTCTGCGCTCTTTCTTTCTTTCTCTCTGCACTCTTTCTTTCTTTCTCTCTGTGCTCTTTATTTCTCTCTGCGCTTTTTCTTTCTCTGCGCTCTTTCTTCCTCTCTCTCTCTGCGCTCTTTCTTTCTCTGCGCTTTTTATCTCTCTCTGCGCTCTTTCTTTCTCTCTCTCTCTCTCTGCGCTCTTTCTTTCTCTCAATGCGCTCTTTCTTTCTCTCTCTCTGCGCTGTTTCTTTCTCTCTCTCTCTCTGCGCTCTTTCTTTCTCTCTGCGCTCTTTCTTTCTCTCTCTGCGCTCTTTCTCTCTCTGTGCTCTCTCTCTCTGCGCTCTTTCTCTCTCTCTGCGCTCTTTCTCTTTCTATCTGCGTTCTTTCTTTCTCTTTCTCTTTCTCTCTCTGCGCTCTTTCTTTCTCTTTCTCTCTCTGCGCCCTTTCTCTCTCTCTCTGCGCTCTTTCTTTCTTTCTCTCTGCGCTCTTTCTTTCTCTCTCTCTGCGCTCTTTCTTTCTTTCTCTCTGCGCTCTTTCTTTCTCTGCGCTGTTTCTTTCTCTCTGCGCTCTTTCTTTCTCTCTCTGCGCTCTTTCTTTCTTTCTCTCTGCACTCTTTCTTTCTCTCTCTCTGCGCTCTTTCTTTCTCTCTGCGTTCTTTCTCTCTGCGCTCTTTCTTTCTCTGCGCTCTTTCTTTCTCTCTCTGCACTCTTTCTTTCTCTGCGCTCTTTCTTTCTCTCTCTCTCTGCACTCTTTCTTTCTTTCTCTCTGTGCTCTTTCTTTCTCTCTGCGCTTTTTCTTTCTCTGCGCTCTTTCTTCCTCTCTCTCTCTGCGCTCTTTCTTTCTCTGCGCTTTTTATCTCTCTCTGCGCTCTCTCTTTCTCTCTCTCTCTCTCTGCGCTCTTTCTTTCTCTCTGCGCTCTTTCTTTCTCTCTGCGCTCTCTCTCTCTCTCTGCGCTCTTTCTTTCTTTCTCTATGCGCTCTTTCTTTCTTTCTCTCTGCGCTCTTTCTTTCTCTCTGCGCTCTTTCTTTCTCTCTCTGCGCTCTTTCTTTCTCTGCGCTTTTTCTCTCTCTGCACTCTTTCGTTCTCTGCGCTCTTTCTTTCTCTCTGCACTCTTTCTTTCTCTCTGCGCTCTTTCTTTCTCTCTGCGCTCTTTCTTTCTCTCTCTGCGCTCTTTATTTCTCTCTCTGCGCTCTTTATTTCTCTCTCTGCGCTATTTCTCTCTCTCTCTGCGCTCTTTCTTTCTCTGCGCTCTTTCTCTCTCTCTGCGCTCTTTCTTTCTCTCTGCGCTCTTTCTTTCTCTCTGCGCTCTTTCTTTCTCTCTGCGCTCTTTCTTTCTCTCTGCGCTCTTTCTCTCTCTGCGCTCTTTCTCTCTCTGCGCTCTTTCTCTCTCTGCGCTCTCTCTCCCTGCGCTCTTTCTCTCTCCCTGCGCTCTTTCTCTCTGCGTTCTTTCTTTCTCTTTCTCTCTCTGCGCTCTTTCTTTCTTTCTCTCTCTGCGCTCTTTCTTTCTCTCTCTGCGCTCTTTCTTTCTCTCTCTGCGCTCTTTCTTTCTTTCTATCTCTGCGCTCTCTCTCTCTCTGCTCTCTTTCTTTCTCTCTCTCTGCGCTCTTTGTCTCTCTCTGCGCTCTTTCTTTCTCTCTGTGCTCTCTCTCTCTCTCTGTGCTCTTTCTCTCTCTCTCTGCGCTCTTTCTTTCTCTCTCTCTGCGCTCTTTCTTTCTCTCTCTCTGCGCTCTCTCTCTCTCTGCTCTCTTTCTTTCTCTCTCTCTGCGCTCTTTGTCTCTCTCTGCGCTCTTTCTTTCTCTCTGTGCTCTCTCTCTCTTTCTGTGCTCTTTCTCTCTCTCTGCGCTCTTTCTTTCTCTCTCTCTGCGCTCTTTCTTTCTCTCTCTCTGCACTCTTTCTTTCACTCTGCGCTCTTTCTCTCTCTGTGCTGTTTCTCTCTCTGCGCTGTTTCTCTCTCTGCGCTCTTTCTTTCTCTTTCTTTCTCTGCGCTCTTTCTCTCTCTCTGCGCTCTTTCTCTCTCTCTGCGCTCTTTCTCTCTCTCTGCGCTCTTTCTTTCTCTCTGCGCTCTTTCTTTCTCTTTCTCTCTCTGCGCCCTTTCTCTCTCTCTCTGCGCTCTTTCTTTCTTTCTCACTGTGCTCTTTCTTTCTCTCTCTCTGTGCTCTTTCTTCTTTCTCTCTGCACTCTTTCTTTCTCTCTCTCTGCGCTCTTTCTTTCTCTTTGCGCTCTTTCTTTCTCTGCGCTCTTTCTTTCTCTCTGCGCTCTTTCTTTCTCTCTCTGCGCTCTTTATTTCTCTCTCTCTGCACTCTTTCTTTCTCTCTCTGCGCTCTTTCTTTCTCTCTGCGCTCTTTCTTTCTCTCTGCGCTTTTTCTCTCTCTCTGCGCTCTTTCTCTCTCTCTCTCTGCGCTCTTTCTTTCTCTCTGCGCTCTTTCTTTCTCTCTGCGCTCTTTCTCTCTCTCTCTCTGCTCTTTCTTTCTCTCTCTCTGCGCTCTTTCTCTCTCTCTGCGCTCTTTCTCTCTCTCTGCGCTCTTTCTCTCTCTCTGCGCTCTTTCTCTCTCTCTATCTGCGCTCTTTCTTTCTCTCTGCGCTCTCTCTCTCTGCGCTCTTTCTTTCTCTTTCTCTCTCTCTGCGCTCTTTCTCTCTCTCTCTGCGCTCTTTCTTTCTCTTTCTCTCTCTGCGCTCTTTCTTTCTCTTTCTCTCTGCGCTCTCTCTCTCTCTCTGCGCTCTTTCTTTCTTTCTCTCTGCGCTCTTTCTTTCTCTCTCTGCGCTCTTTCTTTCTCTCTGCGCTCTTTCTTTCTCTTTGCGCTCTCTCTTTCTCTGTGCTTTCTCTCTCTGTGCGCTCTTTCTTTCTCTCTCTGCGCTCTTTCTTTCTCTCTGCGCTCTTTCTTTCTCTCTCTGCGCTCTTTCTTTCTCTCTGCGCTCTTTCTTTCTTTCTCTCTGCGCTCTTTCTCTCTCTCTCTCTGCGCTCTTTCTCTCTCTCTCTGCGCTCTTTCTCTCTCTGTCTGCGCTCTTTCTTTCTCTCTCTCTGCGCTGTTTCTTTCTCTCTTTCTCTCTGCGCTCTTTCTTTCTCTCTTTCTCTCTGCGCTCTTTCTTTCTCTCTCTGCGCTCTTTCTCTCTCTGCGCTCTTTCTCTCTCTGCGCTCTCTCTCTCTCTGCGCTCTTTCTCTCTCTCTGCGCTCTTTCTCTTTCTATCTGCGTTCTTTCTTTCTCTTTCTCTTTCACTCTCTGCGCTCTTTCTTTCTCTTTCTCTCTCTGCGCCCTTTCTCTCTCTCTCTGCGCTCTTTCTTTCTTTCTCTCTGCGCTCTTTCTTTCTCTCTCTCTGCGCTCTTTCTTTCTTTCTCTCTGCACTCTTTCTTTCTCTCTCTCTGCGCTCTTTCTTTCTCTCTGCGCTCTTCCTTTCTCTGCGCTCTTTCTTTCTCTCTGCGCTCTTTCTTTCTCTCTCTGCGCTCTTTCTTTCTTTCTCTCTGCACTCTTTCTTTCTCTCTCTCTGCGCTCTTTCTTTCTCTCTGCGTTCTTTCTCTCTGCGCTCTTTCTTTCTCTGCGCTCTTTCTTTCTCTCTCTGCGCTCTTTCTTTCTCTGCGCTCTTTCTTTCTCTCTCTCTCTGCACTCTTTCTTTCTTTCTCTCTGTGCTCTTTCTTTCTCTCTGCGCTTTTTCTTTCTCTGCGCTCTTTCTTCCTCTCTCTCTCTGCGCTCTTTCTTTCTTTCTCTCTGCGCTCTTTCTTTCTCTCTCTCTGCGCTCTTTCTTTCTTTCTCTCTGCACTCTTTCTTTCTCTCTCTCTGCGCTCTTTCTTTCTCTCTGCGCTCTTCCTTTCTCTGCGCTCTTTCTTTCTCTCTGCGCTCTTTCTTTCTCTCTCTGCGCTCTTTCTTTCTTTCTCTCTGCACTCTTTCTTTCTCTCTCTCTGCGCTCTTTCTTTCTCTCTGCGTTCTTTCTCTCTGCGCTCTTTCTTTCTCTGCGCTCTTTCTTTCTCTCTCTGCGCTCTTTCTTTCTCTGCGCTCTTTCTTTCTCTCTCTCTCTGCGCTCTTTCTCTCTCTCTCTCTGCGCTCTTTCTCTCTCTCTCTGCGCTCTTTCTCTCTCTGTCTGCGCTCTTTCTTTCTCTCTCTCTGCGCTGTTTCTTTCTCTCTCTCTCTCTGCGCTCTTTCTTTCTCTCTTTCTCTCTGCGCTCTTTCTTTCTCTCTCTGCGCTCTTTCTCTCTCTGCGCTCTTTCTCTCTCTGCGCTCTCTCTCTCTCTGCGCTCTTTCTCTCTCTCTGCGCTCTTTCTCTTTCTATCTGCGTTCTTTCTTTCTCTTTCTCTTTCTCTCTCTGCGCTCTTTCTTTCTCTTTCTCTCTCTGCGCCCTTTCTCTCTCTCTCTGCGCTCTTTCTTTCTTTCTCTCTGCGCTCTTTCTTTCTCTCTCTCTGCGCTCTTTCTTTCTTTCTCTCTGCACTCTTTCTTTCTTTCTCTCTGTGCTCTTTATTTCTCTCTGCGCTTTTTCTTTCTCTGCGCTCTTTCTTCCTCTCTCTCTCTGCGCTCTTTCTTTCTCTGCGCTTTTTATCTCTCTCTGCGCTCTTTCTTTCTCTCTCTCTCTCTCTGCGCTCTTTCTTTCTCTCAATGCGCTCTTTCTTTCTCTCTCTCTGCGCTGTTTCTTTCTCTCTCTCTCTCTGCGCTCTTTCTTTCTCTCTGCGCTCTTTCTTTCTCTCTCTGCGCTCTTTCTCTCTCTGTGCTCTCTCTCTCTGCGCTCTTTCTCTCTCTCTGCGCTCTTTCTCTTTCTATCTGCGTTCTTTCTTTCTCTTTCTCTTTCTCTCTCTGCGCTCTTTCTTTCTCTTTCTCTCTCTGCGCCCTTTCTCTCTCTCTCTGCGCTCTTTCTTTCTTTCTCTCTGCGCTCTTTCTTTCTCTCTCTCTGCGCTCTTTCTTTCTTTCTCTCTGCGCTCTTTCTTTCTCTGCGCTGTTTCTTTCTCTCTGCGCTCTTTCTTTCTCTCTCTGCGCTCTTTCTTTCTTTCTCTCTGCACTCTTTCTTTCTCTCTCTCTGCGCTCTTTCTTTCTCTCTGCGTTCTTTCTCTCTGCGCTCTTTCTTTCTCTGCGCTCTTTCTTTCTCTCTCTGCACTCTTTCTTTCTCTGCGCTCTTTCTTTCTCTCTCTCTCTGCACTCTTTCTTTCTTTCTCTCTGTGCTCTTTCTTTCTCTCTGCGCTTTTTCTTTCTCTGCGCTCTTTCTTCCTCTCTCTCTCTGCGCTCTTTCTTTCTCTGCGCTTTTTATCTCTCTCTGCGCTCTCTCTTTCTCTCTCTCTCTCTCTGCGCTCTTTCTTTCTCTCTGCGCTCTTTCTTTCTCTCTGCGCTCTCTCTCTCTCTCTGCGCTCTTTCTTTCTTTCTCTATGCGCTCTTTCTTTCTTTCTCTCTGCGCTCTTTCTTTCTCTCTGCGCTCTTTCTTTCTCTCTCTGCGCTCTTTCTTTCTCTGCGCTTTTTCTCTCTCTGCACTCTTTCGTTCTCTGCGCTCTTTCTTTCTCTCTGCACTCTTTCTTTCTCTCTGCGCTCTTTCTTTCTCTCTGCGCTCTTTCTTTCTCTCTCTGCGCTCTTTATTTCTCTCTCTGCGCTCTTTATTTCTCTCTCTGCGCTATTTCTCTCTCTCTCTGCGCTCTTTCTTTCTCTGCGCTCTTTCTCTCTCTCTGCGCTCTTTCTTTCTCTCTGCGCTCTTTCTTTCTCTCTGCGCTCTTTCTTTCTCTCTGCGCTCTTTCTTTCTCTCTGCGCTCTTTCTCTCTCTGCGCTCTTTCTCTCTCTGCGCTCTTTCTCTCTCTGCGCTCTCTCTCCCTGCGCTCTTTCTCTCTCCCTGCGCTCTTTCTCTCTGCGTTCTTTCTTTCTCTTTCTCTCTCTGCGCTCTTTCTTTCTTTCTCTCTCTGCGCTCTTTCTTTCTCTCTCTGCGCTCTTTCTTTCTCTCTCTGCGCTCTTTCTTTCTTTCTATCTCTGCGCTCTCTCTCTCTCTGCTCTCTTTCTTTCTCTCTCTCTGCGCTCTTTGTCTCTCTCTGCGCTCTTTCTTTCTCTCTGTGCTCTCTCTCTCTCTCTGTGCTCTTTCTCTCTCTCTCTGCGCTCTTTCTTTCTCTCTCTCTGCGCTCTTTCTTTCTCTCTCTCTGCGCTCTCTCTCTCTCTGCTCTCTTTCTTTCTCTCTCTCTCTGCGCTCTTTGTCTCTCTCTGCGCTCTTTCTTTCTCTCTGTGCTCTCTCTCTCTTTCTGTGCTCTTTCTCTCTCTCTGCGCTCTTTCTTTCTCTCTCTCTGCGCTCTTTCTTTCTCTCTCTCTGCGCTCTTTCTCTCTCTCTGCGCTCTTTCTCTCTCTCTGCGCTCTTTCTCTCTCTCTGCGCTCTTTCTCTCTCTCTGCGCTCTTTCTTTCTCTCTGCGCTCTTTCTTTCACTCTGCGCTCTTTCTCTCTCTGTGCTGTTTCTCTCTCTGCGCTGTTTCTCTCTCTGCGCTCTTTCTTTCTCTTTCTTTCTCTGCGCTCTTTCTCTCTCTCTGCGCTCTTTCTCTCTCTCTGCGCTCTTTCTCTCTCTCTGCGCTCTTTCTTTCTCTCTGCGCTCTTTCTTTCTCTTTCTCTCTCTGCGCCCTTTCTCTCTCTCTCTGCGCTCTTTCTTTCTTTCTCACTGTGCTCTTTCTTTCTCTCTCTCTGTGCTCTTTCTTCTTTCTCTCTGCACTCTTTCTTTCTCTCTCTCTGCGCTCTTTCTTTCTCTTTGCGCTCTTTCTTTCTCTGCGCTCTTTCTTTCTCTCTGCGCTCTTTCTTTCTCTCTCTGCGCTCTTTATTTCTCTCTCTCTGCACTCTTTCTTTCTCTCTCTGCGCTCTTTCTTTCTCTCTGCGCTCTTTCTTTCTCTCTGCGCTTTTTCTCTCTCTCTGCGCTCTTTCTCTCTCTCTCTCTGCGCTCTTTCTTTCTCTCTGCGCTCTTTCTTTCTCTCTGCGCTCTTTCTCTCTCTCTCTCTGCTCTTTCTTTCTCTCTCTCTGCGCTCTTTCTCTCTCTCTGCGCTCTTTCTCTCTCTCTGCGCTCTTTCTCTCTCTCTGCGCTCTTTCTCTCTCTCTATCTGCGCTCTTTCTTTCTCTCTGCGCTCTCTCTCTCTGCGCTCTTTCTTTCTCTTTCTCTCTCTCTGCGCTCTTTCTCTCTCTATCTGCGCTCTTTCTTTCTCTCTGCGCTCTCTCTCTCTGCGCTCTTTCTTTCTCTTTCTCTCTCTCTGCGCTCTTTCTCTCTCTCTCTGCGCTCTTTCTTTCTCTTTCTCTCTCTGCGCTCTTTCTTTCTCTTTCTCTCTGCGCTCTCTCTCTCTCTCTGCGCTCTTTCTTTCTTTCTCTCTGCGCTCTTTCTTTCTCTCTCTGCGCTCTTTCTTTCTCTCTGCGCTCTTTCTTTCTCTTTGCGCTCTCTCTTTCTCTGTGCTTTCTCTCTCTGTGCGCTCTTTCTTTCTCTCTCTGCGCTCTTTCTTTCTCTCTGCGCTCTTTCTTTCTCTCTCTGCGCTCTTTCTTTCTCTCTGCGCTCTTTCTTTCTTTCTCTCTGCGCTCTTTCTCTCTCTCTCTCTGCGCTCTTTCTCTCTCTCTCTGCGCTCTTTCTCTCTCTGTCTGCGCTCTTTCTTTCTCTCTCTCTGCGCTGTTTCTTTCTCTCTTTCTCTCTGCGCTCTTTCTTTCTCTCTTTCTCTCTGCGCTCTTTCTTTCTCTCTCTGCGCTCTTTCTCTCTCTGCGCTCTTTCTCTCTCTGCGCTCTCTCTCTCTCTGCGCTCTTTCTCTCTCTCTGCGCTCTTTCTCTTTCTATCTGCGTTCTTTCTTTCTCTTTCTCTTTCACTCTCTGCGCTCTTTCTTTCTCTTTCTCTCTCTGCGCCCTTTCTCTCTCTCTCTGCGCTCTTTCTTTCTTTCTCTCTGCGCTCTTTCTTTCTCTCTCTCTGCGCTCTTTCTTTCTTTCTCTCTGCACTCTTTCTTTCTCTCTCTCTGCGCTCTTTCTTTCTCTCTGCGCTCTTCCTTTCTCTGCGCTCTTTCTTTCTCTCTGCGCTCTTTCTTTCTCTCTCTGCGCTCTTTCTTTCTTTCTCTCTGCACTCTTTCTTTCTCTCTCTCTGCGCTCTTTCTTTCTCTCTGCGTTCTTTCTCTCTGCGCTCTTTCTTTCTCTGCGCTCTTTCTTTCTCTCTCTGCGCTCTTTCTTTCTCTGCGCTCTTTCTTTCTCTCTCTCTCTGCACTCTTTCTTTCTTTCTCTCTGTGCTCTTTCTTTCTCTCTGCGCTTTTTCTTTCTCTGCGCTCTTTCTTCCTCTCTCTCTCTGCGCTCTTTCTTTCTTTCTCTCTGCGCTCTTTCTTTCTCTCTCTCTGCGCTCTTTCTTTCTTTCTCTCTGCACTCTTTCTTTCTCTCTCTCTGCGCTCTTTCTTTCTCTCTGCGCTCTTCCTTTCTCTGCGCTCTTTCTTTCTCTCTGCGCTCTTTCTTTCTCTCTCTGCGCTCTTTCTTTCTTTCTCTCTGCACTCTTTCTTTCTCTCTCTCTGCGCTCTTTCTTTCTCTCTGCGTTCTTTCTCTCTGCGCTCTTTCTTTCTCTGCGCTCTTTCTTTCTCTCTCTGCGCTCTTTCTTTCTCTGCGCTCTTTCTTTCTCTCTCTCTCTGCACTCTTTCTTTCTTTCTCACTGTGCTCTTTCTTTCTCTCTCTCTGTGCTCTTTCTTCTTTCTCTCTGCACTCTTTCTTTCTCTCTCTCTGCGCTCTTTCTTTCTCTTTGCGCTCTTTCTTTCTCTGCGCTCTTTCTTTCTCTCTGCCCTCTTTCTTTCTCTCTCTGCGCTCTTTATTTCTCTCTCTCTGCACTCTTTCTTTCTCTCTCTGCGCTCTTTCTTTCTCTCTGCGCTCTTTCTTTCTCTCTGCGCTCTTTCTTTCTCTCTGCGCTCTTTCTTTCTCTCTGCGCTCTTTCTCTCTCTGCGCTCTTTCTCTCTCTGCGCTCTTTCTCTCTCTGCGCTCTCTCTCCCTGCGCTCTTTCTCTCTCCCTGCGCTCTTTCTCTCTGCGTTCTTTCTTTCTCTTTCTCTCTCTGCGCTCTTTCTTTCTTTCTCTCTCTGCGCTCTTTCTTTCTCTCTCTGCGCTCTTTCTTTCTCTCTCTGCGCTCTTTCTTTCTTTCTATCTCTGCGCTCTCTCTCTCTCTGCTCTCTTTCTTTCTCTCTCTCTGCGCTCTTTGTCTCTCTTTGCGCTCTTTCTTTCTCTCTGTGCTCTCTCTCTCTCTCTGTGCTCTTTCTCTCTCTCTCTGTGCTCTTTCTTTCTCTCTCTCTGCGCTCTTTCTTTCTCTCTCTCTGCGCTCTCTCTCTCTGCTCTCTTTCTTTCTCTCTCTCTGCGCTCTTTGTCTCTCTCTGCGCTCTTTCTTTCTCTCTGTGCTCTCTCTCTCTCTCTGTGCTCTTTCTCTCTCTCTGCGCTCTTTCTTTCTCTCTCTCTGCGCTCTTTCTTTCTCTCTCTCTGCGCTCTTTCTCTCTCTCTGCGCTCTTTCTCTCTCTCTGCGCTCTTTCTCTCTCTCTGCGCTCTTTCTTTCTCTCTGCGCTCTTTCTTTCACTCTGCGCTCTTTCTCTCTCTGTGCTGTTTCTCTCTCTGCGCTGTTTCTCTCTCTGCGCTCTTTCTTTCTCTTTCTTTCTCTGCGCTCTTTCTCTCTCTCTGCGCTCTTTCTCTCTCTCTGCGCTCTTTCTTTCTCTTTCTCTCTCTGCGCTCTTTCTTTCTCTTTCTCTCTCTGCGCCCTTTCTCTCTCTCTCTGCGCTCTTTCTTTCTTTCTCACTGTGCTCTTTCTATCTCTCTCTCTGTGCTCTTTCTTCTTTCTCTCTGCACTCTTTCTTTCTCTCTCTCTGCGCTCTTTCTTTCTCTTTGCGCTCTTTCTTTCTCTGCGCTCTTTCTTTCTCTCTGCGCTCTTTCTTTCTCTCTCTGCGCTCTTTATTTCTCTCTCTCTGCACTCTTTCTTTCTCTCTCTGCGCTCTTTCTTTCTCTCTGCGCTCTTTCTTTCTGTCTGCGCTTTTTCTCTCTCTCTGCGCTCTTTCTCTCTCTCTCTCTGCGCTCTTTCTTTCTCTCTGCGCTCTTTCTTTCTCTCTGCGCTCTTTCTCTCTCTCTCTCTGCGCTCTTTCTTTCTTTCTCTCTGCGCTCTTTCTTTCTCTCTGCGCTCTTTCTTTCTCTCTCTGCGCTCTTTCTTTCTCTCTCTCTGCGCTCTTTCTCTCTCTCTGCGCTCTTTCTCTCTCTCTGCGCTCTTTCTCTCTCTCTGCGCTTTTTCTCTCTCTCTATCTGCGCTCTTTCTTTCTCTCTGCGCTCTCTCTCTCTGCGCTCTTTCTTTCTCTTTCTCTCTCTCTGCGCTCTTTCTCTCTCTCTCTGCGCTCTTTCTTTCTCTTTCTCTCTCTGCGCTCTTTCTTTCTCTTTCTCTCTGCGCTCTCTCTCTCTCTGCGCTCTTTCTTTCTTTCTCTCTGCGCTCTTTCTTTCTCTCTCTGCGCTCTTTCTTTCTCTCTGCGCTCTTTCTTTCTCTTTGCGCTCTCTCTTTCTCTGTGCGTTCTCTCTCTGTGCGCTCTTTCTTTCTCTCTCTGCGCTCTTTCTTTCTCTCTGCGCTCTTTCTTTCTCTCTCTGTGCTCTTTCTTTCTCTCTGCGCTCTTTCTTTCTTTCTCTCTGCGCTCTTTCTCTCTCTCTCTCTGCGCTCTTTCTCTCTCTCTCTGCGCTCTTTCTCTCTCTGTCTGCGCTCTTTCTTTCTCTCTCTCTGCGCTGTTTCTTTCTCTCTCTCTCTCTGCGCTCTTTCTTTCTCTCTTTCTCTCTGCGCTCTTTCTTTCTCTCTCTGCGCTCTTTCTCTCTCTGCGCTCTTTCTCTCTCTGCGCTCTCTCTCTCTCTGCGCTCTTTCTCTCTCTCTGCGCTCTTTCTCTTTCTATCTGCGTTCTTTCTTTCTCTTTCTCTTTCTCTCTCTGCGCTCTTTCTTTCTCTTTCTCTCTCTGCGCCCTTTCTCTCTCTCTCTGCGCTCTTTCTTTCTTTCTCTCTGCGCTCTTTCTTTCTCTCTCTCTGCGCTCTTTCTTTCTTTCTCTCTGCACTCTTTCTTTCTCTCTCTCTGCGCTCTTTCTTTCTCTCTGCGCTCTTCCTTTCTCTGCGCTCTTTCTTTCTCTCTGCGCTCTTTCTTTCTCTCTCTGCGCTCTTTCTTTCTTTCTCTCTGCACTCTTTCTTTCTCTCTCTCTGCGCTCTTTCTTTCTCTCTGCGTTCTTTCTCTCTGCGCTCTTTCTTTCTCTGCGCTCTTTCTTTCTCTCTCTGCGCTCTTTCTTTCTCTGCGCTCTTTCTTTCTCTCTCTCTCTGCACTCTTTCTTTCTTTCTCTCTGTGCTCTTTCTTTCTCTCTGCGCTTTTTCTTTCTCTGCGCTCTTTCTTCCTCTCTCTGCGCTCTTTCTTTCTCTGCGCTTTTTATCTCTCTCTGCGCTCTTTCTTTCTCTCTCTCTCTCTGCGCTCTTTCTTTCTCTCAATGCGCTCTTTCTTTCTCTCTCTCTGCGCTGTTTCTTTGTCTCTCTCTCTCTGCGCTCTTTCTTTCTCTCTTTCTCTCTGCGCTCTTTCTTTCTCTCTCTGCGCTCTTTCTCTCTCTGTGCTCTCTCTCTCTGCGCTCTTTCTCTCTCTCTGCGCTCTTTCTCTTTCTATCTGCGTTCTTTCTTTCTCTTTCTCTTTCTCTCTCTGCGCTCTTTCTTTCTCTTTCTCTCTCTGCGCCCTTTCTCTCTCTCTCTGCGCTCTTTCTTTCTCTCTGCGCTCTTTCTTTCTCTCTCTCTGCGCTCTTTCTTTCTTTCTCTCTGCGCTCTTTCTTTCTCTGCGCTGTTTCTTTCTCTCTGCGCTCTTTCTTTCTCTCTCTGCGCTCTTTCTTTCTTTCTCTCTGCACTCTTTCTTTCTCTCTCTCTGCGCTCTTTCTTTCTCTCTGCGTTCTTTCTCTCTGCGCTCTTTCTTTCTCTGCGCTCTTTCTTTCTCTCTCTGCGCTCTTTCTTTCTCTGCGCTCTTTCTTTCTCTCTCTCTCTGCACTCTTTCTTTCTTTCTCTCTGTGCTCTTTCTTTCTCTCTGCGCTTTTTCTTTCTCTGCGCTCTTTCTTCCTCTCTCTGCGCTCTTTCTTTCTCTGCGCTTTTTATCTCTCTCTGCGCTCTTTCTTTCTCTCTCTCTCTCTGCGCTCTTTCTTTCTCTCAATGCGCTCTTTCTTTCTCTCTCTCTGCGCTGTTTCTTTGTCTCTCTCTCTCTGCGCTCTTTCTTTCTCTCTTTCTCTCTGCGCTCTTTCTTTCTCTCTCTGCGCTCTTTCTCTCTCTGTGCTCTCTCTCTCTGCGCTCTTTCTCTCTCTCTGCGCTCTTTCTCTTTCTATCTGCGTTCTTTCTTTCTCTTTCTCTTTCTCTCTCTGCGCTCTTTCTTTCTCTTTCTCTCTCTGCGCCCTTTCTCTCTCTCTCTGCGCTCTTTCTTTCTCTCTGCGCTCTTTCTTTCTCTCTCTCTGCGCTCTTTCTTTCTTTCTCTCTGCGCTCTTTCTTTCTCTGCGCTGTTTCTTTCTCTCTGCGCTCTTTCTTTCTCTCTCTGCGCTCTTTCTTTCTTTCTCTCTGCACTCTTTCTTTCTCTCTCTCTGCGCTCTTTCTTTCTCTCTGCGTTCTTTCTCTCTGCGCTCTTTCTTTCTCTGCGCTCTTTCTTTCTCTCTCTGCACTCTTTCTTTCTCTGCGCTCTTTCTTTCTCTCTCTCTCTGCACTCTTTCTTTCTTTCACTCTGCGCTCTTTCTTTCTCTCTGCGCTCTCTCTCTCTCTGCGCTCTTTCTTTCTTTCTCTATGCGCTCTTTCTTTCTTTCTCTCTGCGCTCTTTCTTTCTCTCTGCGCTCTTTCTTTCTCTCTGCGCTCTTTCTTTCACTCTGCGCTCTTTCTCTCTCTGTGCTGTTTCTCTCTCTGCGCTGTTTCTCTCTCTGCGCTCTTTCTTTCTCTTTCTTTCTCTGCGCTCTTTCTCTCTCTCTGCGCTCTTTCTCTCTCTCTGCGCTCTTTCTTTCTCTTTCTCTCTCTGCGCTCTTTCTTTCTCTTTCTCTCTCTGCGCCCTTTCTCTCTCTCTCTGCGCTCTTTCTTTCTTTCTCACTGTGCTCTTTCTATCTCTCTCTCTGTGCTCTTTCTTCTTTCTCTCTGCACTCTTTCTTTCTCTCTCTCTGCGCTCTTTCTTTCTCTTTGCGCTCTTTCTTTCTCTGCGCTCTTTCTTTCTCTCTGCGCTCTTTCTTTCTCTCTCTGCGCTCTTTATTTCTCTCTCTCTGCACTCTTTCTTTCTCTCTCTGCGCTCTTTCTTTCTCTCTGCGCTCTTTCTTTCTGTCTGCGCTTTTTCTCTCTCTCTGCGCTCTTTCTCTCTCTCTCTCTGCGCTCTTTCTTTCTCTCTGCGCTCTTTCTTTCTCTCTGCGCTCTTTCTCTCTCTCTCTCTGCGCTCTTTCTTTCTTTCTCTCTGCGCTCTTTCTTTCTCTCTGCGCTCTTTCTTTCTCTCTCTGCGCTCTTTCTTTCTCTCTCTCTGCGCTCTTTCTCTCTCTCTGCGCTCTTTCTCTCTCTCTGCGCTCTTTCTCTCTCTCTGCGCTTTTTCTCTCTCTCTATCTGCGCTCTTTCTTTCTCTCTGCGCTCTCTCTCTCTGCGCTCTTTCTTTCTCTTTCTCTCTCTCTGCGCTCTTTCTCTCTCTCTCTGCGCTCTTTCTTTCTCTTTCTCTCTCTGCGCTCTTTCTTTCTCTTTCTCTCTGCGCTCTCTCTCTCTCTGCGCTCTTTCTTTCTTTCTCTCTGCGCTCTTTCTTTCTCTCTCTGCGCTCTTTCTTTCTCTCTGCGCTCTTTCTTTCTCTTTGCGCTCTCTCTTTCTCTGTGCGTTCTCTCTCTGTGCGCTCTTTCTTTCTCTCTCTGCGCTCTTTCTTTCTCTCTGCGCTCTTTCTTTCTCTCTCTGTGCTCTTTCTTTCTCTCTGCGCTCTTTCTTTCTTTCTCTCTGCGCTCTTTCTCTCTCTCTCTCTGCGCTCTTTCTCTCTCTCTCTGCGCTCTTTCTCTCTCTGTCTGCGCTCTTTCTTTCTCTCTCTCTGCGCTGTTTCTTTCTCTCTCTCTCTCTGCGCTCTTTCTTTCTCTCTTTCTCTCTGCGCTCTTTCTTTCTCTCTCTGCGCTCTTTCTCTCTCTGCGCTCTTTCTCTCTCTGCGCTCTCTCTCTCTCTGCGCTCTTTCTCTCTCTCTGCGCTCTTTCTCTTTCTATCTGCGTTCTTTCTTTCTCTTTCTCTTTCTCTCTCTGCGCTCTTTCTTTCTCTTTCTCTCTCTGCGCCCTTTCTCTCTCTCTCTGCGCTCTTTCTTTCTTTCTCTCTGCGCTCTTTCTTTCTCTCTCTCTGCGCTCTTTCTTTCTTTCTCTCTGCACTCTTTCTTTCTCTCTCTCTGCGCTCTTTCTTTCTCTCTGCGCTCTTCCTTTCTCTGCGCTCTTTCTTTCTCTCTGCGCTCTTTCTTTCTCTCTCTGCGCTCTTTCTTTCTTTCTCTCTGCACTCTTTCTTTCTCTCTCTCTGCGCTCTTTCTTTCTCTCTGCGTTCTTTCTCTCTGCGCTCTTTCTTTCTCTGCGCTCTTTCTTTCTCTCTCTGCGCTCTTTCTTTCTCTGCGCTCTTTCTTTCTCTCTCTCTCTGCACTCTTTCTTTCTTTCTCTCTGTGCTCTTTCTTTCTCTCTGCGCTTTTTCTTTCTCTGCGCTCTTTCTTCCTCTCTCTGCGCTCTTTCTTTCTCTGCGCTTTTTATCTCTCTCTGCGCTCTTTCTTTCTCTCTCTCTCTCTGCGCTCTTTCTTTCTCTCAATGCGCTCTTTCTTTCTCTCTCTCTGCGCTGTTTCTTTGTCTCTCTCTCTCTGCGCTCTTTCTTTCTCTCTTTCTCTCTGCGCTCTTTCTTTCTCTCTCTGCGCTCTTTCTCTCTCTGTGCTCTCTCTCTCTGCGCTCTTTCTCTCTCTCTGCGCTCTTTCTCTTTCTATCTGCGTTCTTTCTTTCTCTTTCTCTTTCTCTCTCTGCGCTCTTTCTTTCTCTTTCTCTCTCTGCGCCCTTTCTCTCTCTCTCTGCGCTCTTTCTTTCTCTCTGCGCTCTTTCTTTCTCTCTCTCTGCGCTCTTTCTTTCTTTCTCTCTGCGCTCTTTCTTTCTCTGCGCTGTTTCTTTCTCTCTGCGCTCTTTCTTTCTCTCTCTGCGCTCTTTCTTTCTTTCTCTCTGCACTCTTTCTTTCTCTCTCTATGCGCTCTTTCTTTCTCTCTGCGTTCTTTCTCTCTGCGCTCTTTCTTTCTCTGCGCTCTTTCTTTCTCTCTCTGCACTCTTTCTTTCTCTGCGCTCTTTCTTTCTCTCTCTCTCTGCACTCTTTCTTTCTTTCTCTCTGTGCTCTTTCTTTCTCTCTGCGCTTTTTCTTTCTCTGCGCTCTTTCTTCCTCTCTCTCTCTGCGCTCTTTCTTTCTCTGCGCTTTTTATCTCTCTCTGCGCTCTCTCTTTCTCTCTCTCTCTCTCTGCGCTCTTTCTTTCTCTCTGCGCTCTTTCTTTCTCTCTGCGCTCTCTCTCTCTCTCTGCGCTCTTTCTTTCTTTCTCTATGCGCTCTTTCTTTCTTTCTCTCTGCGCTCTTTCTTTCTCTCTGCGCTCTTTCTTTCTCTCTCTGCGCTCTTTCTTTCTCTGCGCTTTTTCTCTCTCTGCACTCTTTCGTTCTCTGCGCTCTTTCTTTCTCTCTGCGCTCTTTCTTTCTCTCTGCGCTCTTTCTTTCTCTCTGCGCTCTTTCTTTCTCTCTCTGCGCTCTTTATTTCTCTCTCTGCGCTCTTTATTTCTCTCTCTGCGCTATTTCTCTCTCTCTCTGCGCTCTTTCTTTCTCTGCGCTCTTTCTCTCTCTCTGCGCTCTTTCTTTCTCTCTGCGCTCTTTCTTTCTCTCTGCGCTCTTTCTTTCTCTCTGCGCTCTTTCTTTCTCTCTGCGCTCTTTCTCTCTCTGCGCTCTTTCTCTCTCTGCGCTCTTTCTCTCTCTGCGCTCTCTCTCCCTGCGCTCTTTCTCTCTCCCTGCGCTCTTTCTCTCTGCGTTCTTTCTTTCTCTTTCTCTCTCTGCGCTCTTTCTTTCTTTCTCTCTCTGCGCTCTTTCTCTCTCTCTGCGCTCTTTCTCTCTCTCTCTGCGCTCTTTCTCTCTCTGCGCTCTTTCTCTCTCTTTGCACTCTTTCTTTCTCTCTCTGCGCTCTTTCTTTCTCTCTCTCTCTGCGCTCTTTCTTTCTCTCTGCGCTCTTTCTTTCTCTCTGCGCTCTTACTTTCTCTCTCTCTGCGCTCTTTCTCTCTCTCTCTGCGCTCTTTCTTTCTCTCTCTGCGCTCTTTCTTTCTCTCTCTGCGCTCTTTGTCTCTCTCTGTGCTCTTTCTTTCTCTCTCTCTGCGCTCTCTCTCTCTCTCTCCCTGCGCTCTTTCTCTCTCTCTGCGCTCTTTCTTTCTCTGTCTCTGCTCTCTTTCTTTCTCTCTCTCTGCACTCGTTCTCTCTCTCTCTCTGCGTTCTTTCTCTCTCTGCGCTCTCTCTCTCTCTGCGCTCTTTCTCTCTCTCTCTGCGCTCTTTCTCTCTCTCTGCGCTCTTTCTCTCTCTCTGCGCTCTTTCTCTCTCTGCGCTCTTTCTCTCTCTCTGCGCTCTTTATCTTTCTACCTGCGTTCTTTCTTTCTCTTTATCTCTCTGCGCTCTTTCTTTCTCTTTCTCTCTCTGCGCCCTTTCTCTCTCTCTCTGCGCTCTTTCTTTCTTTCTCTCTGTGCTCTTTCTTTCTCTCTCTCTGCGCTCTTTCTTTCTTTCTCTCTGCGCTCTTTCTTTCTCTCTGCGCTCTTTCTTTCTCTCTCTGCGCTCTTTTTTTCTCTCTCTCTGCGCTCGTTCTTTCTCTCTCTCTGCGCTCTTTCTTTCTCTGTGCTCTTTCTTTCTCTCTCTGCGCTCTTTCTTTCTCTCTCTGCGCTCTTTCTTTCTCTCTCTGCGCTCTTTCTTTCTTTCTATCTCTGCGCTCTCTCTCTCTCTGCTCTCTTTCTTTCTCTCTCTCTGCGCTCTTTGTCTCTCTCTGCGCTCTTTCTTTCTCTCTCTCTGTGCTCTCTCTCTCTCTCTGTGCTCTTTCTCTCTCTCTCTGCGCTCTTTCTTTCTCTCTCTCTGCGCTCTTTCTTTCTCTCTCTCTGCGCTCTTTCTCTCTCTCTGCGCTCTTTCTCTCTCTCTGCGCTCTTTCTCTCTCTCTGCGCTCTTTCTCTCTCTCTGCGCTCTTTCTCTCTCTCTGCGCTCTTTCTTTCTCTCTGCGCTCTTTCTTTCACTCTGCGCTCTTTCTCTCTCTGCGCTGTTTCTCTCTCTGCGCTGTTTCTCTCTCTGCGCTCTTTCTTTCTCTTTCTCTCTCTGCGCTCTTTCTCTCTCTCTGCGCTCTTTCTCTCTCTCTCTGCGCTCTTTCTTTCTCTTTCTCTCTCTGCGCTCTTTCTTTCTCTTTCTCTCTCTGCGCCCTTTCTCTCTCTCTCTGCGCTCTTTCTTTCTTTCTCACTGTGCTCTTTCTTTCTCTCTCTCTGTGCTCTTTCTTCTTTCTCTCTGCACTCTTTCTTTCTCTCTCTCTGCGCTCTTTCTTTCTCTTTGCGCTCTTTCTTTCTCTGCGCTCTTTCTTTCTCTCTGCGCTCTTTCTTTCTCTCTCTGCGCTATTTATTTCTTTCTCTCTGCACTCTTTCTTTCTCTCTCTGCGCTCTTTCTTTCTCTCTCTGCGCTCTTTCTTTCTTTCTCTGCGCTCTTTCTTTCTCTCTCTTCGCTCTTTCTTTCTCTCTGCGCTCTTTCTTACTCTCTGCGCTTTTTCTCTCTCTCTGCGCTCTTTCTTTCTCTCTCTCTCTGCGCTCTTTCTTTCTCTCTGCGCTCTTTCTTTCTCTCTGCGCTCTTTCTCTCTCTCTCTCTGCGCTCTTTCTTTCTTTCTCTCTGCGCTCTTTCTTTCTCTCTGCGCTCTTTCTTTCTCTCTCTGCGCTCTTTCTTTCTCTCTCTCTGCGCTCTTTCTCTCTCTCTGCGCTCTTTCTCTCTCTCTCTCTGCGCTCTTTCTCTCTCTCTGCGCTCTTTCTCTCTCTCTATCTGCGCTCTTTCTTTCTCTCTGCGCTCTCTCTCTCTGCGCTCTTTCTTTCTCTTTCTCTCTCTCTGCGCTCTTTCTCTCTCTCTCTGCGCTCTTTCTTTCTCTTTCTCTCTCTGCGCTCTTTCTTTCTCTTTCTCTCTGCGCTCTCTCTCTCTCTCTCTCTGCGCTCTTTCTTTCTTTCTCTGCGCTCTTTCTTTCTCTCTGCGCTCTTTCTTTCTCTTTGCGCTCTCTCTTTCTCTGTGCGTTCTCTCTCTGTGCGCTCTTTCTTTCTCTCTCTGCGCTCTTTCTTTCTCTCTGCGCTCTTTCTTTCTCTCTCTGCGCTCTTTCTTTCTCTCTGCGCTCTTTCTTTCTTTCTCTCTGCGCTCTTTCTCTCTCTCTCTCTGCGCTCTTTCTCTCTCTCTCTCTGCGCTCTTTCTCTCTCTCTCTCTGCGCTCTTTCTCTCTCTCTCTGCGCTCTTTCTCTCTCTCTCTGCGCTCTTTCTTTCTCTCTCTCTCTGCGCTCTTTCTTTCTCTCTCTCTCAGCGCTCTTTCTTTCTCTCAATGCGCTCTTTCTTTCTCTCTCTCTGCGCTGTTTCTTTCTCTCTCTCTCTCTGCGCTCTTTCTTTCTCTCTTTCTCTCTGTGCTCTTTCTTTCTCTCTCTGCACTCTTTCTCTCTCTGTGCTCTTTCTCTCTCTGCGCTCTCTCTCTCTCTGCGCTCTTTCTCTCTCTCTGCGCTCTTTCTCTTTCTATCTGCGTTCTTTCTTTCTCTTTCTCTTTCTCTCTCTGCGCTCTTTCTTTCTCTTTCTCTCTCGGCGCTCTCTCTCTCTCTGCGCTCTTTCTTTCTTTCTCTCTGCGCTCTTTCTTTCTTTCTCTCTGCGCTCTTTTTTTCTCTCTTTGCGCTCTTTCTTTCTCTCTCTGCGCTCTTTCTCTCTCTCTCTGCGCTCTTTCTTTCTCTCTCTCTGCGCTCTTTGTCTCTCTCTGCGCTCTTTTTTTCTCTCTCTCTGTGCTCTCTCTCTCTCTGTGCTCTTTCTCTCTCTCTCTGCGCTCTTTCTTTCTCTATCTCTGCGCTCTTTCTTTCTCTCTCTCTGCGCTCTCTCTCTCTCTCTGCGCTCTTTCTCTCTTTCTATCTGCGCTCTTTCTTTCTCTCTGCGCTCTTTCTCTCTCTGCGCTCTTTCTCTCTCTGCGCTGTTTCTCTCTCTGCGCTCTTTCTTTCTCTTTCTCTCTGCGCGCTCTCTCTCTCTCTGCGCTCTTTCTTTCTTTCTCTCTGCGCTCTTTCTTTCTTTCTCTCTGCGCTCTTTCTTTCTGTCTGCGCTCTTTCTTTCTCTATCTCTGCGCTCTTTCTCTCTCTCTGCGCTCTTTCTTTCTCTCTGCGCTCTTTCTCTCTCTCTGCGCTCTTTCTCTCTCTCTATCTGCGCTCTTTCTTTCTCTCTGCGCTCTCTCTCTCTCTGCGCTGTTTCTCTCTCTGCGCTGTTTCTCTCTCTGCGCTCTTTCTTTCTCTTTCTCTCTCTCTGCGCTCTTTCTCTCTCTCTCTGCGCTCTTTCTTTCTCTTTCTCTCTGCGCTCTCTCTCTCTCTCTGCGCTCTTTCTTTCTTTCTCTCTGCGCTCTTTCTTTCTCTCTCTGCGCTCTTTCTTTCTCTCTGCGCTCTTTCTTTCTCTTTGCGCTCTCTCTTTCTCTGTGCGTTCTCTCTCTGTGCGCTCTTTCTTTCTCTCTCTGCGCTCTTTCTTTCTCTCTGCGCTCTTTCTTTCTCTCTCTGCGCTCTTTCTTTCTCTCTGCGCTCTTTCTTTCTTTCTCTCTGCGCTCTTTCTCTCTCTCTCTCTGCGCTCTTTCTCTCTCTCTCTCTGCGCTCTTTCTCTCTCTCTCTGCGCTCTTTCTCTCTCTCTCTGCGCTCTTTCTTTCTCTCTCTCTCTGCGCTCTTTCTTTCTCTCTCTCTCAGCGCTCTTTCTTTCTCTCAATGCGCACATTCTTTCTCTCTCTCTGCGCTGTTTCTTTCTCTCTCTCTCTGCGCTCTTTCTTTCTCTCTTTCTCTCTGCGCTCTTTCTTTCTCTCTCTGCGCTCTTTCTCTCTCTGCGCTCTTTCTCTCTCTGCGCTCTCTCTCTCTCTCTCTGCGCTCTTTCTCTCTCTCTGCGCTCTTTCTCTTTCTATCTGCGTTCTTTCTTTCTCTTTCTCTTTCTCTCTCTGCGCTCTTTCTTTCTCTTTCTCTCTCTGCGCCCTTTCTCTCTCTCTCTGCGCTCTTTCTTTCTTTCTCTCTGCGCTCTTTCTTTCTCTCTCTCTGCGCTCTTTCTTTCTTTCTCTCTGCACTCTTTCTTTCTCTCTCTCTGCGCTCTTTCTTTCTCTCTGCGCTCTTTCTTTCTCTGCGCTGTTTCTTTCTCTCTGCGCTCTTTCTTTCTCTCTCTGCGCTCTTTCTTTCTTTCTCTCTGCACTCTTTCTTTCTGTCTCTCTGCGCTCTTTCTTTCTCTCTGCGTTCTTTCTCTCTGCGCTCTTTCTTTCTCTCTCTCTCTGCACTCTTTCTTTCTTTCTCTCTGTGCTCTTTCTTTCTCTCTGCGCTTTTTCTTTCTCTGCGCTCTTTCTTCCTCTCTCTCTCTGCGCTCTTTCTTTCTCTGCGCTTTTTATCTCTCTCTGCGCTCTCTCTTTCTCTCTCTCTCTCTCTGCGCTCTTTCTTTCTCTCTGCGCTCTTTCTTTTTTTCTCTCTGCGCTCTTTCTTTCTCTCTGCGCTCTTTCTTTCTCTCTGCGCTCTTTCTCTCTCTGCGCTCTTTCTCTCTCTGCGCTCTCTCTCCCTGCGCTCTTTCTCTCTCCCTGCGCTCTTTCTCTCTGCGTTCTTTCTTTCTCTTTCTCTCTCTGCGCTCTTTCTTTCTTTCTCTCTCTGCGCTCTTTCTCTCTCTCTGCGCTCTTTCTCTCTCTCTCTGCGCTCTTTCTCTCTCTTTGCACTCTTTCTTTCTCTCTCTGCGCTCTTTCTTTCTCTCTCTCTCTGCGCTCTTTCTTTCTCTCTGCGCTCTTTCTTCCTCTCTGCGCTCTTACTTTCTCTCTCTCTGCGCTCTTTCTCTCTCTCTCTGCGCTCTTTCTTTCTCTCTCTGCGCTCTTTCTTTCTCTCTCTGCGCTCTTTGTCTCTCTCTGTGCTCTTTCTTTCTCTCTCTCTGCGCTCTCTCTCTCTCTCTCCCTGCGCTCTTTCTTTCTCTCTCTCTGCGCTGTTTCTTTCTCTCTCTCTCTCTGCGCTCTTTCTTTCTCTCTTTCTCTCTGTGCTCTTTCTTTCTCTCTCTGCGCTCTTTCTCTCTCTGTGCTCTTTCTCTCTCTGCGCTCTCTCTCTCTCTGCGCTCTTTCTCTCTCTCTGCGCTCTTTCTCTTTCTATCTGCGTTCTTTCTTTCTCTTTCTCTTTCTCTCTCTGCGCTCTTTCTTTCTCTTTCTCTCTCGGCGCTCTCTCTCTCTCTGCGCTCTTTCTTTCTTTCTCTCTGCGCTCTTTCTTTCTTTCTCTCTGCGCTCTTTTTTTCTCTCTTTGCGCTCTTTCTTTCTCTCTCTGCGCTCTTTCTCTCTCTCTCTGCGCTCTTTCTTTCTCTCTCTCTGCGCTCTTTGTCTCTCTCTGCGCTCTTTTTTTCTCTCTCTCTGTGCTCTCTCTCTCTCTGTGCTCTTTCTCTCTCTCTCTGCGCTCTTTCTTTCTCTATCTCTGCGCTCTTTCTTTCTCTCTCTCTGCGCTCTCTCTCTCTCTCTGCGCTCTTTCTCTCTTTCTATCTGCGCTCTTTCTTTCTCTCTGCGCTCTTTCTCTCTCTGCGCTCTTTCTCTCTCTGCGCTGTTTCTCTCTCTGCGCTCTTTCTTTCTCTTTCTCTCTGCGCGCTCTCTCTCTCTCTGCGCTCTTTCTTTCTTTCTCTCTGCGCTCTTTCTTTCTTTCTCTCTGCGCTCTTTCTTTCTGTCTGCGCTCTTTCTTTCTCTATCTCTGCGCTCTTTCTCTCTCTCTGCGCTCTTTCTTTCTCTCTGCGCTCTTTCTCTCTCTCTGCGCTCTTTCTCTCTCTCTATCTGCGCTCTTTCTTTCTCTCTGCGCTCTCTCTCTCTCTGCGCTGTTTCTCTCTCTGCGCTGTTTCTCTCTCTGCGCTCTTTCTTTCTCTTTCTCTCTCTCTGCGCTCTTTCTCTCTCTCTCTGCGCTCTTTCTTTCTCTTTCTCTCTGCGCTCTCTCTCTCTCTCTGCGCTCTTTCTTTCTTTCTCTCTGCGCTCTTTCTTTCTCTCTCTGCGCTCTTTCTTTCTCTCTGCGCTCTTTCTTTCTCTTTGCGCTCTCTCTTTCTCTGTGCGTTCTCTCTCTGTGCGCTCTTTCTTTCTCTCTCTGCGCTCTTTCTTTCTCTCTGCGCTCTTTCTTTCTCTCTCTGCGCTCTTTCTTTCTCTCTGCGCTCTTTCTTTCTTTCTCTCTGCGCTCTTTCTCTCTCTCTCTCTGCGCTCTTTCTCTCTCTCTCTCTGCGCTCTTTCTCTCTCTCTCTGCGCTCTTTCTCTCTCTCTCTGCGCTCTTTCTTTCTCTCTCTCTCTGCGCTCTTTCTTTCTCTCTCTCTCAGCGCTCTTTCTTTCTCTCAATGCGCACATTCTTTCTCTCTCTCTGCGCTGTTTCTTTCTCTCTCTCTCTCTGCGCTCTTTCTTTCTCTCTTTCTCTCTGCGCTCTTTCTTTCTCTCTCTGCGCTCTTTCTCTCTCTGCGCTCTTTCTCTCTCTGCGCTCTCTCTCTCTCTCTCTGCGCTCTTTCTCTCTCTCTGCGCTCTTTCTCTTTCTATCTGCGTTCTTTCTTTCTCTTTCTCTTTCTCTCTCTGCGCTCTTTCTTTCTCTTTCTCTCTCTGCGCCCTTTCTCTCTCTCTCTGCGCTCTTTCTTTCTTTCTCTCTGCGCTCTTTCTTTCTCTCTCTCTGCGCTCTTTCTTTCTTTCTCTCTGCACTCTTTCTTTCTCTCTCTCTGCGCTCTTTCTTTCTCTCTGCGCTCTTTCTTTCTCTGCGCTGTTTCTTTCTCTCTGCGCTCTTTCTTTCTCTCTCTGCGCTCTTTCTTTCTTTCTCTCTGCACTCTTTCTTTCTCTCTCTCTGCGCTCTTTCTTTCTCTCTGCGTTCTTTCTCTCTGCGCTCTTTCTTTCTCTCTCTCTCTGCACTCTTTCTTTCTTTCTCTCTGTGCTCTTTCTTTCTCTCTGCGCTTTTTCTTTCTCTGCGCTCTTTCTTCCTCTCTCTCTCTGCGCTCTTTCTTTCTCTGCGCTTTTTATCTCTCTCTGCGCTCTCTCTTTCTCTCTCTCTCTCTCTGCGCTCTTTCTTTCTCTCTGCGCTCTTTCTTTTTTTCTCTCTGCGCTCTTTCTTTCTCTCTGCGCTCTTTCTTTCTCTCTGCGCTCTTTCTCTCTCTGCGCTCTTTCTCTCTCTGCGCTCTCTCTCCCTGCGCTCTTTCTCTCTCCCTGCGCTCTTTCTCTCTGCGTTCTTTCTTTCTCTTTCTCTCTCTGCGCTCTTTCTTTCTTTCTCTCTCTGCGCTCTTTCTCTCTCTCTGCGCTCTTTCTCTCTCTCTCTGCGCTCTTTCTCTCTCTTTGCACTCTTTCTTTCTCTCTCTGCGCTCTTTCTTTCTCTCTCTCTCTGCGCTCTTTCTTTCTCTCTGCGCTCTTTCTTCCTCTCTGCGCTCTTACTTTCTCTCTCTCTGCGCTCTTTCTCTCTCTCTCTGCGCTCTTTCTTTCTCTCTCTGCGCTCTTTCTTTCTCTCTCTGCGCTCTTTGTCTCTCTCTGTGCTCTTTCTTTCTCTCTCTCTGCGCTCTCTCTCTCTCTCTCCCTGCGCTCTTTCTCTCTCTCTGCGCTCTTTCTTTCTCTGTCTCTGCTCTCTTTCTTTCTCTCTCTCTCTGCGCTCTTTCTCTCTCTTTGCACTCTTTCTTTCTCTCTCTGCGCTCTTTCTTTCTCTCTCTCTCTGCGCTCTTTCTTTCTCCCTGCGCTCTTTCTTCCTCTCTGCGCTCTTACTTTCTCTCTCTCTGCGCTCTTTCTCTCTCTCTCTGCGCTCTTTCTTTCTCTCTCTGCGCTCTTTCTTTCTCTCTCTGCGCTCTTTGTCTCTCTCTGTGCTCTTTCTTTCTCTCTCTCTGCGCTCTCTCTCTCTCTCTCCCTGCGCTCTTTCTCTCTCTCTGCGCTCTTTCTTTCTCTGTCTCTGCTCTCTTTCTCTCTCTCTCTCTGCGTTCTTTCTCTCTCTGCGCTCTCTCTCTCTCTGCGCTCTTTCTCTCTCTCTCTGCGCTCTTTCTCTCTCTCTGCGCTCTTTCTCTCTCTGCGCTCTTCCTCTCTCTCTGCGCTCTTTATCTTTCTACCTGCATTCTTTCTTTCTCTTTATCTCTCTGCGCTCTTTCTTTCTCTTTCTCTCTCTGCGCCCTTTCTCTCTCTCTCTGCGCTCTTTCTTTCTTTCTCTCTGTGCTCTTTCTTTCTCTCTCTCTGCGCTCTTTCTTTCTTTCTCTCTGCGCTCTTTCTTTCTCTCTGCGCTCTTTCTTTCTCTCTCTGCGCTCTTTTTTTCTCTCTCTCTGCGCTCGTTCTTTCTCTCTCTCTGCGCTCTTTCTTTCTCTGTGCTCTTTCTTTCTCTCTCTGCGCTCTTTCTTTCTCTCTCTGCGCTCTTTCTTTCTCTCTCTGCGCTCTTTCTTTCTTTCTATCTCTGCGCTCTCTCTCTCTGCTCTCTTTCTTTCTCTCTCTCTGCGCTCTTTGTCTCTCTCTGCGCTCTTTCTTTCTCTCTCTCTGTGCTCTCTCTCTCTCTCTGTGCTCTTTCTCTCTCTCTCTGCGCTCTTTCTTTCTCTCTCTCTGCGCTCTTTCTTTCTCTCTCTCTGCGCTCTTTCTCTCTCTCTGCGCTCTTTCTCTCTCTCTGCGCTCTTTCTCTCTCTCTGCGCTCTTTCTCTCTCTTTGCGCTCTTTCTTTCTCTCTGCGCTCTTTCTTTCACTCTGCGCTCTTTCTCTCTCTGTGCTGTTTCTCTCTCTGCGCTGTTTCTCTCTCTGCGCTCTTTCTTTCTCTTTCTCTCTCTGCGCTCTTTCTCTCTCTCTGCGCTCTTTCTCTCTCTCTCTGCGCTCTTTCTTTCTCTTTCTCTCTCTGCGCTCTTTCTTTCTCTTTCTCTCTCTGCGCCCTTTCTCTCTCTCTCTGCGCTCTTTCTTTCTTTCTCACTGTGCTCTTTCTTTCTCTCTCTCTGTGCTCTTTCTTCTTTCTCTCTGCACTCTTTCTTTCTCTCTCTCTGCGCTCTTTCTTTCTCTTTGCGCTCTTTCTTTCTCTGCGCTCTTTCTTTCTCTCTGCGCTCTTTCTTTCTCTCTCTGCGCTCTTTATTTCTCTCTCTCTGCACTCTTTCTTTCTCTCTCTGCGCTCTTTCTTTCTCTCTCTGCGCTCTTTCTTTCTTTCTCTGCGCTCTTTCTTTCTCTCTCTTCGCTCTTTCTTTCTCTCTGCGCTCTTTCTTTCTCTCTGCGCTTTTTCTCTCTCTCTGCGCTCTTTCTTTCTCTCTCTCTCTCTGCGCTCTTTCTTTCTCTCTGCGCTCTTTCTTTCTCTCTGCGCTCTTTCTCTCTCTCTCTCTGCGCTCTTTCTTTCTTTCTCTCTGCGCTCTTTCTTTCTCTCTGCGCTCTTTCTTTCTCTCTCTGCGATCTTTCTTTCTCTCTCTCTGCGCTCTTTCTCTCTCTCTGCGCTCTTTCTCTCTCTCTGCGCTCTTTCTCTCTCTCTGCGCTCTTTCTCTCTCTCTATCTGCGCTCTTTCTTTCTCTCTGCGCTCTCTCTCTCTGCGCTCTTTCTTTCTCTTTCTCTCTCTCTGCGCTCTTTCTCTCTCTCTCTGCGCTCTTTCTTTCTCTTTCTCTCTCTGCGCTCTTTCTTTCTCTTTCTCTCTGCGCTCTCTCTCTCTCTCTGCGCTCTTTCTTTCTTTCTCTCTGCGCTCTTTCTTTCTCTCTCTGCGCTCTTTCTTTCTCTCTGCGCTCTTTCTTTCTCTTTGCGCTCTCACTTTCTCTGTGCGTTCTCTCTCTGTGCGCTCTTTCTTTCTCTCTCTGCGCTCTTTCTTTCTCTCTGCGCTCTTTCTTTCTCTCTCTGCGCTCTTTCTTTCTCTCTGCGCTCTTTCTTTCTCTCTGCGCTCTTTCTCTCTCTCTCTCTGCGCTCTTTCTCTCTCTCTCTCTGCGCTCTTTCTCTCTCTCTCTCTGCGCTCTTTCTCTCTCTCTCTGCGCTCTTTCTCTCTCTCTCTCTGCGCTCTTTCTTTCTCTCTCTCTCTGCACTCTTTCTTTCTCTCTCTCTCAGCGCTCTTTCTTTCTCTCAATGCGCTCTTTCTTTCTCTCTCTCTGCGCTGTTTCTTTCTCTCTCTCTCTCTTCGCTCTTTCTTTCTCTCTTTCTCTCTGCGCTCTTGCTTTCTCTCTCTGCGCTCTTTCTCTCTCTGCGCTCTTTCTCTCTCTGCGCTCTCTCTCTCTCTGCGCTCTTTCTCTTTCTATCTGCGTTCTTTCTTTCTCTTTCTCTTTCTCTCTCTGCGCTCTTTAATTCTCTTTCTCTCTCTGCGCCCTTTCTCTCTCTCTCTGCGCTCTTTCTTTCTTTCTCTCTGCGCTCTTTCTTTCTCTCTCTCTGCGCTCTTTCTTTCTTTCTCTCTGCACTCTTTCTTTCTCTCTCTCTGCGCTCTTTCTTTCTCTCTGCGCTCTTCCTTTCTCTGCGCTCTTTCTTTCTCTCTGCGCTCTTTCTTTCTCTCTCTGCGCTCTTTCTTTCTCTTTCTCTCTGCGCTCTCTCTCTCTCTCTGCGCTCTTTCTTTCTTTCTCTCTGCGCTCTTTCTTTCTCTCTCTGCGCTCTTTCTTTCTCTCTGCGCTCTTTCTTTCTCTTTGCGCTCTCACTTTCTCTGTGCGTTCTCTCTCTGTGCGCTCTTTCTTTCTCTCTCTGCGCTCTTTCTTTCTCTCTGCGCTCTTTCTTTCTCTCTCTGCGCTCTTTCTTTCTCTCTGCGCTCTTTCTTTCTCTCTGCGCTCTTTCTCTCTCTCTCTCTGCGCTCTTTCTCTCTCTCTCTCTGCGCTCTTTCTCTCTCTCTCTCTGCGCTCTTTCTCTCTCTCTCTGCGCTCTTTCTCTCTCTCTCTCTGCGCTCTTTCTTTCTCTCTCTCTCTGCACTCTTTCTTTCTCTCTCTCTCAGCGCTCTTTCTTTCTCTCAATGCGCTCTTTCTTTCTCTCTCTCTGCGCTGTTTCTTTCTCTCTCTCTCTCTTCGCTCTTTCTTTCTCTCTTTCTCTCTGCGCTCTTGCTTTCTCTCTCTGCGCTCTTTCTCTCTCTGCGCTCTTTCTCTCTCTGCGCTCTCTCTCTCTCTGCGCTCTTTCTCTTTCTATCTGCGTTCTTTCTTTCTCTTTCTCTTTCTCTCTCTGCGCTCTTTAATTCTCTTTCTCTCTCTGCGCCCTTTCTCTCTCTCTCTGCGCTCTTTCTTTCTTTCTCTCTGCGCTCTTTCTTTCTCTCTCTCTGCGCTCTTTCTTTCTTTCTCTCTGCACTCTTTCTTTCTCTCTCTCTGCGCTCTTTCTTTCTCTCTGCGCTCTTCCTTTCTCTGCGCTCTTTCTTTCTCTCTGCGCTCTTTCTTTCTCTCTGCGCTCTTTCTTTCTTTCTCTCTGCGCTCTTTCTCTCTCTCTCTCTGCGCTCTTTCTCTCTCCTTCTCTGTGCTCTTTCTCTCTCTCTCTCTGTGCTCTTTCTCTCTCTCTCTGCGCTCTTTCTCTCTCTCTCTGCGCTCTTTCTCTCTCTCTCTCTGTGCTCTTTCTCTCTCTCTCTGCGCTCTTTCTCTCTCTATCTGCGCTCTTTCTTTCTCTCTGCGCTCTCTCTCTCTGCGCTCTTTCTTTCTCTTTCTCTCTCTCTGCGCTCTTTCTCTCTCTCTCTGCGCTCTTTCTTTCTCTTTCTCTCTCTGCGCTCTTTCTTTCTCTTTCTCTCTGCGCTCTCTCTCTCTCTCTGCGCTCTTTCTTTCTTTCTCTCTGCGCTCTTTCTTTCTCTCTCTGCGCTCTTTCTTTCTCTCTGCGCTCTTTCTTTCTCTTTGCGCTCTCACTTTCTCTGTGCGTTCTCTCTCTGTGCGCTCTTTCTTTCTCTCTCTGCGCTCTTTCTTTCTCTCTGCGCTCTTTCTTTCTCTCTCTGCGCTCTTTCTTTCTCTCTGCGCTCTTTCTTTCTTTCTCTCTGCGCTCTTTCTCTCTCTCTCTCTGCGCTCTTTCTCTCTCTCTCTCTGCGCTCTTTCTCTCTCTCTCTCTGCGCTCTTTCTCTCTCTCTCTGCGCTCTTTCTCTCTCTCTCTCTGCGCTCTTTCTTTCTCTCTCTCTCTGCACTCTTTCTTTCTCTCTCTCTCAGCGCTCTTTCTTTCTCTCAATGCGCTCTTTCTTTCTCTCTCTCTGCGCTGTTTCTTTCTCTCTCTCTCTCTTCGCTCTTTCTTTCTCTCTTTCTCTCTGCGCTCTTGCTTTCTCTCTCTGCGCTCTTTCTCTCTCTGCGCTCTTTCTCTCTCTGCGCTCTCTCTCTCTCTGCGCTCTTTCTCTTTCTATCTGCGTTCTTTCTTTCTCTTTCTCTTTCTCTCTCTGCGCTCTTTAATTCTCTTTCTCTCTCTGCGCCCTTTCTCTCTCTCTCTGCGCTCTTTCTCTCTCTGCGCTCTCTCTCTCTGCGCTCTTTCTCTCTCTCTGCGCTCTTTCTCTCTCTCTGCGCTCTTTCTCTCTCTCTGCGCTCTTTCTCTCTCTCTGCGCTCTTTCTTTCTCTCTGCGCTCTTTCTTTCACTCTGCGCTCTTTCTCTCTCTGCGCTGTTTCTCTCTCTGCGCTGTTTCTCTCTCTGCGCTCTTTCTTTCTCTTTCTCTCTCTGCGCTCTTTCTCTCTCTCTGCGCTCTTTCTCTCTCTCTCTGCGCTCTTTCTTTCTCTTTCTCTCTCTGCGCTCTTTCTTTCTCTTTCTCTCTCTGCGCCCTTTCTCTCTCTCTCTGCGCTCTTTCTTTCTTTCTCACTGTGCTCTTTCTTTCTCTCTCTCTGTGCTCTTTCTTCTTTCTCTCTGCACTCTTTCTTTCTCTCTCTCTGCGCTCTTTCTTTCTCTTTGCGCTCTTTCTTTCTCTGCGCTCTTTCTTTCTCTCTGCGCTCTTTCTTTCTCTCTCTGCGCTCTTTATTTCTCTCTCTCTGCACTCTTTCTTTCTCTCTCTGCGCTCTTTCTTTCTCTCTCTGCGCTCTTTCTTTCTTTCTCTGCGCTCTTTCTTTCTCTCTCTTCGCTCTTTCTTTCTCTCTGTGCTCTTTCTTACTCTCTGCGCTTTTTCTCTCTCTCTGCGCTCTTTCTTTCTCTCTCTCTCTCTGCGCTCTTTCTTTCTCTCTGCGCTCTTTCTTTCTCTCTGCGCTCTTTCTCTCTCTCTCTCTGCGCTCTTTCTTTCTTTCTCTCTGCGCTCTTTCTTTCTCTCTGCGCTCTTTCTTTCTCTCTCTGCGCTCTTTCTTTCTCTCTCTCTGCGCTCTTTCTCTCTCTCTGCGCTCTTTCTCTCTCTCTCTCTGCGCTCTTTCTCTCTCTCTGCGCTCTTTCTCTCTCTCTATCTGCGCTCTTTCTTTCTCTCTGCGCTCTCTCTCTCTGCGCTCTTTCTTTCTCTTTCTCTCTCTTTCTCTCTCTCTGCGCTCTTTCTCTCTCTCTCTGCGCTCTTTCTTTCTCTTTCTCTCTCTGCGCTCTTTCTTTCTCTTTCTCTCTGCGCTCTCTCTCTCTCTCTCTCTGCGCTCTTTCTTTCTTTCTCTGCGCTCTTTCTTTCTCTCTGCGCTCTTTCTTTCTCTTTGCGCTCTCTCTTTCTCTGTGCGTTCTCTCTCTGTGCGCTCTTTCTTTCTCTCTCTGCGCTCTTTCTTTCTCTCTGCGCTCTTTCTTTCTCTCTCTGCGCTCTTTCTTTCTCTCTGCGCTCTTTCTTTCTTTCTCTCTGCGCTCTTTCTCTCTCTCTCTCTGCGCTCTTTCTCTCTCTCTCTCTGCGCTCTTTCTCTCTCTCTCTCTGCGCTCTTTCTCTCTCTCTCTGCGCTCTTTCTCTCTCTCTCTGCGCTCTTTCTTTCTCTCTCTCTCTGCGCTCTTTCTTTCTCTCTCTCTCAGCGCTCTTTCTTTCTCTCAATGCGCTCTTTCTTTCTCTCTCTCTGCGCTGTTTCTTTCTCTCTCTCTCTCTGCGCTCTTTCTTTCTCTCTTTCTCTCTGCGCTCTTTCTTTCTCTCTCTGCGCTCTTTCTCTCTCTGCGCTCTTTCTCTCTCTGCGCTCTCTCTCTCTCTGCGCTCTTTCTCTCTCTCTGCGCTCTTTCTCTTTCTATCTGCGTTCTTTCTTTCTCTTTCTCTTTCTCTCTCTGCGCTCTTTCTTTCTCTTTCTCTCTCGGCGCTCTCTCTCTCTCTGCGCTCTTTCTTTCTTTCTCTCTGCGCTCTTTCTTTCTTTCTCTCTGCGCTCTTTTTTTCTCTCTTTGCGCTCTTTCTTTCTCTCTCTGCGCTCTTTCTCTCTCTCTCTGCGCTCTTTCTTTCTCTCTCTCTGCGCTCTTTGTCTCTCTCTGCGCTCTTTTTTTCTCTCTCTCTGTGCTCTCTCTCTCTCTGTGCTCTTTCTCTCTCTCTCTGCGCTCTTTCTTTCTCTATCTCTGCGCTCTTTCTTTCTCTCTCTCTGCGCTCTCTCTCTCTCTCTGCGCTCTTTCTCTCTTTCTATCTGCGCTCTTTCTTTCTCTCTGCGCTCTTTCTCTCTCTGCGCTCTTTCTCTCTCTGCGCTGTTTCTCTCTCTGCGCTCTTTCTTTCTCTTTCTCTCTGCGCGCTCTCTCTCTCTCTGCGCTCTTTCTTTCTTTCTCTCTGCGCTCTTTCTTTCTTTCTCTCTGCGCTCTTTCTTTCTGTCTGCGCTCTTTCTTTCTCTATCTCTGCGCTCTTTCTCTCTCTCTGCGCTCTTTCTTTCTCTCTGCGCTCTTTCTCTCTCTCTGCGCTCTTTCTCTCTCTCTATCTGCGCTCTTTCTTTCTCTCTGCGCTCTCTCTCTCTCTGCGCTGTTTCTCTCTCTGCGCTGTTTCTCTCTCTGCGCTCTTTCTTTCTCTTTCTCTCTCTCTGCGCTCTTTCTCTCTCTCTCTGCGCTCTTTCTTTCTCTTTCTCTCTCTGCGCTCTTTCTTTCTCTTTCTCTCTGCGCTCTCTCTCTCTCTCTGCGCTCTTTCTTTCTTTCTCTCTGCGCTCTTTCTTTCTCTCTCTGCGCTCTTTCTTTCTCTCTGCGCTCTTTCTTTCTCTTTGCGCTCTCTCTTTCTCTGTGCGTTCTCTCTCTGTGCGCTCTTTCTTTCTCTCTCTGCGCTCTTTCTTTCTCTCTGCGCTCTTTCTTTCTCTCTCTGCGCTCTTTCTTTCTCTCTGCGCTCTTTCTTTCTTTCTCTCTGCGCTCTTTCTCTCTCTCTCTCTGCGCTCTTTCTCTCTCTCTCTCTGCGCTCTTTCTCTCTCTCTCTGCGCTCTTTCTCTCTCTCTCTGCGCTCTTTCTTTCTCTCTCTCTCTGCGCTCTTTCTTTCTCTCTCTCTCAGCGCTCTTTCTTTCTCTCAATGCGCACATTCTTTCTCTCTCTCTGCGCTGTTTCTTTCTCTCTCTCTCTCTGCGCTCTTTCTTTCTCTCTTTCTCTCTGCGCTCTTTCTTTCTCTCTCTGCGCTCTTTCTCTCTCTGCGCTCTTTCTCTCTCTGCGCTCTCTCTCTCTCTCTCTGCGCTCTTTCTCTCTCTCTGCGCTCTTTCTCTTTCTATCTGCGTTCTTTCTTTCTCTTTCTCTTTCTCTCTCTGCGCTCTTTCTTTCTCTTTCTCTCTCTGCGCCCTTTCTCTCTCTCTCTGCGCTCTTTCTTTCTTTCTCTCTGCGCTCTTTCTTTCTCTCTCTCTGCGCTCTTTCTTTCTTTCTCTCTGCACTCTTTCTTTCTCTCTCTCTGCGCTCTTTCTTTCTCTCTGCGCTCTTTCTTTCTCTGCGCTCTTTCTTTCTCTCTGCGCTCTTTCTTTCTCTCTCTGCGCTCTTTCTTTCTTTCTCTCTGCACTCTTTCTTTCTCTCTCTCTGCGCTCTTTCTTTCTCTCTGCGTTCTTTCTCTCTGCGCTCTTTCTTTCTCTCTCTCTCTGCACTCTTTCTTTCTTTCTCTCTGTGCTCTTTCTTTCTCTCTGCGCTTTTTCTTTCTCTGCGCTCTTTCTTCCTCTCTCTCTCTGTGCTCTTTCTTTCTCTGCGCTTTTTATCTCTCTCTGCGCTCTCTCTTTCTCTCTCTCTCTCTCTGCGCTCTTTCTTTCTCTCTGCGCTCTTTCTTTCTCTCTGCGTTCTTTCTCTCTGCGCTCTTTCTTTCTCTCTCTCTCTGCACTCTTTCTTTCTCTCTCTCTGCGCTCGTTCTTTCTCTCTCTCTGCGCTCTTTCTTTCTCTGTGCTCTTTCTTTCTCTCTCTGCGCTCTTTCTTTCTCTCTCTGCGCTCTTTCTTTCTCTCTCTGCGCTCTTTCTTTCTTTCTATCTCTGCGCTCTTTCTCTCTCTCTGCGCTCTTTCTCTCTCTCTCTGCGCTCTTTCTCTCTCTTTGCACTCTTTCTTTCTCTCTCTGCGCTCTTTCTTTCTCTCTCTGCGCTCTTTCTTTCTCTCTGCGCTCTTTCTTCCTCTCTGCGCTCTTACTTTCTCTCTCTCTGCGCTCTTTCTCTCTCTCTCTGCGCTCTTTCTTTCTCTCTCTGCGCTCTTTCTTTCTCTCTCTGCGCTCTTTGTCTCTCTCTGTGCTCTTTCTTTCTCTCTCTCTGCGCTCTCTCTCTCTCTCTCCCTGCGCTCTTTCTCTCTCTCTGCGCTCTTTCTTTCTCTGTCTCTGCTCTCTTTCTTTCTCTCTCTCTCTGCGCTCTTTCTCTCTCTTTGCACTCTTTCTTTCTCTCTCTGCGCTCTTTCTTTCTCTCTCTCTCTGCGCTCTTTCTTTCTCTCTGCGCTCTTTCTTCCTCTCTGCGCTCTTACTTTCTCTCTCTCTGCGCTCTTTCTCTCTCTCTCTGCGCTCTTTCTTTCTCTCTCTGCGCTCTTTCTTTCTCTCTCTGCGCTCTTTGTCTCTCTCTGTGCTCTTTCTTTCTCTCTCTCTGCGCTCTCTCTCTCTCTCTCCCTGCGCTCTTTCTCTCTCTCTGCGCTCTTTCTTTCTCTGTCTCTGCTCTCTTTCTCTCTCTCTCTCTGCGTTCTTTCTCTCTCTGCGCTCTCTCTCTCTCTGCGCTCTTTCTCTCTCTCTCTGCGCTCTTTCTCTCTCTCTGCGCTCTTTCTCTCTCTCTGCGCTCTTTCTCTCTCTGCGCTCTTCCTCTCTCTCTGCGCTCTTTATCTTTCTACCTGCGTTCTTTCTTTCTCTTTATCTCTCTGCGCTCTTTCTTTCTCTTTCTCTCTCTGCGCCCTTTCTCTCTCTCTCTGCGCTCTTTCTTTCTTTCTCTCTGTGCTCTTTCTTTCTCTCTCTCTGCGCTCTTTCTTTCTTTCTCTCTGCGCTCTTTCTTTCTCTCTGCGCTCTTTCTTTCTCTCTCTGCGCTCTTTTTTTCTCTCTCTCTGCGCTCGTTCTTTCTCTCTCTCTGCGCTCTTTCTTTCTCTGTGCTCTTTCTTTCTCTCTCTGCGCTCTTTCTTTCTCTCTCTGCGCTCTTTCTTTCTCTCTCTGCGCTCTTTCTTTCTTTCTATCTCTGCGCTCTCTCTCTCTGCTCTCTTTCTTTCTCTCTCTCTGCGCTCTTTGTCTCTCTCTGCGCTCTTTCTTTCTCTCTCTCTGTGCTCTCTCTCTCTCTCTGTGCTCTTTCTCTCTCTCTCTGCGCTCTTTCTTTCTCTCTCTCTGCGCTCTTTCTTTCTCTCTCTCTGCGCTCTTTCTCTCTCTCTGCGCTCTTTCTCTCTCTCTGCGCTCTTTCTCTCTCTCTGTGCTCTTTCTCTCTCTTTGCGCTCTTTCTTTCTCTCTGCGCTCTTTCTTTCACTCTGCGCTCTTTCTCTCTCTGTGCTGTTTCTCTCTCTGCGCTGTTTCTCTCTCTGCGCTCTTTCTTTCTCTTTCTCTCTCTGCGCTCTTTCTCTCTCTCTGCGCTCTTTCTCTCTCTCTCTGCGCTCTTTCTTTCTTTCTCTCTCTGCGCTCTTTCTCTCTCTCTGCGCTCTTTCTCTCTCTCTCTGCGCTCTTTCTCTCTCTTTGCACTCTTTCTTTCTCTCTCTGCGCTCTTTCTTTCTCTCTCTCTCTGCGCTCTTTCTTTCTCTCTGCGCTCTTTCTTCCTCTCTGCGCTCTTACTTTCTCTCTCTCTGCGCTCTTTCTCTCTCTCTCTGCGCTCTTTCTTTCTCTCTCTGCGCTCTTTCTTTCTCTCTCTGCGCTCTTTGTCTCTCTCTGTGCTCTTTCTTTCTCTCTCTCTGCGCTCTCTCTCTCTCTCTCCCTGCGCTCTTTCTCTCTCTCTGCGCTCTTTCTTTCTCTGTCTCTGCTCTCTTTCTTTCTCTCTCTCTCTGCGCTCTTTCTCTCTCTTTGCACTCTTTCTTTCTCTCTCTGCGCTCTTTCTTTCTCTCTCTCTCTGCGCTCTTTCTTTCTCTCTGCGCTCTTTCTTCCTCTCTGCGCTCTTACTTTCTCTCTCTCTGCGCTCTTTCTCTCTCTCTCTGCGCTCTTTCTTTCTCTCTCTGCGCTCTTTCTTTCTCTCTCTGCGCTCTTTGTCTCTCTCTGTGCTCTTTCTTTCTCTCTCTCTGCGCTCTTTCTCTCTCTCTGTGCTCTTTCTCTCTCTTTGCGCTCTTTCTTTCTCTCTGCGCTCTTTCTTTCACTCTGCGCTCTTTCTCTCTCTGTGCTGTTTCTCTCTCTGCGCTGTTTCTCTCTCTGCGCTCTTTCTTTCTCTTTCTCTCTCTGCGCTCTTTCTCTCTCTCTGCGCTCTTTCTCTCTCGCTCTGCGCTCTTTCTTTCTTTCTCTCTCTGCGCTCTTTCTCTCTCTCTGCGCTCTTTCTCTCTCTCTCTGCGCTCTTTCTCTCTCTTTGCACTCTTTCTTTCTCTCTCTGCGCTCTTTCTTTCTCTCTCTCTCTGCGCTCTTTCTTTCTCTCTGCGCTCTTTCTTCCTCTCTGCGCTCTTACTTTCTCTCTCTCTGCGCTCTTTCTCTCTCTCTCTGCGCTCTTTCTTTCTCTCTCTGCGCTCTTTCTTTCTCTCTCTGCGCTCTTTGTCTCTCTCTGTGCTCTTTCTTTCTCTCTCTCTGCGCTCTCTCTCTCTCTCTCCCTGCGCTCTTTCTCTCTCTCTGCGCTCTTTCTTTCTCTGTCTCTGCTCTCTTTCTTTCTCTCTCTCTCTGCGCTCTTTCTCTCTCTTTGCACTCTTTCTTTCTCTCTCTGCGCTCTTTCTTTCTCTCTCTCTCTGCGCTCTTTCTTTCTCTCTGCGCTCTTTCTTCCTCTCTGCGCTCTTACTTTCTCTCTCTCTGCGCTCTTTCTCTCTCTCTCTGCGCTCTTTCTTTCTCTCTCTGCGCTCTTTCTTTCTCTCTCTGCGCTCTTTGTCTCTCTCTGTGCTCTTTCTTTCTCTCTCTCTGCGCTCTCTCTCTCTCTCTCCCTGCGCTCTTTCTCTCTCTCTCTGCGCTCTTTCTCTCTCTCTGCGCTCTTTCTCTCTCTCTGCGCTCTTTCTCTCTCTGCGCTCTTCCTCTCTCTCTGCGCTCTTTATCTTTCTACCTGCGTTCTTTCTTTCTCTTTATCTCTCTGCGCTCTTTCTTTCTCTTTCTCTCTCTGCGCCCTTTCTCTCTCTCTCTGCGCTCTTTCTTTCTTTCTCTCTGTGCTCTTTCTTTCTCTCTCTCTGCGCTCTTTCTTTCTTTCTCTCTGCGCTCTTTCTTTCTCTCTGCGCTCTTTCTTTCTCTCTCTGCGCTCTTTTTTTCTCTCTCTCTGCGCTCGTTCTTTCTCTCTCTCTGCGCTCTTTCTTTCTCTGTGCTCTTTCTTTCTCTCTCTGCGCTCTTTCTTTCTCTCTCTGCGCTCTTTCTTTCTCTCTCTGCGCTCTTTCTTTCTTTCTATCTCTGCGCTCTCTCTCTCTGCGCTCTTTCTTTCTCTCTCTCTGTGCTCTCTCTCTCTCTCTGTGCTCTTTCTCTCTCTCTCTGCGCTCTTTCTTTCTCTCTCTCTGCGCTCTTTCTTTCTCTCTCTCTGCGCTCTTTCTCTCTCTCTGCGCTCTTTCTCTCTCTCTGCGCTCTTTCTCTCTCTCTGTGCTCTTTCTCTCTCTTTGCGCTCTTTCTTTCTCTCTGCGCTCTTTCTTTCACTCTGCGCTCTTTCTCTCTCTGTGCTGTTTCTCTCTCTGCGCTGTTTCTCTCTCTGCGCTCTTTCTTTCTCTTTCTCTCTCTGCGCTCTTTCTCTCTCTCTGCGCTCTTTCTCTCTCTCTCTGCGCTCTTTCTTTCTCTTTCTCTCTCTGCGCTCTTTCTTTCTCTTTCTCTCTCTGCGCCCTTTCTCTCTCTCTCTGCGCTCTTTCTTTCTTTCTCACTGTGCTCTTTCTTTCTCTCTCTCTGTGCTCTTTCTTCTTTCTCTCTGCACTCTTTCTTTCTCTCTCTCTGCGCTCTTTCTTTCTCTTTGCGCTCTTTCTTTCTCTGCGCTCTTTCTTTCTCTCTGCGCTCTTTCTTTCTCTCTCTGCGCTCTTTATTTCTCTCTCTCTGTACTCTTTCTTTCTCTCTCTGCGCTCTTTCTTTCTCTGTCTCTGCTCTCTTTCTCTCTCTCTGCGTTCTTTCTCTCTCTGCGCTCTCTCTCTCTCTGCGCTCTTTCTCTCTCTCTCTGCGCTCTTTCTCTCTCTCTGCGCTCTTTCTCTCTCTCTGCGCTCTTTCTCTCTCTGCGCTCTTCCTCTCTCTCTGCGCTCTTTATCTTTCTACCTGCGTTCTTTCTTTCTCTTTATCTCTCTGCGCTCTTTCTTTCTCTTTCTCTCTCTGCGCCCTTTCTCTCTCTCTCTGCGCTCTTTCTTTCTTTCTCTCTGTGCTCTTTCTTTCTCTCTCTCTGCGCTCTTTCTTTCTTTCTCTCTGCGCTCTTTCTTTCTCTCTGCGCTCTTTCTTTCTCTCTCTGCGCTCTTTTTTTCTCTCTCTCTGCGCTCGTTCATTCTCTCTCTCTGCGCTCTTTCTTTCTCTGTGCTCTTTCTTTCTCTCTCTGCGCTCTTTCTTTCTCTCTCTGCGCTCTTTCTTTCTCTCTCTGCGCTCTTTCTTTCTTTCTATCTCTGCGCTCTCTCTCTCTGCTCTCTTTCTTTCTCTCTCTCTGCGCTCTTTGTCTCTCTCTGCGCTCTTTCTTTCTCTCTCTCTGTGCTCTCTCTCTCTCTCTGTGCTCTTTCTCTCTCTCTCTGCGCTCTTTCTTTCTCTCTCTCTGCGCTCTTTCTTTCTCTCTCTCTGCGCTCTTTCTCTCTCTCTGCGCTCTTTCTCTCTCTCTGCGCTCTTTCTCTCTCTCTGTGCTCTTTCTCTCTCTTTGCGCTCTTTCTTTCTCTCTGCGCTCTTTCTTTCACTCTGCGCTCTTTCTCTCTCTGTGCTGTTTCTCTCTCTGCGCTGTTTCTCTCTCTGCGCTCTTTCTTTCTCTTTCTCTCTCTGCGCTCTTTCTCTCTCTCTGCGCTCTTTCTCTCTCTCTCTGCGCTCTTTCTTTCTCTTTCTCTCTCTGCGCTCTTTCTTTCTCTTTCTCTCTCTGCGCCCTTTCTCTCTCTCTCTGCGCTCTTTCTTTCTTTCTCACTGTGCTCTTTCTTTCTCTCTCTCTGTGCTCTTTCTTCTTTCTCTCTGCACTCTTTCTTTCTCTCTCTCTGCGCTCTTTCTTTCTCTTTGCGCTCTTTCTTTCTCTGCGCTCTTTCTTTCTCTCTGCGCTCTTTCTTTCTCTCTCTGCGCTCTTTATTTCTCTCTCTCTGCACTCTTTCTTTCTCTCTCTGCGCTCTTTCTTTCTCTCTCTGCGCTCTTTCTTTCTTTCTCTGCGCTCTTTCTTTCTCTCTCTTCGCTCTTTCTTTCTCTCTGCGCTCTTTCTTTCTCTCTGCGCTTTTTCTCTCTCTCTGCGCTCTTTCTTTCTCTCTCTCTCTCTGCGCTCTTTCTTTCTCTCTGCGCTCTTTCTTTCTCTCTGCGCTCTTTCTCTCTCTCTCTCTGCGCTCTTTCTCTCTCTCTGCGCTCTTTCTCTCTCTCTGCGCTCTTTCTCTCTCTCTGCGCTCTTTCTCTCTCTCTATCTGCGCTCTTTCTTTCTCTCTGCGCTCTCTCTCTCTGCGCTCTTTCTTTCTCTTTCTCTCTCTCTGCGCTCTTTCTCTCTCTCTCTGCGCTCTTTCTTTCTCTTTCTCTCTCTGCGCTCTTTCTTTCTCTTTCTCTCTGCGCTCTCTCTCTCTCTCTGCGCTCTTTCTTTCTTTCTCTCTGCGCTCTTTCTTTCTCTCTCTGCGCTCTTTCTTTCTCTCTGCGCTCTTTCTTTCTCTTTGCGCTCTCACTTTCTCTGTGCGTTCTCTCTCTGTGCGCTCTTTCTTTCTCTCTCTGCGCTCTTTCTTTCTCTCTGCGCTCTTTCTTTCTCTCTCTGCGCTCTTTCTTTCTCTCTGCGCTCTTTCTTTCTTTCTCTCTGCGCTCTTTCTCTCTCTCTCTCTGCGCTCTTTCTCTCTCTCTCTCTGCGCTCTTTCTCTCTCTCTCTCTGCGCTCTTTCTCTCTCTCTCTGCGCTCTTTCTCTCTCTCTCTGCGCTCTTTCTTTCTCTCTCTCTCTGCACTCTTTCTTTCTCTCTCTCTCAGCGCTCTTTCTTTCTCTCAATGCGCTCTTTCTTTCTCTCTCTCTGCGCTGTTTCTTTCTCTCTCTCTCTCTTCGCTCTTTCTTTCTCTCTTTCTCTCTGCGCTCTTGCTTTCTCTCTCTGCGCTCTTTCTCTCTCTGCGCTCTTTCTCTCTCTGCGCTCTCTCTCTCTCTGCGCTCTTTCTCTTTCTATCTGCGTTCTTTCTTTCTCTTTCTCTTTCTCTCTCTGCGCTTTTTAATTCTCTTTCTCTCTCTGCGCCCTTTCTCTCTCTCTCTGCGCTCTTTCTTTATTTCTCTCTGCGCTCTTTCTTTCTCTCTCTCTGCGCTCTTTCTTTCTTTCTCTCTGCACTCTTTCTTTCTCTCTCTCTGCGCTCTTTCTTTCTCTCTGCGCTCTTCCTTTCTCTGCGCTCTTTCTTTCTCTCTGCGCTCTTTCTTTCTCTCTGCGCTCTTTCTTTCTTTCTCTCTGCGCTCTTTCTCTCTCTCTCTCTGCGCTCTTTCTCTCTCTCTCTCTGCGCTCTTTCTCTCTCTCTCTCTGTGCTCTTTCTCTCTCTCTCTGCGCTCTTTCTCTCTCTCTCTGTGCTCTTTCTTTCTCTCTCTCTCTGCACTCTTTCTTTCTCTCTCTCTCAGCGCTCTTTCTTTCTCTCAATGCGCTCTTTCTTTCTCTCTCTCTGCGCTGTTTCTTTCTCTCTCTCTCTCTGCGCTCTTTCTTTCTCTCTATCTCTCTGCGCTCTTTCTTTCTCTCTCTGCGCTCTTTCTCTCTCTGCGCTCTTTCTCTCTCTGCGCTCTCTCTCTCTGCGCTCTTTCTCTCTCTCTGCGCTCTTTCTCTTTCTATCTGCGTTCTTTCTTTCTCTTTCTCTTTCTCTCTCTGCGCTCTTTCTTTCTCTTTCTCTCTCTGCGCCCTTTCTCTCTCTCTCTGCGCTCTTTCTTTCTTTCTCTCTGCGCTCTTTCTTTCTCTCTCTCTGCGCTCTTTCTTTCTTTCTCTCTGCACTCTTTCTTTCTCTCTCTCTGCGCTCTTTCTTTCTCTCTGCGCTCTTTCTTTCTCTCTCTGCGCTCTTTCTTTCTTTCTCTCTGCACTCTTTCTTTCTCTCTCTCTGCGCTCTTTCTTTCTCTCTGCGTTCTTTCTCTCTGCGCTCTTTCTTTCTCTGCGCTCTTTCTTTCTCTCTCTGCGCTCTTTCTTTCTCTGCGCTCTTTCTTTCTCTCTCTCTCTGCACTCTTTCTTTCTTTCTCTCTGTGCTCTTTCTTTCTCTCTGCGCTTTTTCTTTCTCTGCGCTCTTTCTTCCTCTCTCTCTCTGCGCTCTTTCTTTCTCTGCGCTTTTTATCTCTCTCTGCGCTCTTTCTTTCTCTCTCTCTCTCTCTGCGCTCTTTCTTTCTCTCAATGCGCTCTTTCTTTCTCTCTCTCTGCGCTGTTTCTTTCTCTCTCTCTCTCTGCGCTCTTTCTTTCTCTCTTTCTCTCTGCGCTCTTTCTTTCTCTCTCTGCGCTCTTTCTCTCTCTGCGCTCTCTCTCTCTGCGCTTTTTCTCTCTCTCTGCGCTCTTTCTCTTTCTATCTGCGTTCTTTCTTTCTCTTTCTCTCTCTCTCTCTGCGCTCTTTCTTTCTTTCTCTCTTCGCTCTTTCTTTCTCTCTCTCTGCGCTCTTTCTTTCTTTCTCTCTGCACTCTTTCTTTCTCTATCCCTGCGCTCTTTCTTTCTCTCTGCGCTCTTCCTTTCTCTGCGCTGTTTCTTTCTCTCTGCGCTCTTTCTTTCTCTCTCTGCGCTCTTTCTTTCTTTCTCTCTGCACTCTTTCTTTCTCTCTCTCTGCGCTATTTCTTTCTCTCTGCGTTCTTTCTCTCTGTGCTCTTTCTTTCTCTGCGCTCTTTCTTTCTCTCTCTGCGCTCTTTCTTTCTCTGCGCTCTTTCTTTCTCTCTCTCTCTGCACTCTTTCTTTCTTTCTCTCTGTGCTCTTTCTTTCTCTCTGCGCTTTTTCTTTCTCTGCGCTCTTTCTTCCTCTCTCTCTCTGCGCTCTTTCTTTCTCTGCGCTTTTTATCTCTCTCTGCGCTCTTTCTTTCTCTCTCTCTCTCTCTGCGCTCTTTCTTTCTCTCTGCGCTCTTTCTTTCTCTCTGCGCTCTCTCTCTCTCTCTGCACTCTTTCTTTCTTTCTCTATGCGCTCTTTCTTTCTTTCTCTCTGCGCTCTTTCTATCTCTCTGCGCTCTTTCTTTCTCTCTCTGCGCTCTTTCTTTCTCTCTCTGCGCTCTTTCTTTCTCTCTCTGCGCTCTCTCTCTCTCTCTGCGCTCTCTCTCTCTCTCTGCACTCTCTCTCTCTCTCTGCGTGCTCTCTCTCTCTCTGCGCTCTTTCTTTCTCTCTCTCTGCGCTCTTTGTCTCTCTCTGCGCTCTTTCTTTCTCTCTCTCTGTGCTCTCTCTCTCTCTCTGCGCTCTTTCTCTCTCTCTGCGCTCTTTCTTTCTCTCTCTGCGCTCTTTATTTCTCTCTCTGCGCTCTTACTCTCTCTCTCAGCTCTTTCTCTCTCTCTGCGCTCTTTCTTTCTCTGCGCTCTTTCTTTCTCTCTCTCTCTGCGCTCTTTCTTTCTCTCTGCGCTCTTTCTTTCTTTCTGCGCTCTTTCTTTCTCTCTGCGCTCTTTCTCTCTCTGCGCTCTTTCTTTCTCTTTGCACTCTCTCTTTCTCTGTGCGCTCTCTCTCTGTGCGCTCTTTCTTTCTCTCTCTGCACTCTTTCTTTCTCTCTGCGCTCTTTCTTTCTTTCTCTCTGCGCTCTTTCTCACTCTACGCTCTTTCTCACTCTGCGCTCTTTCTCTCTCTCTGCGCTCTTTCTCTCTCTCTCTGCGCTCTTTCTTTCTCTCTGCGCTCTTTCTTTCTCTCTCTCTCAGCGCTCTTTCTTTCTCTCTCTCTCTCTTTCTTTCTCTCTCTCTGCGCTCTTTCTTTCTCTCTCTCTCTCTCTGCGCTCTTTCTTTCTCTTTCTCTCTCTGCGCTCTTTCTTTCTCTCTCTGCGCTCTTTCTCTCTCTGCGCTCTTTCTTTCTCTCTCTCTGCGCTCTCTCTCTCTGCGCTCTTTCTTTCTCTGCGCTCTTTCTTTCTCTCTCTGCTCTCTTTCTTTCTCTCTCTGCGCTCTTTCTTTCTCTCTCTGCGCTCTCTCTCTCTGCGCTCTTTCTTTCTCTCTGCGCTCTTTCTTTCTCTCTGCGCTCTTTCTTTCTCTCTGCGCTCTTTCTCTCTCTCTCAGCGCAGAGAGAAAAAAAGAGTGGAGAGAGAGAAAGAAAGAGCGCAGAGAAAGAGAGAGAGAGCGCAGAGAGAGAGAGATAGAAAGAGCGCAGAGACAAAAAAGAAAGAGCGCAGAGAGAGAGAAAAAAAGAGCGCAGAGAGAGAGAGAAAGAGCTCAGAGATAGAGAGAAAGAGTGCAGAGAGAAAGAAAGAGCGCAGAGAGAGAGAAAGAAAGAGCGCACAGAGAGAGAGAGCGCTTTTTCTCTCTCTGCGCTCTTTCTTTCTCTCTCTCTGTGCTCTTTCTTTCTCTCTCTGCGCTCTTTCTTTCTCTCTCTGCGCTCTTTCTTTCTCTCACTGCGCTCTTTCTTTTTCTCTGCGCTCTTTCTTTCTCTCTCTGCTCTTTCTTTCTCTCTCTATGCGCTCTTTCTTTCTCTCTCTGCGCTCTTTCTTTCTCTCTCTGCGCTCTTTCTTTCTCTCTCTGCGCTCTTTCTTTTTCTCTGCGCTCTTTCTTTCTCTCTCTGCTCTTTCTTTCTCTCTCGATGCGCTCTTTCTTTCTCTCTCTGCGCTCTTTCTTTCTCTCTCTCTGCGCTCTTTCTTTCTCTCTCTCTCTGCGCTCTCTCTCTCTCTCTCTGCGCTCTTTCTCTCTCTCTGCACTCTTTCTTTCTCTCTCTGCGCTCTTTCTTTCTCTGCGCTTTTTCTCTCTCTCTGCGCTCTTTCTTTCTTTCTCTCTGCACTCTTACTTTCTCTCTCTCTGCGCTCTTTCTTTCTCTCTGCGCTCTTTCTCTCTCACTCTCTGCGCTCTTTCTTTCTCTCTCTGCGCTCTTTCTTTCTCTGCGCTCTTTCTTTCTCTCTCTCTGCGCTCTTTGTCTCTCTCTGCGCTTTTTCTTTCTCTCTCTCTGCGCTTTTTCTTTCTCTCTCTCTGCGCTCTTTCTTTCTCTCTGCGCTCTTTCTCTCTCTGCGCTCTTTCTCTCTCTGCGCTCTTTCTTTCTCTTTCTCTCTCTGCGCTCTTTCTCTCTCTCTGCGCTCTTTCTCTCTCTCTCTGCGCTCTTTCTCTCTCTGCGCTCTTTCTTTTTCTTTCTCTCTCTGCGCTCTTTCTTTCTCTTCCTCTCTCGGCGCTCTCTCTCTCTCTGCGCTCTTTCTTTCTTTCTCTCTGCGCTCTTTCTTTCTTTCTCTCTGCGCTCTTTCTTTCTCTCTGCGCTCTTTCTCTCTTACTCTCTGCGCTCTTTCTCTCTCTGTGCTTTTTGTTTCTCTCTCTCTGCTCTTTCTTTCTCTCTCTCTCTCTGCGCTCTTTCTCTCTCTCTGCCTCTTTCTTTCTCTCTCTCTGCGCTCTTTCTTTCTCTCTCTGCGCTCTTTCTTTCTCTCTCTCTGCGCTCTTTCTTTCTCTCTCTGCGCTCTTTCTCTCTCTCTCTGCGCTCTTTCTCTCTCTGCGCTCTTTCTCTCTCTCTCTGCGCTCTTTCTCTCTCTCTGCACTCTTTCTTTCTCTCTCTGCGCTCTTTCTTTCTCTGTGCTTTTTCTCTCTCTCTGCACTCTTTCTTTCTCTGTGCTTTTTCTCTCTCTCTGCGCTCTTTCTTTCTCTCTCTCTGTGCTCTTTCTTTCTTTCTCTCTGCGCTCTTTCTTTCTCTCTGCGCTCTTTCTTTCTCTCTCTGCGCTCTTTGTCTCTCTCTGCGCTTTTTCTTTCTCTCTCTCTCTGCGCTTTATCTTTCTCTCTCTCTGCGCTCTTTCTTTCTCTCTGTGCTCTTTCTCTCTCTGCACTCTTTCTCTCTCTGCGCTTTTTGTTTCTCTCTCTCTGCTCTTTCTTTCTCTCTCTCTCTCTGCGCTCTTTCTCTCTCTCTGCCTCTTTCTTTCTCTCTCTGCGCTCTTTCTCTCTCTCTCTGCGCTCTTTCTCTCTCTCTCTGCGCTCTTTCTCTCTCTCTCTGCGCTCTTTCTCTCTCTCTGCACTCTTTCTTTCTCTCTCTGCGCTCTTTCTTTCTCTGTGCTTTTTCTCTCTCTCTGCGCTCTTTCTTTCTCTCTCTCTGCGCTCTTTCTTTCTCTCTCTGCGCTCTTTCTCTCTCTCTCTGCGCTCTTTCTCTCTCTCTCTGCGCTCTTTCTCTCTCACTCTCTGCGCTCTTTCTTTCTCTCTCGGCGCTCTTTCTTTCTCTCTCTGCGCTCTTTCTTTCTCTGCGCTCTTTCTATCTTTCTCTCTGCGCTCTTTCTTTCTCTCTGCACTCTTACTTTCTCTCTGCGCTCTTTCTCTCTCACTCTCTGCGCTCTTTCTTTCTCTCTCTGCGCTCTTTCTTTCTCTCTCTGCGCTCTTTCTTTCTCTGCGCTCTTTCTTTCTCTCTCTCTGCGCTCTTTGTCTCTCTCTGCGCTTTTTCTTTCTCTCTCTCTGTGCTTTTTCTTTCTTTCTCTCTCTCTGCGCTCTTTCTTTCTCTCTGCGCTCTTTCTCTCTCTGCGCTCTTTCTCTCTCTGCGCTTTTTCTTTCTCTCTCTCTGCCTCTTTCTTTCTCTCTCTCTGCGATCTTTCTTTCTCTCTCTGCGCTCTTTCTTTCTCTCTCTCTGCGCTCTTTCTTTCTCTCTCTGCGCTCTTTCTCTCTCTCTCTGCGCTCTTTCTCTCTCTCTCTGCGCTCTTTCTCTCTCACTCTCTGCGCTCTTTCTTTCTCTCTCGGCGCTCTTTCTTTCTCTCTCTGCGCTCTTTCTTTCTCTGCGCTCTTTCTTTCTTTCTCTCTGCGCTCTTTCTTTCTCTCTGCACTCTTACTTTCTCTCTGCGCTCTTTCTTTCTCTCTGCGCTCTTTCTCTCTCACTCTCTGCGCTCTTTCTTTCTCTCTCTGCGCTCTTTCTTTCTCTCTCTGCGCTCTTTCTTTCTCTGCGCTCTTTCTTTCTCTCTCTCTGCGCTCTTTGTCTCTCTCTGCGCTTTTTCTTTCTCTCTCTCTGCGCTTTTTCTTTCTCTCTCTCTGCGCTCTTTCTTTCTCTCTGTGCTCTTTCTCTCTCTGCGCTCTTTCTCTCTCTGTGCTTTTTGTTTCTCTCTCTCTGCTCTTTCTTTCTCTCTCTCTCTCTGCGCTCTTTCTCTCTCTCTGCCTCTTTCTTTCTCTCTCTCTGCGCTCTTTCTTTCTCTCTCTGCGCTCTTTCTTTCTCTCTCTCTGCGCTCTTTCTTTCTCTCTCTGCGCTCTTTCTCTCTCTCTCTGCGCTCTTTCTCTCTCTGCGCTCTTTCTCTCTCTCTCTGCGCTCTTTCTCTCTCTCTGCACTCTTTCTTTCTCTCTCTGCGCTCTTTCTTTCTCTGTGCTTTTTCTCTCTCTCTGCACTCTTTCTTTCTCTGTGCTTTTTCTCTCTCTCTGCGCTCTTTCTTTCTCTCTCTCTGTGCTCTTTCTTTCTTTCTCTCTGCGCTCTTTCTTTCTCTCTGCGCTCTTTCTTTCTCTCTCTGCGCTTTTTCTCTCTCTCTGCGCTCTTTCTTTCTTTCTCTCTGCGCTCTTTCTTTCTCTCTGCGCTCTTTCTTTCTCTCTCTGCGCTCTTTCTTTCTCTCTCTCTGCGCTCTTTCTTTCTCTCTCTCTGCGCTCTTTCTTTCTCTCTCTCTGCGCTCTTTCTTTCTCTGCGCTCTTTCTTTCTCTCTCTGCTCTCTTTCTTTCTCTCTCTGCGCTCTTTCTTTCTCTCTCTACGCTCTCTCTCTCTCTCTGCGCTCTTTCTCTCTCTGCGCGCTTTCTTTCTCTCTCTCTGCACTCTTTCTCTCTCTGCGCTCTTTCTCTCTCTCTGCACTCTTTCTTTCTCTCTCTGCGCTCTTTCTTTCTCTCTCTCTGCGCTCTTTCTTCCTCTCTCTCTGCGCTTTTTATCTCTCTATGCGCTCTATCTTTCTCTCTCTCTGCGCTCTTTCTTTCTCTCTGCGCTCTTTCTTTCTCTCTCTCTCTGCGCTCTTTCTTTCTCTCTCTCTGCGCTCTTTCTTTCTCTCTCTCTGCGCTCTTTCTTTCTCTCTCTCTGCGCTCTTTCTTTCTCTCTGCGCTCTTTCTCTCTCTCTCTGCGCTCTTTCTCTCTCTCTCTCTGCGCTCTTTCTTTCTCTCTCGGCGCTCTTTCTTTCTCTCTCTGCGCTCTTTCTTTCTCTCTCTGCGCTCTTTCTTTCTCTGCGCTCTTTCTTTCTCTCTCTCTGCGCTCTTTGTCTCTCTCTGCGCTTTTTCTTTCTCTCTCTCTGCGCTTTTTCTTTCTCTCTCTCTGCGCTCTTTCTTTCTCTCTGTGCTCTTTCTCTCTCTGCGCTCTTTCTCTCTCTGCGCTTTTTGTTTCTCTCTCTCTGCTCTTTCTTTCTCTCTCTCTCTCTGCGCTCTTTCTCTCTCTCTGCCTCTTTCTTTCTCTCTCTCTGCGCTCTTTCTTTCTCTCTCTGCGCTCTTTCTTTCTCTCTCTCTGCGCTCTTTCTTTCTCTCTCTGCGCTCTTTCTCTCTCTCTCTGCGCTCTTTCTCTCTCTCTCTGCGCTCTTTCTTTCTCTCTCTGCGCTCTTTATTTCTCTGCGCTCTTTCTTTCTCTCTCTCTGCGCTCTTTGTCTCTCTCTGCGCTTTTTCTTTCTCTCTCTCTGCGCTTTTTCTTTCTCTCTCTCTGCGCTCTTTCTTTCTCTCTGTGCTCTTTCTCTCTCTGCGCTCTTTCTCTCTCTGTGCTTTTTGTTTCTCTCTCTCTGCTCTTTCTTTCTCTCTCTCTCTCTGCGCTCTTTCTCTCTCTCTGCCTCTTTCTTTCTCTCTCTCTGCGCTCTTTCTTTCTCTCTCTGCGCTCTTTCTTTCTCTCTCTCTGCGCTCTTTCTTTCTCTCTCTGCGCTCTTTCTCTCTCTCTCTGCGCTCTTTCTCTCTCTGCGCTCTTTCTCTCTCTCTGTGCGCTCTTTCTCTCTCTCTGCACTCTTTCTTTCTCTCTCTGCGCTCTTTCTTTCTCTGTGCTTTTTCTCTCTCTCTGCACTCTTTCTTTCTCTGTGCTTTTTCTCTCTCTCTGCGCTCTTTCTTTCTCTCTCTCTGTGCTCTTTCTTTCTTTCTCTCTGCGCTCTTTCTTTCTCTCTGCGCTCTTTCTTTCTCTCTCTGCGCTTTTTCTCTCTCTCTGCGCTCTTTCTTTCTTTCTCTCTGCGCTCTTTCTTTCTCTCTGCGCTCTTTCTTTCTCTCTCTGCGCTCTTTCTTTCTCTCTCTCTGCGCTCTTTCTTTCTCTCTCTCTGCGCTCTTTCTTTCTCTCTCTCTGCGCTCTTTCTTTCTCTCTCTCTGCGCTCTTTCTTTCTCTCTCTCTGCGCTCTTTCTTTCTCTGCGCTCTTTCTTTCTCTCTCTACGCTCTCTCTCTCTCTCTGCGCTCTTTCTCTCTCTCTGCGCGCTTTCTTTCTCTCTCTCTGCACTCTTTCTCTCTCTGCGCTCTTTCTCTCTCTCTGCACTCTTTCTTTCTCTCTCTGCGCTCTTTCTTTCTCTCTCTCTGCGCTCTTTCTTCCTCTCTCTCTGCGCTTTTTATCTCTCTATGCGCTCTATCTTTCTCTCTCTCTGCGCTCTTTCTTTCTCTCTGCGCTCTTTCTTTCTCTCTCTCTCTGCGCTCTTTCTTTCTCTCTCTCTGCGCTCTTTCTTTCTCTCTCTCTGCGCTCTTTCTTTCTCTCTCTCTGCGCTCTTTCTTTCTCTCTGCGCTCTTTCTCTCTCTCTCTGCGCTCTTTCTCTCTCTCTCTCTGCGCTCTTTCTTTCTCTCTCGGCGCTCTTTCTTTCTCTCTCTGCGCTCTTTCTTTCTCTCTCTGCGCTCTTTCTTTCTCTGCGCTCTTTCTTTCTCTCTCTCTGCGCTCTTTGTCTCTCTCTGCGCTTTTTCTTTCTCTCTCTCTGCGCTTTTTCTTTCTCTCTCTCTGCGCTCTTTCTTTCTCTCTGTGCTCTTTCTCTCTCTGCGCTCTTTCTCTCTCTGCGCTCTTTCTTTCTCTCTCTGCGCTCTTTCTTTCTCTCTCTCTGCGCTCTTTCTTTCTCTCTCTGCGCTCTTTCTCTCTCTCTCTGCGCTCTTTCTCTCTCTCTCTGCGCTCTTTCTTTCTCTCTCTGCGCTCTTTATTTCTCTGCGCTCTTTCTTTCTCTCTCTCTGCGCTCTTTGTCTCTCTCTGCGCTTTTTCTTTCTCTCTCTCTGCGCTTTTTCTTTCTCTCTCTCTGCGCTCTTTCTTTCTCTCTGTGCTCTTTCTCTCTCTGCGCTCTTTCTCTCTCTGTGCTTTTTGTTTCTCTTTCTCTGCTCTTTCTTTCTCTCTCTCTCTCTGCGCTCTTTCTCTCTCTCTGCCTCTTTCTTTCTCTCTCTCTGCGCTCTTTCTTTCTCTCTCTGCGCTCTTTCTTTCTCTCTCTCTGCGCTCTTTCTTTCTCTCTCTGCGCTCTTTCTCTCTCTCTCTGCGCTCTTTCTCTCTCTGCGCTCTTTCTCTCTCTCTGTGCGCTCTTTCTCTCTCTCTGCACTCTTTCTTTCTCTCTCTGCGCTCTTTCTTTCTCTGTGCTTTTTCTCTCTCTCTGCACTCTTTCTTTCTCTGTGCTTTTTCTCTCTCTCTGCGCTCTTTCTTTCTCTCTCTCTGTGCTCTTTCTTTCTTTCTCTCTGCGCTCTTTCTTTCTCTCTGCGCTCTTTCTTTCTCTCTCTGCGCTTTTTCTCTCTCTCTGCGCTCTTTCTTTCTTTCTCTCTGCGCTCTTTCTTTCTCTCTGCGCTCTTTCTTTCTCTCTCTGCGCTCTTTCTTTCTCTCTCTCTGCGCTCTTTCTTTCTCTCTCTCTGCGCTCTTTCTTTCTCTCTCTCTGCGCTCTTTCTTTCTCTCTCTCTGCGCTCTTTCTTTCTCTCTCTCTGCGCTCTTTCTTTCTCTGCGCTCTTTCTTTCTCTCTCTACGCTCTCTCTCTCTCTCTGCGCTCTTTCTCTCTCTCTGCGCGCTTTCTTTCTCTCTCTCTGCACTCTTTCTCTCTCTGCGCTCTTTCTCTCTCTCTGCACTCTTTCTTTCTCTCTCTGCGCTCTTTCTTTCTCTCTCTCTGCGCTCTTTCTTCCTCTCTCTCTGCGCTTTTTATCTCTCTATGCGCTCTATCTTTCTCTCTCTCTGCGCTCTTTCTTTCTCTCTGCGCTCTTTCTTTCTCTCTCTCTCTGCGCTCTTTCTTTCTCTCTCTCTGCGCTCTTTCTTTCTCTCTCTCTGCGCTCTTTCTTTCTCTCTCTCTGCGCTCTTTCTTTCTCTCTGCGCTCTTTCTCTCTCTCTCTGCGCTCTTTCTCTCTCTCTCTCTGCGCTCTTTCTTTCTCTCTCGGCGCTCTTTCTTTCTCTCTCTGCGCTCTTTCTTTCTCTCTCTGCGCTCTTTCTTTCTCTGCGCTCTTTCTTTCTCTCTCTCTGCGCTCTTTGTCTCTCTCTGCGCTTTTTCTTTCTCTCTCTCTGCGCTTTTTCTTTCTCTCTCTCTGCGCTCTTTCTTTCTCTCTGTGCTCTTTCTCTCTCTGCGCTCTTTCTCTCTCTGCGCTTTTTGTTTCTCTCTCTCTGCTCTTTCTTTCTCTCTCTCTCTCTGCGCTCTTTCTCTCTCTCTGCCTCTTTCTTTCTCTCTCTCTGCGCTCTTTCTTTCTCTCTCTGCGCTCTTTCTTTCTCTCTCTCTGCGCTCTTTCTTTCTCTCTCTGCGCTCTTTCTCTCTCTCTCTGCGCTCTTTCTCTCTCTCTCTGCGCTCTTTCTCTCTCTCTCTGCGCTCTTTCTCTCTCTCTGCACTCTTTCTTTCTCTCTCTGCGCTCTTTCTTTCTCTGTGCTTTTTCTCTCTCTCTGCGCTCTTTCTTTCTCTCTCTCTGCACTCTTTCTTTCTCTCTCTGCGCTCTTTCTCTCTCTCTCTGCGCTCTTTCTCTCTCTCTCTGCGCTCTTTCTCTCTCACTCTCTGCGCTCTTTCTTTCTCTCTCGGCGCTCTTTCTTTCTCTCTCTGCGCTCTTTCTTTCTCTGCGCTCTTTCTATCTTTCTCTCTGCGCTCTTTCTTTCTCTCTGCACTCTTACTTTCTCTCTGCGCTCTTTCTCTCTCACTCTCTGCGCTCTTTCTTTCTCTCTCTGCGCTCTTTCTTTCTCTCTCTGCGCTCTTTCTTTCTCTGCGCTCTTTCTTTCTCTCTCTCTGCGCTCTTTGTCTCTCTATGCGCTTTTTCTTTCTCTCTCTCTGTGCTTTTTCTTTCTCTCTCTCTGCGCTCTTTCTTTCTCTCTGCGCTCTTTCTCTCTCTGCGCTCTTTCTCTCTCTGCGCTTTTTCTTTCTCTCTCTCTGCCTCTTTCTTTCTCTCTCTCTGCGCTCTTTCTTTCTCTCTCTGCGCTCTTTCTTTCTCTCTCTCTGCGCTCTTTCTTTCTCTCTCTGCGCTCTTTCTCTCTCTCTCTGCGCTCTTTCTCTCTCACTCTCTGCGCTCTTTCTTTCTCTCTCTGCGCTCTTTCTTTCTCTCTCTGCGCTCTTTCTTTCTCTGCGCTCTTTCTTTCTCTCTCTCTGCGCTCTTTGTCTCTCTATGCGCTTTTTCTTTCTCTCTCTCTGTGCTTTTTCTTTCTCTCTCTCTGCGCTCTTTCTTTCTCTCTGCGCTCTTTCTCTCTCTGCGCTCTTTCTCTCTCTGCGCTTTTTCTTTCTCTCTCTCTGCCTCTTTCTTTCTCTCTCTCTGCGCTCTTTCTTTCTCTCTCTGCGCTCTTTCTTTCTCTCTCTCTGCGCTCTTTCTTTCTCTCTCTGCGCTCTTTCTCTCTCTCTCTGCGCTCTTTCTCTCTCTCTCTGCGCTCTTTCTCTCTCACTCTCTGCGCTCTTTCTTTCTCTCTCGGCGCTCTTTCTTTCTCTCTCTGCGCTCTTTCTTTCTCTGCGCTCTTTCTTTCTTTCTCTCTGCGCTCTTTCTTTCTCTCTCTGCGCTCTTTCTTTCTCTCTCTCTGCGCTCTTTCTTTCTCTCTCTGCGCTCTTTCTCTCTCTCTCTGCGCTCTTTCTCTCTCTCTCTGCGCTCTTTCTCTCTCACTCTCTGCGCTCTTTCTTTCTCTCTCGGCGCTCTTTCTTTCTCTCTCTGCGCTCTTTCTTTCTCCTTGCGCTCTTTCTTTCTCTTTGCGCTCTCTTTTTCTCTGTGCGCTCTCTCTCTGTGCGCTCTTTCTTTCTCTCTCTGCGCTCTTTCTTTCTCTCTCTCTGCGCTCTTTCTTTCTCTCTCTGCGCTCTTTCTCTCTCTCTCTGCGCTCTTTCTCTCTCTGCGCTCTTTCTCTCTCTCTCTGCGCTCTTTCTCTCTCTCTGCACTCTTTCTTTCTCTCTCTGCGCTCTTTCTTTCTCTGTGCTTTTTCTCTCTCTCTGCACTCTTTCTTTCTCTGTGCTTTTTCTCTCTCTCTGCGCTCTTTCTTTCTCTCTCTCTGTGCTCTTTCTTTCTTTCTCTCTGCGCTCTTTCTTTCTCTCTGCGCTCTTTCTTTCTCTCTCTGCGCTTTTTCTCTCTCTCTGCGCTCTTTCTTTCTTTCTCTCTGCGCTCTTTCTTTCTCTCTGCGCTCTTTCTTTCTCTCTCTGCGCTCTTTCTTTCTCTCTCTCTGCGCTCTTTCTTTCTCTCTCTCTGCGCTCTTTCTTTCTCTCTCTCTGCGCTCTTTCTTTCTCTCTCTCTGCGCTCTTTCTTTCTCTCTCTCTGCGCTCTTTCTTTCTCTGCGCTCTTTCTTTCTCTCTCTACGCTCTCTCTCTCTCTCTGCGCTCTTTCTCTCTCTCTGCGCGCTTTCTTTCTCTCTCTCTGCACTCTTTCTCTCTCTGCGCTCTTTCTCTCTCTCTGCACTCTTTCTTTCTCTCTCTGCGCTCTTTCTTTCTCTCTCTCTGCGCTCTTTCTTCCTCTCTCTCTGCGCTTTTTATCTCTCTATGCGCTCTATCTTTCTCTCTCTCTGCGCTCTTTCTTTCTCTCTGCGCTCTTTCTTTCTCTCTCTCTCTGCGCTCTTTCTTTCTCTCTCTCTGCGCTCTTTCTTTCTCTCTCTCTGCGCTCTTTCTTTCTCTCTCTCTGCGCTCTTTCTTTCTCTCTGCGCTCTTTCTCTCTCTCTCTGCGCTCTTTCTCTCTCTCTCTCTGCGCTCTTTCTTTCTCTCTCGGCGCTCTTTCTTTCTCTCTCTGCGCTCTTTCTTTCTCTCTCTGCGCTCTTTCTTTCTCTGCGCTCTTTCTTTCTCTCTCTCTGCGCTCTTTGTCTCTCTCTGCGCTTTTTCTTTCTCTCTCTCTGCGCTTTTTCTTTCTCTCTCTCTGCGCTCTTTCTTTCTCTCTGTGCTCTTTCTCTCTCTGCGCTCTTTCTCTCTCTGCGCTTTTTGTTTCTCTCTCTCTGCTCTTTCTTTCTCTCTCTCTCTCTGCGCTCTTTCTCTCTCTCTGCCTCTTTCTTTCTCTCTCTCTGCGCTCTTTCTTTCTCTCTCTGCGCTCTTTCTTTCTCTCTCTCTGCGCTCTTTCTTTCTCTCTCTGCGCTCTTTCTCTCTCTCTCTGCGCTCTTTCTCTCTCTCTCTGCGCTCTTTCTCTCTCTCTCTGCGCTCTTTCTCTCTCTCTGCACTCTTTCTTTCTCTCTCTGCGCTCTTTCTTTCTCTGTGCTTTTTCTCTCTCTCTGCGCTCTTTCTTTCTCTCTCTCTGCACTCTTTCTTTCTCTCTCTGCGCTCTTTCTCTCTCTCTCTGCGCTCTTTCTCTCTCTCTCTGCGCTCTTTCTCTCTCACTCTCTGCGCTCTTTCTTTCTCTCTCGGCGCTCTTTCTTTCTCTCTCTGCGCTCTTTCTTTCTCTGCGCTCTTTCTATCTTTCTCTCTGCGCTCTTTCTTTCTCTCTGCACTCTTACTTTCTCTCTGCGCTCTTTCTCTCTCACTCTCTGCGCTCTTTCTTTCTCTCTCTGCGCTCTTTCTTTCTCTCTCTGCGCTCTTTCTTTCTCTGCGCTCTTTCTTTCTCTCTCTCTGCGCTCTTTGTCTCTCTATGCGCTTTTTCTTTCTCTCTCTCTGTGCTTTTTCTTTCTCTCTCTCTGCGCTCTTTCTTTCTCTCTGCGCTCTTTCTCTCTCTGCGCTCTTTCTCTCTCTGCGCTTTTTCTTTCTCTCTCTCTGCCTCTTTCTTTCTCTCTCTCTGTGCTCTTTCTTTCTCTCTCTGCGCTCTTTCTTTCTCTCTCTCTGCGCTCTTTCTTTCTCTCTCTCTCTGCGCTCTTTCTCTCTCTCTCTGCGCTCTTTCTCTCTCACTCTCTGCGCTCTTTCTTTCTCTCTCGGCGCTCTTTCTTTCTCTCTCTGCGCTCTTTCTTTCTCTGCGCTCTTTCTTTCTTTCTCTCTGCGCTCTTTCTTTCTCTCTCTGCGCTCTTTCTTTCTCTCTCTCTGCGCTCTTTCTTTCTCTCTCTGCGCTCTTTCTCTCTCTCTCTGCGCTCTTTCTCTCTCTCTCTGCGCTCTTTCTCTCTCACTCTCTGCGCTCTTTCTTTCTCTCTCGGCGCTCTTTCTTTCTCTCTCTGCGCTCTTTCTTTCTCCTTGCGCTCTTTCTTTCTCTTTGCGCTCTCTTTTTCTCTGTGCGCTCTCTCTCTGTGCGCTCTTTCTTTCTCTCTCTGCGCTCTTTCTTTCTCTCTCTTTGCGCTCTTTCTTTCTTTCTCTCTGCGCTCTCTCTCTCTCTGCGCTCTCTCTCTCTCTGCACTCTTTCTTTCTTTCTCTCTGCGCTCTTTCTTTCTATCTCTCTGCGCTCTTTCTTTCTCTCTGCGCTCTTTCTTTCTCTCTGTGCGCTCTTTCTTTCTCTCTCTCTGCGCTCTTTCTTTCTCTGCGCTCTTTCTTTCTCTCTCTGCGCTCTTTCTTTCTCTCTCTGCGCTCTTTCTTTCTCTCTCTGCGCTCTTTCTTTCTCTCTCTGCGCTCTTTCTCTCTCACTCTCTGTGCTCTTTCTTTCTCTCTCTGCGCTCTTTCTTTCTCTCTCTGCGCTCTTTCTTTCTCTGCGCTCTTTCTTTCTCTCTCTCTGCGCTCTTTGTCTCTCTCTGCGCTTTTTCTTTCTCTCTCTCTGCTCTTTTTCTTTCTCTCTCTCTGCGCTCTTTCTTTCTCTCTGTGCTCTTTCTCTCTCTGCGCTCTTTCTCTCTCTGCGCTTTTTGTTTCTCTCTCTCTGCTCTTTCTTTCTCTCTCTCTCTGCGCTCTTTCTCTCTCTCTGCCTCTTTCTTTCTCTCTCTCTGCGCTCTTTCTTTCTCTCTCTGCGCTCTTTCTTTCTCTCTCTCTGCGCTCTTTCTTTCTCTCTCTGCGCTCTTTCTCTCTCTCTCTCTGCGCTCTTTCTCTCTCTCTCTGCGCTCTTTCTCTCTCTCTCTGCGCTCTTTCTCTCTCTCTGCACTCTTTCTTTCTCTCTCTGCGCTTTTTCTCTCTCTCTGCGCTCTTTCTTTCTCTCTCTCTGCGCTCTTTCTTTCTCTCTCTGCGCTCTTTCTCTCTCTCTCTGCGCTCTTTCTCTCTCTCTCTGCGCTCTTTCTCTCTCACTCTCTGCGCTCTTTCTTTCTCTCTCGGCGCTCTTTCTTTCTCTCTCTGCGCTCTTTCTTTCTCTGCGCTCTTTCTTTCTTTCTGCACTCTTACTTTCTCTCTGCACTCTTTCTCTCTCACTCTCTGCGCTCTTTCTTTCTCTCTCGGTGCTCTTTCTTTCTCTCTCTGCGCTCTTTCTTTCTCTGCGCTCTTTCTATCTTTCTCTCTGCGCTCTTTCTTTCTCTCTGCACTCTTACTTTCTCTCTGCGCTCTTTCTCTCTCACTCTCTGCGCTCTTTCTTTCTCTCTCTGCGCTCTTTCTTTCTCTCTCTGCGCTCTTTCTTTCTCTGCGCTCTTTCTTTCTCTCTCTCTGCGCTCTTTGTCTCTCTCTGCGCTTTTTCTTTCTCTCTCTCTGCGCTTTTTCTTTCTCTCTCTCTGCGCTCTTTCTTTCTCTCTGCGCTCTTTCTCTCTCTGCGCTCTTTCTCTCTCTGCGCTTTTTCTTTCTCTCTCTCTGCCTCTTTCTTTCTCTCTCTCTGCGCTCTTTCTTTCTCTCTCTGCGCTCTTTCTTTCTCTCTCTCTGCGCTCTTTCTTTCTCTCTCTGCGCTCTTTCTCTCTCTCTCTGCGCTCTTTCTCTCTCTCTCTGCGCTCTTTCTCTCTCACTCTCTGCGCTCTTTCTTTCTCTCTCGGCGCTCTTTCTTTCTCTCTCTGCGCTCTTTCTTTCTCTGCGCTCTTTCTTTCTTTCTCTCTGCGCTCTTTCTTTCTCTCTGCACTCTTACTTTCTCTCTGCGCTCTTTCTTTCTCTCTGCGCTCTTTCTCTCTCACTCTCTGCGCTCTTTCTTTCTCTCTCTGCGCTCTTTCTTTCTCTCTCTGCGCTCTTTCTTTCTCTGCGCTCTTTCTTTCTCTCTCTCTGCGCTCTTTGTCTCTCTCTGCGCTTTTTCTTTCTCTCTCTCTGCACTTTTTCTTTCTCTCTCTCTGCGCTCTTTCTTTCTCTCTGTGTTCTTTCTCTCTCTGCGCTCTTTCTCTCTCTGCGCTTTTTGTTTCTCTCTGTCTGCTCTTTCTTTCTCTCTCTCTCTCTGCGCTCTTTCTCTCTCTCTGCCTCTTTCTTTCTCTCTCTCTGCGCTCTTTCTTTCTCTCTCTGCGCTCTTTCTTTCTCTCTCTCTGCGCTCTTTCTTTCTCTCTCTGCGCTCTTTCTCTCTCTCTCTGCGCTCTTTCTCTCTCTCTCTGCGCTCTTTCTCTCTCTCTCTGCGCTCTTTCTCTCTCTCTGCACTCTTTCTTTCTCTCTCTGCGCTCTTTCTTTCTCTGTGCTTTTTCTCTCTCTCTGCGCTCTTTCTTTCTCTCTCTGCGCTCTTTCTTTCTCTCTCTCTGCGCTCTTTCTTTCTCTCTCTGCGCTCTTTCTCTCTCTCTCTGCGCTCTTTCTCTCTCTCTCTGCGCTCTTTCTCTCTCTCTCTGCGCTCTTTCTCTCTCTCTGCACTCTTTCTTTCTCTCTCTGCGCTCTTTCTTTCTCTGTGCTTTTTCTCTCTCTCTGCGCTCTTTCTTTCTCTCTCTCTGCGCTCTTTCTTTCTCTCTATGCGCTCTTTCTCTCTCTCTCTGCGCTCTTTCTCTCTCTCTCTGCGCTCATTCTCTCTCACTCTCTGCGCTCTTTCTTTCTCTCTCGGCGCTCTTTCTTTCTCTCTCTGCGCTCTTTCTTTCTCTGCGCTCTTTCTTTCTCTCTCTCTGCGCTCTTTGTCTCTCTCTGCGCTTTTTCTTTCTCTCTCTCTGCGCTTTTTCTTTCTCTCTCTCTGCGCTCTTTCTTTCTCTCTGTGCTCTTTCTCTCTCTGCGCTCTTTCTCTCTCTGCGCTTTTTGTTTCTCTCTCTCTGCTCTTTCTTTCTCTCTCTCTCTCTGTGCTCTTTCTCTCTCTCTGCCTCTTTCTTTCTCTCTCTCTGCGCTCTTTCTTTCTCTCTCTCTGCGCTCTTTCTTTCTCTCTCTGCGCTCTTTCTTTCTCTCTCTCTGCGCTCTTTCTTTCTCTCTCTGCGCTCTTTCTCTCTCTCTCTGCGCTCTTTCTCTCTCTCTCTGCGCTCTTTCTCTCTCTCTCTGCGCTCTTTCTCTCTCTCTGCACTCTTTCTTTCTCTCTCTGCGCTCTTTCTTTCTCTGTGCTTTTTCTCTCTCTCTGCGCTCTTTCTTTCTCTGTGCTTTTTCTCTCTCTCTGCGCTCTTTCTTTCTCTCTCTCTGTGCTCTTTCTTTCTTTCTCTCTGCGCTCTCTCTCTCTCTGCGCTCTCTCTCTCTGCGCTCTTTCTTTCTTTCTCTCTGCGCTCTTTCTTTCTATCTCTCTGCGCTCTTTCTTTCTCTCTGCGCTCTTTCTTTCTCTCTCTGCGCTCTTTCTTTCTCTCTCTCTGCGCTCTTTCTTTCTCTGCGCTCTTTCTATCTCTCTCTGCGCTCTTTCTTTCTCTCTCTGCGCTCTTTCTTTCTCTCTCTGCGCTCTTTCTTTCTCTCTCTGCGCTCTTTCTCTCTCACTCTCTGCGCTCTTTCTTTCTCTCTCTGCGCTCTTTCTTTCTCTCTCTGCGCTCTTTCTTTCACTGCGCTCTTTCTTTCTCTCTCTCTGCGCTCTTTGTCTCTCTCTGCGCTTTTTCTTTCTCTCTCTCTGCTCTTTTTCTTTCTCTCTCTCTGCGCTCTTTCTTTCTCTCTGTGCTCTTTCTCTCTCTGCGCTCTTTCTCTCTCTGCGCTTTTTGTTTCTCTCTCTCTGCTCTTTCTTTCTCTCTCTCTCTCTGCGCTCTTTCTCTCTCTCTGCCTCTTTCTTTCTCTCTCTCTCTGCGCTCTTTCTTTCTCTCTCTGCGCTCTTTCTTTCTCTCTCTCTGCGCTCTTTCTTTCTCTCTCTGCGCTCTTTCTCTCTCTCTCTGCGCTCTTTCTCTCTCTCTCTGCGCTCTTTCTCTCTCTCTCTGCGCTCTTTCTCTCTCTCTGCACTCTTTCTTTCTCTCTCTGCGCTCTTTCTTTCTCTGTGCTTTTTCTCTCTCTCTGCGCTCTTTCTTTCTCTCTCTCTGCGCTCTTTCTTTCTCTCTATGCGCTCTTTCTCTCTCTCTCTGCGCTCTTTCTCTCTCTCTCTGCGCTCTTTCTTTCTCACTCTCTGCGCTCTTTCTTTCTCTCTCGGCGCTCTTTCTTTCTCTCTCTGCGCTCTTTCTTTCTCTGCGCTCTTTCTTTCTCTCTCTCTGCGCTCTTTGTCTCTCTCTGCGCTTTTTCTTTCTCTCTCTCTGCGCTTTTTCTTTCTCTCTCTCTGCGCTCTTTCTTTCTCTCTGTGCTCTTTCTCTCTCTGCGCTCTTTCTCTCTCTGCGCTTTTTGTTTCTCTCTCTCTGCTCTTTCTTTCTCTCTCTCTCTCTGTGCTCTTTCTCTCTCTCTGCCTCTTTCTTTCTCTCTCTCTGCGCTCTTTCTTTCTCTCTCTCTGCGCTCTTTCTTTCTCTCTATGCGCTCTTTCTCTCTCTCTCTGCGCTCTTTCTCTCTCTCTCTGCGCTCTTTCTCTCTCACTCTCTGCGCTCTTTCTTTCTCTCTCGGCGCTCTTTCTTTCTCTCTCTGCGCTCTTTCTTTCTCTGCGCTCTTTCTTTCTCTCTCTCTGCGCTTTTTCTTTCTCTCTCTCTGCGCTCTTTCTTTCTCTCTGTGCTCTTTCTCTCTCTGCGCTCTTTCTCTCTCTGCGCTTTTTGTTTCTCTCTCTCTGCTCTTTCTTTCTCTCTCTCTCTCTGTGCTCTTTCTCTCTCTCTGCCTCTTTCTTTCTCTCTCTCTGCGCTCTTTCTTTCTCTCTCTCTGCGCTCTTTCTTTCTCTCTCTGCGCTCTTTCTTTCTCTCTCTCTGCGCTCTTTCTTTCTCTCTCTGCGCTCTTTCTCTCTCTCTCTGCGCTCTTTCTCTCTCTCTCTGCGCTCTTTCTCTCTCTCTCTGCGCTCTTTCTCTCTCTCTGCACTCTTTCTTTCTCTCTCTGCGCTCTTTCTTTCTCTGTGCTTTTTCTCTCTCTCTGCGCTCTTTCTTTCTCTGTGCTTTTTCTCTCTCTCTGCGCTCTTTCTTTCTCTCTCTCTGTGCTCTTTCTTTCTTTCTCTCTGCGCTCTCTCTCTCTCTGCGCTCTCTCTCTCTGCGCTCTTTCTTTCTTTCTCTCTGCGCTCTTTCTTTCTATCTCTCTGCACTCTTTCTTTCTCTCTGCGCTCTTTCTTTCTCTCTCTGCGCTCTTTCTTTCTCTCTCTCTGCGCTCTTTCTTTCTCTGCGCTCTTTCTATCTCTCTCTGCGCTCTATCTTTCTCTCTCTGCGCTCTTTCTTTCTCTCTCTGCGCTCTTTCTTTCTCTCTCTGCGCTCTTTCTCTCTCACTCTCTGCGCTCTTTCTTTCTCTCTCTGCGCTCTTTCTTTCTCTCTCTGCGCTCTTTCTTTCTCTCTCTCTGCGCTCTTTGTCTCTCTCTGCGCTTTTTCTTTCTCTCTCTCTGCTCTTTTTCTTTCTCTCTCTCTGCGCTCTTTCTTTCTCTCTGTGCTCTTTCTCTCTCTGCGCTCTTTCTCTCTCTGCGCTTTTTGTTTCTCTCTCTCTGCTCTTTCTTTCTCTCTCTCTCTCTGCGCTCTTTCTCTCTCTCTGCCTCTTTCTTTCTCTCTCTCTGCGCTCTTTCTTTCTCTCTCTGCGCTCTTTCTTTCTCTCTCTCTGCGCTCTTTCTTTCTCTCTCTGCGCTCTTTCTCTCTCTCTCTCTGCGCTCTTTCTCTCTCTCTCTGCGCTCTTTCTCTCTCTCTCTGCGCACTTTCTCTCTCTCTGCACTCTTTCTTTCTCTCTCTGCGCTTTTTCTCTCTCTCTGCGCTCTTTCTTTCTCTCTCTCTGCGCTCTTTCTTTCTCTCTCTGCGCTCTTTCTCTCTCTCTCTGCGCTCTTTCTCTCTCTCTCTGCGCTCTTTCTCTCTCACTCTCTGCGCTCTTTCTTTCTCTCTCGGCGCTCTTTCTTTCTCTCTCTGCGCTCTTTCTTTCTCTGCGCTCTTTCTTTCTTTCTCTCTGCGCTCTTTCTTTCTCTCTGCACTCTTACTTTCTCTCTGCGCTCTTTCTCTCTCACTCTCTGCGCTCTTTCTTTCTCTCTCGGCGCTCTTTCTTTCTCTCTCTGCGCTCTTTCTTTCTCTGCGCTCTTTCTTTCTCTCTGCGCTCTTTCTTTCTCTCTGCACTCTTACTTTCTCTCTGCGCTCTTTCTCTCTCACTCTCTGCGCTTTTTCTTTCTCTCTCTCTGCGCTTTTTCTTTCTCTCTCTCTGCGCTCTTTCTTTCTCTCTGCGCTCTTTCTCTCTCTGCGCTCTTTCTCTCTCTGCGCTTTTTCTTTCTCTCTCTCTGCCTCTTTCTTTCTCTCTCTCTGCGCTCTTTCTTTCTCTCCATGCGCTCTTTCTTTCTCTCTCTCTGCGCTCTTTCTTTCTCTCTCTGCGCTCTTTCTCTCTCTCTCTGCGCTCTTTCTCTCTCTCTCTGCGCTCTTTCTCTCTCACTCTCTGCGCTCTTTCTTTCTCTCTCGGCGCTCTTTCTTTCTCTCTCTGCGCTCTTTCTTTCTCTGCGCTCTTTCTTTCTTTCTCTCTGCGCTCTTTCTTTCTCTCTGCACTCTTACTTTCTCTCTGCGCTCTTTCTTTCTCTCTGCGCTCTTTCTCTCTCACTCTCTGCGCTCTTTCTTTCTCTCTCTGCGCTCTTTCTTTCTCTGCGCTCTTTCTTTCTCTCTCTCTGCGCTCTTTGTCTCTCTCTGCGCTTTTTCTTTCTCTCTCTCTGCGCTTTTTCTTTCTCTCTCTCTGCTCTCTTTCTTTCTCTCTGTGCTCTTTCTCTCTCTGCGCTCTTTCTCTCTCTGCGCTTTTTGTTTCTCTCTCTCTGCTCTTTCTTTCTCTCTCTCTCTCTCTGCGCTCTTTCTCTCTCTCTGCCTCTTTCTTTCTCTCTCTCTGCGCTCTTTCTTTCTCTCTCTGCGCTCTTTCTTTCTCTCTCTCTGCGCTCTTTCTTTCTCTCTCTGCGCTCTTTCTCTCTCTCTCTGCGCTCTTTCTCTCTCTCTCTGCGCTCTTTCTCTCTCTCTCTGCGCTCTTTCTCTCTCTCTGCACTCTTTCTTTCTCTCTCTGCGCTCTTTCTTTCTCTGTGCTTTTTCTCTCTCTCTGCGCTCTTTCTTTCTCTCTCTCTGCGCTCTTTCTTTCTCTCTCTGCGCTCTTTCTCTCTCTCTCTGCGCTCTTTCTCTCTCTCTCTGCGCTCTTTCTCTCTCACTCTCTGCGCTCTTTCTTTCTCTCTCGGCGCTCTTTCTTTCTCTCTCTGCGCTCTTTCTTTCTCTGCGCTCTTTCTTTCTTTCTCTCTGCGCTCTTTCTTTCTCTCTGCACTCTTACTTTCTCTCTGCGCTCTTTCTCTCTCACTCTCTGCGCTCTTTCTTTCTCTCTCGGCGCTCTTTCTTTCTCTCTCTGCGCTCTTTCTTTCTCTGCGCTCTTTCTTTCTTTCTCTCTGCGCTCTTTCTTTCTCTCTGCACTCTTACTTTCTCTCTGCGCTCTTTCTCTCTCACTCTCTGCGCTCTTTCTTTCTCTCTCTGTGCTCTTTCTTTCTCTCTCTGCGCTCTTTCTTTCTCTGCGCTCTTTCTTTCTCTCTCTCTGCGCTCTTTGTCTCTCTCTGCGCTTTTTCTTTCTCTCTCTCTGCGCTTTTTCTTTCTCTCTCTCTGCCTCTTTCTTTCTCTCTCTCTGCGCTCTTTCTTTCTCTCTCTGCGCTCTTTCTTTCTCTCTCTCTGCGCTCTTTCTTTCTCTCTCTGCGCTCTTTCTCTCTCTCTCTGCGCTCTTTCTCTCTCTCTCTGCGCTCTTTCTCTCTCACTCTCTGCGCTCTTTCTTTCTCTCTCGGCGCTCTTTCTTTCTCTCTCTGCGCTCTTTCTTTCTCTGCGCTCTTTCTTTCTTTCTCTCTGCGCTCTTTCTTTCTCTCTGCACTCTTACTTTCTCTCTGCGCTCTTTCTTTCTCTCTGCGCTCTTTCTCTCTCACTCTCTGCGCTCTTTCTTTCTCTCTCTGCGCTCTTTCTTTCTCTCTCTGCGCTCTTTCTTTCTCTGCGCTCTTTCTTTCTCTCTCTCTGCGCTCTTTGTCTCTCTCTGCGCTTTTTCTTTCTCTCTCTCTGCGCTTTTTCTTTCTCTCTCTCTGCGCTCTTTCTTTCTCTCTGTGCTCTTTCTCTCTCTGCGCTCTTTCTCTCTCTGCGCTTTTTGTTTCTCTCTCTGCTCTTTCTTTCTCTCTCTCTCTCTGCGCTCTTTCTCTCTCTCTGCCTCTTTCTTTCTCTCTGCGCTCTTTCTTTCTCTCTCTGCGCTCTTTCTTTCTCTCTCTCTGCGCTCTTTCTTTCTCTCTCTGCGCTCTTTCTCTCTCTCTCTCTGCGCTCTTTCTCTCTCTCTCTGCGCTCTTTCTCTCTCTCTCTGCGCTCTTTCTCTCTCTCTGCACTCTTTCTTTCTCTCTCTGCGCTCTTTCTTTCTCTGTGCTTTTTCTCTCTCTCTGCGCTCGTTCTCTCTCTGTGCTTTTTCTCTCTCTCTGCGCTCTTTCTTTCTCTCTCTCTGTGCTCTTTCTTTCTCTCTCTGCGCTCTTTCTTTCTCTCTCTGCGCTCTTTCTTTCTCTCTCTGCGCTCTTTCTTTCTCTCTCTGCGCTCTTTCTTTCTCTCTGCGCTCTTTCTTTCTCTCTCTGCTCTTTCTTTCTCTCTCTCTGCGCTCTTTCTCTCTCTATGCGCTCTTTCTTTCTCTCTCTGCGCTCTTTCTTTCTCTCTCTCTGCGCTCTTTCTTTCTCTCTCTCTGCGCTCTTTCTTTCTCTCTCTCTGCGCTCTTTCTTTCTCTCTCTCTCTGCGCTCTTTCTCTCTCTCTTTGCGCTCTTTCTCTCTCTCTCTGCGCTCTTTCTCTCTCTCTGCACTCTTTCTTTCTCTCTCTGCACTTTTTCTCTCTCTCTGCGCTCTTTCTTTCTTTCTCTCTGCGCTCTTTCTTTCTATCTCTCTGCGCTCTTTCTTTCTCTCTGCGCTCTTTCTTTCTCTCTCTGCGCTCTTTCTTTCTCTCTCTCTGCGCTCTTTCTTTCTCTCTCTCTGCGCTCTTTCTTTCTCTCTCTCTGCGCTCTTTCTTTCTCTGCGCTCTTTCTTTCTCTCTCTGTGCTCTTTCTTTCTCTCTCTGCACTCTTTCTTTCTCTCTCTGCGCTCTCTCTCTCTCTCTGCGCTCTTTCTCTCTCTCTGCGCGCTTTCTTTCTCTCTCTCTGCGCTCTTTCTCTCTCTGCGCTCTTTCTCTCTCTCTGCACTCTTTCTTTCTCTCTCTGCGCTCTTTCTTTCTCTCTCTCTGCGCTCTTTCTTCCTCTCTCTCTGCGCTTTGTCTCTCTCTTTGCGCTCTTTCTCTCTCTCTCTCTGCGCTCTTTCTTTCTCTCTCTCTCTGCGCTCTTTCTTTCTCTCTCTCTGCGCTCTTTCTCTCTCTCTCTGCGCTCTTTCTCTCTCTCTCTGCGCTCTTTCTCTCTCTCTCTGCGCTCTTTCTCTCTCTCTCTGCGTGCTTTCTCTCTCTCTCTGCGCTCATTCTTTCTCTCTCTGCGCTCTTTCTTCCTCTCTCTCTGCGCTCTTTCTTTCTCTCTCTCTCTCTGCGCTCTTTTTTTCTCTCTGCGCTCTTTCTTTCTCTCTGCGCTCTTTCTCTCTCTCTGCGCTCTTTCTTTCTTTCTCTCTGCGCTCTTTCTTTCTTTCTCTCTACGCTCTCTCTCTCTGCGCTCTCTCTCTCTGCGCTCTCTCTCTCTGCGCTCTTTCTCTCTCTGCGCTCTTTCTCTCTCTGTGCTTTCTCTCTCTTTCTCTCTCTGCGCTCTTTCTCTCTCTCTCTCTGCGCTCTTTCTCTCTCTCTGCGCTCTTTCTTTCTCTCTGCGCTATTTCTTTCTCTTTCTCTCTCTGCGCTCTCTCTTTCTCTCTGCGCTCTCTCTCTCTCTACGCTCTTTCTTTCTCCTTGCGCTCTTTCTTTCTCTTTGCGCTCTCTTTTTCTCTGTGCGCTCTCTCTCTGTGCGCTCTTTCTTTCTCTCTCTGCGCTCTTTCTTTCTCTCTCTTTGCGCTCTTTCTTTCTTTCTCTCTGCGCTCTCTCTCTCTCTGCGCTCTCTCTCTCTGCGCTCTTTCTTTCTTTCTCTCTGCGCTCTTTCTTTCTATCTCTCTGCGCTCTTTCTCTCTCTCTGCGCTCTTTCTTTCTCTCTCTCTGCGCTCTTTCTTTCTCTCTCTCTGCGCTCTTTCTTTCTCTGTGCTTTTTCTCTCTCTCTGCGCTCTTTCTTTCTCTGTGCTTTTTCTCTCTCTCTGCGCTCTTTCTTTCTCTCTCTCTGTGCTCTTTCTTTCTCTCTCTGCGCTCTTTCTTTCTCTCTCTGCGCTCTTTCTTTCTCTCTCTGCGCTCTTTCTTTCTCTCTCTGCGCTCTTTCTTTCTCTCTCTGCGCTCTTTCTTTCTCTCTGCAATCTTTCTTTCTCTCTCTGCTCTTTCTTTCTCTCTCTCTGCGCTCTTTCTCTCTCTATGCGCTCTTTCTTTCTCTCTCTGCGCTCTTTCTTTCTCTCTCTCTGCGCTCGTTCTTTCTCTCTCTCTGCGCTCTTTCTTTCTCTCTCTCTGCGCTCTTTCTTTCTCTCTCTCTGCGCTCTTTCTTTCTCTCTCTCTGCGCTCTTTCTTTCTCTGCGCTCTTTCTTTCTCTCTCTGCGCTCTTTCTTTCTCTCTCTGCACTCTTTCTTTCTCTCTCTGCGCTCTCTCTCTCTCTCTGCGCTCTTTCTCTCTCTCTGCGCGCTTTCTTTCTCTCTCTCTGCGCTCTTTCTCTCTCTGCGCTCTTTCTCTCTCTCTGCACTCTTTCTTTCTCTCTCTGCGCTCTTTCTTTCTCTCTCTCTGCGCTCTTTCTTCCTCTCTCTCTGCGCTTTTTCTCTCTCTTTGCGCTCTATCTTTCTCTCTCTCTGCGCTCTTTCTTTCTCTCTGCGCTCTTTCTTTCTCTCTCTCTCTGCGCTCTATCTTTCTCTCTCTCTCTCTGCGCTCTTTCTTTCTCTCTCTCTGCGCTCTTTCTTTCTCTCTCTCTCTGCGCTCTTTCTTTCTCTCTCTCTGCGCTCTTTCTCTCTCTCTCTGCGCTCTTTCTCTCTCTCTCTGCGCTCTTTCTCTCTCTCTCTGCGCTCTTTCTCTCTCTCTCTGCGTGCTTTCTCTCTCTCTCTGCGCTCATTCTTTCTCTCTCTGCGCTCATTCTTCCTCTCTCTCTGCGCTCTTTCTTTCTCTCTCTCTGCGCTCTTTTTTTCTCTCTGCGCTCTTTCTTTCTCTCTGCGCTCTTTCTCTCTCTCTCTGCGCTCTTTCTTTCTTTCTCTCTGCGCTCTTTCTTTCTTTCTCTCTGCGCTCTCTCTCTCTGCGCTCTCTCTCTCTGCGCTCTCTCTCTCTGCGCTCTTTCTCTCTCTGCGCTCTTTCTCTCTCTGTGCTTTCTCTCTCTTTCTCTCTCTGCGCTCTTTCTCTCTCTCTCTCTGCGCTCTTTCTCTCTCTCTGCGCTCTTTCTTTCTCTCTGCGCTATTTCTTTCTCTTTCTCTCTCTGCGCTCTCTCTTTCTCTCTGCGCTCTCTCTCTCTCTACGCTCTTTCTTTCTCCTTGCGCTCTTTCTTTCTCTTTGCGCTCTCTTTTTCTCTGTGCGCTCTCTCTCTGTGCGCTCTTTCTTTCTCTCTCTGCGCTCTTTCTTTCTCTCTCTTTGCGCTCTTTCTTTCTTTCTCTCTGCGCTCTCTCTCTCTCTGCGCTCTCTCTCTCTGCGCTCTTTCTTTCTTTCTCTCTGCGCTCTTTCTTTCTATCTCTCTGCGCTCTTTCTCTCTCTCTGCGCTCTTTCTTTCTCTCTCTCTGCGCTCTTTCTTTCTCTCTCTCTGCGCTCTTTCTTTCTCTGTGCTTTTTCTCTCTCTCTGCGCTCTTTCTTTCTCTGTGCTTTTTCTCTCTCTCTGCGCTCTTTCTTTCTCTCTCTCTGTGCTCTTTCTTTCTCTCTCTGCGCTCTTTCTTTCTCTCTCTGCGCTCTTTCTTTCTCTCTCTGCGCTCTTTCTTTCTCTCTCTGCGCTCTTTCTTTCTCTCTGCGCTCTTTCTTTCTCTCTCTGCTCTTTCTTTCTCTCTCTCTGCGCTCTTTCTCTCTCTATGCGCTCTTTCTTTCTCTCTCTGCGCTCTTTCTTTCTCTCTCTCTGCGCTCGTTCTTTCTCTCTCTCTGCGCTCTTTCTTTCTCTCTCTCTGCGCTCTTTCTTTCTCTCTCTCTCTGCGCTCTTTCTCTCTCTCTTTGCGCTCTTTCTCTCTCTCTCTGCGCTCTTTCTCTCTCTCTGCACTCTTTCTTTCTCTCTCTGCGCTTTTTCTCTCTCTCTGCGCTCTTTCTTTCTTTCTCTCTGCGCTCTTTCTTTCTCTCTGCTCTCTTTCTTTCTCTCTATGCGCTCTTTCTTTCTCTCTCTCTGCGCTCTTTCTTTCTCTCTCTCTGCGCTCTTTCTTTCTCTCTCTCTGCGCTCTTTCTTTCTCTCTCTGCGCTCTTTCTTTCTCTCTCTGCGCTCTTTCTTTCTCTCTCTGCGCTCTCTCTCTCTCTCTGCGCTCTTTCTCTCTCTCTGCGTGCTTTCTTTCTCTCTCTCTGCGCTCTTTCTCTCTCTGCGCTCTTTCTCTCTCTCTGCACTCTTTCTTTCTCTCTCTGCGCTCTTTCTTTCTCTCTCTCTGCGCTCTTTCTTCCTCTCTCTCTGCGCTTTTTCTCTCTCTCTGCGCTCTATCTTTCTCTCTCTCTGCGCTCTTTCTTTCTCTCTGCGCTCTTTCTTTCTCTCTCTCTCTGCGCTCTTTCTTTCTCTCTCTCTCTGCGCTCTTTCTTTCTCTCTCTCTGCGCTCTTTCTTTCTCTCTCTCTCTGCGCTCTTTCTTTCTCTCTGCGCTCTTTCTCTCTCTGCGCTCTTTCTCTCTCTCTCTGCGCTCTTTCTCTCTCTCTGCGTGCTTTCTCTCTCTCTCTGCGCTCTTTCTTTCTCTCTCTGCGCTCTTTCTTCCTCTCTCTCTGCGCTCTTTCTTTCTCTCTCTCTCTGCGCTCTTTTTTTCTCTCTGCGCTCTTTCTCTCTGCGCTCTTTCTCTCTCTCTCTCTGCGCTCTTTCTTTCTTTCTGCGCTCTTTCTTTCTTTCTCTCTGCGCTCTCTCTCTCTGCGCTCTCTCTCTCTGCGCTCTCTCTCTCTGCACTCTTTCTCTCTCTGCGCTCTTTCTCTCTCTGTGCTTTCTCTCTCTTTCTCTCTCTGCGCTCTTTCTCTCTCTCTCTCTGCGCTCTTTCTCTCTCTCTGCGCTCTTTCTTTCTCTCTGCGCTATTTCTTTCTCTTTCTCTCTCTGCGCTCTCTCTTTCTCTCTGCGCTCTCTCTCTCTCTACGCTCTTTCTTTCTCTTTCTCTCTCTGCGCTCTTTCTCTCTCTCTCTCTGCGCTCTTTCTCTCTCTCTGCGCTCTTTCTTTCTCTCTGCGCTATTTCTTTCTCTTTCTCTCTCTGCGCTCTTTCTTTCTCTCTCTTTGCGCTCTTTCTTTCTTTCTCTCTGCGCTCTCTCTCTCTGCGCTCTCTCTCTCTCTGCGCTCTTTCTTTCTTTCTCTCTGCGCTCTTTCTTTCTCTCTGCACTCTTTCTTTCTCTCTCTGCGCTCTTTCTTTCTCTCTCTCTGCGCTCTTTCTTTCTCTCTCTTTGCGCTCTTTCTTTCTCTCTCTCTGCGCTCTTTCTTTCTCTGCGCTCTTTCTTTCTCTCTCTGCGCTCTTTCTTTCTCTCTCTGCGCTCTCTCTTTCTCTCTCTGCGCTCTTTCTTTCTCTCTCTGCGCTCTCTCTCTCTCTCTGCGCTCTTTCTCTCTCTCTGCGCTCTTTCTTTCTCTCTCTCTGCGCTCTTTCTCTCTCTGCGCTCTTTCTCTCTCTCTGCACTCTTTCTTTCTATCTCTGCGCTCTTTCTTTCTCTCTCTCTGCGCTCTTTCTTCCTCTCTCTCTGCGCTTTTTCTCTCTCTCTGCGCTCTATCATTCTCTCTCTCTGCGCTCTTTCTTTCTCTCTGCGCTCTTTCTTTCTCTCTCTCTCTGCGCTCTTTCTTTCTCTCTCTCTCTCTGCGCTCTTTCTCTCTCTCTGCGCTCTTTCTCTCTCTCTTTCTGTGCTCTTTCTTTCTCTCTCTCTGCGCTCTTTCTTTCTCTTTCTCTCTGCGCTCTTTCTTTCTCTCTGCGCTCTTTCTTTCTCTCTCTCTGCGCTCTTTCTCTCTCTCTCTGCGCTCTTTCTCTCTCTCTCTGCGCTCTTTCTCTCTCTCTCTGCGCTCTTTCTCTCTCTCTCTGCGTGCTTTCTCTCTCTCTCTGCGCTCTTTCTTTCTCTCTCTGTGCTCTTTCTTCCTCTCTCTGCGCTCTTTCTTCCTCTCTCTCTGCGCTTTTTCTCTCTCTCTGCGCTCTATCATTCTCTCTCTCTGCGCTCTTTCTTTCTCTCTGCGCTCTTTCTTTCTCTCTCTCTCTGCGCTCTTTCTTTCTCTCTCTCTCTCTGCGCTCTTTCTCTCTCTCTGCGCTCTTTCTCTCTCTCTTTCTGTGCTCTTTCTTTCTCTCTCTCTGCGCTCTTTCTTTCTCTTTCTCTCTGCGCTCTTTCTTTCTCTCTGCGCTCTTTCTTTCTCTCTCTCTGCGCTCTTTCTCTCTCTCTGCGCTCTTTCTCTCTCTCTCTGCGCTCTTTCTCTCTCTCTCTGCGCTCTTTCTCTCTCTCTCTCTGCGTGCTTTCTCTCTCTCTCTGCGCTCTTTCTTTCTCTCTCTGTGCTCTTTCTTCCTCTCTCTGCGCTCTTTCTTTCTCTCTCTCTCTCTCTGCGCTCTTTTTTTCTCTCTGCGCTCTTTCTTTCTCTCTGCGCTCTTTCTCTCTCTCTCTCTGCGCTCTTTCTTTCTTTCTCTCTGCGCTCTTTCTTTCTTTCTCTCTGCGCTCTCTCTCTCTGCGCTCTCTCTCTCTGTGCTCTCTCTCTCTGAGCTCTTTCTCTCTCTGCGCTCTTTCTCTCTCTGTGCTTTCTCTCTCTTTCTCTCTCTGCGCTCTTTCTCTCTCTCTCTCTGCGCTCTTTCTCTCTCTCTGCGCTCTTTCTTTCTCTCTGCGCTATTTCTTTCTCTTTCTCTCTCTGCGCTCTCTCTTTCTCTCTGCGCTCTCTCTCTCTCTCTACGCTCTTTCTTTCTCCTTGCGCTCTTTCTTTCTCTTTGCGCTCTCTTTTTCTCTGTGCGCTCTCTCTCTGTGCGCTCTTTCTTTCTCTCTCTGCGCTCTTTCTTTCTCTCTCTTTGCGCTCTTTCTTTCTCTCTCTCTGCGCTCTCTCTCTCTCTGCGCTCTCTCTCTGCGCTCTTTCTTTCTCTCTCTCTCTGCGCTCTTTCTTTCTCTCTCTGCGCTCTTTCTTTCTCTCTCTCTGCGCTCTTTCTTTCTCTCTCTCTCTCTGCGCTCTTTCTTTCTCTCTCTCTCTCTCTCTCTCTCTGCGCTCTTTCTTTCTCTCTCTCTCTCTCTGCGCTCTATCTTTCTCTCTCTCTCGCTGCGCTCTTTCTTTCTCTCTCTCTGCGCTCTTTCTTTCTATCTCTCTCTGCGCTCTTTATTTCTCTCTGCGCTCTTTCTTTCTCTCTCTCTGCGCTCTTTCTCTCTCTCTCTGCGCTCTTTCTCTCTCTCTCTGCGCTCTTTCTCTCTCTCTCTGCGCTCTTTCTCTCTCTCTCTGCGTGCTTTCTCTCTCTCTCTGCGCTCTTTTTTCTCTCTCTGCGCTCTTTCTTCCTCTCTCTTTGCGCTCTTTCTTTCTTTCTCTCTGCGCTCTCTCTCTCTCTGCGCTCTCTCTCTCTCTGCGCTCTTTCTTTCTTTCTCTCTGCGCTCTTTCTTTCTATCTCTCTGCGCTCTTTCTTTCTCTCTGCGCTCTTTCTTTCTCTCTCTGCGCTCTTTCTTTCTCTCTCTCTGCGCTCTTTCTTTCTCTCTCTCTGCGCTCTTTCTTTCTCTCTCTCTGCGCTCTTTCTTTCTCTGTGCTTTTTCTCTCTCTCTGCGCTCTTTTTTTCTCTGTGCTTTTTCTCTCTCTCTGCGCTCTTTCTTTCTCTCTCTCTGTGCTCTTTCTTTCTCTCTCTGCGCTCTTTCTTTCTCTCTCTGCGCTCTTTCTTTCTCTCTCTGCGCTCTTTCTTTCTCTCTCTGCGCTCTTTCTTTCTCTTTGCGCTCTTTCTTTCTCTCTCTGCTCTTTCTTTCTCTCTCTCTGCGCTCTTTCTCTCTCTATGCGCTCTTTCTTTCTCTATCTGCGCTCTTTCTTTCTCTCTCTCTGCGCTCTTTCTTTCTCTCTCTCTGCGCTCTTTCTGTCTCTCTCTCTGCGCTCTTTCTTTCTCTCTCTCTCTGCGCTCTTTCTCTCTCTCTCTCTGCGCTCTTTCTCTCTCTCTGCACTCTTTCTTTCTCTCTCTGCGCTTTTTCTTTCTCTCTCTGCGCTTTTTCTCTCTCTCTGCGCTCTTTCTTTCTTTCTCTCTGCGCTCTTTCTTTCTATCTCTCTGCGCTCTTTCTTTCTCTCTGCGCTCTTTCTTTCTCTCTCTGCGCTCTTTCTTTCTCTCTCTCTGCGCTCTTTCTTTCTCTCTCTCTGCGCTCTTTCTTTCTCTCTCTGCGCTCTTTCTTTCTCTGCGCTCTTTCTTTCTCTCTCTGCGCTCTTTCTTTCTCTCTCTGCGCTCTTTCTTTCTCTCTCTGCGCTCTCTCTCTCTGCGCTCTTTCTCTCTCTCTGCGCGCTTTCTTTCTCTCTCTCTGCGCTCTTTCTCTCTCTAAGCTCTTTCTCTCTCTCTGCACTCTTTCTTTCTCTCTCTGCGCTCTTTCTTTCTCTCTCTCTGCGCTCTTTCTTTCTCTCTGCGCTCTTTCTTTCTCTCTCTCTCTGCGCTCTTTCTTTCTCTCTCTCTCTCTGCGCTCTTTCTTTCTCTCTCTCTGCGCTCTTTCTTTCTCTCTCTCTCTGCGCTCTTTCTTTCTCTCTGCGCTCTTTCTTTCTCTCTCTCTGCGCTCTTTCTCTCTCTCTCTGCGCTCTTTCTCTCTCTCTGCGCTCTTTCTTTCTCTCTCTCTCTGCGCTCTCTCTTTCTCTCTGCGCTCTCTCTCTCTCTCTACGCTCTTTCTTTCTCCTTGCGCTCTTTCTTTCTCTTTGCGCTCTCTTTTTCTCTGTGCGCTCTCTCTCTGTGCGCTCTTTCTTTCTCTCTCTGCGCTCTTTCTTTCTCTCTCTTTGCGCTCTTTCTTTCTCTCTCTCTGCGCTCTCTCTCTCTCTGCGCTCTCTCTCTCTCTGCGCTCTTTCTTTCTCTCTCTCTCTGCGCTCTTTCTTTCTCTCTCTGCGCTCTCTCTCTCTCTCTGCGCTCTCTCTCTCTATGCGCTCTTTCTTTCTCTCTCTCTCTGCGCTCTTTCTTTCTCTCTCTGCGCTCTTTCTTTCTCTCTCTCTGCGCTCTTTCTTTCTCTCTCTCTCTCTGCGCTCTTTCTTTCTCTCTCTCTCTCTCTCTCTCTCTCTCTCTCTCTCTCTCTCTCTGCGCTCTTTCTTTCTCTCTCTCTCTGCGCTCTTTCTTTCTCTCTCTGCGCTCTTTCTTTCTCTCTCTCTCTGCGCTCTTTCTCTCTCTCTCTGCGCTCTTTCTCTCTCACTTTCTGTGCTCTTTCTTTCTCTCTCTCTGCGCTCTTTCTTTCTCTCTCTCTCTACGCTCTTTCTTTCTCTCTCTGCGCTCTTTCTTTCTCTCTCTCAGCGCTCTTTCTTTCTCTCTCTCTGCGCTCTTTCTCTCTCTCTGCGCTCTTTCTCTCTCTCTGCGCTCTTTCTCTCTCTGCGCTCTTTCTTTCTCTTTCTCTCTCTGCGCTCTTTCTTTCTCTTTCTCTCTCTGCGCTCTCTCTCTGCGCTCTTTCTTTCTTTCTTTCTCTCTGCGCTCTTTTTTTTTCTCTTTGCGCTCTTTCTTTCTCTCTCTGCGCTCTTTCTTTCTCTCTCTGCGTTCTTTCTTTCTCTCTCTGCGCTCTTTCTTTCTCTCTCTGCGCTCTTTCTTTCTCTCTCTGCGCTCTCTCTCTCTCTGCGCTCTCTCTCTGCGCTCTCTATCTGCGCTCTTTCTTTCTCTCTCTCTGCGCTCTTTCTTTCTCTCTCTCTGCGCTCTCTCTCTCTCTGCGCTCTCTCTCTGCGCTCTTTCTTTCTCTCTCTGCGCTCTTTCTTTCTCTCTCTCTGCGCTCTCTCTCTGCGCTCTTTCTCTCTCTGCGCTCTTTCTCTCCCTGCGCTCTCTCTCTCTGCGCTCTTTCTCTCTCTGCGCTCTTTCTCTCTCTGCGCTCTTTCTCTCTCTGTGCTCTCTCTCTCTCTGCGCTCTCTCTCTCTGCGCTCTCTCTCTCTGCGCTCTCTCTCTCTGCGCTCTCTCTATCTGCGCTCTTTCTCTCTCTGTGCTTTCTCTTTCTTTCTCTCTCTGCGCTCTTTCTCTCTCTTTCTCTCTGCGCTCTTTCTCTCTCTCTGCGCTCTTTCTTTCTCTCTGCGCTATTTCTTTCTCTTTCTCTCTCTGCGCTCTCTCTCTCTCTCTGCGCTCTCTCTCTCTGCGCTTTTTCTTTCTCTCTCTCTCTCTGCGCTCTTTCTTTCTCTCTCTGCGCTCTTTCTTTCTCTCTCTCTGCGCTCTTTCTTTCTCTCTCTTTCTGCGCTCTTTCTTTCTCTCTCTCTCTCTCTCTCTCTCTCTGCGCTCTTTCTTTCTCTCTCTGCGCTCTTTCTTCCTCTCTCTCTGCGCTCTTTCTTTCTTTCTTTCTCTCTCTCTGCGCTCTTTTTTTCTCTCTGCGCTCTTTCTTTCTTTCTCTCTGCGCTCTCTCTCTCTGCGCTCTCTCTCTCTGCGCTCTCTCTCTCTGCGCTCTTTCTCTCTCTGCGCTCTTTCTCTCTCTGTGCTTTCTCTCTTTTTCTCTCTCTGCGCTCTTTCTCTCTCTCTCTCTCTCTGCGCTCTTTCTCTCTCTCTGCGCTCTTTCTTTCTCTCTGCGCTATTTCTTTCTCTTTCTCTCTCTACGCTCTTTCTTTCTCCTTGCGCTCTTTCTTTCTCTTTGCGCTCTCTTTTTCTCTGTGTGCTCTCTCTCTGCGCTCTCTATCTGCGCTCTTTCTTTCTCTCTCTCTGCGCTCTTTCTTTCTCTCTCTCTGAGCTCTCTCTCTCTCTGCGCTCTCTCTCTGCGCTCTTTCTTTCTCTCTCTGCGCTCTTTCTTTCTCTCCCTGCGCTCTCTCTCTCTGCGCTCTTTCTCTCTCTGCGCTCTTTCTCTCTCTGCGCTCTTTCTCTCTCTGTGCTCTCTCTCTCTGCGCTCTCTCTCTCTGCGCTCTCTCTCTCTGCGCTCTCTCTCTCTGCGCTCTCTCTCTCTGCGCTCTTTCTCTCTCTCTCTCTCTCTGCGCTCTTTCTCTCTCTCTGCGCTCTTTCTTTCTCTCTGCGCTATTTCTTTCTCTTTCTCTCTCTACGCTCTTTCTTTCTCCTTGCGCTCTTTCTTTCTCTTTGCGCTCTCTTTTTCTCTGTGTGCTCTCTCTCTGCGCTCTCTATCTGCGCTCTTTCTTTCTCTCTCTCTGCGCTCTTTCTTTCTCTCTCTCTGAGCTCTCTCTCTCTCTGCGCTCTCTCTCTGCACTCTTTCTTTCTCTCTCTGCGCTCTTTCTTTCTCTCTCTCTGTGCTCTTTCTTCCTCTCTCTCTGTGCTTTTTCTCTCTCTCTGCGCTCTATCTTTCTCTCTCTCTGCGCTCTTTCTTTCTCTCTGCGCTCTTTCTTTCTCTCTCTCTCTGCGCTCTTTCTTTCTCTCTCTCTCTCTGCGCTCTTTCTTTCTCTCTCTCTGCGCTCTTTCTTTCTCTCTCTCTCTGCGCTCTTTCTTTCTCTCTGCGCTCTTTCTTTCTCTCTCTCTGCGCTCTTTCTCTCTCTCTCTGCGCTCTTTCTCTCTCTCTGCGCTCTTTCTTTCTCTCTCTCTCTGCGCTCTCTCTTTCTCTCTGCGCTCTCTCTCTCTCTCTACGCTCTTTCTTTCTCCTTGCGCTCTTTCTTTCTCTTTGCGCTCTCTTTTTCTCTGTGCGCTCTCTCTCTGTGCGCTCTTTCTTTCTCTCTCTGCGCTCTTTCTTTCTCTCTCTTTGCGCTCTTTCTTTCTCTCTCTCTGCGCTCTCTCTCTCTCTGCGCTCTCTCTCTCTCTGCGCTCTTTCTTTCTCTCTCTCTCTGCGCTCTTTCTTTCTCTCTCTGCGCTCTCTCTCTCTCTCTGCGCTCTCTCTCTCTATGCGCTCTTTCTTTCTCTCTCTCTCTGCGCTCTTTCTTTCTCTCTCTGCGCTCTTTCTTTCTCTCTCTCTGCGCTCTTTCTTTCTCTCTCTCTCTCTGCGCTCTTTCTTTCTCTCTCTCTCTCTCTCTCTCTCTCTCTCTCTCTCTCTCTCTCTGCGCTCTTTCTTTCTCTCTCTCTCTGCGCTCTTTCTTTCTCTCTCTGCGCTCTTTCTTTCTCTCTCTCTCTGCGCTCTTTCTCTCTCTCTCTGCGCTCTTTCTCTCTCACTTTCTGTGCTCTTTCTTTCTCTCTCTCTGCGCTCTTTCTTTCTCTCTCTCTCTACGCTCTTTCTTTCTCTCTCTGCGCTCTTTCTTTCTCTCTCTCAGCGCTCTTTCTTTCTCTCTCTCTGCGCTCTTTCTCTCTCTCTGCGCTCTTTCTCTCTCTCTGCGCTCTTTCTCTCTCTGCGCTCTTTCTTTCTCTTTCTCTCTCTGCGCTCTTTCTTTCTCTTTCTCTCTCTGCGCTCTCTCTCTGCGCTCTTTCTTTCTTTCTTTCTCTCTGCGCTCTTTTTTTTTCTCTTTGCGCTCTTTCTTTCTCTCTCTGCGCTCTTTCTTTCTCTCTCTGCGTTCTTTCTTTCTCTCTCTGCGCTCTTTCTTTCTCTCTCTGCGCTCTTTCTTTCTCTCTCTGCGCTCTCTCTCTCTCTGCGCTCTCTCTCTGCGCTCTCTATCTGCGCTCTTTCTTTCTCTCTCTCTGCGCTCTTTCTTTCTCTCTCTCTGCGCTCTCTCTCTCTCTGCGCTCTCTCTCTGCGCTCTTTCTTTCTCTCTCTGCGCTCTTTCTTTCTCTCTCTCTGCGCTCTCTCTCTGCGCTCTTTCTCTCTCTGCGCTCTTTCTCTCCCTGCGCTCTCTCTCTCTGCGCTCTTTCTCTCTCTGCGCTCTTTCTCTCTCTGCGCTCTTTCTCTCTCTGTGCTCTCTCTCTCTCTGCGCTCTCTCTCTCTGCGCTCTCTCTCTCTGCGCTCTCTCTCTCTGCGCTCTCTCTATCTGCGCTCTTTCTCTCTCTGTGCTTTCTCTTTCTTTCTCTCTCTGCGCTCTTTCTCTCTCTTTCTCTCTGCGCTCTTTCTCTCTCTCTGCGCTCTTTCTTTCTCTCTGCGCTATTTCTTTCTCTTTCTCTCTCTGCGCTCTCTCTCTCTCTCTGCGCTCTCTCTCTCTGCGCTTTTTCTTTCTCTCTCTCTCTCTGCGCTCTTTCTTTCTCTCTCTGCGCTCTTTCTTTCTCTCTCTCTGCGCTCTTTCTTTCTCTCTCTTTCTGCGCTCTTTCTTTCTCTCTCTCTCTCTCTCTCTCTCTCTGCGCTCTTTCTTTCTCTCTCTGCGCTCTTTCTTCCTCTCTCTCTGCGCTCTTTCTTTCTTTCTTTCTCTCTCTCTGCGCTCTTTTTTTCTCTCTGCGCTCTTTCTTTCTTTCTCTCTGCGCTCTCTCTCTCTGCGCTCTCTCTCTCTGCGCTCTCTCTCTCTGCGCTCTTTCTCTCTCTGCGCTCTTTCTCTCTCTGTGCTTTCTCTCTTTTTCTCTCTCTGCGCTCTTTCTCTCTCTCTCTCTCTCTGCGCTCTTTCTCTCTCTCTGCGCTCTTTCTTTCTCTCTGCGCTATTTCTTTCTCTTTCTCTCTCTACGCTCTTTCTTTCTCCTTGCGCTCTTTCTTTCTCTTTGCGCTCTCTTTTTCTCTGTGTGCTCTCTCTCTGCGCTCTCTATCTGCGCTCTTTCTTTCTCTCTCTCTGCGCTCTTTCTTTCTCTCTCTCTGAGCTCTCTCTCTCTCTGCGCTCTCTCTCTGCGCTCTTTCTTTCTCTCTCTGCGCTCTTTCTTTCTCTCCCTGCGCTCTCTCTCTCTGCGCTCTTTCTCTCTCTGCGCTCTTTCTCTCTCTGCGCTCTTTCTCTCTCTGTGCTCTCTCTCTCTGCGCTCTCTCTCTCTGCGCTCTCTCTCTCTGCGCTCTCTCTCTCTGCGCTCTCTCTCTCTGCGCTCTTTCTCTCTCTGTGCTTTCTCTTTCTTTCTCTCTCTGCGCTCTTTCTCTCTCTCTCTCTGCGCTCTTTCTCTCTCTCTCTGCGCTCTTTCTTTCTCTCTGCGCTATTTCTTTCTCTTTCTCTCTCTGCGCTCTCTCTCTCTCTGCGCTCTCTCTCTCTCTCTGCGCTCTCTCTCTCTCTCTGCGCTCTTTCTTTCTCTCTCTCTGCGCTCTTTCTTTCTCTCTCTGCGCTCTTTCTTTCTCTCTCTCTGCGCTCTTTCTTTCTCTCTCTCTCTGCGCTCTTTCTTTCTTTCTCTCTCTCTCTCTCTCTGCGCTCTTTCTTTCTCTCTCTGCGCTCTTTCTTCCTCTCTCTCTGCGCTCTTTCTTTATCTCTCTCTCTCTGCGCTCTTTTTTTCTCTCTGCGCTCTTTCTTTCTCTCTGCGCTCTTTCTCTCTCTCTCTCTGCGCTCTTTCTTTCTTTCTCTCTGCGCTCTTTCTTTCTCTCTCTGCGCTCTCTCTCTGCGCTCTTTCTCTCTCTGCGCTCTTTCTCTCTCTGTGCTTTCTCTCTCTTTCTCTCTCTGCGCTCTTTCTCTCTCTCTCTCTGCGCTCTTTCTCTCTCTCAGCGCTCTTTCTTTCTCTCTGCGCTATTTCTTTCTCTTTCTCTCTCTGCGCTCTCTCTTTCTCTCTGCGCTCTCTCTCTCTCTACGCTCTTTCTTTCTCCTTGCGCTCTTTCTTTGGTGTATAAGGGTATATATATAAATATATTTTATGCACTGTATATGAGCTGGCGATTTCTAAGTCTGTGGTTCCGAGAGGGGGTAACCAGGCTCACTAATAAAGGTCAAGCCACTTGGCTGCCAGAATGCCCTGCTTTAGCACAGACCAGAAAGGCATTGTGATAAGCGTATCCCCGGTATAGTCAGGGGTTAATGGGAGTTGTCCCCGTCCCCCCAGTATACGCCCAGAACCATGGACCCGGTACTTGTGGTTCGGACTATCTCCAACCAGCCATAATGTTGTGAGAGTGAAATTATGTCTAAGTCCAGCTTTGGTACATTAGAAGCAACTCTGAAACTTAACCTAAGCGTTTTTCGAAGCTACTTTTTGGCTAACTTTTTATAGGAAGGTCTAGGAGCTCTGAAAATGAACGTGCGCGTCTTTCACTCTTCCCGAGGGACTTAGAAGAATTTTGTGATATTTTTTATTAAAATGATGTATAAGGGTATATATATAAATATATTTTATGCACTGTATATGAGCTGGCGATTTCTAAGTCTGTGGTTCCGAGAGGGGGTAACCAGGCTCACTAATAAAGGTCAAGACACTTGGCTGCCAGAATGCCCTGCTTCAGCACAGACCAGAAAGGCATTGTGATAAGCGTATCCCCGGTATAGTCAGGAGTTAATGGGAGTCGTTCCCGTCCCCCCAGTATACGCCCAGAACCATGGACCCGGTACTTGTGGTTCGGACTGTCTCCAACCAGCCATAATGTTGTGAGAGTGAAATTATGTCTAAGTCCAGCTTTGGTACATTAGAAGCAACTCTCAAACTTAACCTAAGCGTTTTTCGAAGCTACTTTTTGGCTAACTTCTTATAGGAAGGTCTAGGAGCTCTGAAAATGAACGTGCGCGTCTTTCACTCTTCCCGAGGGACTTAGAAGAATTTTGTGATATTTTTTATTAAAATGGTGTATAAGGGTATATATATAAATATATTTCATGCACTGTATATGAGCTGGCGATTTCTAAGTCTGTGGTTCCGAGAGGGGGTAACCAGGCTCACTAATAAAGGTCAAGCCACTTGGCTGCCAGAATGCCCTGCTTCAGCACAGACCAGAAAGGCATTGTGATAAGCGTATCCCCGGTATAGTCAGGGGTTAATGGGAGTCGTTCCCGTCCCCCCAGTATACGCCCAGAACCATGGACCCGGTACTTGTGGTTCGGACTGTCTCCAACCAGCCATAATGTTGTGAGAGTGAAATTATGTCTAAGTCCAGCTTTGGTACATTACAGTAGAAGCAACTCTGAAACTTAACCTAAGCGTTTTTCGAAGCTACTTTTTGGCTAACTTCTTATAGGAAGGTCTAGGAGCTCTGAAAATAAACCTGCGCATCTTTCACTCTTTCCGAGGGACTTAGAAGAATTTTGTGATATTTTTTATTAAAATGGTGTATAAGGGTATATATATAAATATATTTTATGCACTGTATATGAGCTGGCGATTTCTAAGTCTGTGGTTCCGAGAGGGGGTAACCAGGCTCACTAATAAAGGTCAAGCCACTTGGCTGCCAGAATTCCCTGCTTCAGCACAGACCAGAAAGGCATTGTGATAAGCGTATCCCCGGTATAGTCAGGGGTTAATGGGAGTCGTTCCCGTCCCCCTAGTATACACCAAGAACCATGGACCCGGTACTTGTGGTTCGGACTGTCTCCAACCAGCCATAATGTTGTGAGAGTGAAATTATGTCTAAGTCCAGCTTTGGTACATTAGAAGCAACTCTCAAACTTAACCTAAGCGTTTTTCGAAGCTACTGTACAGTACTTTTTGGCTAACTTCTTATAGGAAGGTCTAGGAGCAATGAAAATGAACGTGCGCGTCTTTCACTCTTCCCGAGGGACTTAGAAGAATTTTGTGATATTTTTTATTAAAATGGTGTATAAGGGTATATATATAAATATATTTTATGCACTGTATATGAGCTGGCGATTTCTAAGTCTGTGGTTCCGAGAGGGGGTAACCAGGCTCACTAATAAAGGTCAAGCCACTTGGCTGCCAGAATGCCCTGCTTCAGCACAGACCAGAAAGGCATTGTGATAAGCGTATCCCCGGTATAGTCAGGGGTTAATGGGAGTCGTTCCCGTCCCCCCAGTATACGCCCAGAACCATGGACCCGGTACTTGTGGTTCGGACTGTCTCCAACCAGCCATAATGTTGTGAGAGTGAAATTATGTCTAAGTCCAGCTTTGGTACATTAGAAGCAACTCTCAAACTTAACCTAAGCGTTTTTCGAAGTTACTTTTTGGCTAACTTCTTATAGGAAGGTCTAGGAGCTCTGAAAATGAACGTGCGCGTCTTTCACTCTTCCCGAGGGACTTAGAAGAATTTTGTGATATTTTTTATTAAAATGGTGTATAAGGGTATATATATAAATATATTTTATGCACTGTATATGAGCTGGCGATTTCTAAGTCTGTGGTTCCGAGAGGGGGTAACCAGGCTCACTAATAAAGGTCAAGCCACTTGGCTGCCAGAATTCCCTGCTTCAGCACAGACCAGAAAGGCATTGTGATAAGCGTATCCCCGGTATAGTCAGGGGTTAATGGGAGTCGTTCCCGTCCCCCCAGTATACACCCAGAACCATGGACCCGGTACTTGTGGTTCGGACTGTCTCCAACCAGCCATAATGTTGTGAGAGTGAAATTATGTCTAAGTCCAGCTTTGGTACATTAGAAGCAACTCTCAAACTTAACCTAAGCGTTTTTCAAAGCTACAGTACTTTTTGGCTAACTTCTTATAGGAAGGTCTAGGAGCTCTGAAAATGAACGTGCGCATCTTTCACTCTTCCCGAGGGACTTAGAAGAATTTTGTGATATTTTTTATTAAAATGGTGTAAAAGGGTATATATATATAAATATATTTTATGCACTGTATATGAGCTGGCGATTTCTAAGTCTGTGGTTCCGAGAGGGGGTAACCAGGCTCACTAATAAAGGTCAAGCCACTTGGCTGCCAGAATGCCCTGCTTCAGCACAGACCAGAAAGGCATTGTGATAAGCGTATCCCCGGTATAGTCAGGGGTTAATGGGAGTCGTTCCCGTCCCCCCAGTATACGCCCAGAACCATGGACCCGGTACTTGTGGTTCGGACTGTCTCCAACCAGCCATAATGTTGTGAGAGTGAAATTATGTCTAAGTCCAGCTTTGGTACATTACAGTAGAAGCAACTCTCAAACTTAACCTAAGCGTTTTTCGAAGCTACTTTTTGGCTAACTTCTTATAGGAAGGTCTAGGAGCAATGAAAATGAACGTGCGCGTCTTTCACTCTTCCCGAGGGACTTAGAAGAATTTTGTGATATTTTTTATTAAAATGGTGTATAAGGGTATATATATATAAATATATTTTATGCACTGTATATGAGCTGGCGATTTCTAAGTCTGTGGTTCCGAGAGGGGGTAACCAGGCTCACTAATAAAGGTCAAGCCACTTGGCTGCCAGAATGCCCTGCTTCAGCACAGACCAGAAAGGCATTGTGATAAGCGTATCCCCGGTATAGTCAGGGGTTAATGGGAGTCGTTCCCGTCCCCCCAGTATACGCCCAGAACCATGGACCCGGTACTTGTGGTTCGGACTGTCTCCAACCAGCCATAATGTTGTGAGAGTGAAATTATGTCTAAGTCCAGCTTTGGTACATTACAGTAGAAGCAACTCTCAAACTTAACCTAAGCGTTTTTCGAAGCTACTTTTTGGCTAACTTCTTATAGGAAGGTCTAGGAGCTCTGAAAATGAACGTGCGCATCTTTCACTCTTCCCGAGGGACTTAGAAGAATTTTGTGATATTTTTTATTAAAATGGTGTATAAGGGTATATATATAGATATATTTTATGCACTGTATATGAGCTGGCGATTTCTAAGTCTGTGGTTCCGAGAGGGGGTAACCAGGCTCACTAATAAAGGTCAAGCCACTTGGCTGCCAGAATGCCCTGCTTCAGCACAGACCAGAAAGGCATTGTGATAAGCGTATCCCCGGTATAGTCAGGGGTTAATGGGAGTCGTTCCCGTCCCCCCAGTATACGCCCAGAACCATGGACCCGGTACTTGTGGTTCGGACTGTCTCCAACCAGCCATAATGTTGTGAGAGTGAAATTATGTCTAAGTCCAGCTTTGGTACATTACAGTAGAAGCAACTCTCAAACTTAACCTAAGCGTTTTTCGAAGCTACTTTTTGGCTAACTTCTTATAGGAAGGTCTAGGAGCTCTGAAAATGAACGTGCGCATCTTTCACTCTTCCCGAGGGACTTAGAAGAATTTTGTGATATTTTTTATTAAAATGGTGTATAAGGGTATATATATATAAATATATTTTATGCACTGTATATGAGCTGGCGATTTCTAAGTCTGTGGTTCCGAGAGGGGGTAACCAGGCTCACTAATAAAGGTCAAGCCACTTGGCTGCCAGAATGCCCTGCTTCAGCACAGACCAGAAAGGCATTGTGATAAGCGTATCCCCGGTATAGTCAGGGGTTAATGGGAGTCGTTCCCGTCCCCCCAGTATACGCCCAGAACCATGGACCCGGTACTTGTGGTTCGGACTGTCTCCAACCAGCCATAATGTTGTGAGAGTGAAATTATGTCTAAGTCCAGCTTTGGTACATTAGAAGCAACTCTCAAACTTAACCTAAGCGTTTTTCGAAGTTACTTTTTGGCTAACTTCTTATAGGAAGGTCTAGGAGCTCTGAAAATGAACGTGCGCGTCTTTCACTCTTCCCGAGGGACTTAGAAGAATTTTGTGATATTTTTTATTAAAATGGTGTATAAGGGTATATATACAGTATATAAATATATTTTATGCACTGTATATGAGCTGGCGATTTCTAAGTCTGTGGTTCCGAGAGGGGGTAACCAGGCTCACTAATAAAGGTCAAGCCACTTGGCTGCCAGAATGCCCTGCTTCAGCACAGACCAGAAAGGCATTGTGATAAGCGTATCCCCGGTATAGTCAGGGGTTAATGAGAGTCGTTCCCGTCCCCCCAGTATACGCCCAGAACCATGGACCCGGTACTTGTGGTTCGGACTGTCTCCAACCAGCCATAATGTTGTGAGAGTGAAATTATGTCTAAGTCCAGCTTTGGTACATTAGAAGCAACTGTCAAACTTAACCTAAGCGTTTTTCGAAGCTACTTTTTGGCTAACTTCTTATAGGAAGGTTTAGGAGCTCTGAAAATGAACGTGCGCATCTTTCACTCTTCCCGAGGGACTTAGAAGAATTTTGTGATATTTTTTATTAAAATGGTGTATAAGGGTATATATATAAATATATTTTATGCACTGTATATGAGCTGGCGATTTCTAAGTCTGTGGTTCCGAGAGGGGGTAACCAGGCTCACTAATAAAGGTCAAGCCACTTGGCTGCCAGAATGCCCTGCTTCAGCACAGACCAGAAAGGCATTGTGATAAGCGTATCCCCGGTATAGTCAGGGGTTAATGGGAGTTGTCCCCGTCCCCCCAGTATACGCCCAGAACCATGGACCCGGTACTTGTGGTTCGGACTGTCTCCAACCAGCCATAATGTTGTGAGAGTGAAATTATGTCTAAGTCCAGCTTTGGTACATTACAGTAGAAGCAACTCTGAAACTTAACCTAAGCGTTTTTCGAAGCTACTTTTTGTCTAACTTCTTATAGGAAGGTCTAGGAGCTCTGAAAATGAACGTGCGCATCTTTCACTCTTCCCGAGGGACTTAGAAGAATTTTGTGATATTTTTTATTAAAATGGTGTATAAGGGTATATATATAAATATATTTTATGCACTGTATATGAGCTGGCGATTTCTAAGTCTGTGGTTCCGAGAGGGGGTAACCAGGCTCACTAATAAAGGTCAAGCCACTTGGCTGCCAGAATTCCCTGCTTCAGCAAAGACCAGAAAGGCATTGTGATAAGCTTATCCCCGGTATAGTCAGGGGTTAATGGGAGTCGTTCCCGTCCCCCCAGTATACGCCCAGAACCATGGACCCGGTACTTGTGGTTCGGACTGTCTCCAACCAGCCATAATGTTGTGAGAGTGAAATTATGTCTAAGTCCAGCTTTGGTACATTACAGTAGAAGCAACTCTGAAACTTAACCTAAGCGTTTTTCGAAGCTACTTTTTGTCTAACTTCTTATAGGAAGGTCTAGGAGCTCTGAAAATGAACGTGCGCATCTTTCACTCTTCCCGAGGGACTTAGAAGAATTTTGTGATATTTTTTATTAAAATGGTGTATAAGGGTATATATATAAATATATTTTATGCACTGTATATGAGCTGGCGATTTCTAAGTCTGTGGTTCCGAGAGGGGGTAACCAGGCTCACTAATAAAGGTCAAGCCACTTGGCTGCCAGAATTCCCTGCTTCAGCAAAGACCAGAAAGGCATTGTGATAAGCTTATCCCCGGTATAGTCAGGGGTTAATGGGAGTCGTTCCCGTCCCCCCAGTATACGCCCAGAACCATGGACCCGGTACTTGTGGTTCGGACTGTCTCCAACCAGCGATAATGTTGTGAGAGTGAAATTATGTCTAAGTCCAGCTTTGGTACATTACAGTAGAAGCAACTCTCAAACTTAACCTAAGCGTTTTTCGAAGCTACTTTTTGGCTAACTTCTTACAGGAAGGTCTAGGAGCGCTGAAAATGAACGTGCGCATCTTTCACTCTTCCCGAGGGACATAGAAGAATTTTGTGATATTTTTTATTAAAATGTTGTATAAGGGTATATATATATAAATATATTTTATGCACTGTATATGAGCTGGCGATTTCTAAGTCTGTGGTTCCGAGAGGGGGTAACCAGGCTCACTAATAAAGGTCAAGCCACTTGGCTGCCAGAATGCCCTGCTTCAGCACAGACCAGAAAGGCATTGTGATAAGCGTATCCCCGGTATAGTCAGGGGTTAATGGGAGTCGTTCCCGTCCCCCCAGTATACGCCCAGAACCATGGACCCGGTACTTGTGGTTCGGACTGTCTCCAACCAGCCATAATGTTGTGAGAGTGAAATTATGTCTAAGTCCAGCTTTGGTACATTAGAAGCAACTCTCAAACTTAACCTAAGCGTTTTTCGAAGCTACTTTTTGGCTAACTTCTTATAGGAAGGTCTAGGAGCTCTGAAAATGAACGTGCGCATCTTTCACTCTTCCCGAGGGACTTAGAAGAATTTTGTGATATTTTTTATTAAAATGGTGTATAAGGGTATATATATAAATATATTTTATGAACTGTATATGAGCTGGCGATTTCTAAGTCTGTGGTTCCGAGAGGGGGTAACCAGGCTCACTAATAAAGGTCAAGCCACTTGGCTGCCAGAATGCCCTGCTTCAGCACAGACCAGAAAGGCATTGTGATAAGCGTATCCCCGGTATAGTCAGGGGTTAATGGGAGTCGTTCCCGTCCCCCCAGTATACGCCCAGAACCATGGACCCGGTACTTGTGGTTCGGACTGTCTCCAACCAGCCATAATGTTGTGAGAGTGAAATTATGTCTAAGTCCAGCTTTGGTACATTAGAAGCAACTCTCAAACTTAACCTAAGCGTTTTTCGAAGCTACTTTTTGGCTAACTTCTTATAGGAAGGTCTAGGAGCTCTGAAAATGAACGTGCGCATCTTTCACTCTTCCCGAGGGACTTAGAAGAATTTTGTGATATTTTTTATTAAAATGGTGTATAAGGGTATATATATATAAATATATTTTATGCACTGTATATGAGCTGGCGATTTCTAAGTCTGTGGTTCCGAGAGGGGGTAACCAGGCTCACTAATAAAGGTCAAGCCACTTGGCTGCCAGAATGCCCTGCTTCAGCACAGACCAGAAAGGCATTGTGATAAGCGTATCCCCGGTATAGTCAGGGGTTAATGGGAGTCGTTCCCGTCCCCCCAGTATACGCCCAGAACCATGGACCCGGTACTTGTGGTTCGGACTGTCTCCAACCAGCCATAATGTTGTGAGAGTGAAATTATGTCTAAGTCCAGCTTTGGTACATTACAGTAGAAGCAACTCTCAAACTTAACCTAAGCGTTTTTCGAAGCTACTTTTTGGCTAACTTCTTATAGGAAGGTCTAGGAGCTCTGAAAATGAACGTGCGCATCTTTCACTCTTCCCGAGGGACTTAGAAGAATTTTGTGATATTTTTTATTAAAATGGTGTATAAGGGTATATATATAAATATATTTTATGCACTGTATATGAGCTGGCGATTTCTAAGTCTGTGGTTCCGAGAGGGGGTAACCAGGCTCACTAATAAAGGTCAAGCCACTTGGCTGCCAGAATGCCCTGCTTCAGCACAGACCAGAAAGGCATTGTGATAAGCGTATCCCCGGTATAGTCAGGGGTTAATGGGAGTCGTTCCCGTCCCCCCAGTATACGCCCAGAACCATGGACCCGGTACTTGTGGTTCGGACTGTCTCCAACCAGCCATAATGTTGTGAGAGTGAAATTATGTCTAAGTCCAGCTTTGGTACATTAGAAGCAACTGTCAAACTTAACCTAAGCGTTTTTCGAAGCTACTTTTTGGCTAACTTCTTATAGGAAGGTTTAGGAGCTCTGAAAATGAACGTGCGCATCTTTCACTCTTCCCGAGGGACTTAGAAGAATTTTGTGATATTTTTTATTAAAATGGTGTATAAGGGTATATATATAAATATATTTTATGCACTGTATATGAGCTGGCGATTTCTAAGTCTGTGGTTCCGAGAGGGGGTAACCAGGCTCACTAATAAAGGTCAAGCCACTTGGCTGCCAGAATGCCCTGCTTCAGCACAGACCAGAAAGGCATTGTGATAAGCGTATCCCCGGTATAGTCAGGGGTTAATGGGAGTTGTCCCCGTCCCCCCAGTATACGCCCAGAACCATGGACCCGGTACTTGTGGTTCGGACTGTCTCCAACCAGCCATAATGTTGTGAGAGTGAAATTATGTCTAAGTCCAGCTTTGGTACATTACAGTAGAAGCAACTCTGAAACTTAACCTAAGCGTTTTTCGAAGCTACTTTTTGTCTAACTTCTTATAGGAAGGTCTAGGAGCTCTGAAAATGAACGTGCGCATCTTTCACTCTTCCCGAGGGACTTAGAAGAATTTTGTGATATTTTTTATTAAAATGGTGTATAAGGGTATATATATAAATATATTTTATGCACTGTATATGAGCTGGCGATTTCTAAGTCTGTGGTTCCGAGAGGGGGTAACCAGGCTCACTAATAAAGGTCAAGCCACTTGGCTGCCAGAATTCCCTGCTTCAGCAAAGACCAGAAAGGCATTGTGATAAGCTTATCCCCGGTATAGTCAGGGGTTAATGGGAGTCGTTCCCGTCCCCCCAGTATACGCCCAGAACCATGGACCCGGTACTTGTGGTTCGGACTGTCTCCAACCAGCCATAATGTTGTGAGAGTGAAATTATGTCTAAGTCCAGCTTTGGTACATTAGAAGCAACTCTCAAACTTAACCTAAGCGTTTTTCGAAGTTACTTTTTGGCTAACTTCTTATAGGAAGGTCTAGGAGCTCTGAAAATGAACGTGCGCGTCTTTCACTCTTCCCGAGGGACTTAGAAGAATTTTGTGATATTTTTTATTAAAATGGTGTAAGGGTATATATATAAATATATTTTATGCACTGTATATGAGCTGGCGATTTCTAAGTCTGTGGTTCCGAGAGGGGGTAACCAGGCTCACTAATAAAGGTCAAGCCACTTGGCTGCCAGAATTCCCTGCTTCAGCACAGACCAGAAAGGCATTGTGATAAGCGTATCCCCGGTATAGTCAGGGGTTAATGGGAGTCGTTCCCGTCCCCCCAGTATACACCCAGAACCATGGACCCGGTACTTGTGGTTCGGACTGTCTCCAACCAGCCATAATGTTGTGAGAGTGAAATTATGTCTAAGTCCAGCTTTGGTACATTAGAAGCAACTCTCAAACTTAACCTAAGCGTTTTTCGAAGCTACAGTACTTTTTGGCTAACTTCTTATAGGAAGGTCTAGGAGCTCTAAAAATGAACGTGCGCATCTTTCACTCTTCCCGAGGGACTTAGAAGAATTTTGTGATATTTTTTATTAAAATGGTGTATAAGGGTATATATATAAATATATTTTATGCACTGTATATGAGCTGGCGATTTCTAAGTCTGTGGTTCCGAGAGGGGGTAACCAGGCTCACTAATAAAGGTCAAGCCACTTGGCTGCCAGAATTCCCTGCTTCAGCAAAGACCAGAAAGGCATTGTGATAAGCTTATCCCCGGTATAGTCAGGGGTTAATGGGAGTCGTTCCCGTCCCCCCAGTATACGCCCAGAACCATGGACCCGGTACTTGTGGTTCGGACTGTCTCCAACCAGCCATAATGTTGTGAGAGTGAAATTATGTCTAAGTCCAGCTTTGGTACATTAGAAGCAACTCTCAAACTTAACCTAAGCGTTTTTCGAAGTTACTTTTTGGCTAACTTCTTATAGGAAGGTCTAGGAGCTCTGAAAATGAACGTGCGCGTCTTTCACTCTTCCCGAGGGACTTAGAAGAATTTTGTGATATTTTTTATTAAAATGGTGTAAGGGTATATATGTAAATATATTTTATGCACTGTATATGAGCTGGCGATTTCTAAGTCTGTGGTTCCGAGAGGGGGTAACCAGGCTCACTAATAAAGGTCAAGCCACTTGGCTGCCAGAATTCCCTGCTTCAGCACAGACCAGAAAGGCATTGTGATAAGCGTATCCCCGGTATAGTCAGGGGTTAATGGGAGTCGTTCCCGTCCCCCCAGTATACACCCAGAACCATGGACCCGGTACTTGTGGTTCGGACTGTCTCCAACCAGCCATAATGTTGTGAGAGTGAAATTATGTCTAAGTCCAGCTTTGGTACATTAGAAGCAACTCTCAAACTTAACCTAAGCGTTTTTCGAAGCTACAGTACTTTTTGGCTAACTTCTTATAGGAAGGTCTAGGAGCTCTGAAAATGAACGTGCGCATCTTTCACTCTTCCCGAGGGACTTAGAAGAATTTTGTGATATTTTTTATTAAAATGGTGTAAAAGGGTATATATATATAAATATATTTTATGCACTGTATATGAGCTGGCGATTTCTAAGTCTGTGGTTCCGAGAGGGGGTAACCAGGCTCACTAATAAAGGTCAAGCCACTTGGCTGCCAGAATGCCCTGCTTCAGCACAGACCAGAAAGGCATTGTGATAAGCGTATCCCCGGTATAGTCAGGGGTTAATGGGAGTCGTTCCCGTCCCCCCAGTATACGCCCAGAACCATGGACCCGGTACTTGTGGTTCGGACTGTCTCCAACCAGCCATAATGTTGTGAGAGTGAAATTATGTCTAAGTCCAGCTTTGGTACATTACAGTAGAAGCAACTCTCAAACTTAACCTAAGCGTTTTTCGAAGCTACTTTTTGGCTAACTTCTTATAGGAAGGTCTAGGAGCAATGAAAATGAACGTGCGCGTCTTTCACTCTTCCCGAGGGACTTAGAAGAATTTTGTGATATTTTTTATTAAAATGGTGTATAAGGGTATATATATATAAATATATTTTATGCACTGTATATGAGCTGGCGATTTCTAAGTCTGTGGTTCCGAGAGGGGGTAACCAGGCTCACTAATAAAGGTCAAGCCACTTGGCTGCCAGAATGCCCTGCTTCAGCACAGACCAGAAAGGCATTGTGATAAGCGTATCCCCGGTATAGTCAGGGGTTAATGGGAGTCGTTCCCGTCCCCCCAGTATACGCCCAGAACCATGGACCCGGTACTTGTGGTTCGGACTGTCTCCAACCAGCCATAATGTTGTGAGAGTGAAATTATGTCTAAGTCCAGCTTTGGTACATTACAGTAGAAGCAACTCTCAAACTTAACCTAAGCGTTTTTCGAAGCTACTTTTTGGCTAACTTCTTATAGGAAGGTCTAGGAGCTCTGAAAATGAACGTGCGCATCTTTCACTCTTCCCGAGGGACTTAGAAGAATTTTGTGATATTTTTTATTAAAATGGTGTATAAGGGTATATATATAGATATATTTTATGCACTGTATATGAGCTGGCGATTTCTAAGTCTGTGGTTCCGAGAGGGGGTAACCAGGCTCACTAATAAAGGTCAAGCCACTTGGCTGCCAGAATGCCCTGCTTCAGCACAGACCAGAAAGGCATTGTGATAAGCGTATCCCCGGTATAGTCAGGGGTTAATGGGAGTCGTTCCCGTCCCCCCAGTATACGCCCAGAACCATGGACCCGGTACTTGTGGTTCGGACTGTCTCCAACCAGCCATAATGTTGTGAGAGTGAAATTATGTCTAAGTCCAGCTTTGGTACATTACAGTAGAAGCAACTCTCAAACTTAACCTAAGCGTTTTTCGAAGCTACTTTTTGGCTAACTTCTTATAGGAAGGTCTAGGAGCTCTGAAAATGAACGTGCGCATCTTTCACTCTTCCCGAGGGACTTAGAAGAATTTTGTGATATTTTTTATTAAAATGTGTATAAGGGTATATATATATAAATATATTTTATGCACTGTATATGAGCTGGCGATTTCTAAGTCTGTGGTTCCGAGAGGGGGTAACCAGGCTCACTAATAAAGGTCAAGCCACTTGGCTGCCAGAATGCCCTGCTTCAGCACAGACCAGAAAGGCATTCTGATAAGCGTATCCCCGGTATAGTCAGGGGTTAATGGGAGTCGTTCCCGTCCCCCCAGTATACGCCCAGAACCATGGACCCGGTACTTGTGGTTCGGACTGTCTCCAACCAGCCATAATGTTGTGAGAGTGAAATTATGTCTAAGTCCAGCTTTGGTACATTACAGTAGAAGCAACTCTGAAACTTAACCTAAGCGTTTTTCGAAGCTACTTTTTGTCTAACTTCTTATAGGAAGGTCTAGGAGCTCTGAAAATGAACGTGCGCATCTTTCACTCTTCCCGAGGGACTTAGAAGAATTTTGTGATATTTTTTATTAAAATGGTGTATAAGGGTATATATATAGATATATTTTATGCACTGTATATGAGCTGGCGATTTCTAAGTCTGTGGTTCCGAGAGGGGGTAACCAGGCTCACTAATAAAGGTCAAGCCACTTGGCTGCCAGAATGCCCTGCTTCAGCACAGACCAGAAAGGCATTGTGATAAGCGTATCCCCGGTATAGTCAGGGGTTAATGGGAGTCGTTCCCGTCCCCCCAGTATACGCCCAGAACCATGGACCCGGTACTTGTGGTTCGGACTGTCTCCAACCAGCCATAATGTTGTGAGAGTGAAATTATGTCTAAGTCCAGCTTTGGTACATTACAGTAGAAGCAACTCTCAAACTTAACCTAAGCGTTTTTCGAAGCTACTTTTTGGCTAACTTCTTATAGGAAGGTCTAGGAGCTCTGAAAATGAACGTGCGCATCTTTCACTCTTCCCGAGGGACTTAGAAGAATTTTGTGATATTTTTTATTAAAATGGTGTATAAGGGTATATATATATAAATATATTTTATGCACTGTATATGAGCTGGCGATTTCTAAGTCTGTGGTTCCGAGAGGGGGTAACCAGGCTCACTAATAAAGGTCAAGCCACTTGGCTGCCAGAATGCCCTGCTTCAGCACAGACCAGAAAGGCATTGTGATAAGCGTATCCCCGGTATAGTCAGGGGTTAATGGGAGTCGTTCCCGTCCCCCCAGTATACGCCCAGAACCATGGACCCGGTACTTGTGGTTCGGACTGTCTCCAACCAGCCATAATGTTGTGAGAGTGAAATTATGTCTAAGTCCAGCTTTGGTACATTAGAAGCAACTCTCAAACTTAACCTAAGCGTTTTTCGAAGTTACTTTTTGGCTAACTTCTTATAGGAAGGTCTAGGAGCTCTGAAAATGAACGTGCGCGTCTTTCACTCTTCCCGAGGGACTTAGAAGAATTTTGTGATATTTTTTATTAAAATGGTGTATAAGGGTATATATATATAAATATATTTTATGCACTGTATATGAGCTGGCGATTTCTAAGTCTGTGGTTCCGAGAGGGGGTAACCAGGCTCACTAATAAAGGTCAAGCCACTTGGCTGCCAGAATGCCCTGCTTCAGCACAGACCAGAAAGGCATTGTGATAAGCGTATCCCCGGTATAGTCAGGGGTTAATGGGAGTCGTTCCCGTCCCCCCAGTATACGCCCAGAACCATGGACCCGGTACTTGTGGTTCGGACTGTCTCCAACCAGCCATAATGTTGTGAGAGTGAAATTATGTCTAAGTCCAGCTTTGGTACATTACAGTAGAAGCAACTCTCAAACTTAACCTAAGCGTTTTTCGAAGCTACTTTTTGGCTAACTTCTTATAGGAAGGTCTAGGAGCTCTGAAAATGAACGTGCGCATCTTTCACTCTTTCCGAGGGACTTAGAAGAATTTTGTGATATTTTTTATTAAAATGGTGTATAAGGGTATATATATATAAATATATTTTATGCACTGTATATGAGCTGGCGATTTCTAAGTCTGTGGTTCCGAGAGGGGGTAACCAGGCTCACTAATAAAGGTCAAGCCACTTGGCTGCCAGAATGCCCTGCTTCAGCACAGACCAGAAAGGCATTGTGATAAGCGTATCCCCGGTATAGTCAGGGGTTAATGGGAGTCGTTCCCGTCCCCCCAGTATACGCCCAGAACCATGGACCCGGTACTTGTGGTTCGGACTGTCTCCAACCAGCCATAATGTTGTGAGAGTGAAATTATGTCTAAGTCCAGCTTTGGTACATTAGAAGCAACTCTCAAACTTAACCTAAGCGTTTTTCGAAGTTACTTTTTGGCTAACTTCTTATAGGAAGGTCTAGGAGCTCTGAAAATGAACGTGCGCGTCTTTCACTCTTCCCGAGGGACTTAGAAGAATTTTGTGATATTTTTTATTAAAATGGTGTATAAGGGTATATATATATAAATATATTTTATGCACTGTATATGAGCTGGCGATTTCTAAGTCTGTGGTTCCGAGAGGGGGTAACCAGGCTCACTAATAAAGGTCAAGCCACTTGGCTGCCAGAATGCCCTGCTTCAGCACAGACCAGAAAGGCATTGTGATAAGCGTATCCCCGGTATAGTCAGGGGTTAATGAGAGTCGTTCCCGTCCCCCCAGTATACGCCCAGAACCATGGACCCGGTACTTGTGGTTCGGACTGTCTCCAACCAGCCATAATGTTGTGAGAGTGAAATTATGTCTAAGTCCAGCTTTGGTACATTAGAAGCAACTGTCAAACTTAACCTAAGCGTTTTTCGAAGCTACTTTTTGGCTAACTTCTTATAGGAAGGTTTAGGAGCTCTGAAAATGAACGTGCGCATCTTTCACTCTTCCCGAGGGACTTAGAAGAATTTTGTGATATTTTTTATTAAAATGGTGTATAAGGGTATATATATAAATATATTTTATGCACTGTATATGAGCTGGCGATTTCTAAGTCTGTGGTTCCGAGAGGGGGTAACCAGGCTCACTAATAAAGGTCAAGCCACTTGGCTGCCAGAATGCCCTGCTTCAGCACAGACCAGAAAGGCATTGTGATAAGCGTATCCCCGGTATAGTCAGGGGTTAATGGGAGTTGTCCCCGTCCCCCCAGTATACGCCCAGAACCATGGACCCGGTACTTGTGGTTCGGACTGTCTCCAACCAGCCATAATGTTGTGAGAGTGAAATTATGTCTAAGTCCAGCTTTGGTACATTACAGTAGAAGCAACTCTCAAACTTAACCTAAGCGTTTTTCGAAGCTACTTTTTGTCTAACTTCTTATAGGAAGGTCTAGGAGCTCTGAAAATGAACGTGCGCATCTTTCACTCTTCCCGAGGGACTTAGAAGAATTTTGTGATATTTTTTATTAAAATGGTGTATAAGGGTATATATATAAATATATTTTATGCACTGTATATGAGCTGGCGATTTCTAAGTCTGTGGTTCCGAGAGGGGGTAACCAGGCTCACTAATAAAGGTCAAGCCACTTGGCTGCCAGAATTCCCTGCTTCAGCAAAGACCAGAAAGGCATTGTGATAAGCTTATCCCCGGTATAGTCAGGGGTTAATGGGAGTCGTTCCCGTCCCCCCAGTATACGCCCAGAACCATGGACCCGGTACTTGTGGTTCGGACTGTCTCCAACCAGCCATAATGTTGTGAGAGTGAAATTATGTCTAAGTCCAGCTTTGGTACATTAGAAGCAACTCTCAAACTTAACCTAAGCGTTTTTCGAAGTTACTTTTTGGCTAACTTCTTATAGGAAGGTCTAGGAGCTCTGAAAATGAACGTACGCGTCTTTCACTCTTCCCGAGGGACTTAGAAGAATTTTGTGATATTTTTTATTAAAATGGTGTAAGGGTATATATATAAATATATTTTATGCACTGTATATGAGCTGGCGATTTCTAAGTCTGTGGTTCCGAGAGGGGGTAACCAGGCTCACTAATAAAGGTCAAGCCACTTGGCTGCCAGAATTCCCTGCTTCAGCACAGACCAGAAAGGCATTGTGATAAGCGTATCCCCGGTATAGTCAGGGGTTAATGGGAGTCGTTCCCGTCCCCCCAGTATACACCCAGAACCATGGACCCGGTACTTGTGGTTCGGACTGTCTCCAACCAGCCATAATGTTGTGAGAGTGAAATTATGTCTAAGTCCAGCTTTGGTACATTAGAAGCAACTCTCAAACTTAACCTAAGCGTTTTTCGAAGCTACAGTACTTTTTGGCTAACTTCTTATAGGAAGGTCTAGGAGCTCTGAAAATGAACGTGCGCATCTTTCACTCTTCCCGAGGGACTTAGAAGAATTTTGTGATATTTTTTATTAAAATGGTGTAAAAGGGTATATATATATAAATATATTTTATGCACTGTATATGATCTGGCGATTTCTAAGTCTGTGGTTCCGAGAGGGGGTAACCAGGCTCACTAATAAAGGTCAAGCCACTTGGCTGCCAGAATGCCCTGCTTCAGCACAGACCAGAAAGGCATTGTGATAAGCGTATCCCCGGTATAGTCAGGGGTTAATGGGAGTCGTTCCCGTCCCCCCAGTATACGCCCAGAACCATGGACCCGGTACTTGTGGTTCGGACTGTCTCCAACCAGCCATAATGTTGTGAGAGTGAAATTATGTCTAAGTCCAGCTTTGGTACATTACAGTAGAAGCAACTCTCAAACTTAACCTAAGCGTTTTTCGAAGCTACTTTTTGGCTAACTTCTTATAGGAAGGTCTAGGAGCTCTGAAAATGAACGTGCGCATCTTTCACTCTTCCCGAGGGACTTAGAAGAATTTTGTGATATTTTTTATTAAAATGGTGTATAAGGGTATATATATAGATATATTTTATGCACTGTATATGAGCTGGCGATTTCTAAGTCTGTGGTTCCGAGAGGGGGTAACCAGGCTCACTAATAAAGGTCAAGCCACTTGGCTGCCAGAATGCCCTGCTTCAGCACAGACCAGAAAGGCATTGTGATAAGCGTATCCCCGGTATAGTCAGGGGTTAATGGGAGTCGTTCCCGTCCCCCCAGTATACGCCCAGAACCATGGACCCGGTACTTGTGGTTCGGACTGTCTCCAACCAGCCATAATGTTGTGAGAGTGAAATTATGTCTAAGTCCAGCTTTGGTACATTACAGTAGAAGCAACTCTCAAACTTAACCTAAGCGTTTTTCGAAGCTACTTTTTGGCTAACTTCTTATAGGAAGGTCTAGGAGCTCTGAAAATGAACGTGCGCATCTTTCACTCTTCCCGAGGGACTTAGAAGAATTTTGTGATATTTTTTATTAAAATGGTGTATAAGGGTATATATATATAAATATATTTTATGCACTGTATATGAGCTGGCGATTTCTAAGTCTGTGGTTCCGAGAGGGGGTAACCAGGCTCACTAATAAAGGTCAAGCCACTTGGCTGCCAGAATGCCCTGCTTCAGCACAGACCAGAAAGGCATTGTGATAAGCGTATCCCCGGTATAGTCAGGGGTTAATGGGAGTCGTTCCCGTCCCCCCAGTATACGCCCAGAACCATGGACCCGGTACTTGTGGTTCGGACTGTCTCCAACCAGCCATAATGTTGTGAGAGTGAAATTATGTCTAAGTCCAGCTTTGGTATATTACAGTAGAAGCAACTCTCAAACTTAACCTAAGCGTTTTTCGAAGCTACTTTTTGGCTAACTTCTTATAGGAAGGTCTAGGAGCTCTGAAAATGAACGTGCGCATCTTTCACTCTTCCCGAGGGACTTAGAAGAATTTTGTGATATTTTTTATTAAAATGGTGTATAAGGGTATATATATATAAATATATTTTATGCACTGAATATGAGCTGGCGATTTCTAAGTCTGTGGTTCCGAGAGGGGGTAACCAGGCTCACTAATAAAGGTCAAGCCACTTGGCTGCCAGAATGCCCTGCTTCAGCACAGACCAGAAAGGCATTGTGATAAGCGTATCCCCGGTATAGTCAGGGGTTAATGGGAGTCGTTCCCGTCCCCCCAGTATACGCCCAGAACCATGGACCCGGTACTTGTGGTTCGGACTGTCTCCAACCAGCCATAATGTTGTGAGAGTGAAATTATGTCTAAGTCCAGCTTTGGTACATTAGAAGCAACTCTCAAACTTAACCTAAGCGTTTTTCGAAGTTACTTTTTGGCTAACTTCTTATAGGAAGGTCTAGGAGCTCTGAAAATGAACGTGCGCGTCTTTCACTCTTCCCGAGGGACTTAGAAGAATTTTGTGATATTTTTTATTAAAATGGTGTATAAGGGTATATATATATAAATATATTTTATGCACTGTATATGAGCTGGCGATTTCTAAGTCTGTGGTTCCGAGAGGGGGTAACCAGGCTCACTAATAAAGGTCAAGCCACTTGGCTGCCAGAATTCCCTGCTTCAGCACAGACCAGAAAGGCATTGTGATAAGCGTATCCCCGGTATAGTCAGGGGTTAATGGGAGTCGTTCCCGTCCCCCCAGTATACACCCAGAACCATGGACCCGGTACTTGTGGTTCGGACTGTCTCCAACCAGCCATAATGTTGTGAGAGTGAAATTATGTCTAAGTCCAGCTTTGGTACATTAGAAGCAACTCTCAAACTTAACCTAAGCGTTTTTCGAAGCTATAGTACTTTTTGGCTAACTTCTTATAGGAAGGTCTAGGAGCTCTGAAAATGAACGTGCGCATCTTTCACTCTTCCCGAGGGACTTAGAAGAATTTTGTGATATTTTTTATTAAAATGGTGTAAAAGGGTATATATATATAAATATATTTTATGCACTGTATATGAGCTGGCGATTTCTAAGTCTGTGGTTCCGAGAGGGGGTAACCAGGCTCACTAATAAAGGTCAAGCCACTTGGCTGCCAGAATGCCCTGCTTCAGCACAGACCAGAAAGGCATTGTGATAAGCGTATCCCCGGTATAGTCAGGGGTTAATGGGAGTCGTTCCCGTCCCCCCAGTATACGCCCAGAACCATGGACCCGGTACTTGTGGTTCGGACTGTCTCCAACCAGCCATAATGTTGTGAGAGTGAAATTATGTCTAAGTCCAGCTTTGGTACATTACAGTAGAAGCAACTCTCAAACTTAACCTAAGCGTTTTTCGAAGCTACTTTTTGGCTAACTTCTTATAGGAAGGTCTAGGAGCTCTGAAAATGAACGTGCGCATCTTTCACTCTTCCCGAGGGACTTAGAAGAATTTTGTGATATTTTTTATTAAAATGGTGTATAAGGGTATATATATAGATATATTTTATGCACTGTATATGAGCTGGCGATTTCTAAGTCTGTGGTTCCGAGAGGGGGTAACCAGGCTCACTAATAAAGGTCAAGCCACTTGGCTGCCAGAATGCCCTGCTTCAGCACAGACCAGAAAGGCATTGTGATAAGCGTATCCCCGGTATAGTCAGGGGTTAATGGGAGTCGTTCCCGTCCCCCCAGTATACGCCCAGAACCATGGACCCGGTACTTGTGGTTCGGACTGTCTCCAACCAGCCATAATGTTGTGAGAGTGAAATTATGTCTAAGTCCAGCTTTGGTACATTACAGTAGAAGCAACTCTCAAACTTAACCTAAGCGTTTTTCGAAGCTACTTTTTGGCTAACTTCTTATAGGAAGGTCTAGGAGCTCTGAAAATGAACGTGCGCATCTTTCACTCTTCCCGAGGGACTTAGAAGAATTTTGTGATATTTTTTATTAAAATGGTGTATAAGGGTATATATATATAAATATATTTTATGCACTGTATATGAGCTGGCGATTTCTAAGTCTGTGGTTCCGAGAGGGGGTAACCAGGCTCACTAATAAAGGTCAAGCCACTTGGCTGCCAGAATGCCCTGCTTCAGCACAGACCAGAAAGGCATTGTGATAAGCGTATCCCCGGTATAGTCAGGGGTTAATGGGAGTCGTTCCCGTCCCCCCAGTATACGCCCAGAACCATGGACCCGGTACTTGTGGTTCGGACTGTCTCCAACCAGCCATAATGTTGTGAGAGTGAAATTATGTCTAAGTCCAGCTTTGGTACATTACAGTAGAAGCAACTCTCAAACTTAACCTAAGCGTTTTTCGAAGCTACTTTTTGGCTAACTTCTTATAGGAAGGTCTAGGAGCTCTGAAAATGAACGTGCGCATCTTTCACTCTTCCCGAGGGACTTAGAAGAATTTTGTGATATTTTTTATTAAAATGGTGTATAAGGGTATATATATATAAATATATTTTATGCACTGTATATGAGCTGGCGATTTCTAAGTCTGTGGTTCCGAGAGGGGGTAACCAGGCTCACTAATAAAGGTCAAGCCACTTGGCTGCCAGAATGCCCTGCTTCAGCACAGACCAGAAAGGCATTGTGATAAGCGTATCCCCGGTATAGTCAGGGGTTAATGGGAGTCGTTCCCGTCCCCCCAGTATACGCCCAGAACCATGGACCCGGTACTTGTGGTTCGGACTGTCTCCAACCAGCCATAATGTTGTGAGAGTGAAATTATGTCTAAGTCCAGCTTTGGTACATTAGAAGCAACTCTCAAACTTAACCTAAGCGTTTTTCGAAGTTACTTTTTGGCTAACTTCTTATAGGAAGGTCTAGGAGCTCTGAAAATGAACGTGCGCGTCTTTCACTCTTCCCGAGGGACTTAGAAGAATTTTGTGATATTTTTTATTAAAATGGTGTATAAGGGTATATATATATAAATATATTTTATGCACTGTATATGAGCTGGCGATTTCTAAGTCTGTGGTTCCGAGAGGGGGTAACCAGGCTCACTAATAAAGGTCAAGCCACTTGGCTGCCAGAATGCCCTGCTTCAGCACAGACCAGAAAGGCATTGTGATAAGCGTATCCCCGGTATAGTCAGGGGTTAATGAGAGTCGTTCCCGTCCCCCCAGTATACGCCCAGAACCATGGACCCGGTACTTGTGGTTCGGACTGTCTCCAACCAGCCATAATGTTGTGAGAGTGAAATTATGTCTAAGTCCAGCTTTGGTACATTACAGTAGAAGCAACTCTCAAACTTAACCTAAGCGTTTTTCGAAGCTACTTTTTGGCTAACTTCTTATAGGAAGGTCTAGGAGCAATGAAAATGAACGTGCGCGTCTTTCACTCTTCCCGAGGGACTTAGAAGAATTTTGTGATATTTTTTATTAAAATGGTGTATAAGGGTATATATATAGATATATTTTATGCACTGTATATGAGCTGGCGATTTCTAAGTCTGTGGTTCCGAGAGGGGGTAACCAGGCTCACTAATAAAGGTCAAGCCACTTGGCTGCCAGAATGCCCTGCTTCAGCACAGACCAGAAAGGCATTGTGATAAGCGTATCCCCGGTATAGTCAGGGGTTAATGGGAGTCGTTCCCGTCCCCCCAGTATACGCCCAGAACCATGGACCCGGTACTTGTGGTTCGGACTGTCTCCAACCAGCCATAATGTTGTGAGAGTGAAATTATGTCTAAGTCCAGCTTTGGTACATTACAGTAGAAGCAACTCTCAAACTTAACCTAAGCGTTTTTCGAAGCTACTTTTTGGCTAACTTCTTATAGGAAGGTCTAGGAGCTCTGAAAATGAACGTGCGCATCTTTCACTCTTCCCGAGGGACTTAGAAGAATTTTGTGATATTTTTTATTAAAATGGTGTATAAGGGTATATATATATAAATATATTTTATGCACTGTATATGAGCTGGCGATTTCTAAGTCTGTGGTTCCGAGAGGGGGTAACCAGGCTCACTAATAAAGGTCAAGCCACTTGGCTGCCAGAATGCCCTGCTTCAGCACAGACCAGAAAGGCATTGTGATAAGCGTATCCCCGGTATAGTCAGGGGTTAATGGGAGTCGTTCCCGTCCCCCCAGTATACGCCCAGAACCATGGACCCGGTACTTGTGGTTCGGACTGTCTCCAACCAGCCATAATGTTGTGAGAGTGAAATTATGTCTAAGTCCAGCTTTGGTACATTACAGTAGAAGCAACTCTCAAACTTAACCTAAGCGTTTTTCGAAGCTACTTTTTGGCTAACTTCTTATAGGAAGGTCTAGGAGCTCTGAAAATGAACGTGCGCATCTTTCACTCTTCCCGAGGGACTTAGAAGAATTTTGTGATATTTTTTATTAAAATGGTGTATAAGGGTATATATATATAAATATATTTTATGCACTGTATATGAGCTGGCGATTTCTAAGTCTGTGGTTCCGAGAGGGGGTAACCAGGCTCACTAATAAAGGTCAAGCCACTTGGCTGCCAGAATGCCCTGCTTCAGCACAGACCAGAAAGGCATTGTGATAAGCGTATCCCCGGTATAGTCAGGGGTTAATGGGAGTCGTTCCCGTCCCCCCAGTATACGCCCAGAACCATGGACCCGGTACTTGTGGTTCGGACTGTCTCCAACCAGCCATAATGTTGTGAGAGTGAAATTATGTCTAAGTCCAGCTTTGGTACATTAGAAGCAACTCTCAAACTTAACCTAAGCGTTTTTCGAAGTTACTTTTTGGCTAACTTCTTATAGGAAGGTCTAGGAGCTCTGAAAATGAACGTGCGCGTCTTTCACTCTTCCCGAGGGACTTAGAAGAATTTTGTGATATTTTTTATTAAAATGGTGTATAAGGGTATATATATATAAATATATTTTATGCACTGTATATGAGCTGGCGATTTCTAAGTCTGTGGTTCCGAGAGGGGGTAACCAGGCTCACTAATAAAGGTCAAGCCACTTGGCTGCCAGAATGCCCTGCTTCAGCACAGACCAGAAAGGCATTGTGATAAGCGTATCCCCGGTATAGTCAGGGGTTAATGAGAGTCGTTCCCGTCCCCCCAGTATACGCCCAGAACCATGGACCCGGTACTTGTGGTTCGGACTGTCTCCAACCAGCCATAATGTTGTGAGAGTGAAATTATGTCTAAGTCCAGCTTTGGTACATTACAGTAGAAGCAACTCTCAAACTTAACCTAAGCGTTTTTCGAAGCTACTTTTTGGCTAACTTCTTATAGGAAGGTCTAGGAGCAATGAAAATGAACGTGCGCGTCTTTCACTCTTCCCGAGGGACTTAGAAGAATTTTGTGATATTTTTTATTAAAATGGTGTATAAGGGTATATATATAGATATATTTTATGCACTGTATATGAGCTGGCGATTTCTAAGTCTGTGGTTCCGAGAGGGGGTAACCAGGCTCACTAATAAAGGTCAAGCCACTTGGCTGCCAGAATGCCCTGCTTCAGCACAGACCAGAAAGGCATTGTGATAAGCGTATCCCCGGTATAGTCAGGGGTTAATGGGAGTCGTTCCCGTCCCCCCAGTATACGCCCAGAACCATGGACCCGGTACTTGTGGTTCGGACTGTCTCCAACCAGCCATAATGTTGTGAGAGTGAAATTATGTCTAAGTCCAGCTTTGGTACATTACAGTAGAAGCAACTCTCAAACTTAACCTAAGCGTTTTTCGAAGCTACTTTTTGGCTAACTTCTTATAGGAAGGTCTAGGAGCTCTGAAAATGAACGTGCGCATCTTTCACTCTTCCCGAGGGACTTAGAAGAATTTTGTGATATTTTTTATTAAAATGGTGTATAAGGGTATATATATATAAATATATTTTATGCACTGTATATGAGCTGGCGATTTCTAAGTCTGTGGTTCCGAGAGGGGGTAACCAGGCTCACTAATAAAGGTCAAGCCACTTGGCTGCCAGAATGCCCTGCTTCAGCACAGACCAGAAAGGCATTGTGATAAGCGTATCCCCGGTATAGTCAGGGGTTAATGGGAGTCGTTCCCGTCCCCCCAGTATACGCCCAGAACCATGGACTCGGTACTTGTGGTTCGGACTGTCTCCAACCAGCCATAATGTTGTGAGAGTGAAATTATGTCTAAGTCCAGCTTTGGTACATTAGAAGCAACTCTCAAACTTAACCTAAGCGTTTTTCGAAGTTACTTTTTGGCTAACTTCTTATAGGAAGGTCTAGGAGCTCTGAAAATGAACGTGCGCGTCTTTCACTCTTCCCGAGGGACTTAGAAGAATTTTGTGATATTTTTTATTAAAATGGTGTATAAGGGTATATATATATAAATATATTTTATGCACTGTATATGAGCTGGCGATTTCTAAGTCTGTGGTTCCGAGAGGGGGTAACCAGGCTCACTAATAAAGGTCAAGCCACTTGGCTGCCAGAATGCCCTGCTTCAGCACAGACCAGAAAGGCATTGTGATAAGCGTATCCCCGGTATAGTCAGGGGTTAATGAGAGTCGTTCCCGTCCCCCCAGTATACGCCCAGAACCATGGACCCGGTACTTGTGGTTCGGACTGTCTCCAACCAGCCATAATGTTGTGAGAGTGAAATTATGTCTAAGTCCAGCTTTGGTACATTACAGTAGAAGCAACTCTCAAACTTAACCTAAGTGTTTTTCGAAGCTACTTTTTGGCTAACTTCTTATAGGAAGGTCTAGGAGCTCTGAAAATGAACGTGCGCATCTTTCATTCTTCCCGAGGGACTTAGAAGAATTTTGTGATATTTTTTATTAAAATGGTGTATAAGGGTATATATATAAATATATTTTATGCACTGTATATGAGCTGGCGATTTCTAAGTCTGTGGTTCCGAGAGGGGGTAACCAGGCTCACTAATAAAGGTCAAGCCACTTGGCTGCCAGAATGCCCTGCTTCAGCACAGACCAGAAAGGCATTGTGATAAGCGTATCCCCGGTATAGTCAGGGGTTAATGGGAGTCGTTCCCGTCCCCCCAGTATACGCCCAGAACCATGGACCCGGTACTTGTGGTTCGGACTGTCTCCAACCAGCCATAATGTTGTGAGAGTGAAATTATGTCTAAGTCCAGCTTTGGTACATTAGAAGCAACTGTCAAACTTAACCTAAGCGTTTTTCGAAGCTACTTTTTGGCTAACTTCTTATAGGAAGGTTTAGGAGCTCTGAAAATGAACGTGCGCATCTTTCACTCTTCCCGAGGGACTTAGAAGAATTTTGTGATATTTTTTATTAAAATGGTGTATAAGGGTATATATATAAATATATTTTATGCACTGTATATGAGCTGGCGATTTCTAAGTCTGTGGTTCCGAGAGGGGGTAACCAGGCTCACTAATAAAGGTCAAGCCACTTGGCTGCCAGAATGCCCTGCTTCAGCACAGACCAGAAAGGCATTGTGATAAGCGTATCCCCGGTATAGTCAGGGGTTAATGGGAGTTGTCCCCGTCCCCCCAGTATACGCCCAGAACCATGGACCCGGTACTTGTGGTTCGGACTGTCTCCAACCAGCCATAATGTTGTGAGAGTGAAATTATGTCTAAGTCCAGCTTTGGTACATTACAGTAGAAGCAACTCTGAAACTTAACCTAAGCGTTTTTCGAAGCTACTTTTTGACTAACTTCTTATAGGAAGGTCTAGGAGCTCTGAAAATGAACGTGCGCATCTTTCACTCTTCCCGAGGGACTTAGAAGAATTTTGTGATATTTTTTATTAAAATGGTGTATAAGGGTATATATATAAATATATTTTATGCACTGTATATGAGCTGGCGATTTCTAAGTCTGTGGTTCCGAGAGGGGGTAACCAGGCTCACTAATAAAGGTCAAGCCACTTGGCTGCCAGAATTCCCTGCTTCAGCAAAGACCAGAAAGGCATTGTGATAAGCTTATCCCCGGTATAGTCAGGGGTTAATGGGAGTCGTTCCCGTCCCCCCAGTATACGCCCAGAACCATGGACCCGGTACTTTTGGTTCGGACTGTCTCCAACCAGCGATAATGTTGTGAGAGTGAAATTATGTCTAAGTCCAGCTTTGGTACATTACAGTAGAAGCAACTCTCAAACTTAACCTAAGCGTTTTTCGAAGCTACTTTTTGGCTAACTTCTTATAGGAAGGTCTAGGAGCGCTGAAAATGAACGTGCGCATCTTTCACTCTTCCCGAGGGACTTAGAAGAATTTTGTGATATTTTTTATTAAAATGGTGTATAAGGGTATATATATATAAATATATTTTATGCACTGTATATGAGCTGGCGATTTCTAAGTCTGTGGTTCCGAGAGGGGGTAACCAGGCTCACTAATAAAGGTCAAGCCACTTGGCTGCCAGAATGTACTGCTTCAGCACAGACCAGAAAGGCATTGTGATAAGCGTATCCCCGGTATAGTCAGGGGTTAATGGGAGTCGTTCCCGTCCCCCCAGTATACGCCCAGAACCATGGACCCGGTACTTGTGGTTCGGACTGTCTCCAACCAGCCATAATGTTGTGAGAGTGAAATTATGTCTAAGTCCAGCTTTGGTACATTACAGTAGAAGCAACTCTCAAACTTAACCTAAGCGTTTTTCGAAGCTACTTTTTGGCTAACTTCTTATAGGAAGGTCTAGGAGCTCTGAAAATGAACGTGCGCATCTTTCACTCTTCCCGAGGGACATAGAAGAATTTTGTGATATTTTTTATTAAAATGTTGTATAAGGGTATATATATATAAATATATTTTATGCACTGTATATGAGCTGGCGATTTCTAAGTCTGTGGTTCCGAGAGGGGGTAACCAGGCTCACTAATAAAGGTCAAGCCACTTGGCTGCCAGAATGCCCTGCTTCAGCACAGACCAGAAAGGCATTGTGATAAGCGTATCCCCGGTATAGTCAGGGGTTAATGGGAGTCGTTCCCGTCCCCCCAGTATACGCCCAGAACCATGGACCCGGTACTTGTGGTTCGGACTGTCTCCAACCAGCCATAATGTTGTGAGAGTGAAATTATGTCTAAGTCCAGCTTTGGTACATTAGAAGCAACTCTCAAACTTAACCTAAGCGTTTTTCGAAGCTACTTTTTGGCTAACTTCTTATAGGAAGGTCTAGGAGCTCTGAAAATGAACGTGCGCATCTTTCACTCTTCCCGAGGGACTTAGAAGAATTTTGTGATATTTTTTATTAAAATGGTGTATAAGGGTATATATATATAAATATATTTTATGCACTGTATATGAGCTGGCGATTTCTAAGTCTGTGGTTCCGAGAGGGGGTAACCAGGCTCACTAATAAAGGTCAAGCCACTTGGCTGCCAGAATGCCCTGCTTCAGCACAGACCAGAAAGGCATTGTGATAAGCGTATCCCCGGTATAGTCAGGGGTTAATGGGAGTCGTTCCCGTCCCCCCAGTATACGCCCAGAACCATGGACCCGGTACTTGTGGTTCGGACTGTCTCCAACCAGCCATAATGTTGTGAGAGTGAAATTATGTCTAAGTCCAGCTTTGGTACATTACAGTAGAAGCAACTCTCAAACTTAACCTAAGCGTTTTTCGAAGCTACTTTTTGGCTAACTTCTTATAGGAAGGTCTAGGAGCTCTGAAAATGAACGTGCGCATCTTTCACTCTTCCCGAGGGACTTAGAAGAATTTTGTGATATTTTTTATTAAAATGGTGTATAAGGGTATATATATAAATATATTTTATGCACTGTATATGAGCTGGCGATTTCTAAGTCTGTGGTTCCGAGAGGGGGTAACCAGGCTCACTAATAAAGGTCAAGCCACTTGGCTGCCAGAATGCCCTGCTTCAGCACAGACCAGAAAGGCATTGTGATAAGCGTATCCCCGGTATAGTCAGGGGTTAATGGGAGTCGTTCCCGTCCCCCCAGTATACGCCCAGAACCATGGACCCGGTACTTGTGGTTCGGACTGTCTCCAACCAGCCATAATGTTGTGAGAGTGAAATTATGTCTAAGTCCAGCTTTGGTACATTAGAAGCAACTGTCAAACTTAACCTAAGCGTTTTTCGAAGCTACTTTTTGGCTAACTTCTTATAGGAAGGTTTAGGAGCTCTGAAAATGAACGTGCGCATCTTTCACTCTTCCCGAGGGACTTAGAAGAATTTTGTGATATTTTTTATTAAAATGGTGTATAAGGGTATATATATAAATATATTTTATGCACTGTATATGAGCTGGCGATTTCTAAGTCTGTGGTTCCGAGAGGGGGTAACCAGGCTCACTAATAAAGGTCAAGCCACTTGGCTGCCAGAATGCCCTGCTTCAGCACAGACCAGAAAGGCATTGTGATAAGCGTATCCCCGGTATAGTCAGGGGTTAATGGGAGTTGTCCCCGTCCCCCCAGTATACGCCCAGAACCATGGACCCGGTACTTGTGGTTCGGACTGTCTCCAACCAGCCATAATGTTGTGAGAGTGAAATTATGTCTAAGTCCAGCTTTGGTACATTACAGTAGAAGCAACTCTGAAACTTAACCTAAGCGTTTTTCGAAGCTACTTTTTGTCTAACTTCTTATAGGAAGGTCTAGGAGCTCTGAAAATGAACGTGCGCATCTTTCACTCTTCCCGAGGGACTTAGAAGAATTTTGTGATATTTTTTATTAAAATGGTGTATAAGGGTATATATATAAATATATTTTATGCACTGTATATGAGCTGGCGATTTCTAAGTCTGTGGTTCCGAGAGGGGGTAACCAGGCTCACTAATAAAGGTCAAGCCACTTGGCTGCCAGAATTCCCTGCTTCAGCAAAGACCAGAAAGGCATTGTGATAAGCTTATCCCCGGTATAGTCAGGGGTTAATGGGAGTCGTTCCCGTCCCCCCAGTATACGCCCAGAACCATGGACCCGGTACTTGTGGTTCGGACTGTCTCCAACCAGCCATAATGTTGTGAGAGTGAAATTATGTCTAAGTCCAGCTTTGGTACATTAGAAGCAACTCTCAAACTTAACCTAAGCGTTTTTCGAAGTTACTTTTTGGCTAACTTCTTATAGGAAGGTCTAGGAGCTCTGAAAATGAACGTGCGCGTCTTTCACTCTTCCCGAGGGACTTAGAAGAATTTTGTGATATTTTTTATTAAAATGGTGTAAGGGTATATATATAAATATATTTTATGCACTGTATATGAGCTGGCGATTTCTAAGTCTGTGGTTCCGAGAGGGGGTAACCAGGCTCACTAATAAATTTCAAGCCACTTGGCTGCCAGAATGCCCTGCTTCAGCACAGACCAGAAAGGCATTGTGATAAGCGTATCCCCGGTATAGTCAGGGGTTAATGGGAGTCGTTCCCGTCCCCCCAGTATACGCCCAGAACCATGGACCCGGTACTTGTGGTTCGGACTGTCTCCAACCAGCCATAATGTTGTGAGAGTGAAATTATGTCTAAGTCCAGCTTTGGTACATTACAGTAGAAGCAACTCTCAAACTTAACCTAAGCGTTTTTCGAAGCTACTTTTTGGCTAACTTCTTATAGGAAGGTCTAGGAGCTCTGAAAATGAACGTGCGCATCTTTCACTCTTCCCGAGGGACTTAGAAGAATTTTGTGATATTTTTTATTAAAATGGTGTATAAGGGTATATATATATAAATATATTTTATGCACTGTATATGAGCTGGCGATTTCTAAGTCTGTGGTTCCGAGAGGGGGTAACCAGGCTCACTAATAAAGGTCAAGCCACTTGGCTGCCAGAATGCCCTGCTTCAGCACAGACCAGAAAGGCATTGTGATAAGCGTATCCCCGGTATAGTCAGGGGTTAATGGGAGTCGTTCCCGTCCCCCCAGTATACGCCCAGAACCATGGACCCGGTACTTGTGGTTCGGACTGTCTCCAACCAGCCATAATGTTGTGAGAGTGAAATTATGTCTAAGTCCAGCTTTGGTACATTACAGTAGAAGCAACTCTGAAACTTAACCTAAGCGTTTTTCGAAGCTACTTTTTGTCTAACTTCTTATAGGAAGGTCTAGGAGCTCTGAAAATGAACGTGCGCATCTTTCACTCTTCCCGAGGGACTTAGAAGAATTTTGTGATATTTTTTATTAAAATGGTGTATAAGGGTATATATATAAATATATTTTATGCACTGTATATGAGCTGGCGATTTCTAAGTCTGTGGTTCCGAGAGGGGGTAACCAGGCTCACTAATAAAGGTCAAGCCACTTGGCTGCCAGAATTCCCTGCTTCAGCAAAGACCAGAAAGGCATTGTGATAAGCTTATCCCCGGTATAGTCAGGGGTTAATGGGAGTCGTTCCCGTCCCCCCAGTATACGCCCAGAACCATGGACCCGGTACTTGTGGTTCGGACTGTCTCCAACCAGCCATAATGTTGTGAGAGTGAAATTATGTCTAAGTCCAGCTTTGGTACATTAGAAGCAACTCTCAAACTTAACCTAAGCGTTTTTCGAAGTTACTTTTTGGCTAACTTCTTATAGGAAGGTCTAGGAGCTCTGAAAATGAACGTGCGCGTCTTTCACTCTTCCCGAGGGACTTAGAAGAATTTTGTGATATTTTTTATTAAAATGGTGTAAGGGTATATATATAAATATATTTTATGCACTGTATATGAGCTGGCGATTTCTAAGTCTGTGGTTCCGAGAGGGGGTAACCAGGCTCACTAATAAAGGTCAAGCCACTTGGCTGCCAGAATGCCCTGCTTCAGCACAGACCAGAAAGGCATTGTGATAAGCGTATCCCCGGTATAGTCAGGGGTTAATGGGAGTCGTTCCCGTCCCCCCAGTATACGCCCAGAACCATGGACCCGGTACTTGTGGTTTGGACTGTCTCCAACCAGCCATAATGTTGTGAGAGTGAAATTATGTCTAAGTCCAGCTTTGGTACATTACAGTAGAAGCAACTCTCAAACTTAACCTAAGCGTTTTTCGAAGCTACTTTTTGGCTAACTTCTTATAGGAAGGTTTAGGAGCTCTGAAAATGAACGTGCGCATCTTTCACTCTTCCCGAGGGACTTAGAAGAATTTTGTGATATTTTTTATTAAAATGGTGTATAAGGGTATATATATAAATATATTTTATGCACTGTATATGAGCTGGCGATTTCTAAGTCTGTGGTTCCGAGAGGGGGTAACCAGGCTCACTAATAAAGGTCAAGCCACTTGGCTGCCAGAATTCCCTGCTTCAGCAAAGACCAGAAAGGCATTGTGATAAGCTTATCCCCGGTATAGTCAGGGGTTAATGGGAGTCGTTCCCGTCCCCCCAGTATACGCCCAGAACCATGGACCCGGTACTTGTGGTTCGGACTGTCTCCAACCAGCCATAATGTTGTGAGAGTGAAATTATGTCTAAGTCCAGCTTTGGTACATTAGAAGCAACTCTCAAACTTAACCTAAGCGTTTTTCGAAGTTACTTTTTGGCTAACTTCTTATAGGAAGGTCTAGGAGATCTGAAAATGAACGTGCGCGTCTTTCACTCTTCCCGAGGGACTTAGAAGAATTTTGTGATATTTTTTATTAAAATGGTGTAAGGGTATATATATAAATATATTTTATGCACTGTATATGAGCTGGCGATTTCTAAGTCTGTGGTTCCGAGAGGGGGTAACCAGGCTCACTAATAAAGGTCAAGCCACTTGGCTGCCAGAATGCCCTGCTTCAGCACAGACCAGAAAGGCATTGTGATAAGCGTATCCCCGGTATAGTCAGGGGTTAATGGGAGTCGTTCCCGTCCCCCCAGTATACGCCCAGAACCATGGACCCGGTACTTGTGGTTCGGACTGTCTCCAACCAGCCATAATGTTGTGAGAGTGAAATTATGTCTAAGTCCAGCTTTGGTACATTACAGTAGAAGCAACTCTCAAACTTAACCTAAGCGTTTTTCGAAGCTACTTTTTGGCTAACTTCTTATAGGAAGGTCTAGGAGCTCTGAAAATGAACGTGCGCATCTTTCACTCTTCCCGAGGGACTTACAGTAGAAGAATTTTGTGATATTTTTTATTAAAATGGTGTATAAGGGTATATATATAAATATATTTTATGCACTGTATATGAGCTGGCGATTTCTAAGTCTGTGGTTCCGAGAGGGGGTAACCAGGCTCACTAATAAAGGTCAAGCCACTTGGCTGCCAGAATGCCCTGCTTCAGCACAGACCAGAAAGGCATTGTGATAAGCGTATCCCCGGTATAGTCAGGGGTTAATGGGAGTCGTTCCCGTCCCCCCAGTATACGCCCAGAACCATGGACCCGGTACTTGTGGTTCGGACTGTCTCCAACCAGCCATAATGTTGTGAGAGTGAAATTATGTCTAAGTCCAGCTTTGGTACATTAGAAGCAACTGTCAAACTTAACCTAAGCGTTTTTCGAAGCTACTTTTTGGCTAACTTCTTATAGGAAGGTTTAGGAGCTCTGAAAATGAACGTGCGCATCTTTCACTCTTCCCGAGGGACTTAGAAGAATTTTGTGATATTTTTTATTAAAATGGTGTATAAGGGTATATATATAAATATTTTTTATGCACTGTATATGAGCTGGCGATTTCTAAGTCTGTGGTTCCGAGAGGGGGTAACCAGGCTCACTAATAAAGGTCAAGCCACTTGGCTGCCAGAATGCCCTGCTTCAGCACAGACCAGAAAGGCATTGTGATAAGCGTATCCCCGGTATAGTCAGGGGTTAATGGGAGTTGTCCCCGTCCCCCCAGTATACGCCCAGAACCATGGACCCGGTACTTGTGGTTCGGACTGTCTCCAACCAGCCATAATGTTGTGAGAGTGAAATTATGTCTAAGTCCAGCTTTGGTACATTACAGTAGAAGCAACTCTGAAACTTAACCTAAGCGTTTTTCGAAGCTACTTTTTGTCTAACTTCTTATAGGAAGGTCTAGGAGCTCTGAAAATGAACGTGCGCATCTTTCACTCTTCCCGAGGGACTTAGAAGAATTTTGTGATATTTTTTATTAAAATGGTGTATAAGGGTATATATATAAATATATTTTATGCACTGTATATGAGCTGGCGATTTCTAAGTCTGTGGTTCCGAGAGGGGGTAACCAGGCTCACTAATAAAGGTCAAGCCACTTGGTTGCCAGAATTCCCTGCTTCAGCAAAGACCAGAAAGGCATTGTGATAAGCTTATCCCCGGTATAGTCAGGGGTTAATGGGAGTCGTTCCCGTCCCCCCAGTATACGCCCAGAACCATGGACCCGGTACTTGTGGTTCGGACTGTCTCCAACCAGCCATAATGTTGTGAGAGTGAAATTATGTCTAAGTCCAGCTTTGGTACATTAGAAGCAACTCTCAAACTTAACCTAAGCGTTTTTCGAAGTTACTTTTTGGCTAACTTCTTATAGGAAGGTCTAGGAGCTCTGAAAATGAACGTGCGCGTCTTTCACTCTTCCCGAGGGACTTAGAAGAATTTTGTGATATTTTTTATTAAAATGGTGTAAGGGTATATATATAAATATATTTTATGCACTGTATATGAGCTGGCGATTTCTAAGTCTGTGGTTCCGAGAGGGGGTAACCAGGCTCACTAATAAAGGTCAAGCCACTTGGCTGCCAGAATGCCCTGCTTCAGCACAGACCAGAAAGGCATTGTGATAAGCGTATCCCCGGTATAGTCAGGGGTTAATGGGAGTCGTTCCCGTCCCCCCAGTATACGCCCAGAACCATGGACCCGGTACTTGTGGTTCGGACTGTCTCCAACCAGCCATAATGTTGTGAGAGTGAAATTATGTCTAAGTCCAGCTTTGGTACATTAGAAGCAACTCTCAAACTTAACCTAAGCGTTTTTCGAAGTTACTTTTTGGCTAACTTCTTATAGGAAGGTCTAGGAGCTCTGAAAATGAACGTGCGCGTCTTTCACTCTTCCCGAGGGACTTAGAAGAATTTTGTGATATTTTTTATTAAAATGGTGTAAGGGTATATATATAAATATATTTTATGCACTGTATATGAGCTGGCGATTTCTAAGTCTGTGGTTCCGAGAGGGGGTAACCAGGCTCACTAATAAAGGTCAAGCCACTTGGCTGCCAGAATGCCCTGCTTCAGCACAGACCAGAAAGGCATTGTGATAAGCGTATCCCCGGTATAGTCAGGGGTTAATGGGAGTCGTTCCCGTCCCCCCAGTATACGCCCAGAACCATGGACCCGGTACTTGTGGTTCGGACTGTCTCCAACCAGCCATAATGTTGTGAGAGTGAAATTATGTCTAAGTCCAGCTTTGGTACATTACAGTAGAAGCAACTCTCAAACTTAACCTAAGCGTTTTTCGAAGCTACTTTTTGGCTAACTTCTTATAGGAAGGTCTAGGAGCTCTGAAAATAAACCTGCGCATCTTTCACTCTTTCCTAGGGACTTAGAAGAATTTTGTGATATTTCTTATTAAAATGGTGTATAAGGGTATATATATATAAATATATTTTATGCACTGTATATGAGCTGGCGATTTCTAAGTCTGTGGTTCCGAGAGGGGGTAACCAGGCTCACTAATAAAGGTCAAGCCACTTGGCTGCCAGAATGCCCTGCTTCAGCACAGACCAGAAAGGCATTGTGATAAGCGTATCCCCGGTATAGTCAGGGGTTAATGGGAGTCGTTCCCGTCCCCCCAGTATACGCCCAGAACCATGGACCCGGTACTTGTGGTTCGGACTGTCTCCAACCAGCCATAATGTTGTGAGAGTGAAATTATGTCTAAGTCCAGCTTTGGTACATTAGAAGCAACTGTCAAACTTAACCTAAGCGTTTTTCGAAGCTACTTTTTGGCTAACTTCTTATAGGAAGGTTTAGGAGCTCTGAAAATGAACGTGCGCATCTTTCACTCTTCCCGAGGGACTTAGAAGAATTTTGTGATATTTTTTATTAAAATGGTGTATAAGGGTATATATATAGATATATTTTATGCACTGTATATGAGCTGGCGATTTCTAAGTCTGTGGTTCCGAGAGGGGGTAACCAGGCTCACTAATAAAGGTCAAGCCACTTGGCTGCCAGAATTCCCTGCTTCAGCAAAGACCAGAAAGGCATTGTGATAAGCTTATCCCCGGTATAGTCAGGGGTTAATGGGAGTCGTTCCCGTCCCCCCAGTATACGCCCAGAACCATGGACCCGGTACTTGTGGTTCGGACTGTCTCCAACCAGCCATAATGTTGTGAGAGTGAAATTATGTCTAAGTCCAGCTTTGGTACATTAGAAGCAACTCTCAAACTTAACCTAAGCGTTTTTCGAAGTTACTTTTTGGCTAACTTCTTATAGGAAGGTCTAGGAGCTCTGAAAATGAACGTGCGCGTCTTTCACTCTTCCCGAGGGACTTAGAAGAATTTTGTGATATTTTTTATTAAAATGGTGTAAGGGTATATATATAAATATATTTTATGCACTGTATATGAGCTGGCGATTTCTAAGTCTGTGGTTCCGAGAGGGGGTAACCAGGCTCACTAATAAAGGTCAAGCCACTTGGCTGCCAGAATGCCCTGCTTCAGCACAGACCAGAAAGGCATTGTGATAAGCGTATCCCCGGTATAGTCAGGGGTTAATGGGAGTCGTTCCCGTCCCCCCAGTATACGCCCAGAACCATGGACCCGGTACTTGTGGTTCGGACTGTCTCCAACCAGCCATAATGTTGTGAGAGTGAAATTATGTCTAAGTCCAGCTTTGGTACATTAGAAGCAACTCTCAAACTTAACCTAAGCGTTTTTCGAAGTTACTTTTTGGCTAACTTCTTATAGGAAGGTCTAGGAGCTCTGAAAATGAACGTGCGCGTCTTTCACTCTTCCCGAGGGACTTAGAAGAATTTTGTGATATTTTTTATTAAAATGGTGTAAGGGTATATATATAAATATATTTTATGCACTGTATATGAGCTGGCGATTTCTAAGTCTGTGGTTCCGAGAGGGGGTAACCAGGCTCACTAATAAATTTCAAGCCACTTGGCTGCCAGAATGCCCTGCTTCAGCACAGACCAGAAAGGCATTGTGATAAGCGTATCCCCGGTATAGTCAGGGGTTAATGGGAGTCGTTCCCGTCCCCCCAGTATACGCCCAGAACCATGGACCCGGTACTTGTGGTTCGGACTGTCTCCAACCAGCCATAATGTTGTGAGAGTGAAATTATGTCTAAGTCCAGCTTTGGTACATTACAGTAGAAGCAACTCTCAAACTTAACCTAAGCGTTTTTCGAAGCTACTTTTTGGCTAACTTCTTATAGGAAGGTCTAGGAGCTCTGAAAATGAACGTGCGCATCTTTCACTCTTCCCGAGGGACTTAGAAGAATTTTGTGATATTTTTTATTAAAATGGTGTATAAGGGTATATATATATAAATATATTTTATGCACTGTATATGAGCTGGCGATTTCTAAGTCTGTGGTTCCGAGAGGGGGTAACCAGGCTCACTAATAAAGGTCAAGCCACTTGGCTGCCAGAATGCCCTGCTTCAGCACAGACCAGAAAGGCATTGTGATAAGCGTATCCCCGGTATAGTCAGGGGTTAATGGGAGTCGTTCCCGTCCCCCCAGTATACGCCCAGAACCATGGACCCGGTACTTGTGGTTCGGACTGTCTCCAACCAGCCATAATGTTGTGAGAGTGAAATTATGTCTAAGTCCAGCTTTGGTACATTAGAAGCAACTCTCAAACTTAACCTAAGCGTTTTTCGAAGTTACTTTTTGGCTAACTTCTTATAGGAAGGTCTAGGAGCTCTGAAAATGAACGTGCGCGTCTTTCACTCTTCCCGAGGGACTTAGAAGAATTTTGTGATATTTTTTATTAAAATGGTGTAAGGGTATATATATAAATATATTTTATGCACTGTATATGAGCTGGCGATTTCTAAGTCTGTGGTTCCGAGAGGGGGTAACCAGGCTCACTAATAAAGGTCAAGCCACTTGGCTGCCAGAATGCCCTGCTTCAGCACAGACCAGAAAGGCATTGTGATAAGCGTATCCCCGGTATAGTCAGGGGTTAATGGGAGTCGTTCCCGTCCCCCCAGTATACGCCCAGAACCATGGACCCGGTACTTGTGGTTCGGACTGTCTCCAACCAGCCATAATGTTGTGAGAGTGAAATTATGTCTAAGTCCAGCTTTGGTACATTAGAAGCAACTCTCAAACTTAACCTAAGCGTTTTTCGAAGTTACTTTTTGGCTAACTTCTTATAGGAAGGTCTAGGAGCTCTGAAAATGAACGTGCGCGTCTTTCACTCTTCCCGAGGGACTTAGAAGAATTTTGTGATATTTTTTATTAAAATGGTGTAAGGGTATATATATAAATATATTTTATGCACTGTATATGAGCTGGCGATTTCTAAGTCTGTGGTTCCGAGAGGGGGTAACCAGGCTCACTAATAAATTTCAAGCCACTTGGCTGCCAGAATGCCCTGCTTCAGCACAGACCAGAAAGGCATTGTGATAAGCGTATCCCCGGTATAGTCAGGGGTTAATGGGAGTCGTTCCCGTCCCCCCAGTATACGCCCAGAACCATGGACCCGGTACTTGTGGTTCGGACTGTCTCCAACCAGCCATAATGTTGTGAGAGTGAAATTATGTCTAAGTCCAGCTTTGGTACATTACAGTAGAAGCAACTCTCAAACTTAACCTAAGCGTTTTTCGAAGCTACTTTTTGGCTAACTTCTTATAGGAAGGTCTAGGAGCTCTGAAAATGAACGTGCGCATCTTTCACTCTTCCCGAGGGACTTAGAAGAATTTTGTGATATTTTTTATTAAAATGGTGTATAAGGGTATATATATATAAATATATTTTATGCACTGTATATGAGCTGGCGATTTCTAAGTCTGTGGTTCCGAGAGGGGGTAACCAGGCTCACTAATAAAGGTCAAGCCACTTGGCTGCCAGAATGCCCTGCTTCAGCACAGACCAGAAAGGCATTGTGATAAGCGTATCCCCGGTATAGTCAGGGGTTAATGGGAGTCGTTCCCGTCCCCCCAGTATACGCCCAGAACCATGGACCCGGTACTTGTGGTTCGGACTGTCTCCAACCAGCCATAATGTTGTGAGAGTGAAATTATGTCTAAGTCCAGCTTTGGTACATTACAGTAGAAGCAACTCTGAAACTTAACCTAAGCGTTTTTCGAAGCTACTTTTTGTCTAACTTCTTATAGGAAGGTCTAGGAGCTCTGAAAATGAACGTGCGCATCTTTCACTCTTCCCGAGGGACTTAGAAGAATTTTGTGATATTTTTTATTAAAATGGTGTATAAGGGTATATATATAAATATATTTTATGCACTGTATATGAGCTGGCGATTTCTAAGTCTGTGGTTCCGAGAGGGGGTAACCAGGCTCACTAATAAAGGTCAAGCCACTTGGCTGCCAGAATTCCCTGCTTCAGCAAAGACCAGAAAGGCATTGTGATAAGCTTATCCCCGGTATAGTCAGGGGTTAATGGGAGTCGTTCCCGTCCCCCCAGTATACGCCCAGAACCATGGACCCGGTACTTGTGGTTCGGACTGTCTCCAACCAGCCATAATGTTGTGAGAGTGAAATTATGTCTAAGTCCAGCTTTGGTACATTAGAAGCAACTCTCAAACTTAACCTAAGCGTTTTTCGAAGTTACTTTTTGGCTAACTTCTTATAGGAAGGTCTAGGAGCTCTGAAAATGAACGTGCGCGTCTTTCACTCTTCCCGAGGGACTTAGAAGAATTTTGTGATATTTTTTATTAAAATGGTGTAAGGGTATATATATAAATATATTTTATGCACTGTATATGAGCTGGCGATTTCTAAGTCTGTGGTTCCGAGAGGGGGTAACCAGGCTCACTAATAAAGGTCAAGCCACTTGGCTGCCAGAATGCCCTGCTTCAGCACAGACCAGAAAGGCATTGTGATAAGCGTATCCCCGGTATAGTCAGGGGTTAATGGGAGTCGTTCCCGTCCCCCCAGTATACGCCCAGAACCATGGACCCGGTACTTGTGGTTTGGACTGTCTCCAACCAGCCATAATGTTGTGAGAGTGAAATTATGTCTAAGTCCAGCTTTGGTACATTACAGTAGAAGCAACTCTCAAACTTAACCTAAGCGTTTTTCGAAGCTACTTTTTGGCTAACTTCTTATAGGAAGGTCTAGGAGCTCTGAAAATGAACGTGCGCATCTTTCACTCTTCCCGAGGGACTTAGAAGAATTTTGTGATATTTTTTATTAAAATGGTGTATAAGGGTATATATATAAATATATTTTATGCACTGTATATGAGCTGGCGATTTCTAAGTCTGTGGTTCCGAGAGGGGGTAACCAGGCTCACTAATAAAGGTCAAGCCACTTGGCTGCCAGAATGCCCTGCTTCAGCACAGACCAGAAAGGCATTGTGATAAGCGTATCCCCGGTATAGTCAGGGGTTAATGGGAGTCGTTCCCGTCCCCCCAGTATACGCCCAGAACCATGGACCCGGTACTTGTGGTTCGGACTGTCTCCAACCAGCCATAATGTTGTGAGAGTGAAATTATGTCTAAGTCCAGCTTTGGTACATTAGAAGCAACTGTCAAACTTAACCTAAGCGTTTTTCGAAGCTACTTTTTGGCTAACTTCTTATAGGAAGGTTTAGGAGCTCTGAAAATGAACGTGCGCATCTTTCACTCTTCCCGAGGGACTTAGAAGAATTTTGTGATATTTTTTATTAAAATGGTGTATAAGGGTATATATATAAATATATTTTATGCACTGTATATGAGCTGGCGATTTCTAAGTCTGTGGTTCCGAGAGGGGGTAACCAGGCTCACTAATAAAGGTCAAGCCACTTGGCTGCCAGAATTCCCTGCTTCAGCAAAGACCAGAAAGGCATTGTGATAAGCTTATCCCCGGTATAGTCAGGGGTTAATGGGAGTCGTTCCCGTCCCCCCAGTATACGCCCAGAACCATGGACCCGGTACTTGTGGTTCGGACTGTCTCCAACCAGCCATAATGTTGTGAGAGTGAAATTATGTCTAAGTCCAGCTTTGGTACATTAGAAGCAACTCTCAAACTTAACCTAAGCGTTTTTCGAAGTTACTTTTTGGCTAACTTCTTATAGGAAGGTCTAGGAGATCTGAAAATGAACGTGCGCGTCTTTCACTCTTCCCGAGGGACTTAGAAGAATTTTGTGATATTTTTTATTAAAATGGTGTAAGGGTATATATATAAATATATTTTATGCACTGTATATGAGCTGGCGATTTCTAAGTCTGTGGTTCCGAGAGGGGGTAACCAGGCTCACTAATAAAGGTCAAGCCACTTGGCTGCCAGAATGCCCTGCTTCAGCACAGACCAGAAAGGCATTGTGATAAGCGTATCCCCGGTATAGTCAGGGGTTAATGGGAGTCGTTCCCGTCCCCCCAGTATACGCCCAGAACCATGGACCCGGTACTTGTGGTTCGGACTGTCTCCAACCAGCCATAATGTTGTGAGAGTGAAATTATGTCTAAGTCCAGCTTTGGTACATTACAGTAGAAGCAACTCTCAAACTTAACCTAAGCGTTTTTCGAAGCTACTTTTTGGCTAACTTCTTATAGGAAGGTCTAGGAGCTCTGAAAATGAACGTGCGCATCTTTCACTCTTCCCGAGGGACTTACAGTAGAAGAATTTTGTGATATTTTTTATTAAAATGGTGTATAAGGGTATATATATAAATATATTTTATGCACTGTATATGAGCTGGCGATTTCTAAGTCTGTGGTTCCGAGAGGGGGTAACCAGGCTCACTAATAAAGGTCAAGCCACTTGGCTGCCAGAATGCCCTGCTTCAGCACAGACCAGAAAGGCATTGTGATAAGCGTATCCCCGGTATAGTCAGGGGTTAATGGGAGTCGTTCCCGTCCCCCCAGTATACGCCCAGAACCATGGACCCGGTACTTGTGGTTCGGACTGTCTCCAACCAGCCATAATGTTGTGAGAGTGAAATTATGTCTAAGTCCAGCTTTGGTACATTAGAAGCAACTGTCAAACTTAACCTAAGCGTTTTTCGAAGCTACTTTTTGGCTAACTTCTTATAGGAAGGTTTAGGAGCTCTGAAAATGAACGTGCGCATCTTTCACTCTTCCCGAGGGACTTAGAAGAATTTTGTGATATTTTTTATTAAAATGGTGTATAAGGGTATATATATAAATATTTTTTATGCACTGTATATGAGCTGGCGATTTCTAAGTCTGTGGTTCCGAGAGGGGGTAACCAGGCTCACTAATAAAGGTCAAGCCACTTGGCTGCCAGAATGCCCTGCTTCAGCACAGACCAGAAAGGCATTGTGATAAGCGTATCCCCGGTATAGTCAGGGGTTAATGGGAGTTGTCCCCGTCCCCCCAGTATACGCCCAGAACCATGGACCCGGTACTTGTGGTTCGGACTGTCTCCAACCAGCCATAATGTTGTGAGAGTGAAATTATGTCTAAGTCCAGCTTTGGTACATTACAGTAGAAGCAACTCTGAAACTTAACCTAAGCGTTTTTCGAAGCTACTTTTTGTCTAACTTCTTATAGGAAGGTCTAGGAGCTCTGAAAATGAACGTGCGCATCTTTCACTCTTCCCGAGGGACTTAGAAGAATTTTGTGATATTTTTTATTAAAATGGTGTATAAGGGTATATATATAAATATATTTTATGCACTGTATATGAGCTGGCGATTTCTAAGTCTGTGGTTCCGAGAGGGGGTAACCAGGCTCACTAATAAAGGTCAAGCCACTTGGTTGCCAGAATTCCCTGCTTCAGCAAAGACCAGAAAGGCATTGTGATAAGCTTATCCCCGGTATAGTCAGGGGTTAATGGGAGTCGTTCCCGTCCCCCCAGTATACGCCCAGAACCATGGACCCGGTACTTGTGGTTCGGACTGTCTCCAACCAGCCATAATGTTGTGAGAGTGAAATTATGTCTAAGTCCAGCTTTGGTACATTAGAAGCAACTCTCAAACTTAACCTAAGCGTTTTTCGAAGTTACTTTTTGGCTAACTTCTTATAGGAAGGTCTAGGAGCTCTGAAAATGAACGTGCGCGTCTTTCACTCTTCCCGAGGGACTTAGAAGAATTTTGTGATATTTTTTATTAAAATGGTGTAAGGGTATATATATAAATATATTTTATGCACTGTATATGAGCTGGCGATTTCTAAGTCTGTGGTTCCGAGAGGGGGTAACCAGGCTCACTAATAAAGGTCAAGCCACTTGGCTGCCAGAATGCCCTGCTTCAGCACAGACCAGAAAGGCATTGTGATAAGCGTATCCCCGGTATAGTCAGGGGTTAATGGGAGTCGTTCCCGTCCCCCCAGTATACGCCCAGAACCATGGACCCGGTACTTGTGGTTCGGACTGTCTCCAACCAGCCATAATGTTGTGAGAGTGAAATTATGTCTAAGTCCAGCTTTGGTACATTAGAAGCAACTCTCAAACTTAACCTAAGCGTTTTTCGAAGTTACTTTTTGGCTAACTTCTTATAGGAAGGTCTAGGAGCTCTGAAAATGAACGTGCGCGTCTTTCACTCTTCCCGAGGGACTTAGAAGAATTTTGTGATATTTTTTATTAAAATGGTGTAAGGGTATATATATAAATATATTTTATGCACTGTATATGAGCTGGCGATTTCTAAGTCTGTGGTTCCGAGAGGGGGTAACCAGGCTCACTAATAAAGGTCAAGCCACTTGGCTGCCAGAATGCCCTGCTTCAGCACAGACCAGAAAGGCATTGTGATAAGCGTATCCCCGGTATAGTCAGGGGTTAATGGGAGTCGTTCCCGTCCCCCCAGTATACGCCCAGAACCATGGACCCGGTACTTGTGGTTCGGACTGTCTCCAACCAGCCATAATGTTGTGAGAGTGAAATTATGTCTAAGTCCAGCTTTGGTACATTACAGTAGAAGCAACTCTCAAACTTAACCTAAGCGTTTTTCGAAGCTACTTTTTGGCTAACTTCTTATAGGAAGGTCTAGGAGCTCTGAAAATAAACCTGCGCATCTTTCACTCTTTCCTAGGGACTTAGAAGAATTTTGTGATATTTCTTATTAAAATGGTGTATAAGGGTATATATATATAAATATATTTTATGCACTGTATATGAGCTGGCGATTTCTAAGTCTGTGGTTCCGAGAGGGGGTAACCAGGCTCACTAATAAAGGTCAAGCCACTTGGCTGCCAGAATGCCCTGCTTCAGCACAGACCAGAAAGGCATTGTGATAAGCGTATCCCCGGTATAGTCAGGGGTTAATGGGAGTCGTTCCCGTCCCCCCAGTATACGCCCAGAACCATGGACCCGGTACTTGTGGTTCGGACTGTCTCCAACCAGCCATAATGTTGTGAGAGTGAAATTATGTCTAAGTCCAGCTTTGGTACATTAGAAGCAACTGTCAAACTTAACCTAAGCGTTTTTCGAAGCTACTTTTTGGCTAACTTCTTATAGGAAGGTTTAGGAGCTCTGAAAATGAACGTGCGCATCTTTCACTCTTCCCGAGGGACTTAGAAGAATTTTGTGATATTTTTTATTAAAATGGTGTATAAGGGTATATATATAGATATATTTTATGCACTGTATATGAGCTGGCGATTTCTAAGTCTGTGGTTCCGAGAGGGGGTAACCAGGCTCACTAATAAAGGTCAAGCCACTTGGCTGCCAGAATTCCCTGCTTCAGCAAAGACCAGAAAGGCATTGTGATAAGCTTATCCCCGGTATAGTCAGGGGTTAATGGGAGTCGTTCCCGTCCCCCCAGTATACGCCCAGAACCATGGACCCGGTACTTGTGGTTCGGACTGTCTCCAACCAGCCATAATGTTGTGAGAGTGAAATTATGTCTAAGTCCAGCTTTGGTACATTAGAAGCAACTCTCAAACTTAACCTAAGCGTTTTTCGAAGTTACTTTTTGGCTAACTTCTTATAGGAAGGTCTAGGAGCTCTGAAAATGAACGTGCGCGTCTTTCACTCTTCCCGAGGGACTTAGAAGAATTTTGTGATATTTTTTATTAAAATGGTGTAAGGGTATATATATAAATATATTTTATGCACTGTATATGAGCTGGCGATTTCTAAGTCTGTGGTTCCGAGAGGGGGTAACCAGGCTCACTAATAAAGGTCAAGCCACTTGGCTGCCAGAATGCCCTGCTTCAGCACAGACCAGAAAGGCATTGTGATAAGCGTATCCCCGGTATAGTCAGGGGTTAATGGGAGTCGTTCCCGTCCCCCCAGTATACGCCCAGAACCATGGACCCGGTACTTGTGGTTCGGACTGTCTCCAACCAGCCATAATGTTGTGAGAGTGAAATTATGTCTAAGTCCAGCTTTGGTACATTACAGTAGAAGCAACTCTCAAACTTAACCTAAGCGTTTTTCGAAGCTACTTTTTGGCTAACTTCTTATAGGAAGGTCTAGGAGCTCTGAAAATGAACGTGCGCATCTTTCACTCTTCCCGAGGGACTTAGAAGAATTTTGTGATATTTTTTATTAAAATGTGTATAAGGGTATATATATATAAATATATTTTATGCACTGTATATGAGCTGGCGATTTCTAAGTCTGTGGTTCCGAGAGGGGGTAACCAGGCTCACTAATAAAGGTCAAGCCACTTGGCTGCCAGAATGCCCTGCTTCAGCACAGACCAGAAAGGCATTGTGATAAGCGTATCCCCGGTATAGTCAGGGGTTAATGGGAGTCGTTCCCGTCCCCCCAGTATACGCCCAGAACCATGGACCCGGTACTTGTGGTTCGGACTGTCTCCAACCAGCCATAATGTTGTGAGAGTGAAATTATGTCTAAGTCCAGCTTTGGTACATTACAGTAGAAGCAACTCTCAAACTTAACCTAAGCGTTTTTCGAAGCTACTTTTTGGCTAACTTCTTATAGGAAGGTCTAGGAGCTCTGAAAATAAACCTGCGCATCTTTCACTCTTTCCTAGGGACTTAGAAGAATTTTGTGATATTTCTTATTAAAATGGTGTATAAGGGTATATATATATAAATATATTTTATGCACTGTATATGAGCTGGCGATTTCTAAGTCTGTGGTTCCGAGAGGGGGTAACCAGGCTCACTAATAAAGGTCAAGCCACTTGGCTGCCAGAATGCCCTGCTTCAGCACAGACCAGAAAGGCATTGTGATAAGCGTATCCCCGGTATAGTCAGGGGTTAATGGGAGTCGTTCCCGTCCCCCCAGTATACGCCCAGAACCATGGACCCGGTACTTGTGGTTCGGACTGTCTCCAACCAGCCATAATGTTGTGAGAGTGAAATTATGTCTAAGTCCAGCTTTGGTACATTAGAAGCAACTGTCAAACTTAACCTAAGCGTTTTTCGAAGCTACTTTTTGGCTAACTTCTTATAGGAAGGTTTAGGAGCTCTGAAAATGAACGTGCGCATCTTTCACTCTTCCCGAGGGACTTAGAAGAATTTTGTGATATTTTTTATTAAAATGGTGTATAAGGGTATATATATAGATATATTTTATGCACTGTATATGAGCTGGCGATTTCTAAGTCTGTGGTTCCGAGAGGGGGTAACCAGGCTCACTAATAAAGGTCAAGCCACTTGGCTGCCAGAATTCCCTGCTTCAGCAAAGACCAGAAAGGCATTGTGATAAGCTTATCCCCGGTATAGTCAGGGGTTAATGGGAGTCGTTCCCGTCCCCCCAGTATACGCCCAGAACCATGGACCCGGTACTTGTGGTTCGGACTGTCTCCAACCAGCCATAATGTTGTGAGAGTGAAATTATGTCTAAGTCCAGCTTTGGTACATTAGAAGCAACTCTCAAACTTAACCTAAGCGTTTTTCGAAGTTACTTTTTGGCTAACTTCTTATAGGAAGGTCTAGGAGCTCTGAAAATGAACGTGCGCGTCTTTCACTCTTCCCGAGGGACTTAGAAGAATTTTGTGATATTTTTTATTAAAATGGTGTAAGGGTATATATATAAATATATTTTATGCACTGTATATGAGCTGGCGATTTCTAAGTCTGTGGTTCCGAGAGGGGGTAACCAGGCTCACTAATAAAGGTCAAGCCACTTGGCTGCCAGAATGCCCTGCTTCAGCACAGACCAGAAAGGCATTGTGATAAGCGTATCCCCGGTATAGTCAGGGGTTAATGGGAGTCGTTCCCGTCCCCCCAGTATACGCCCAGAACCATGGACCCGGTACTTGTGGTTCGGACTGTCTCCAACCAGCCATAATGTTGTGAGAGTGAAATTATGTCTAAGTCCAGCTTTGGTACATTACAGTAGAAGCAACTCTCAAACTTAACCTAAGCGTTTTTCGAAGCTACTTTTTGGCTAACTTCTTATAGGAAGGTCTAGGAGCTCTGAAAATGAACGTGCGCATCTTTCACTCTTCCCGAGGGACTTAGAAGAATTTTGTGATATTTTTTATTAAAATGGTGTATAAGGGTATATATATAGATATATTTTATGCACTGTATATGAGCTGGCGATTTCTAAGTCTGTGGTTCCGAGAGGGGGTAACCAGGCTCACTAATAAAGGTCAAGCCACTTGGCTGCCAGAATGCCCTGCTTCAGCACAGACCAGAAAGGCATTGTGATAAGCGTATCCCCGGTATAGTCAGGGGTTAATGGGAGTCGTTCCCGTCCCCCCAGTATACGCCCAGAACCATGGACCCGGTACTTGTGGTTCGGACTGTCTCCAACCAGCCATAATGTTGTGAGAGTGAAATTATGTCTAAGTCCAGCTTTGGTACATTACAGTAGAAGCAACTCTCAAACTTAACCTAAGCGTTTTTCGAAGCTACTTTTTGGCTAACTTCTTATAGGAAGGTCTAGGAGCTCTGAAAATGAACGTGCGCATCTTTCACTCTTCCCGAGGGACTTAGAAGAATTTTGTGATATTTTTTATTAAAATGGTGTATAAGGGTATATATATATAAATATATTTTATGCACTGTATATGAGCTGGCGATTTCTAAGTCTGTGGTTCCGAGAGGGGGTAACCAGGCTCACTAATAAAGGTCAAGCCACTTGGCTGCCAGAATGCCCTGCTTCAGCACAGACCAGAAAGGCATTGTGATAAGCGTATCCCCGGTATAGTCAGGGGTTAATGGGAGTCGTTCCCGTCCCCCCAGTATACGCCCAGAACCATGGACCCGGTACTTGTGGTTCGGACTGTCTCCAACCAGCCATAATGTTGTGAGAGTGAAATTATGTCTAAGTCCAGCTTTGGTACATTACTGTAGAAGCAACTCTCAAACTTAACCTAAGCGTTTTTCGAAGTTACTTTTTGGCTAACTTCTTATAGGAAGGTCTAGGAGCTCTGAAAATGAACGTGCGCGTCTTTCACTCTTCCCGAGGGACTTAGAAGAATTTTGTGATATTTTTTATTAAAATGGTGTATAAGGGTATATATATAAATATATTTTATGCACTGTATATGAGCTGGCGATTTCTAAGTCTGTGGTTCCGAGAGGGGGTAACCAGGCTCACTAATAAAGGTCAAGCCACTTGGCTGCCAGAATGCCCTGCTTCAGCACAGACCAGAAAGGCATTGTGATAAGCGTATCCCCGGTATAGTCAGGGGTTAATGAGAGTCGTTCCCGTCCCCCCAGTATACGCCCAGAACCATGGACCCGGTACTTGTGGTTCGGACTGTCTCCAACCAGCCATAATGTTGTGAGAGTGAAATTATGTCTAAGTCCAGCTTTGGTACATTAGAAGCAACTCTCAAACTTAACCTAAGCGTTTTTCGAAGCTACAGTACTTTTTGGCTAACTTCTTATAGGAAGGTCTAGGAGCTCTGAAAATGAACGTGCGCATCTTTCACTCTTCCCGAGGGACTTAGAAGAATTTTGTGATATTTTTTATTAAAATGGTGTATAAGGGTATATATATAAAAAAAATTATGCACTGTATATGAGCTGGCGATTTCTAAGTCTGTGGTTCCGAGAGGGGGTAACCAGGCTCACTAATAAAGGTCAAGCCACTTGGCTGCCAGAATGCCCTGCTTCAGCACAGACCAGAAAGGCATTGTGATAAGCGTATCCCCGGTATAGTCAGGGGTTAATGGGAGTCGTTCCCGTCCCCCCAGTATACGCCCAGAACCATGGACCCGGTACTTGTGGTTCGGACTGTCTCCAACCAGCCATAATGTTGTGAGAGTGAAATTATGTCTAAGTCCAGCTTTGGTACATTACTGTAGAAGCAACTCTCAAACTTAACCTAAGCGTTTTTCGAAGTTACTTTTTGGCTAACTTCTTATAGGAAGGTCTAGGAGCTCTGAAAATGAACGTGCGCGTCTTTCACTCTTCCCGAGGGACTTAGAAGAATTTTGTGATATTTTTTATTAAAATGGTGTATAAGGGTATATATATAAATATATTTTATGCACTGTATATGAGCTGGCGATTTCTAAGTCTGTGGTTCCGAGAGGGGGTAACCAGGCTCACTAATAAAGGTCAAGCCACTTGGCTGCCAGAATGCCCTGCTTCAGCACAGACCAGAAAGGCATTGTGATAAGCGTATCCCCGGTATAGTCAGGGGTTAATGAGAGTCGTTCCCGTCCCCCCAGTATACGCCCAGAACCATGGACCCGGTACTTGTGGTTCGGACTGTCTCCAACCAGCCATAATGTTGTGAGAGTGAAATTATGTCTAAGTCCAGCTTTGGTACATTAGAAGCAACTCTCAAACTTAACCTAAGCGTTTTTCGAAGCTACAGTACTTTTTGGCTAACTTCTTATAGGAAGGTCTAGGAGCTCTGAAAATGAACGTGCGCATCTTTCACTCTTCCCGAGGGACTTAGAAGAATTTTGTGATATTTTTTATTAAAATGGTGTATAAGGGTATATATATAAAAAAAATTATGCACTGTATATGAGCTGGCGATTTCTAAGTCTGTGGTTCCGAGAGGGGGTAACCAGGCTCACTAATAAAGGTCAAGCCACTTGGCTGCCAGAATGCCCTGCTTCAGCACAGACCAGAAAGGCATTGTGATAAGCGTATCCCCGGTATAGTCAGGGGTTAATGGGAGTCGTTCCCGTCCCCCCAGTATACGCCCAGAACCATGGACCCGGTACTTGTGGTTCGGACTGTCTCCAACCAGCCATAATGTTGTGAGAGTGAAATTATGTCTAAGTCCAGCTTTGGTACATTACAGTAGAAGCAACTCTCAAACTTAACCTAAGCGTTTTTCGAAGCTACTTTTTGGCTAACTTCTTATAGGAAGGTCTAGGAGCAATGAAAATGAACGTGCGCGTCTTTCACTCTTCCCGAGGGACTTAGAAGAATTTTGTGATATTTTTTATTAAAATGGTGTATAAGGGTATATATATATAAATATATTTTATGCACTGTATATGAGCTGGCGATTTCTAAGTCTGTGGTTCCGAGAGGGGGTAACCAGGCTCACTAATAAAGGTCAAGCCACTTGGCTGCCAGAATGCCCTGCTTCAGCACAGACCAGAAAGGCATTGTGATAAGCGTATCCCCGGTATAGTCAGGGGTTAATGGGAGTCGTTCCCGTCCCCCCAGTATACTCCCAGAACCATGGACCCGGTACTTGTGGTTCGGACTGTCTCCAACCAGCCATAATGTTGTGAGAGTGAAATTATGTCTAAGTCCAGCTTTGGTACATTAGAAGCAACTCTCAAACTTAACCTAAGCGTTTTTCGAAGTTACTTTTTGGCTAACTTCTTATAGGAAGGTCTAGGAGCTCTGAAAATGAACGTGCGCGTCTTTCACTCTTCCCGAGGGACTTAGAAGAATTTTGTGATATTTTTTATTAAAATGGTGTATAAGGGTATATATATAAATATATTTTATGCACTGTATATGAGCTGGCGATTTCTAAGTCTGTGGTTCCGAGAGGGGGTAACCAGGCTCACTAATAAAGGTCAAGCCACTTGGCTGCCAGAATGCCCTGCTTCAGCACAGACCAGAAAGGCATTGTGATAAGCGTATCCCCGGTATAGTCAGGGGTTAATGGGAGTCGTTCCCGTCCCCCCAGTATACGCCCAGAACCATGGACCCGGTACTTGTGGTTCGGACTGTCTCCAACCAGCCATAATGTTGTGAGAGTGAAATTATGTCTAAGTCCAGCTTTGGTACATTACAGTAGAAGCAACTCTCAAACTTAACCTAAGCGTTTTTCGAAGCTACTTTTTGGCTAACTTCTTATAGGAAGGTCTAGGAGCTCTGAAAATGAACGTGCGCATCTTTCACTCTTCCCGAGGGACTTAGAAGAATTTTGTGATATTTCTTATTAAAATGGTGTATAAGGGTATATATATATATAAATATATTTTATGCACTGTATATGAGCTGGCGATTTCTAAGTCTGTGGTTCCGAGAGGGGGTAACCAGGCTCACTAATAAAGGTCAAGCCACTTGGCTGCCAGAATGCCCTGCTTCAGCACAGACCAGAAAGGCATTGTGATAAGCGTATCCCCGGTATAGTCAGGGGTTAATGGGAGTCGCTCCCGTCCCCCCAGTATACGCCAAGAACCATGGACCCGGTACTTGTGGTTCGGACTGTCTCCAACCAGCCATAATGTTGTGAGAGTGAAATTATGTCTAAGTCCAGCTTTGGTACATTAGAAGCAACTCTCAAACTTAACCTAAGCGTTTTTCGAAGTTACTTTTTGGCTAACTTCTTATAGGAAGGTCTAGGAGCTCTGAAAATGAACGTGCGCGTCTTTCACTCTTCCCGAGGGACTTAGAAGAATTTTGTGATATTTTTTATTAAAATGGTGTATAAGGGTATATATATATAAATATATTTTATGCACTGTATATGAGCTGGCGATTTCTAAGTCTGTGGTTCCGAGAGGGGGTAACCAGGCTCACTAATAAAGGTCAAGCCACTTGGCTGCCAGAATGCCCTGCTTCAGCACAGACCAGAAAGGCATTGTGATAAGCGTATCCCCGGTATAGTCATGGGTTAATGAGAGTCATTCCCGTCCCCCCAGTATACGCCCAGAACCATGGACCCGGTACTTGTGGTTCGGACTGTCTCCAACCAGCCATAATGTTGTGAGAGTGAAATTATGTCTAAGTCCAGCTTTGGTACATTACAGTAGAAGCAACTCTCAAACTTAACCTAAGTGTTTTTCGAAGCTACTTTTTGGCTAACTTCTTATAGGAAGGTCTAGGAGCTCTGAAAATGAACGTGCGCATCTTTCATTCTTCCCGAGGGACTTAGAAGAATTTTGTGATATTTTTTATTAAAATGGTGTATAAGGGTATATATATAAATATATTTTATGCACTGTATATGAGCTGGCGATTTCTAAGTCTGTGGTTCCGAGAGGGGGTAACCAGGCTCACTAATAAAGGTCAAGCCACTTGGCTGCCAGAATGCCCTGCTTCAGCACAGACCAGAAAGGCATTGTGATAAGCGTATCCCCGGTATAGTCAGGGGTTAATGGGAGTCGTTCCCGTCCCCCCAGTATACGCCCAGAACCATGGACCCGGTACTTGTGGTTCGGACTGTCTCCAACCAGCCATAATGTTGTGAGAGTGAAATTATGTCTAAGTCCAGCTTTGGTACATTAGAAGCAACTGTCAAACTTAACCTAAGCGTTTTTCGAAGCTACTTTTTGGCTAACTTCTTATAGGAAGGTTTAGGAGCTCTGAAAATGAACGTGCGCATCTTTTACTCTTCCCGAGGGACTTAGAAGAATTTTGTGATATTTTTTATTAAAATGGTGTATAAGGGTATATATATAAATATATTTTATGCACTGTATATGAGCTGGCGATTTCTAAGTCTGTGGTTCCGAGAGGGGGTAACCAGGCTCACTAATAAAGGTCAAGCCACTTGGCTGCCAGAATGCCCTGCTTCAGCACAGACCAGAAAGGCATTGTGATAAGCGTATCCCCGGTATAGTCAGGGGTTAATGGGAGTTGTCCCCGTCCCCCCAGTATACGCCCAGAACCATGGACCCGGTACTTGTGGTTCGGACTGTCTCCAACCAGCCATAATGTTGTGAGAGTGAAATTATGTCTAAGTCCAGCTTTGGTACATTACAGTAGAAGCAACTCTGAAACTTAACCTAAGCGTTTTTCGAAGCTACTTTTTGTCTAACTTCTTATAGGAAGGTCTAGGAGCTCTGAAAATGAACGTGCGCATCTTTCACTCTTCCCGAGGGACTTAGAAGAATTTTGTGATATTTTTTATTAAAATGGTGTATAAGGGTATATATATAAATATATTTTATGCACTGTATATGAGCTGGCGATTTCTAAGTCTGTGGTTCCGAGAGGGGGTAACCAGGCTCACTAATAAAGGTCAAGCCACTTGGCTGCCAGAATTCCCTGCTTCAGCAAAGACCAGAAAGGCATTGTGATAAGCTTATCCCCGGTATAGTCAGGGGTTAATGGGAGTCGTTCCCGTCCCCCCAGTATACGCCCAGAACCATGGACCCGGTACTTGTGGTTCGGACTGTCTCCAACCAGCCATAATGTTGTGAGAGTGAAATTATGTCTAAGTCCAGCTTTGGTACATTAGAAGCAACTCTCAAACTTAACCTAAGCGTTTTTCGAAGTTACTTTTTGGCTAACTTCTTATAGGAAGGTCTAGGAGCTCTGAAAATGAACGTGCGCGTCTTTCACTCTTCCGGAGGGACTTAGAAGAATTTTGTGATATTTTTTATTAAAATGGTGTATAAGGGTATATATATAAATATATTTTATGCACTGTATATGAGCTGGCGATTTCTAAGTCTGTGGTTCCGAGAGGGGGTAACCAGGCTCACTAATAAAGGTCAAGCCACTTGGCTGCCAGAATGCCCTGCTTCAGCACAGACCAGAAAGGCATTGTGATAAGCGTATCCCCGGTATAGTCAGGGGTTAATGGGAGTCGTTCCCGTCCCCCCAGTATACTCCCAGAACCATGGACCCGGTACTTGTGGTTCGGACTGTCTCCAACCAGCCATAATGTTGTGAGAGTGAAATTATGTCTAAGTCCAGCTTTGGTACATTAGAAGCAACTCTCAAACTTAACCTAAGCGTTTTTCGAAGTTACTTTTTGGCTAACTTCTTATAGGAAGGTCTAGGAGCTCTGAAAATGAACGTGCGCGTCTTTCACTCTTCCCGAGGGACTTAGAAGAATTTTGTGATATTTTTTATTAAAATGGTGTATAAGGGTATATATATAAATATATTTTATGCACTGTATATGAGCTGGCGATTTCTAAGTCTGTGGTTCCGAGAGGGGGTAACCAGGCTCACTAATAAAGGTCAAGCCACTTGGCTGCCAGAATGCCCTGCTTCAGCACAGACCAGAAAGGCATTGTGATAAGCGTATCCCCGGTATAGTCAGGGGTTAATGGGAGTCGTTCCCGTCCCCCCAGTATACGCCCAGAACCATGGACCCGGTACTTGTGGTTCGGACTGTCTCCAACCAGCCATAATGTTGTGAGAGTGAAATTATGTCTAAGTCCAGCTTTGGTACATTACAGTAGAAGCAACTCTCAAACTTAACCTAAGCGTTTTTCGAAGCTACTTTTTGGCTAACTTCTTATAGGAAGGTCTAGGAGCTCTGAAAATGAACGTGCGCATCTTTCACTCTTCCCGAGGGACTTAGAAGAATTTTGTGATATTTCTTATTAAAATGGTGTATAAGGGTATATATATATATAAATATATTTTATGCACTGTATATGAGCTGGCGATTTCTAAGTCTGTGGTTCCGAGAGGGGGTAACCAGGCTCACTAATAAAGGTCAAGCCACTTGGCTGCCAGAATGCCCTGCTTCAGCACAGACCAGAAAGGCATTGTGATAAGCGTATCCCCGGTATAGTCAGGGGTTAATGGGAGTCGCTCCCGTCCCCCCAGTATACGCCAAGAACCATGGACCCGGTACTTGTGGTTCGGACTGTCTCCAACCAGCCATAATGTTGTGAGAGTGAAATTATGTCTAAGTCCAGCTTTGGTACATTAGAAGCAACTCTCAAACTTAACCTAAGCGTTTTTCGAAGTTACTTTTTGGCTAACTTCTTATAGGAAGGTCTAGGAGCTCTGAAAATGAACGTGCGCGTCTTTCACTCTTCCCGAGGGACTTAGAAGAATTTTGTGATATTTTTTATTAAAATGGTGTATAAGGGTATATATATATAAATATATTTTATGCACTGTATATGAGCTGGCGATTTCTAAGTCTGTGGTTCCGAGAGGGGGTAACCAGGCTCACTAATAAAGGTCAAGCCACTTGGCTGCCAGAATGCCCTGCTTCAGCACAGACCAGAAAGGCATTGTGATAAGCGTATCCCCGGTATAGTCATGGGTTAATGAGAGTCATTCCCGTCCCCCCAGTATACGCCCAGAACCATGGACCCGGTACTTGTGGTTCGGACTGTCTCCAACCAGCCATAATGTTGTGAGAGTGAAATTATGTCTAAGTCCAGCTTTGGTACATTACAGTAGAAGCAACTCTCAAACTTAACCTAAGTGTTTTTCGAAGCTACTTTTTGGCTAACTTCTTATAGGAAGGTCTAGGAGCTCTGAAAATGAACGTGCGCATCTTTCATTCTTCCCGAGGGACTTAGAAGAATTTTGTGATATTTTTTATTAAAATGGTGTATAAGGGTATATATATAAATATATTTTATGCACTGTATATGAGCTGGCGATTTCTAAGTCTGTGGTTCCGAGAGGGGGTAACCAGGCTCACTAATAAAGGTCAAGCCACTTGGCTGCCAGAATGCCCTGCTTCAGCACAGACCAGAAAGGCATTGTGATAAGCGTATCCCCGGTATAGTCAGGGGTTAATGGGAGTCGTTCCCGTCCCCCCAGTATACGCCCAGAACCATGGACCCGGTACTTGTGGTTCGGACTGTCTCCAACCAGCCATAATGTTGTGAGAGTGAAATTATGTCTAAGTCCAGCTTTGGTACATTAGAAGCAACTGTCAAACTTAACCTAAGCGTTTTTCGAAGCTACTTTTTGGCTAACTTCTTATAGGAAGGTTTAGGAGCTCTGAAAATGAACGTGCGCATCTTTTACTCTTCCCGAGGGACTTAGAAGAATTTTGTGATATTTTTTATTAAAATGGTGTATAAGGGTATATATATAAATATATTTTATGCACTGTATATGAGCTGGCGATTTCTAAGTCTGTGGTTCCGAGAGGGGGTAACCAGGCTCACTAATAAAGGTCAAGCCACTTGGCTGCCAGAATGCCCTGCTTCAGCACAGACCAGAAAGGCATTGTGATAAGCGTATCCCCGGTATAGTCAGGGGTTAATGGGAGTTGTCCCCGTCCCCCCAGTATACGCCCAGAACCATGGACCCGGTACTTGTGGTTCGGACTGTCTCCAACCAGCCATAATGTTGTGAGAGTGAAATTATGTCTAAGTCCAGCTTTGGTACATTACAGTAGAAGCAACTCTGAAACTTAACCTAAGCGTTTTTCGAAGCTACTTTTTGTCTAACTTCTTATAGGAAGGTCTAGGAGCTCTGAAAATGAACGTGCGCATCTTTCACTCTTCCCGAGGGACTTAGAAGAATTTTGTGATATTTTTTATTAAAATGGTGTATAAGGGTATATATATAAATATATTTTATGCACTGTATATGAGCTGGCGATTTCTAAGTCTGTGGTTCCGAGAGGGGGTAACCAGGCTCACTAATAAAGGTCAAGCCACTTGGCTGCCAGAATTCCCTGCTTCAGCAAAGACCAGAAAGGCATTGTGATAAGCTTATCCCCGGTATAGTCAGGGGTTAATGGGAGTCGTTCCCGTCCCCCCAGTATACGCCCAGAACCATGGACCCGGTACTTGTGGTTCGGACTGTCTCCAACCAGCCATAATGTTGTGAGAGTGAAATTATGTCTAAGTCCAGCTTTGGTACATTAGAAGCAACTCTCAAACTTAACCTAAGCGTTTTTCGAAGTTACTTTTTGGCTAACTTCTTATAGGAAGGTCTAGGAGCTCTGAAAATGAACGTGCGCGTCTTTCACTCTTCCGGAGGGACTTAGAAGAATTTTGTGATATTTTTTATTAAAATGGTGTATAAGGGTATATATATAAATATATTTTATGCACTGTATATGAGCTGGCGATTTCTAAGTCTGTGGTTCCGAGAGGGGGTAACCAGGCTCACTAATAAAGGTCAAGCCACTTGGCTGCCAGAATGCCCTGCTTCAGCACAGACCAGAAAGGCATTGTGATAAGCGTATCCCCGGTATAGTCAGGGGTTAATGGGAGTCGCTCCCGTCCCCCCAGTATACGCCAAGAACCATGGACCCGGTACTTGTGGTTCGGACTGTCTCCAACCAGCCATAATGTTGTGAGAGTGAAATTATGTCTAAGTCCAGCTTTGGTACATTAGAAGCAACTCTCAAACTTAACCTAAGCGTTTTTCGAAGTTACTTTTTGGCTAACTTCTTATAGGAAGGTCTAGGAGCTCTGAAAATGAACGTGCGCGTCTTTCACTCTTCCCGAGGGACTTAGAAGAATTTTGTGATATTTTTTATTAAAATGGTGTATAAGGGTATATATATATAAATATATTTTATGCACTGTATATGAGCTGGCGATTTCTAAGTCTGTGGTTCCGAGAGGGGGTAACCAGGCTCACTAATAAAGGTCAAGCCACTTGGCTGCCAGAATGCCCTGCTTCAGCACAGACCAGAAAGGCATTGTGATAAGCGTATCCCCGGTATAGTCATGGGTTAATGAGAGTCATTCCCGTCCCCCCAGTATACGCCCAGAACCATGGACCCGGTACTTGTGGTTCGGACTGTCTCCAACCAGCCATAATGTTGTGAGAGTGAAATTATGTCTAAGTCCAGCTTTGGTACATTACAGTAGAAGCAACTCTCAAACTTAACCTAAGTGTTTTTCGAAGCTACTTTTTGGCTAACTTCTTATAGGAAGGTCTAGGAGCTCTGAAAATGAACGTGCGCATCTTTCATTCTTCCCGAGGGACTTAGAAGAATTTTGTGATATTTTTTATTAAAATGGTGTATAAGGGTATATATATAAATATATTTTATGCACTGTATATGAGCTGGCGATTTCTAAGTCTGTGGTTCCGAGAGGGGGTAACCAGGCTCACTAATAAAGGTCAAGCCACTTGGCTGCCAGAATGCCCTGCTTCAGCACAGACCAGAAAGGCATTGTGATAAGCGTATCCCCGGTATAGTCAGGGGTTAATGGGAGTCGTTCCCGTCCCCCCAGTATACGCCCAGAACCATGGACCCGGTACTTGTGGTTCGGACTGTCTCCAACCAGCCATAATGTTGTGAGAGTGAAATTATGTCTAAGTCCAGCTTTGGTACATTAGAAGCAACTGTCAAACTTAACCTAAGCGTTTTTCGAAGCTACTTTTTGGCTAACTTCTTATAGGAAGGTTTAGGAGCTCTGAAAATGAACGTGCGCATCTTTTACTCTTCCCGAGGGACTTAGAAGAATTTTGTGATATTTTTTATTAAAATGGTGTATAAGGGTATATATATAAATATATTTTATGCACTGTATATGAGCTGGCGATTTCTAAGTCTGTGGTTCCGAGAGGGGGTAACCAGGCTCACTAATAAAGGTCAAGCCACTTGGCTGCCAGAATGCCCTGCTTCAGCACAGACCAGAAAGGCATTGTGATAAGCGTATCCCCGGTATAGTCAGGGGTTAATGGGAGTTGTCCCCGTCCCCCCAGTATACGCCCAGAACCATGGACCCGGTACTTGTGGTTCGGACTGTCTCCAACCAGCCATAATGTTGTGAGAGTGAAATTATGTCTAAGTCCAGCTTTGGTACATTACAGTAGAAGCAACTCTGAAACTTAACCTAAGCGTTTTTCGAAGCTACTTTTTGTCTAACTTCTTATAGGAAGGTCTAGGAGCTCTGAAAATGAACGTGCGCATCTTTCACTCTTCCCGAGGGACTTAGAAGAATTTTGTGATATTTTTTATTAAAATGGTGTATAAGGGTATATATATAAATATATTTTATGCACTGTATATGAGCTGGCGATTTCTAAGTCTGTGGTTCCGAGAGGGGGTAACCAGGCTCACTAATAAAGGTCAAGCCACTTGGCTGCCAGAATTCCCTGCTTCAGCAAAGACCAGAAAGGCATTGTGATAAGCTTATCCCCGGTATAGTCAGGGGTTAATGGGAGTCGTTCCCGTCCCCCCAGTATACGCCCAGAACCATGGACCCGGTACTTGTGGTTCGGACTGTCTCCAACCAGCCATAATGTTGTGAGAGTGAAATTATGTCTAAGTCCAGCTTTGGTACATTAGAAGCAACTCTCAAACTTAACCTAAGCGTTTTTCGAAGTTACTTTTTGGCTAACTTCTTATAGGAAGGTCTAGGAGCTCTGAAAATGAACGTGCGCGTCTTTCACTCTTCCCGAGGGACTTAGAAGAATTTTGTGATATTTTTTATTAAAATGGTGTATAAGGGTATATATATATAAATATATTTTATGCACTGTATATGAGCTGGCGATTTCTAAGTCTGTGGTTCCGAGAGGGGGTAACCAGGCTCACTAATAAAGGTCAAGCCACTTGGCTGCCAGAATGCCCTGCTTCAGCACAGACCAGAAAGGCATTGTGATAAGCGTATCCCCGGTATAGTCATGGGTTAATGAGAGTCATTCCCGTCCCCCCAGTATACGCCCAGAACCATGGACCCGGTACTTGTGGTTCGGACTGTCTCCAACCAGCCATAATGTTGTGAGAGTGAAATTATGTCTAAGTCCAGCTTTGGTACATTACAGTAGAAGCAACTCTCAAACTTAACCTAAGTGTTTTTCGAAGCTACTTTTTGGCTAACTTCTTATAGGAAGGTCTAGGAGCTCTGAAAATGAACGTGCGCATCTTTCATTCTTCCCGAGGGACTTAGAAGAATTTTGTGATATTTTTTATTAAAATGGTGTATAAGGGTATATATATAAATATATTTTATGCACTGTATATGAGCTGGCGATTTCTAAGTCTGTGGTTCCGAGAGGGGGTAACCAGGCTCACTAATAAAGGTCAAGCCACTTGGCTGCCAGAATGCCCTGCTTCAGCACAGACCAGAAAGGCATTGTGATAAGCGTATCCCCGGTATAGTCAGGGGTTAATGGGAGTCGTTCCCGTCCCCCCAGTATACGCCCAGAACCATGGACCCGGTACTTGTGGTTCGGACTGTCTCCAACCAGCCATAATGTTGTGAGAGTGAAATTATGTCTAAGTCCAGCTTTGGTACATTAGAAGCAACTGTCAAACTTAACCTAAGCGTTTTTCGAAGCTACTTTTTGGCTAACTTCTTATAGGAAGGTTTAGGAGCTCTGAAAATGAACGTGCGCATCTTTTACTCTTCCCGAGGGACTTAGAAGAATTTTGTGATATTTTTTATTAAAATGGTGTATAAGGGTATATATATAAATATATTTTATGCACTGTATATGAGCTGGCGATTTCTAAGTCTGTGGTTCCGAGAGGGGGTAACCAGGCTCACTAATAAAGGTCAAGCCACTTGGCTGCCAGAATGCCCTGCTTCAGCACAGACCAGAAAGGCATTGTGATAAGCGTATCCCCGGTATAGTCAGGGGTTAATGGGAGTTGTCCCCGTCCCCCCAGTATACGCCCAGAACCATGGACCCGGTACTTGTGGTTCGGACTGTCTCCAACCAGCCATAATGTTGTGAGAGTGAAATTATGTCTAAGTCCAGCTTTGGTACATTACAGTAGAAGCAACTCTGAAACTTAACCTAAGCGTTTTTCGAAGCTACTTTTTGTCTAACTTCTTATAGGAAGGTCTAGGAGCTCTGAAAATGAACGTGCGCATCTTTCACTCTTCCCGAGGGACTTAGAAGAATTTTGTGATATTTTTTATTAAAATGGTGTATAAGGGTATATATATAAATATATTTTATGCACTGTATATGAGCTGGCGATTTCTAAGTCTGTGGTTCCGAGAGGGGGTAACCAGGCTCACTAATAAAGGTCAAGCCACTTGGCTGCCAGAATTCCCTGCTTCAGCAAAGACCAGAAAGGCATTGTGATAAGCTTATCCCCGGTATAGTCAGGGGTTAATGGGAGTCGTTCCCGTCCCCCCAGTATACGCCCAGAACCATGGACCCGGTACTTGTGGTTCGGACTGTCTCCAACCAGCCATAATGTTGTGAGAGTGAAATTATGTCTAAGTCCAGCTTTGGTACATTAGAAGCAACTCTCAAACTTAACCTAAGCGTTTTTCGAAGTTACTTTTTGGCTAACTTCTTATAGGAAGGTCTAGGAGCTCTGAAAATGAACGTGCGCGTCTTTCACTCTTCCCGAGGGACTTAGAAGAATTTTGTGATATTTTTTATTAAAATGGTGTATAAGGGTATATATATAAATATATTTTATGCACTGTATATGAGCTGGCGATTTCTAAGTCTGTGGTTCCGAGAGGGGGTAACCAGGCTCACTAATAAAGGTCAAGCCACTTGGCTGCCAGAATGCCCTGCTTCAGCACAGACCAGAAAGGCATTGTGATAAGCGTATCCCCGGTATAGTCAGGGGTTAATGGGAGTCGTTCCCGTCCCCCCAGTATACGCCCAGAACCATGGACCCGGTACTTGTGGTTCGGACTGTCTCCAACCAGCCATAATGTTGTGAGAGTGAAATTATGTCTAAGTCCAGCTTTGGTACATTACAGTAGAAGCAACTCTCAAACTTAACCTAAGCGTTTTTCGAAGCTACTTTTTGTCTAACTTCTTATAGGAAGGTCTAGGAGCTCTGAAAATGAACGTGCGCATCTTTCACTCTTCCCGAGGGACTTAGAAGAATTTTGTGATATTTTTTATTAAAATGGTGTATAAGGGTATATATATAAATATATTTTATGCACTGTATATGAGCTGGCGATTTCTAAGTCTGTGGTTCCGAGAGGGGGTAACCAGGCTCACTAATAAAGGTCAAGCCACTTGGCTGCCAGAATTCCCTGCTTCAGCACAGACCAGAAAGGCATTGTGATAAGCGTATCCCCGGTATAGTCAGGGGTTAATGGGAGTCGTTCCCGTCCCCCCAGTATACGCCCAGAACCATGGACCCGGTACTTGTGGTTCGGACTGTCTCCAACCAGCCATAATGTTGTGAGAGTGAAATTATGTCTAAGTCCAGCTTTGGTACATTAGAAGCAACTCTCAAACTTAACCTAAGCGTTTTTCGAAGCTACAGTACTTTTTGGCTAACTTCTTATAGGAAGGTCTAGGAGCTCTGAAAATGAACGTGCGCATCTTTCACTCTTCCCGAGGGACTTAGAAGAATTTTGTGATATTTTTTATTAAAATGGTGTATAAGGGTATATATATATAAATATATTTTATGCACTGTATATGAGCTGGCGATTTCTAAGTCTGTGGTTCCGAGAGGGGGTAACCAGGCTCACTAATAAAGGTCAAGCCACTTGGCTGCCAGAATGCCCTGCTTCAGCACAGACCAGAAAGGCATTGTGATAAGCGTATCCCCGGTATAGTCAGGGGTTAATGGGAGTTGTCCCCGTCCCCCCAGAATACGCCCAGAACCATGGACCCGGTACTTGTGGTTCGGACTATCTCCAACCAGCCATAATGTTGTGAGAGTGAAATTATGTCTAAGTCCAGCTTTGGTACATTAGAAGCAACTCTCAAACTTAACCTAAGCGTTTTTTGAAGCTACTTTTTGGCTAACTTCTTATAGGAAGGTATAGGAGCTCTGAAAATGAACGTGCGCGTCTTTCACTCTTCCCGATGGACTTAGAAGAATTTTGTGATATTTTTTATTAAAATGGTGTATAAGGGTATATATATAAATATATTTTATGCACTGTATATGAGCTGGCGATTTCTAAGTCTGTGGTTCCGAGAGGGGGTAACCAGGCTCACTAATAAAGGTCAAGCCACTTGGCTGCCAGAATGCCCTGCTTCAGCACAGACCAGAAAGTCATTGTGATACGCGTATCCCCGGTAAAGTCAGGGGTTAATGGGAGTCGTCCCCGTCCCCCCAGTATACGACCAGAACCATGGACCCGGTACTTGTGGTTTGGACTGTCTCCAACCAGCCATAATGTTGTGAGAGTGAAATTATGTCTAAGTCCAGCTTCGGTACATTAGAAGCAACTCTGAAACTTAACCTACTGTAAGCGTTTTTCGAAGCTACTTTTTGGCTAACTTCTTATAGGAAGGTCTAGGAGCTCTGATAATGAACGTGCGCGTCTTTCACTCTTCCTGAGGGACATAGAAGAATTTTGTGATATTTTTTATTAAAATGGTGTATAAGGATATATATATAAATATATTTTATGCACTGTATATGAGCTGGCGATTTCTAAGTCTGTGGTTCCGAGAGGGGGTAACCAGGCTCCCTAATAAAGGTCAAGCCACTTGGCTGCCAGAATGCCCTGCTTCAGCACAGACCAGAAAGGCATTGTGATAAGCGTATCCCCGGTATAGTCAGGGGTTAATGGGAGTCGTTCCCGTCCCCCCAGTATACGCCCAGAACCATGGACCCGGTACTTGTGGTTCGGACTGTCTCCAACCAGCCATAATGTTGTGAGAGTGAAATTATGTCTAAGTCCAGCTTTGGTACATTACAGTAGAAGCAACTCTCAAACTTAACCTAAGCGTTTTTCGAAGCTACTTTTTGGCTAACTTCTTATAGGAAGGTCTAGGAGCTCTGAAAATGAACGTGCGCATCTTTCACTCTTCCCGAGGGACTTAGAAGAATTTTGTGATATTTTTTATTAAAATGGTGTATAAGGGTATATATATAAATATATTTTATGCACTGTATATGAGCTGGCGATTTCTAAGTCTGTGGTTCCGAGAGGGGGTAACCAGGCTCACTAATAAAGGTCAAGCCACTTGGCTGCCAGAATGCCCTGCTTCAGCACAGACCAGAAAGGCATTGTGATAAGCGTATCCCCGGTATAGTCAGGGGTTAATGGGAGTCGTTCCCGTCCCCCCAGTATACGCCCAGAACCATGGACCCGGTACTTGTGGTTCGGACTGTCTCCAACCAGCCATAATGTTGTGAGAGTGAAACTATGTCTAAGTCCAGCTTTGGTACATTACAGTAGAAGCAACTCTCAAACTTAACCTAAGCGTTTTTCGAAGCTACTTTTTGGCTAACTTCTTATAGGAAGGTCTAGGAGCGCTGAAAATGAACGTGCGCATCTTTCACTCTTCCCGAGGGACTTAGAAGAATTTTGTGATATTTTTTATTAAAATGGTGTATAAGGGTATATATATAAATATATTTTATGCACTGTATATGAGCTGGCGATTTCTAAGTCTGTGGTTCCGAGAGGGGGTAACCAGGCTCACTAATAAAGGTCAAGCCACTTGGCTGCCAGAATGCCCTGCTTCAGCACAGACCAGAAAGGCATTGTGATAAGCGTATCCCCGGTATAGTCAGGGGTTAATGGGAGTCGTTCCCGTCCCCCCAGTATACGCCCAGAACCATGGACCCGGTACTTGTGGTTCGGACTGTCTCCAACCAGCCATAATGTTGTGAGAGTGAAATTATGTCTAAGTCCAGCTTTGGTACATTACAGTAGAAGCAACTCTCAAACTTAACCTAAGCGTTTTTCGAAGCTACTTTTTGGCTAACTTCTTATAGGAAGGTCTAGGAGCGCTGAAAATGAACGTGCGCATCTTTCACTCTTCCCGAGGGACTTAGAAGAATTTTGTGATATTTTTTATTAAAATGGTGTATAAGGGTATATATATAAATATATTTTATGCACTGTATATGAGCTGGCGATTTCTAAATCTGTGGTTCCGAGAGGGGGTAACCAGGCTCACTAATAAAGGTCAAGCCACTTGGCTGCCAGAATGCCCTGCTTCAGCACAGACCAGAAAGGCATTGTGATAAGCGTATCCCCGGTATAGTCAGGGGTTAATGGGAGTCGTTCCCGTCCCCCCAGTATACGCCCAGAACCATGGACCCGGTACTTGTGGTTCGGACTGTCTCCAACCAGCCATAATGTTGTGAGAGTGAAATTATGTCTAAGTCCAGCTTTGGTACATTACAGTAGAAGCAACTCTCAAACTTAACCTAAGCGTTTTTCGAAGCTACTTTTTGGCTAACTTCTTATAGGAAGGTCTAGGAGCGCTGAAAATGAACGTGCGCATCTTTCACTCTTCCCGAGGGACTTAGAAGAATTTTGTGATATTTTTTATTAAAATGGTGTATAAGGGTATATATATATAAATATATTTTATGCACTGTATATGAGCTGGCGATTTCTAAGTCTGTGGTTCCGAGAGGGGGTAACCAGGCTCACTAATAAAGGTCAAGCCACTTGGCTGCCAGAATGCCCTGCTTCAGCACAGACCAGAAAGGCATTGTGATAAGCGTATCCCCGGTATAGTCAGGGGTTAATGGGAGTCGTTCCCGTCCCCCCAGTATACGCCCAGAACCATGGACCCGGTACTTGTGGTTCGGACTGTCTCCAACCAGCCATAATGTTGTGAGAGTGAAATTATGTCTAAGTCCAGCTTTGGTACATTAGAAGCAACTCTCAAACTTAACCTAAGCGTTTTTCGAAGTTACTTTTTGGCTAACTTCTTATAGGAAGGTCTAGGAGCTCTGAAAATGAACGTGCGCGTCTTTCATTCTTCCCGAGGGACTTAGAAGAATTTTGTGATAGTTTTTATTAAAATGGTGTATAAGGGTATATATATAAATATATTTTATGCACTGTATATGAGCTGGCGATTTCTAAGTCTGTGGTTACGAGAGGGGGTAACCAGGCTCACTAATAAAGGTCAAGCCACTTGGCTGCCAGAATGCCCTGCTTCAGCACAGACCAGAAAGGCATTGTGATAAGCGTATCCCCGGTATAGTCAGGGGTTAATGGGAGTCGTTCCCGTCCCCCCAGTATACGCCCAGAACCATGGACCCGGTACTTGTGGTTCGGACTGTCTCCAACCAGCCATAATGTTGTGAGAGTGAAATTATGTCTAAGTCCAGCTTTGGTACATTACAGTAGAAGCAACTCTCAAACTTAACCTAAGCGTTTTTCGAAGCTACTTTTTGTCTAACTTCTTATAGGAAGGTCTAGGAGCTCTGAAAATGAACGTGCGCATCTTTCACTCTTCCCGAGGGACTTAGAAGAATTTTGTGATATTTTTTATTAAAATGGTGTATAAGGGTATATATATAAATATATTTTATGCACTGTATATGAGCTGGCGATTTCTAAGTCTGTGGTTCCGAGAGGGGGTAACCAGGCTCACTAATAAAGGTCAAGCCACTTGGCTGCCAGAATTCCCTGCTTCAGCACAGACCAGAAAGGCATTGTGATAAGCGTATCCCCGGTATAGTCAGGGGTTAATGGGAGTCGTTCCCGTCCCCCCAGTATACGCCCAGAACCATGGACCCGGTACTTGTGGTTCGGACTGTCTCCAACCAGCCACAATGTTGTGAGAGTGAAATTATGTCTAAGTCCAGCTTTGGTACATTAGAAGCAACTCTCAAACTTAACCTAAGCGTTTTTCGAAGCTACAGTACTTTTTGGCTAACTTCTTATAGGAAGGTCTAGGAGCTCTGAAAATGAACGTGCGCATCTTTCACTCTTCCCGAGGGACTTAGAAGAATTTTGTGATATTTTTTATTAAAATGGTGTATAAGGGTATATATATATAAATATATTTTATGCACTGTATATGAGCTGGCGATTTCTAAGTCTTTGGTTCCGAGAGGGGGTAACCAGGCTCACTAATAAAGGTCAAGCCACTTGGCTGCCAGAATGCCCTGCTTCAGCACAGACCAGAAAGGCATTGTGATAAGCGTATCCCCGGTATAGTCAGGGGTTAATGGGAGTCGTTCCCGTCCCCCCAGTATACGCCCAGAACCATGGACCCGGTACTTGTGGTTCGGACTGTCTCCAACCAGCCATAATGTTGTGAGAGTGAAATTATGTCTAAGTCCAGCTTTGGTACATTAGAAGCAACTCTCAAACTTAACCTAAGCGTTTTTCGAAGCTACAGTACTTTTTGGCTAACTTCTTATAGGAAGGTCTAGGAGCTCTGAAAATGAACGTGCGCATCTTTCACTCTTCCCGAGGGACTTAGAAGAATTTTGTGATATTTTTTATTAAAATGGTGTATAAGAGTATATATATAAATATATTTTATGCACTGTATATGAGCTGGCGATTTCTAAGTCTGTGGTTCCGAGAGGGGGTAACCAGGCTCACTAATAAAGGTCAAGCCACTTGGCTGCCAGAATGCCCTGCTTCAGCACAGACCAGAAAGGCATTGTGATAAGCGTATCCCCGGTATAGTCAGGGGTTAATGGGAGTTGTCCCTGTCCCCCCAGAATACGCCCAGAACCATGGACCCGGTACTTGTGGTTCGGACTATCTCCAACCAGCCATAATGTTGTGAGAGTGAAATTATGTCTAAGTCCAGCTTTGGTACATTAGAAGCAACTCTGAAACTTAACCTAAGCGTTTTTTGAAGCTACTTTTTGGCTAACTTCTTATAGGAAGGTATAGGAGCTCTGAAAATGAACGTGCGCGTCTTTCACTCTTCCCGATGGACTTAGAAGAATTTTGTGATATTTTTTATTAAAATGGTGTATAAGGGTATATATATAAATATATTTTATGCACTGTATATGAGCTGGCGATTTCTAAGTCTGTGGTTCCGAGAGGGGGTAACCAGGCTCACTAATAAAGGTCAAGCCACTTGGCTGCCAGAATGCCCTGCTTCAGCACAGACCAGAAAGTCATTGTGATACGCGTATCCCCGGTAAAGTCAGGGGTTAATGGGAGTCGTCCCCGTCCCCCCAGTATACGACCAGAACCATGGACCCGGTACTTGTGGTTTGGACTGTCTCCAACCAGCCATAATGTTGTGAGAGTGAAATTATGTCTAAGTCCAGCTTCGGTACATTAGAAGCAACTCTGAAACTTAACCTACTGTAAGCGTTTTTCGAAGCTACTTTTTGGCTAACTTCTTATAGGAAGGTCTAGGAGCTCTGATAATGAACGTGCGCGTCTTTCACTCTTCCTGAGGGACATAGAAGAATTTTGTGATATTTTTTATTAAAATGGTGTATAAGGATATATATATAAATATATTTTATGCACTGTATATGAGCTGGCGATTTCTAAGTCTGTGGTTCCGAGAGGGGGTAACCAGGCTCCCTAATAAAGGTCAAGCCACTTGGCTGCCAGAATGCCCTGCTTCAGCACAGACCAGAAAGGCATTGTGATAAGCGTATCCCCGGTATAGTCAGGGGTTAATGGGAGTCGTTCCCGTCCCCCCAGTATACGCCCAGAACCATGGACCCGGTACTTGTGGTTCGGACTGTCTCCAACCAGCCATAATGTTGTGAGAGTGAAATTATGTCTAAGTCCAGCTTTGGTACATTACAGTAGAAGCAACTCTCAAACTTAACCTAAGCGTTTTTCGAAGCTACTTTTTGGCTAACTTCTTATAGGAAGGTCTAGGAGCTCTGAAAATGAACGTGCGCATCTTTCACTCTTCCCGAGGGACTTAGAAGAATTTTGTGATATTTTTTATTAAAATGGTGTATAAGGGTATATATATAAATATATTTTATGCACTGTATATGAGCTGGCGATTTCTAAGTCTGTGGTTCCGAGAGGGGGTAACCAGGCTCACTAATAAAGGTCAAGCCACTTGGCTGCCAGAATGCCCTGCTTCAGCACAGACCAGAAAGGCATTGTGATAAGCGTATCCCCGGTATAGTCAGGGGTTAATGGGAGTCGTTCCCGTCCCCCCAGTATACGCCCAGAACCATGGACCCGGTACTTGTGGTTCGGACTGTCTCCAACCAGCCATAATGTTGTGAGAGTGAAATTATGTCTAAGTCCAGCTTTGGTACATTACAGTAGAAGCAACTCTCAAACTTAATCTAAGCGTTTTTCGAAGCTACTTTTTGGCTAACTTCTTATAGGAAGGTCTAGGAGCGCTGAAAATGAACGTGCGCATCTTTCACTCTTCCCGAGGGACTTAGAAGAATTTTGTGATATTTTTTATTAAAATGGTGTATAAGGGTATATATATATAAATATATTTTATGCACTGTATATGAGCTGGCGATTTCTAAGTCTGTGGTTCCGAGAGGGGGTAACCAGGCTCACTAATAAAGGTCAAGCCACTTGGCTGCCAGAATGCCCTGCTTCAGCACAGACCAGAAAGGCATTGTGATAAGCGTATCCCCGGTATAGTCAGGGGTTAATGGGAGTCTTTCCCGTCCCCCCAGTATACGCCCAGAACCATGGACCCGGTACTTGTGGTTCGGACTGTCTCCAACCAGCCATAATGTTGTGAGAGTGAAATTATGTCTAAGTCCAGCTTTGGTACATTAGAAGCAACTCTCAAACTTAACCTAAGCGTTTTTCGAAGTTACTTTTTGGCTAACTTCTTATAGGAAGGTCTAGGAGCTCTGAAAATGAACGTGCGCGTCTTTCACTCTTCCCGAGGGACTTAGAAGAATTTTGTGATATTTTTTATTAAAATGGTGTAAGGGTATATATATAAATATATTTTATGCACTGTATATGAGCTGGCGATTTCTAAGTCTGTGGTTCCGAGAGGGGGTAACCAGGCTCACTAATAAAGGTCAAGCCACTTGGCTGCCAGAATGCCCTGCTTCAGCACAGACCAGAAAGGCATTGTGATAAGCGTATCCCCGGTATAGTCAGGGGTTAATGGGAGTCGTTCCCGTCCCCCCAGTATACGCCCAGAACCATGGACCCGGTACTTGTGGTTCGGACTGTCTCCAACCAGCCATAATGTTGTGAGAGTGAAATTATGTCTAAGTCCAGCTTTGGTACATTACAGTAGAAGCAACTCTCAAACTTAACCTAAGCGTTTTTCGAAGCTACTTTTTGGCTAACTTCTTATAGGAAGGTCTAGGAGCTCTGAAAATGAACGTGCGCGTCTTTCACTCTTCCCGAGGGACTTAGAAGAATTTTGTGATATTTTTTATTAAAATGGTGTATAAGGGTATATATATAAATATATTTTATGCACTGTATATGAGCTGGCGATTTCTAAGTCTGTGGTTCCGAGAGGGGGTAACCAGGCTCACTAATAAAGGTCAAGCCACTTGGCTGCCAGAATGCCCTGCTTCAGCACAGACCAGAAAGGCATTGTGATAAGCGTATCCCCGGTATAGTCAGGGGTTAATGGGAGTCGTTCCCGTCCCCCCAGTATACGCCCAGAACCATGGACCCGGTACTTGTGGTTCGGACTGTCTCCAACCAGCCATAATGTTGTGAGAGTGAAATTATGTCTAAGTCCAGCTTTGGTACATTACAGTAGAAGCAACTCTCAAACTTAACCTAAGCGTTTTTCGAAGCTACTTTTTGTCTAACTTCTTATAGGAAGGTCTAGGAGCTCTGAAAATGAACGTGCGCATCTTTCTCTCTTCCCGAGGGACTTAGAAGAATTTTGTGATATTTTTTATTAAAATGGTGTATAAGGGTATATATATAAATATATTTTATGCACTGTATATGAGCTGGCGATTTCTAAGTCTGTGGTTCCGAGAGGGGGTAACCAGGCTCACTAATAAAGGTCAAGCCACTTGGCTGCCAGAATTCCCTGCTTCAGCACAGACCAGAAAGGCATTGTGATAAGCGTATCCCCGGTATAGTCAGGGGTTAATGGGAGTCGTTCCCGTCCCCCCAGTATACGCCCAGAACCATGGACCCGGTACTTGTGGTTCGGACTGTCTCCAACCAGCCATAATGTTGTGAGAGTGAAATTATGTCTAAGTCCAGCTTTGGTACATTAGAAGCAACTCTCAAACTTAACCTAAGCGTTTTTCGAAGCTACAGTACTTTTTGGCTAACTTCTTATACAGTAGGAAGGTCTAGGAGCTCTGAAAATGAACGTGCGCATCTTTCACTCTTCCCGAGGGACTTAGAAGAATTTTGTGATATTTTTTATTAAAATGGTGTATAAGGGTATATATATAAATATATTTTATGCACTGTATATGAGCTGGCGATTTCTAAGTCTGTGGTTCCGAGAGGGGCTAACCAGGCTCACTAATAAAGGTCAAGCCACTTGTCTGCCAGAATGCCCTGCTTCAGCACAGACCAGAAAGGCATTGTGATAAGCGTATCCCCGGTATAGTCAGGGGTTAATGGGAGTCGTTCCCGTCCCCCCAGTATACGCCCAGAACCATGGACCCGGTACTTGTGGTTCGGACTGTCTCCAACCAGCCATAATGTTGTGAGAGTGAAATTATGTCTAAGTCCAGCTTTGGTACATTACAGTAGAAGCAACTCTCAAACTTAATCTAAGCGTTTTTCGAAGCTACTTTTTGGCTAACTTCTTATAGGAAGGTCTAGGAGCGCTGAAAATGAACGTGCGCATCTTTCACTCTTCCCGAGGGACTTAGAAGAATTTTGTGATATTTTTTATTAAAATGGTGTATAAGGGTATATATATATAAATATATTTTATGCACTGTATATGAGCTGGCGATTTCTAAGTCTGTGGTTCCGAGAGGGGGTAACCAGGCTCACTAATAAAGGTCAAGCCACTTGGCTGCCAGAATGCCCTGCTTCAGCACAGACCAGAAAGGCATTGTGATAAGCGTATCCCCGGTATAGTCAGGGGTTAATGGGAGTCGTTCCCGTCCCCCCAGTATACGCCCAGAACCATGGACCCGGTACTTGTGGTTCGGACTGTCTCCAACCAGCCATAATGTTGTGAGAGTGAAATTATGTCTAAGTCCAGCTTTGGTACATTAGAAGCAACTCTCAAACTTAACCTAAGCGTTTTTCGAAGTTACTTTTTGGCTAACTTCTTATAGGAAGGTCTAGGAGCTCTGAAAATGAACGTGCGCGTCTTTCACTCTTCCCGAGGGACTTAGAAGAATTTTGTGATATTTTTTATTAAAATGGTGTAAGGGTATATATATAAATATATTTTATGCACTGTATATGAGCTGGCGATTTCTAAGTCTGTGGTTCCGAGAGGGGGTAACCAGGCTCACTAATAAAGGTCAAGCCACTTGGCTGCCAGAATGCCCTGCTTCAGCACAGACCAGAAAGGCATTGTGATAAGCGTATCCCCGGTATAGTCAGGGGTTAATGGGAGTCGTTCCCGTCCCCCCAGTATACGCCCAGAACCATGGACCCGGTACTTGTGGTTCGGACTGTCTCCAACCTGCCATAATGTTGTGAGAGTGAAATTATGTCTAAGTCCAGCTTTGGTACATTACAGTAGAAGCAACTCTCAAACTTAACCTAAGCGTTTTTCGAAGCTACTTTTTGGCTAACTTCTTATAGGAAGGTCTAGGAGCTCTGAAAATAAACCTGCGCATCTTTCACTCTTTCCGAGGGACTTAGAAGAATTTTGTGATATTTTTTATTAAAATGGTGTATAAGGGTATATATATATACTGTAAATATATTTTATGCACTGTATAGGAGTTGGCGATTTCTAAGTCTGTGGTTCCGAGAGGGGGTAACCAGGCTCACTAATAAAGGTCAAGCCACTTGGCTGCCAGAATGCCCTGCTTCAGCACAGACCAGAAAGGCATTGTGATAAGCGTATCCCCGGTATAGTCAGGGGTTAATGGGAGTCGTTCCCGTCCCCCCAGTATACGCCCAGAACCATGGACCCGGTACTTGTGGTTCGGACTGTCTCCAACCAGCCATAATGTTGTGAGAGTGAAATTATGTCTAAGTCCAGCTTTGGTACATTAGAAGCAACTCTCAAACTTAACCTAAGCGTTTTTCGAAGCTACTTTTTGGCTAACTTCTTATATGAAGGTCTAGGAGCTCTGAAAATGAACGTGCGCATCTTTCACTCTTCCCGAGGGACTTAGAAGAATTTTGTGATATTTTTTATTAAAATGGTGTATAAGGGTATATATATAAATATATTTTATGCACTGTATATGAGCTGGCGATTTCTAAGTCTGTGGTTCCGAGAGGGGGTAACCAGGCTCACTAATAAAGGTCAAGCCACTTGGCTGCCAGAATGCCCTGCTTCAGCACAGACCAGAAAGGCATTGTGATAAGCGTATCCCCGGTATAGTCAGGGGTTAATGGGAGTCGTTCCCGTCCCCCCAGTATACGCCCAGAACCATGGACCCGGTACTTGTGGTTCGGACTGTCTCCAACCAGCCATAATGTTGTGAGAGTGAAATTATGTCTAAGTCCAGCTTTGGTACATTACAGTAGAAGCAACTCTCAAACTTAACCTAAGCGTTTTTCGAAGCTACTTTTTGTCTAACTTCTTATAGGAAGGTCTAGGAGCTCTGAAAATGAACGTGCGCATCTTTCACTCTTCCCGAGGGACTTAGAAGAATTTTGTGATATTTTTTATTAAAATGGTGTATAAGGGTATATATATAAATATATTTTATGCACTGTATATGAGCTGGCGATTTCTAAGTCTGTGGTTCCGAGAGGGGGTAACCAGGCTCACTAATAAAGGTCAAGCCACTTGGCTGCCAGAATTCCCTGCTTCAGCACAGACCAGAAAGGCATTGTGATAAGCGTATCCCCGGTATAGTCAGGGGTTAATGGGAGTCGTTCCCGTCCCCCCAGTATACGCCCAGAACCATGGACCCGGTACTTGTGGTTCGGACTGTCTCCAACCAGCCATAATGTTGTGAGAGTGAAATTATGTCTAAGTCCAGCTTTGGTACATTAGAAGCAACTCTCAAACTTAACCTAAGCGTTTTTCGAAGCTACAGTACTTTTTGGCTAACTTCTTATAGGAAGGTCTAGGAGCTCTGAAAATGAACGTGCGCATCTTTCACTCTTCCCGAGGGACTTAGAAGAATTTTGTGATATTTTTTATTAAAATGGTGTATAAGGGTATATATATATAAATATATTTTATGCACTGTATATGAGCTGGCGATTTCTAAGTCTGTGGTTCCGAGAGGGGGTAACCAGGCTCACTAATAAAGGTCAAGCCACTTGGCTGCCAGAATGCCCTGCTTCAGCACAGACCAGAAAGGCATTGTGATAAGCGTATCCCCGGTATAGTCAGGGGTTAATGGGAGTTGTCCCCGTCCCCCCAGAATACGCCCAGAACCATGGACCCGGTACTTGTGGTTCGGACTATCTCCAACCAGCCATAATGTTGTGAGAGTGAAATTATGTCTAAGTCCAGCTTTGGTACATTAGAAGCAACTCTCAAACTTAACCTAAGCGTTTTTTGAAGCTACTTTTTGGCTAACTTCTTATAGGAAGGTATAGGAGCTCTGAAAATGAACGTGCGCGTCTTTCACTCTTCCCGATGGACTTAGAAGAATTTTGTGATATTTTTTATTAAAATGGTGTATAAGGGTATATATATAAATATATTTTATGCACTGTATATGAGCTGGCGATTTCTAAGTCTGTGGTTCCGAGAGGGGGTAACCAGGCTCACTAATAAAGGTCAAGCCACTTGGCTGCCAGAATGCCCTGCTTCAGCACAGACCAGAAAGTCATTGTGATACGCGTATCCCCGGTAAAGTCAGGGGTTAATGGGAGTCGTCCCCGTCCCCCCAGTATACGCCCAGAACCATGGACCCGGTACTTGTGGTTCGGACTGTCTCCAACCAGCCATAATGTTGTGAGAGTGAAATTATGTCTAAGTCCAGCTTTGGTACATTAGAAGCAACTCTCAAACTTAACCTAAGCGTTTTTCGAAGCTACAGTACTTTTTGGCTAACTTCTTATACAGTAGGAAGGTCTAGGAGCTCTGAAAATGAACGTGCGCATCTTTCACTCTTCCCGAGGGACTTAGAAGAATTTTGTGATATTTTTTATTAAAATGGTGTATAAGGGTATATATATAAATATATTTTATGCACTGTATATGAGCTGGCGATTTCTAAGTCTGTGGTTCCGAGAGGGGCTAACCAGGCTCACTAATAAAGGTCAAGCCACTTGTCTGCCAGAATGCCCTGCTTCAGCACAGACCAGAAAGGCATTGTGATAAGCGTATCCCCGGTATAGTCAGGGGTTAATGGGAGTCGTTCCCGTCCCCCCAGTATACGCCCAGAACCATGGACCCGGTACTTGTGGTTCGGACTGTCTCCAACCAGCCATAATGTTGTGAGAGTGAAATTATGTCTAAGTCCAGCTTTGGTACATTACAGTAGAAGCAACTCTCAAACTTAATCTAAGCGTTTTTCGAAGCTACTTTTTGGCTAACTTCTTATAGGAAGGTCTAGGAGCGCTGAAAATGAACGTGCGCATCTTTCACTCTTCCCGAGGGACTTAGAAGAATTTTGTGATATTTTTTATTAAAATGGTGTATAAGGGTATATATATATAAATATATTTTATGCACTGTATATGAGCTGGCGATTTCTAAGTCTGTGGTTCCGAGAGGGGGTAACCAGGCTCACTAATAAAGGTCAAGCCACTTGGCTGCCAGAATGCCCTGCTTCAGCACAGACCAGAAAGGCATTGTGATAAGCGTATCCCCGGTATAGTCAGGGGTTAATGGGAGTCGTTCCCGTCCCCCCAGTATACGCCCAGAACCATGGACCCGGTACTTGTGGTTCGGACTGTCTCCAACCAGCCATAATGTTGTGAGAGTGAAATTATGTCTAAGTCCAGCTTTGGTACATTAGAAGCAACTCTCAAACTTAACCTAAGCGTTTTTCGAAGTTACTTTTTGGCTAACTTCTTATAGGAAGGTCTAGGAGCTCTGAAAATGAACGTGCGCGTCTTTCACTCTTCCCGAGGGACTTAGAAGAATTTTGTGATATTTTTTATTAAAATGGTGTAAGGGTATATATATAAATATATTTTATGCACTGTATATGAGCTGGCGATTTCTAAGTCTGTGGTTCCGAGAGGGGGTAACCAGGCTCACTAATAAAGGTCAAGCCACTTGGCTGCCAGAATGCCCTGCTTCAGCACAGACCAGAAAGGCATTGTGATAAGCGTATCCCCGGTATAGTCAGGGGTTAATGGGAGTCGTTCCCGTCCCCCCAGTATACGCCCAGAACCATGGACCCGGTACTTGTGGTTCGGACTGTCTCCAACCTGCCATAATGTTGTGAGAGTGAAATTATGTCTAAGTCCAGCTTTGGTACATTACAGTAGAAGCAACTCTCAAACTTAACCTAAGCGTTTTTCGAAGCTACTTTTTGGCTAACTTCTTATAGGAAGGTCTAGGAGCTCTGAAAATAAACCTGCGCATCTTTCACTCTTTCCGAGGGACTTAGAAGAATTTTGTGATATTTTTTATTAAAATGGTGTATAAGGGTATATATATATACTGTAAATATATTTTATGCACTGTATAGGAGTTGGCGATTTCTAAGTCTGTGGTTCCGAGAGGGGGTAACCAGGCTCACTAATAAAGGTCAAGCCACTTGGCTGCCAGAATGCCCTGCTTCAGCACAGACCAGAAAGGCATTGTGATAAGCGTATCCCCGGTATAGTCAGGGGTTAATGGGAGTCGTTCCCGTCCCCCCAGTATACGCCCAGAACCATGGACCCGGTACTTGTGGTTCGGACTGTCTCCAACCAGCCATAATGTTGTGAGAGTGAAATTATGTCTAAGTCCAGCTTTGGTACATTAGAAGCAACTCTCAAACTTAACCTAAGCGTTTTTCGAAGCTACTTTTTGGCTAACTTCTTATAGGAAGGTCTAGGAGCTCTGAAAATGAACGTGCGCATCTTTCACTCTTCCCGAGGGACTTAGAAGAATTTTGTGATATTTTTTATTAAAATGGTGTATAAGGGTATATATATAAATATATTTTATGCACTGTATATGAGCTGGCGATTTCTAAGTCTGTGGTTCCGAGAGGGGGTAACCAGGCTCACTAATAAAGGTCAAGCCACTTGGCTGCCAGAATGCCCTGCTTCAGCACAGACCAGAAAGGCATTGTGATAAGCGTATCCCCGGTATAGTCAGGGGTTAATGGGAGTCGTTCCCGTCCCCCCAGTATACGCCCAGAACCATGGACCCGGTACTTGTGGTTCGGACTGTCTCCAACCAGCCATAATGTTGTGAGAGTGAAATTATGTCTAAGTCCAGCTTTGGTACATTACAGTAGAAGCAACTCTCAAACTTAACCTAAGCGTTTTTCGAAGCTACTTTTTGTCTAACTTCTTATAGGAAGGTCTAGGAGCTCTGAAAATGAACGTGCGCATCTTTCACTCTTCCCGAGGGACTTAGAAGAATTTTGTGATATTTTTTATTAAAATGGTGTATAAGGGTATATATATAAATATATTTTATGCACTGTATATGAGCTGGCGATTTCTAAGTCTGTGGTTCCGAGAGGGGGTAACCAGGCTCACTAATAAAGGTCAAGCCACTTGGCTGCCAGAATTCCCTGCTTCAGCACAGACCAGAAAGGCATTGTGATAAGCGTATCCCCGGTATAGTCAGGGGTTAATGGGAGTCGTTCCCGTCCCCCCAGTATACGCCCAGAACCATGGACCCGGTACTTGTGGTTCGGACTGTCTCCAACCAGCCATAATGTTGTGAGAGTGAAATTATGTCTAAGTCCAGCTTTGGTACATTAGAAGCAACTCTCAAACTTAACCTAAGCGTTTTTCGAAGCTACAGTACTTTTTGGCTAACTTCTTATAGGAAGGTCTAGGAGCTCTGAAAATGAACGTGCGCATCTTTCACTCTTCCCGAGGGACTTAGAAGAATTTTGTGATATTTTTTATTAAAATGGTGTATAAGGGTATATATATATAAATATATTTTATGCACTGTATATGAGCTGGCGATTTCTAAGTCTGTGGTTCCGAGAGGGGGTAACCAGGCTCACTAATAAAGGTCAAGCCACTTGGCTGCCAGAATGCCCTGCTTCAGCACAGACCAGAAAGGCATTGTGATAAGCGTATCCCCGGTATAGTCAGGGGTTAATGGGAGTTGTCCCCGTCCCCCCAGAATACGCCCAGAACCATGGACCCGGTACTTGTGGTTCGGACTATCTCCAACCAGCCATAATGTTGTGAGAGTGAAATTATGTCTAAGTCCAGCTTTGGTACATTAGAAGCAACTCTCAAACTTAACCTAAGCGTTTTTTGAAGCTACTTTTTGGCTAACTTCTTATAGGAAGGTATAGGAGCTCTGAAAATGAACGTGCGCGTCTTTCACTCTTCCCGATGGACTTAGAAGAATTTTGTGATATTTTTTATTAAAATGGTGTATAAGGGTATATATATAAATATATTTTATGCACTGTATATGAGCTGGCGATTTCTAAGTCTGTGGTTCCGAGAGGGGGTAACCAGGCTCACTAATAAAGGTCAAGCCACTTGGCTGCCAGAATGCCCTGCTTCAGCACAGACCAGAAAGTCATTGTGATACGCGTATCCCCGGTAAAGTCAGGGGTTAATGGGAGTCGTCCCCGTCCCCCCAGTATACGACCAGAACCATGGACCCGGTACTTGTGGTTTGGACTGTCTCCAACCAGCCATAATGTTGTGAGAGTGAAATTATGTCTAAGTCCAGCTTCGGTACATTAGAAGCAACTCTGAAACTTAACCTACTGTAAGCGTTTTTCGAAGCTACTTTTTGGCTAACTTCTTATAGGAAGGTCTAGGAGCTCTGATAATGAACGTGCGCGTCTTTCACTCTTCCTGAGGGACATAGAAGAATTTTGTGATATTTTTTATTAAAATGGTGTATAAGGATATATATATAAATATATTTTATGCACTGTATATGAGCTGGCGATTTCTAAGTCTGTGGTTCCGAGAGGGGGTAACCAGGCTCCCTAATAAAGGTCAAGCCACTTGGCTGCCAGAATGCCCTGCTTCAGCACAGACCAGAAAGGCATTGTGATAAGCGTATCCCCGGTATAGTCAGGGGTTAATGGGAGTCGTTCCCGTCCCCCCAGTATACGCCCAGAACCATGGACCCGGTACTTGTGGTTCGGACTGTCTCCAACCAGCCATAATGTTGTGAGAGTGAAATTATGTCTAAGTCCAGCTTTGGTACATTACAGTAGAAGCAACTCTCAAACTTAACCTAAGCGTTTTTCGAAGCTACTTTTTGGCTAACTTCTTATAGGAAGGTCTAGGAGCTCTGAAAATGAACGTGCGCATCTTTCACTCTTCCCGAGGGACTTAGAAGAATTTTGTGATATTTTTTATTAAAATGGTGTATAAGGGTATATATATAAATATATTTTATGCACTGTATATGAGCTGGCGATTTATAAGTCTGTGGTTCCGAGAGGGGGTAACCAGGCTCACTAATAAAGGTCAAGCCACTTGGCTGCCAGAATGCCCTGCTTCAGCACAGACCAGAAAGGCATTGTGATAAGCGTATCCCCGGTATAGTCAGGGGTTAATGGGAGTCGTTCCCGTCCCCCCAGTATACGCCCAGAACCATGGACCCGGTACTTGTGGTTCGGACTGTCTCCAACCAGCCATAATGTTGTGAGAGTGAAACTATGTCTAAGTCCAGCTTTGGTACATTACAGTAGAAGCAACTCTCAAACTTAACCTAAGCGTTTTTCGAAGCTACTTTTTGGCTAACTTCTTATAGGAAGGTCTAGGAGCGCTGAAAATGAACGTGCGCATCTTTCACTCTTCCCGAGGGACTTAGAAGAATTTTGTGATATTTTTTATTAAAATGGTGTATAAGGGTATATATATAAATATATTTTATGCACTGTATATGAGCTGGCGATTTCTAAGTCTGTGGTTCCGAGAGGGGGTAACCAGGCTCACTAATAAAGGTCAAGCCACTTGGCTGCCAGAATGCCCTGCTTCAGCACAGACCAGAAAGGCATTGTGATAAGCGTATCCCCGGTATAGTCAGGGGTTAATGGGAGTCGTTCCCGTCCCCCCAGTATACGCCCAGAACCATGGACCCGGTACTTGTGGTTCGGACTGTCTCCAACCAGCCATAATGTTGTGAGAGTGAAATTATGTCTAAGTCCAGCTTTGGTACATTACAGTAGAAGCAACTCTCAAACTTAACCTAAGCGTTTTTCGAAGCTACTTTTTGGCTAACTTCTTATAGGAAGGTCTAGGAGCGCTGAAAATGAACGTGCGCATCTTTCACTCTTCCCGAGGGACTTAGAAGAATTTTGTGATATTTTTTATTAAAATGGTGTATAAGGGTATATATATAAATATATTTTATGCACTGTATATGAGCTGGCGATTTCTAAATCTGTGGTTCCGAGAGGGGGTAACCAGGCTCACTAATAAAGGTCAAGCCACTTGGCTGCCAGAATGCCCTGCTTCAGCACAGACCAGAAAGGCATTGTGATAAGCGTATCCCCGGTATAGTCAGGGGTTAATGGGAGTCGTTCCCGTCCCCCCAGTATACGCCCAGAACCATGGACCCGGTACTTGTGGTTCGGACTGTCTCCAACCAGCCATAATGTTGTGAGAGTGAAATTATGTCTAAGTCCAGCTTTGGTACATTACAGTAGAAGCAACTCTCAAACTTAACCTAAGCGTTTTTCGAAGCTACTTTTTGGCTAACTTCTTATAGGAAGGTCTAGGAGCGCTGAAAATGAACGTGCGCATCTTTCACTCTTCCCGAGGGACTTAGAAGAATTTTGTGATATTTTTTATTAAAATGGTGTATAAGGGTATATATATATAAATATATTTTATGCACTGTATATGAGCTGGCGATTTCTAAGTCTGTGGTTCCGAGAGGGGGTAACCAGGCTCACTAATAAAGGTCAAGCCACTTGGCTGCCAGAATGCCCTGCTTCAGCACAGACCAGAAAGGCATTGTGATAAGCGTATCCCCGGTATAGTCAGGGGTTAATGGGAGTCGTTCCCGTCCCCCCAGTATACGCCCAGAACCATGGACCCGGTACTTGTGGTTCGGACTGTCTCCAACCAGCCATAATGTTGTGAGAGTGAAATTATGTCTAAGTCCAGCTTTGGTACATTAGAAGCAACTCTCAAACTTAACCTAAGCGTTTTTCGAAGTTACTTTTTGGCTAACTTCTTATAGGAAGGTCTAGGAGCTCTGAAAATGAACGTGCGCGTCTTTCACTCTTCCCGAGGGACTTAGAAGAATTTTGTGATAGTTTTTATTAAAATGGTGTATAAGGGTATATATATAAATATATTTTATGCACTGTATATGAGCTGGCGATTTCTAAGTCTGTGGTTACGAGAGGGGGTAACCAGGCTCACTAATAAAGGTCAAGCCACTTGGCTGCCAGAATGCCCTGCTTCAGCACAGACCAGAAAGGCATTGTGATAAGCGTATCCCCGGTATAGTCAGGGGTTAATGGGAGTCGTTCCCGTCCCCCCAGTATACGCCCAGAACCATGGACCCGGTACTTGTGGTTCGGACTGTCTCCAACCAGCCATAATGTTGTGAGAGTGAAATTATGTCTAAGTCCAGCTTTGGTACATTACAGTAGAAGCAACTCTCAAACTTAACCTAAGCGTTTTTCGAAGCTACTTTTTGTCTAACTTCTTATAGGAAGGTCTAGGAGCTCTGAAAATGAACGTGCGCATCTTTCACTCTTCCCGAGGGACTTAGAAGAATTTTGTGATATTTTTTATTAAAATGGTGTATAAGGGTATATATATAAATATATTTTATGCACTGTATATGAGCTGGCGATTTCTAAGTCTGTGGTTCCGAGAGGGGGTAACCAGGCTCACTAATAAAGGTCAAGCCACTTGGCTGCCAGAATTCCCTGCTTCAGCACAGACCAGAAAGGCATTGTGATAAGCGTATCCCCGGTATAGTCAGGGGTTAATGGGAGTCGTTCCCGTCCCCCCAGTATACGCCCAGAACCATGGACCCGGTACTTGTGGTTCGGACTGTCTCCAACCAGCCACAATGTTGTGAGAGTGAAATTATGTCTAAGTCCAGCTTTGGTACATTAGAAGCAACTCTCAAACTTAACCTAAGCGTTTTTCGAAGCTACAGTACTTTTTGGCTAACTTCTTATAGGAAGGTCTAGGAGCTCTGAAAATGAACGTGCGCATCTTTCACTCTTCCCGAGGGACTTAGAAGAATTTTGTGATATTTTTTATTAAAATGGTGTATAAGGGTATATATATATAAATATATTTTATGCACTGTATATGAGCTGGCGATTTCTAAGTCTTTGGTTCCGAGAGGGGGTAACCAGGCTCACTAATAAAGGTCAAGCCACTTGGCTGCCAGAATGCCCTGCTTCAGCACAGACCAGAAAGGCATTGTGATAAGCGTATCCCCGGTATAGTCAGGGGTTAATGGGAGTCGTTCCCGTCCCCCCAGTATACGCCCAGAACCATGGACCCGGTACTTGTGGTTCGGACTGTCTCCAACCAGCCATAATGTTGTGAGAGTGAAATTATGTCTAAGTCCAGCTTTGGTACATTAGAAGCAACTCTCAAACTTAACCTAAGCGTTTTTCGAAGCTACAGTACTTTTTGGCTAACTTCTCATAGGAAGGTCTAGGAGCTCTGAAAATGAACGTGCGCATCTTTCACTCTTCCCGAGGGACTTAGAAGAATTTTGTGATATTTTTTATTAAAATGGTGTATAAGAGTATATATATAAATATATTTTATGCACTGTATATGAGCTGGCGATTTCTAAGTCTGTGGTTCCGAGAGGGGGTAACCAGGCTCACTAATAAAGGTCAAGCCACTTGGCTGCCAGAATGCCCTGCTTCAGCACAGACCAGAAAGGCATTGTGATAAGCGTATCCCCGGTATAGTCAGGGGTTAATGGGAGTTGTCCCTGTCCCCCCAGAATACGCCCAGAACCATGGACCCGGTACTTGTGGTTCGGACTATCTCCAACCAGCCATAATGTTGTGAGAGTGAAATTATGTCTAAGTCCAGCTTTGGTACATTAGAAGCAACTCTGAAACTTAACCTAAGCGTTTTTTGAAGCTACTTTTTGGCTAACTTCTTATAGGAAGGTATAGGAGCTCTGAAAATGAACGTGCGCGTCTTTCACTCTTCCCGATGGACTTAGAAGAATTTTGTGATATTTTTTATTAAAATGGTGTATAAGGGTATATATATAAATATATTTTATGCACTGTATATGAGCTGGCGATTTCTAAGTCTGTGGTTCCGAGAGGGGGTAACCAGGCTCACTAATAAAGGTCAAGCCACTTGGCTGCCAGAATGCCCTGCTTCAGCACAGACCAGAAAGTCATTGTGATACGCGTATCCCCGGTAAAGTCAGGGGTTAATGGGAGTCGTCCCCGTCCCCCCAGTATACGACAAGAACCATGGACCCGGTACTTGTGGTTTGGACTGTCTCCAACCAGCCATAATGTTGTGAGAGTGAAATTATGTCTAAGTCCAGCTTCGGTACATTAGAAGCAACTCTGAAACTTAACCTACTGTAAGCGTTTTTCGAAGCTACTTTTTGGCTAACTTCTTATAGGAAGGTCTAGGAGCTCTGATAATGAACGTGCGCGTCTTTCACTCTTCCTGAGGGACATAGAAGAATTTTGTGATATTTTTTATTAAAATGGTGTATAAGGATATATATATAAATATATTTTATGCACTGTATATGAGCTGGCGATTTCTAAGTCTGTGGTTCCGAGAGGGGGTAACCAGGCTCCCTAATAAAGGTCAAGCCACTTGGCTGCCAGAATGCCCTGCTTCAGCACAGACCAGAAAGGCATTGTGATAAGCGTATCCCCGGTATAGTCAGGGGTTAATGGGAGTCGTTCCCGTCCCCCCAGTATACGCCCAGAACCATGGACCCGGTACTTGTGGTTCGGACTGTCTCCAACCAGCCATAATGTTGTGAGAGTGAAATTATGTCTAAGTCCAGCTTTGGTACATTACAGTAGAAGCAACTCTCAAACTTAATCTAAGCGTTTTTCGAAGCTACTTTTTGGCTAACTTCTTATAGGAAGGTCTAGGAGCGCTGAAAATGAACGTGCGCATCTTTCACTCTTCCCGAGGGACTTAGAAGAATTTTGTGATATTTTTTATTAAAATGGTGTATAAGGGTATATATATATAAATATATTTTATGCACTGTATATGAGCTGGCGATTTCTAAGTCTGTGGTTCCGAGAGGGGGTAACCAGGCTCACTAATAAAGGTCAAGCCACTTGGCTGCCAGAATGCCCTGCTTCAGCACAGACCAGAAAGGCATTGTGATAAGCGTATCCCCGGTATAGTCAGGGGTTAATGGGAGTCTTTCCCGTCCCCCCAGTATACGCCCAGAACCATGGACCCGGTACTTGTGGTTCGGACTGTCTCCAACCAGCCATAATGTTGTGAGAGTGAAATTATGTCTAAGTCCAGCTTTGGTACATTAGAAGCAACTCTCAAACTTAACCTAAGCGTTTTTCGAAGTTACTTTTTGGCTAACTTCTTATAGGAAGGTCTAGGAGCTCTGAAAATGAACGTGCGCGTCTTTCACTCTTCCCGAGGGACTTAGAAGAATTTTGTGATATTTTTTATTAAAATGGTGTAAGGGTATATATATAAATATATTTTATGCACTGTATATGAGCTGGCGATTTCTAAGTCTGTGGTTCCGAGAGGGGGTAACCAGGCTCACTAATAAAGGTCAAGCCACTTGGCTGCCAGAATGCCCTGCTTCAGCACAGACCAGAAAGGCATTGTGATAAGCGTATCCCCGGTATAGTCAGGGGTTAATGGGAGTCGTTCCCGTCCCCCCAGTATACGCCCAGAACCATGGACCCGGTACTTGTGGTTCGGACTGTCTCCAACCAGCCATAATGTTGTGAGAGTGAAATTATGTCTAAGTCCAGCTTTGGTACATTACAGTAGAAGCAACTCTCAAACTTAACCTAAGCGTTTTTCGAAGCTACTTTTTGGCTAACTTCTTATAGGAAGGTCTAGGAGCTCTGAAAATGAACGTGCGCGTCTTTCACTCTTCCCGAGGGACTTAGAAGAATTTTGTGATATTTTTTATTAAAATGGTGTATAAGGGTATATATATAAATATATTTTATGCACTGTATATGAGCTGGCGATTTCTAAGTCTGTGGTTCCGAGAGGGGGTAACCAGGCTCACTAATAAAGGTCAAGCCACTTGGCTGCCAGAATGCCCTGCTTCAGCACAGACCAGAAAGGCATTGTGATAAGCGTATCCCCGGTATAGTCAGGGGTTAATGGGAGTCGTTCCCGTCCCCCCAGTATACGCCCAGAACCATGGACCCGGTACTTGTGGTTCGGACTGTCTCCAACCAGCCATAATGTTGTGAGAGTGAAATTATGTCTAAGTCCAGCTTTGGTACATTACAGTAGAAGCAACTCTCAAACTTAACCTAAGCGTTTTTCGAAGCTACTTTTTGTCTAACTTCTTATAGGAAGGTCTAGGAGCTCTGAAAATGAACGTGCGCATCTTTCTCTCTTCCCGAGGGACTTAGAAGAATTTTGTGATATTTTTTATTAAAATGGTGTATAAGGGTATATATATAAATATATTTTATGCACTGTATATGAGCTGGCGATTTCTAAGTCTGTGGTTCCGAGAGGGGGTAACCAGGCTCACTAATAAAGGTCAAGCCACTTGGCTGCCAGAATTCCCTGCTTCAGCACAGACCAGAAAGGCATTGTGATAAGCGTATCCCCGGTATAGTCAGGGGTTAATGGGAGTCGTTCCCGTCCCCCCAGTATACGCCCAGAACCATGGACCCGGTACTTGTGGTTCGGACTGTCTCCAACCAGCCATAATGTTGTGAGAGTGAAATTATGTCTAAGTCCAGCTTTGGTACATTAGAAGCAACTCTCAAACTTAACCTAAGCGTTTTTCGAAGCTACAGTACTTTTTGGCTAACTTCTTATAGGAAGGTCTAGGAGCTCTGAAAATGAACGTGCGCATCTTTCACTCTTCCCGAGGGACTTAGAAGAATTTTGTGATATTTTTTATTAAAATGGTGTATAAGGGTATATATATAAATATATTTTATGCACTGTATATGAGCTGGCGATTTCTAAGTCTGTGGTTCCGAGAGGGGCTAACCAGGCTCACTAATAAAGGTCAAGCCACTTGTCTGCCAGAATGCCCTGCTTCAGCACAGACCAGAAAGGCATTGTGATAAGCGTATCCCCGGTATAGTCAGGGGTTAATGGGAGTCGTTCCCGTCCCCCCAGTATACGCCCAGAACCATGGACCCGGTACTTGTGGTTCGGACTGTCTCCAACCAGCCATAATGTTGTGAGAGTGAAATTATGTCTAAGTCCAGCTTTGGTACATTACAGTAGAAGCAACTCTCAAACTTAATCTAAGCGTTTTTCGAAGCTACTTTTTGGCTAACTTCTTATAGGAAGGTCTAGGAGCGCTGAAAATGAACGTGCGCATCTTTCACTCTTCCCGAGGGACTTAGAAGAATTTTGTGATATTTTTTATTAAAATGGTGTATAAGGGTATATATATATAAATATATTTTATGCACTGTATATGAGCTGGCGATTTCTAAGTCTGTGGTTCCGAGAGGGGGTAACCAGGCTCACTAATAAAGGTCAAGCCACTTGGCTGCCAGAATGCCCTGCTTCAGCACAGACCAGAAAGGCATTGTGATAAGCGTATCCCCGGTATAGTCAGGGGTTAATGGGAGTCGTTCCCGTCCCCCCAGTATACGCCCAGAACCATGGACCCGGTACTTGTGGTTCGGACTGTCTCCAACCAGCCATAATGTTGTGAGAGTGAAATTATGTCTAAGTCCAGCTTTGGTACATTAGAAGCAACTCTCAAACTTAACCTAAGCGTTTTTCGAAGTTACTTTTTGGCTAACTTCTTATAGGAAGGTCTAGGAGCTCTGAAAATGAACGTGCGCGTCTTTCACTCTTCCCGAGGGACTTAGAAGAATTTTGTGATATTTTTTATTAAAATGGTGTAAGGGTATATATATAAATATATTTTATGCACTGTATATGAGCTGGCGATTTCTAAGTCTGTGGTTCCGAGAGGGGGTAACCAGGCTCACTAATAAAGGTCAAGCCACTTGGCTGCCAGAATGCCCTGCTTCAGCACAGACCAGAAAGGCATTGTGATAAGCGTATCCCCGGTATAGTCAGGGGTTAATGGGAGTCGTTCCCGTCCCCCCAGTATACGCCCAGAACCATGGACCCGGTACTTGTGGTTCGGACTGTCTCCAACCAGCCATAATGTTGTGAGAGTGAAATTATGTCTAAGTCCAGCTTTGGTACATTACAGTAGAAGCAACTCTCAAACTTAACCTAAGCGTTTTTCGAAGCTACTTTTTGGCTAACTTCTTATAGGAAGGTCTAGGAGCTCTGAAAATAAACCTGCGCATCTTTCACTCTTTCCGAGGGACTTAGAAGAATTTTGTGATATTTTTTATTAAAATGGTGTATAAGGGTATATATATATACTGCTGCGGCCAAGTCTATTCGAGCATTTGCCCGTTCTTGGCCGCAGCAGTAGCCTGGCGCGCGCCCGAGGGTGACGGGCGCGCGCCGAAGCAGCGGAAGAGCGCCCTCCGATCGGGGCGCTCTCCCTACCGCTGCCGGGTCTGCCGGGTCCCCCGGAACCCCCTGCCGCCGTCCCGCGATTGCGGGACACCAGGGCTCCCTCGGGGAGCCCTGGACGCGCGTGCAGGGGGCGCAGGCTCCCGAAGACGCGTGACCGCGCGTCTATGACGCGCGGCACGCCGAGAGGCGGCCACTAGCAAGCCGGGAAATCTCCCGGCTTGCGGTACCAGCCACACTTTAATAAAGTGTGTCGGTAGTGTAAATATATTTTATGCACTGTATAGGAGTTGGCGATTTCTAAGTCTGTGGTTCCGAGAGGGGGTAACCAGGCTCACTAATAAAGGTCAAGCCACTTGGCTGCCAGAATGCCCTGCTTCAGCACAGACCAGAAAGGCATTGTGATAAGCGTATCCCCGGTATAGTCAGGGGTTAATGGGAGTCGTTCCCGTCCCCCCAGTATACGCCCAGAACCATGGACCCGGTACTTGTGGTTCGGACTGTCTCCAACCAGCCATAATGTTGTGAGAGTGAAATTATGTCTAAGTCCAGCTTTGGTACATTAGAAGCAACTCTCAAACTTAACCTAAGCGTTTTTCGAAGCTACTTTTTGGCTAACTTCTTATAGGAAGGTCTAGGAGCTCTGAAAATGAACGTGCGCATCTTTCACTCTTCCCGAGGGACTTAGAAGAATTTTGTGATATTTTTTATTAAAATGGTGTATAAGGGTATATATATAAATATATTTTATGCACTGTATATGAGCTGGCGATTTCTAAGTCTGTGGTTCCGAGAGGGGGTAACCAGGCTCACTAATAAAGGTCAAGCCACTTGGCTGCCAGAATGCCCTGCTTCAGCACAGACCAGAAAGGCATTGTGATAAGCGTATCCCCGGTATAGTCAGGGGTTAATGGGAGTCGTTCCCGTCCCCCCAGTATACGCCCAGAACCATGGACCCGGTACTTGTGGTTCGGACTGTCTCCAACCAGCCATAATGTTGTGAGAGTGAAATTATGTCTAAGTCCAGCTTTGGTACATTAGAAGCAACTGTCAAACTTAACCTAAGCGTTTTTCGAAGCTACTTTTTGGCTAACTTCTTATAGGAAGGTTTAGGAGCTCTGAAAATGAACGTGCGCATCTTTCACTCTTCCCGAGGGACTTAGAAGAATTTTGTGATATTTTTTATTAAAATGGTGTATAAGGGTATATATATAAAAATATATTTTATGCACTGTATATGAGCTGGCGATTTCTAAGTCTGTGGTTCCGAGAGGGGGTAACCAGGCTCACTAATAAAGGTCAAGCCACTTGGCTGCCAGAATGCCCTGCTTCAGCACAGACCAGAAAGGCATTGTGATAAGCGTATCCCCGGTATAGTCAGGGGTTAATGGGAGTCGTTCCCGTCCCCCCAGTATACGCCCAGAACCATGGACCCGGTACTTGTGGTTCGGACTGTCTCCAACCAGCCATAATGTTGTGAGAGTGAAATTATGTCTAAGTCCAGCTTTGGTACATTACAGTAGAAGCAACTCTCAAACTTAATCTAAGCGTTTTTCGAAGCTACTTTTTGGCTAACTTCTTATAGGAAGGTCTAGGAGCGCTGAAAATGAACGTGCGCATCTTTCACTCTTCCCGAGGGACTTAGAAGAATTTTGTGATATTTTTTATTAAAATGGTGTATAAGGGTATATATATATAAATATATTTTATGCACTGTATATGAGCTGGCGATTTCTAAGTCTGTGGTTCCGAGAGGGGGTAACCAGGCTCACTAATAAAGGTCAAGCCACTTGGCTGCCAGAATGCCCTGCTTCAGCACAGACCAGAAAGGCATTGTGATAAGCGTATCCCCGGTATAGTCAGGGGTTAATGGGAGTCTTTCCCGTCCCCCCAGTATACGCCCAGAACCATGGACCCGGTACTTGTGGTTCGGACTGTCTCCAACCAGCCATAATGTTGTGAGAGTGAAATTATGTCTAAGTCCAGCTTTGGTACATTAGAAGCAACTCTCAAACTTAACCTAAGCGTTTTTCGAAGTTACTTTTTGGCTAACTTCTTATAGGAAGGTCTAGGAGCTCTGAAAATGAACGTGCGCGTCTTTCACTCTTCCCGAGGGACTTAGAAGAATTTTGTGATATTTTTTATTAAAATGGTGTAAGGGTATATATATAAATATATTTTATGCACTGTATATGAGCTGGCGATTTCTAAGTCTGTGGTTCCGAGAGGGGGTAACCAGGCTCACTAATAAAGGTCAAGCCACTTGGCTGCCAGAATGCCCTGCTTCAGCACAGACCAGAAAGGCATTGTGATAAGCGTATCCCCGGTATAGTCAGGGGTTAATGGGAGTCGTTCCCGTCCCCCCAGTATACGCCCAGAACCATGGACCCGGTACTTGTGGTTCGGACTGTCTCCAACCAGCCATAATGTTGTGAGAGTGAAATTATGTCTAAGTCCAGCTTTGGTACATTACAGTAGAAGCAACTCTCAAACTTAACCTAAGCGTTTTTCGAAGCTACTTTTTGGCTAACTTCTTATAGGAAGGTCTAGGAGCTCTGAAAATGAACGTGCGCGTCTTTCACTCTTCCCGAGGGACTTAGAAGAATTTTGTGATATTTTTTATTAAAATGGTGTATAAGGGTATATATATAAATATATTTTATGCACTGTATATGAGCTGGCGATTTCTAAGTCTGTGGTTCCGAGAGGGGGTAACCAGGCTCACTAATAAAGGTCAAGCCACTTGGCTGCCAGAATGCCCTGCTTCAGCACAGACCAGAAAGGCATTGTGATAAGCGTATCCCCGGTATAGTCAGGGGTTAATGGGAGTCGTTCCCGTCCCCCCAGTATACGCCCAGAACCATGGACCCGGTACTTGTGGTTCGGACTGTCTCCAACCAGCCATAATGTTGTGAGAGTGAAATTATGTCTAAGTCCAGCTTTGGTACATTACAGTAGAAGCAACTCTCAAACTTAACCTAAGCGTTTTTCGAAGCTACTTTTTGTCTAACTTCTTATAGGAAGGTCTAGGAGCTCTGAAAATGAACGTGCGCATCTTTCTCTCTTCCCGAGGGACTTAGAAGAATTTTGTGATATTTTTTATTAAAATGGTGTATAAGGGTATATATATAAATATATTTTATGCACTGTATATGAGCTGGCGATTTCTAAGTCTGTGGTTCCGAGAGGGGGTAACCAGGCTCACTAATAAAGGTCAAGCCACTTGGCTGCCAGAATTCCCTGCTTCAGCACAGACCAGAAAGGCATTGTGATAAGCGTATCCCCGGTATAGTCAGGGGTTAATGGGAGTCGTTCCCGTCCCCCCAGTATACGCCCAGAACCATGGACCCGGTACTTGTGGTTCGGACTGTCTCCAACCAGCCATAATGTTGTGAGAGTGAAATTATGTCTAAGTCCAGCTTTGGTACATTAGAAGCAACTCTCAAACTTAACCTAAGCGTTTTTCGAAGCTACAGTACTTTTTGGCTAACTTCTTATAGGAAGGTCTAGGAGCTCTGAAAATGAACGTGCGCATCTTTCACTCTTCCCGAGGGACTTAGAAGAATTTTGTGATATTTTTTATTAAAATGGTGTATAAGGGTATATATATAAATATATTTTATGCACTGTATATGAGCTGGCGATTTCTAAGTCTGTGGTTCCGAGAGGGGCTAACCAGGCTCACTAATAAAGGTCAAGCCACTTGTCTGCCAGAATGCCCTGCTTCAGCACAGACCAGAAAGGCATTGTGATAAGCGTATCCCCGGTATAGTCAGGGGTTAATGGGAGTCGTTCCCGTCCCCCCAGTATACGCCCAGAACCATGGACCCGGTACTTGTGGTTCGGACTGTCTCCAACCAGCCATAATGTTGTGAGAGTGAAATTATGTCTAAGTCCAGCTTTGGTACATTACAGTAGAAGCAACTCTCAAACTTAATCTAAGCGTTTTTCGAAGCTACTTTTTGGCTAACTTCTTATAGGAAGGTCTAGGAGCGCTGAAAATGAACGTGCGCATCTTTCACTCTTCCCGAGGGACTTAGAAGAATTTTGTGATATTTTTTATTAAAATGGTGTATAAGGGTATATATATATAAATATATTTTATGCACTGTATATGAGCTGGCGATTTCTAAGTCTGTGGTTCCGAGAGGGGGTAACCAGGCTCACTAATAAAGGTCAAGCCACTTGGCTGCCAGAATGCCCTGCTTCAGCACAGACCAGAAAGGCATTGTGATAAGCGTATCCCCGGTATAGTCAGGGGTTAATGGGAGTCGTTCCCGTCCCCCCAGTATACGCCCAGAACCATGGACCCGGTACTTGTGGTTCGGACTGTCTCCAACCAGCCATAATGTTGTGAGAGTGAAATTATGTCTAAGTCCAGCTTTGGTACATTAGAAGCAACTCTCAAACTTAACCTAAGCGTTTTTCGAAGTTACTTTTTGGCTAACTTCTTATAGGAAGGTCTAGGAGCTCTGAAAATGAACGTGCGCGTCTTTCACTCTTCCCGAGGGACTTAGAAGAATTTTGTGATATTTTTTATTAAAATGGTGTAAGGGTATATATATAAATATATTTTATGCACTGTATATGAGCTGGCGATTTCTAAGTCTGTGGTTCCGAGAGGGGGTAACCAGGCTCACTAATAAAGGTCAAGCCACTTGGCTGCCAGAATGCCCTGCTTCAGCACAGACCAGAAAGGCATTGTGATAAGCGTATCCCCGGTATAGTCAGGGGTTAATGGGAGTCGTTCCCGTCCCCCCAGTATACGCCCAGAACCATGGACCCGGTACTTGTGGTTCGGACTGTCTCCAACCAGCCATAATGTTGTGAGAGTGAAATTATGTCTAAGTCCAGCTTTGGTACATTACAGTAGAAGCAACTCTCAAACTTAACCTAAGCGTTTTTCGAAGCTACTTTTTGGCTAACTTCTTATAGGAAGGTCTAGGAGCTCTGAAAATAAACCTGCGCATCTTTCACTCTTTCCGAGGGACTTAGAAGAATTTTGTGATATTTTTTATTAAAATGGTGTATAAGGGTATATATATATACTGCTGCGGCCAAGTCTATTCGAGCATTTGCCCGTTCTTGGCCGCAGCAGTAGCCTGGCGCGCGCCCGAGGGTGACGGGCGCGCGCCGAAGCAGCGGAAGAGCGCCCTCCGATCGGGGCGCTCTCCCTACCGCTGCCGGGTCTGCCGGGTCCCCCGGAACCCCCTGCCGCCGTCCCGCGATTGCGGGACACCAGGGCTCCCTCGGGGAGCCCTGGACGCGCGTGCAGGGGGCGCAGGCTCCCGAAGACGCGTGACCGCGCGTCTATGACGCGCGGCACGCCGAGAGGCGGCCACTAGCAAGCCGGGAAATCTCCCGGCTTGCGGTACCAGCCACACTTTAATAAAGTGTGTCGGTAGTGTAAATATATTTTATGCACTGTATAGGAGTTGGCGATTTCTAAGTCTGTGGTTCCGAGAGGGGGTAACCAGGCTCACTAATAAAGGTCAAGCCACTTGGCTGCCAGAATGCCCTGCTTCAGCACAGACCAGAAAGGCATTGTGATAAGCGTATCCCCGGTATAGTCAGGGGTTAATGGGAGTCGTTCCCGTCCCCCCAGTATACGCCCAGAACCATGGACCCGGTACTTGTGGTTCGGACTGTCTCCAACCAGCCATAATGTTGTGAGAGTGAAATTATGTCTAAGTCCAGCTTTGGTACATTAGAAGCAACTCTCAAACTTAACCTAAGCGTTTTTCGAAGCTACTTTTTGGCTAACTTCTTATAGGAAGGTCTAGGAGCTCTGAAAATGAACGTGCGCATCTTTCACTCTTCCCGAGGGACTTAGAAGAATTTTGTGATATTTTTTATTAAAATGGTGTATAAGGGTATATATATAAATATATTTTATGCACTGTATATGAGCTGGCGATTTCTAAGTCTGTGGTTCCGAGAGGGGGTAACCAGGCTCACTAATAAAGGTCAAGCCACTTGGCTGCCAGAATGCCCTGCTTCAGCACAGACCAGAAAGGCATTGTGATAAGCGTATCCCCGGTATAGTCAGGGGTTAATGGGAGTCGTTCCCGTCCCCCCAGTATACGCCCAGAACCATGGACCCGGTACTTGTGGTTCGGACTGTCTCCAACCAGCCATAATGTTGTGAGAGTGAAATTATGTCTAAGTCCAGCTTTGGTACATTAGAAGCAACTGTCAAACTTAACCTAAGCGTTTTTCGAAGCTACTTTTTGGCTAACTTCTTATAGGAAGGTTTAGGAGCTCTGAAAATGAACGTGCGCATCTTTCACTCTTCCCGAGGGACTTAGAAGAATTTTGTGATATTTTTTATTAAAATGGTGTATAAGGGTATATATATAAAAATATATTTTATGCACTGTATATGAGCTGGCGATTTCTAAGTCTGTGGTTCCGAGAGGGGGTAACCAGGCTCACTAATAAAGGTCAAGCCACTTGGCTGCCAGAATGCCCTGCTTCAGCACAGACCAGAAAGGCATTGTGATAAGCGTATCCCCGGTATAGTCAGGGGTTAATGGGAGTCGTTCCCGTCCCCCCAGTATACGCCCAGAACCATGGACCCGGTACTTGTGGTTCGGACTGTCTCCAACCAGCCATAATGTTGTGAGAGTGAAATTATGTCTAAGTCCAGCTTTGGTACATTACAGTAGAAGCAACTCTCAAACTTAACCTAAGCGTTTTTCGAAGCTACTTTTTGGCTAACTTCTTATAGGAAGGTCTAGGAGCTCTGAAAATAAACCTGCGCATCTTTCACTCTTTCCGAGGGACTTAGAAGAATTTTGTGATATTTTTTATTAAAATGGTGTATAAGGGTATATATATATAAATATATTTTATGCACTGTATAGGAGTTGGCGATTTCTAAGTCTGTGGTTCCGAGAGGGGGTAACCAGGCTCACTAATAAAGGTCAAGCCACTTGGCTGCCAGAATGCCCTGCTTCAGCACAGACCAGAAAGGCAATGTGATAAGCGTATCCCCGGTATAGTCAGGGGTTAATGGGAGTCGTTCCCGTCCCCCCAGTATACGCCCAGAACCATGGACCCGGTACTTGTGGTTCGGACTGTCTCCAACCAGCCATAATGTTGTGAGAGTGAAATTATGTCTAAGTCCAGCTTTGGTACATTACAGTAGAAGCAACTCTCAAACTTAACCTAAGCGTTTTTCGAAGTTACTTTTTGGCTAACTTCTTATAGGAAGGTCTAGGAGCTCTGAAAATGAACGTGCGCGTCTTTCACTCTTCCCGAGGGACTTAGAAGAATTTTGTGATATTTTTTATTAAAATGGTGTATAAGGGTATATATATAAATATATTTTATGCACTGTATATGAGCTGGCGATTTCTAAGTCTGTGGTTCCGAGAGGGGGTAACCAGGCTCACTAATAAAGGTCAAGCCACTTGGCTGCCAGAATGCCCTGCTTCAGCACAGACCAGAAAGGCATTGTGATAAGCGTATCCCCGGTATAGTCAGGGGTTAATGGGAGTCGTTCCCGTCCCCCCAGTATACGCCCAGAACCATGGACCCGGTACTTGTGGTTCGGACTGTCTCCAACCAGCCATAATGTTGTGAGAGTGAAATTATGTCTAAGTCCAGCTTTGGTACATTACAGTAGAAGCAACTCTCAAACTTAACCTAAGCGTTTTTCGAAGCTACTTTTTGGCTAACTTCTTATAGGAAGGTCTAGGAGCTCTGAAAATGAACGTGCGCATCTTTCACTCTTCCCGAGGGACTTAGAAGAATTTTGTGATATTTTTTATTAAAATGGTGTATAAGGGTATATATATAAATATATTTTATGCACTGTATATGAGCTGGCGATTTCTAAGTCTGTGGTTCCGAGAGGGGGTAACCAGGCTCACTAATAAAGGTCAAGCCACTTGGCTGCCAGAATGCCCTGCTTCAGCACAGACCAGAAAGGCATTGTGATAAGCGTATCCCCGGTATAGTCAGGGGTTAATGGGAGTCGTTCCCGTCCCCCCAGTATACGCCCAGAACCATGGACCCGGTACTTGTGGTTCGGACTGTCTCCAACCAGCCATAATGTTGTGAGAGTGAAATTATGTCTAAGTCCAGCTTTGGTACATTAGAAGCAACTGTCAAACTTAACCTAAGCGTTTTTCGAAGCTACTTTTTGGCTAACTTCTTATAGGAAGGTCTAGGAGCTCTGAAAATAAACCTGCGCATCTTTCACTCTTTCCGAGGGACTTAGAAGTATTTTGTGATATTTTTTATTAAAATGGTGTATAAGGGTATATATATATAAATATATTTTATGCACTGTATATGAGTTGGCGATTTCTAAGTCTGTGGTTCCGAGAGGGGGTAACCAGGCTCACTAATAAAGGTCAAGCCACTTGGCTGCCAGAATGCCCTGCTTCAGCACAGACCAGAAAGGCAATGTGATAAGCGTATCCCCGGTATAGTCAGGGGTTAATGGGAGTCGTTCCCGTCCCCCCAGTATACGCCCAGAACCATGGACCCGGTACTTGTAGTTCGGACTGTCTCCAACCAGCCATAATGTTGTGAGAGTGAAATTATGTCTAAGTCCAGCTTTGGTACATTACAGTAGAAGCAACTCTCAAACTTAACCTAAGCGTTTTTCGAAGTTACTTTTTGGCTAACTTCTTATAGGAAGGTCTAGGAGCTCTGAAAATGAACGTGCACTCTTTCACTCTTCCCGAGGGACTTAGAAGAATTTTGTGATATTTTTTATTAAAATGGTGTATAAGGGTATATATATAAATATATTTTATGCACTGTATATGAGCTGGCGATTTCTAAGTCTGTGGTTCCGAGAGGGGGTAACCAGGCTCACTAATAAAGGTCAAGCCACTTGGCTGCCAGAATGCCCTGCTTCAGCACAGACCAGAAAGGCATTGTGATAAGCGTATCCCCGGTATAGTCAGGGGTTAATGGGAGTCGTTCCCGTCCCCCCAGTATACGCCCAGAACCATGGACCCGGTACTTGTGGTTCGGACTGTCTCCAACGAGCCATTATGTTGTGAGAGTGAAATTATGTCTAAGTCCAGCTTTGGTACATTACAGTAGAAGCAACTCTCAAACTTAACCTAAGCGTTTTTCGAAGCTACTTTTTGGCTAACTTCTTATAGGAAGGTCTAGGAGCTCTGAAAATGAACGTGCGCATCTTTCACTCTTCCCGAGGGACTTAGAAGAATTTTGTGATATTTTTTATTAAAATGGTGTATAAGGGTATATATATAAATATATTTTATGCACTGTATATGAGCTGGCGATTTCTAAGTCTGTGGTTCCGAGAGGGGGTAACCAGGCTCACTAATAAAGGTCAAGCCACTTGGCTGCCAGAATGCCCTGCTTCAGCACAGACCAGAAAGGCATTGTGATAAGCGTATCCCCGGTATAGTCAGGGGTTAATGGGAGTCGTTCCCGTCCCCCCAGTATACGCCCAGAACCATGGACCCGGTACTTGTGGTTCGGACTGTCTCCAACCAGCCATAATGTTGTGAGAGTGAAATTATGTCTAAGTCCAGCTTTGGTACATTAGAAGCAACTGTCAAACTTAACCTAAGCGTTTTTCGAAGCTACTTTTTGGCTAACTTCTTATAGGAAGGTTTAGGAGCTCTGAAAATGAACGTGCGCATCTTTCACTCTTCCCGAGGGACTTAGAAGAATTTTGTGATATTTTTTATTAAAATGGTGTATAAGGGTATATATATAAAAATATATTTTATGCACTGTATATGAGCTGGCGATTTCTAAGTCTGTGGTTCCGAGAGGGGGTAACCAGGCTCACTAATAAAGGTCAAGCCACTTGGCTGCCAGAATGCCCTGCTTCAGCACAGACCAGAAAGGCATTGTGATAAGCGTATCCCCGGTATAGTCAGGGGTTAATGGGAGTCGTTCCCGTCCCCCCAGTATACGCCCAGAACCATGGACCCGGTACTTGTGGTTCGGACTGTCTCCAACCAGCCATAATGTTGTGAGAGTGAAATTATGTCTAAGTCCAGCTTTGGTACATTACAGTAGAAGCAACTCTCAAACTTAACCTAAGCGTTTTTCGAAGCTACTTTTTGGCTAACTTCTTATAGGAAGGTCTAGGAGCTCTGAAAATGAACGTGCGCATCTTTCACTCTTCCCGAGGGACTTAGAAGAATTTTGTGATATTTTTTATTAAAATGGTGTATAAGGGTATATATATAAATATATTTTATGCACTGTATATGAGCTGGCGATTTCTAAGTCTGTGGTTCCGAGAGGGGGTAACCAGGCTCACTAATAAAGGTCAAGCCACTTGGCTGCCAGAATGCCCTGCTTCAGCACAGACCAGAAAGGCATTGTGATAAGCGTATCCCCGGTATAGTCAGGGGTTAATGGGAGTCGTTCCCGTCCCCCCAGTATACGCCCAGAACCATGGACCCGGTACTTGTGGTTCGGACTGTCTCCAACCAGCCATAATGTTGTGAGAGTGAAATTATGTCTAAGTCCAGCTTTGGTACATTAGAAGCAACTGTCAAACTTAACCTAAGCGTTTTTCGAAGCTACTTTTTGGCTAACTTCTTATAGGAAGGTTTAGGAGCTCTGAAAATGAACGTGCGCATCTTTCACTCTTCCCGAGGGACTTAGAAGAATTTTGTGATATTTTTTATTAAAATGGTGTATAAGGGTATATATATAAAAATATATTTTATGCACTGTATATGAGCTGGCGATTTCTAAGTCTGTGGTTCCGAGAGGGGGTAACCAGGCTCACTAATAAAGGTCAAGCCACTTGGCTGCCAGAATGCCCTGCTTCAGCACAGACCAGAAAGGCAATGTGATAAGCGTATCCCCGGTATAGTCAGGGGTTAATGGGAGTCGTTCCCGTCCCCCCAGTATACGCCCAGAACCATGGACCCGGTACTTGTGGTTCGGACTGTCTCCAACCAGCCATAATGTTGTGAGAGTGAAATTATGTCTAAGTCCAGCTTTGGTACATTACAGTAGAAGCAACTCTCAAACTTAACCTAAGCGTTTTTCGAAGTTACTTTTTGGCTAACTTCTTATAGGAAGGTCTAGGAGCTCTTAAAATGAACGTGCACTCTTTCACTCTTCCCGAGGGACTTAGAAGAATTTTGTGATATTTTTTATTAAAATGGTGTATAAGGGTATATATATAAATATATTTTATGCACTGTATATGAGCTGGCGATTTCTAATTCTGTGGTTCCGAGAGGGGGTAACCAGGCTCACTAATAAAGGTCAAGCCACTTGGCTGCCAGAATGCCCTGCTTCAGCACAGACCAGAAAGGCATTGTGATAAGCGTATCCCCGGTATAGTCAGGGGTTAATGGGAGTCGTTCCCGTCCCCCCAGTATACGCCCAGAACCATGGACCCGGTACTTGTGGTTCGGACTGTCTCCAACCAGCCATAATGTTGTGAGAGTGAAATTATATCTAAGTCCAGCTTTGGTACATTACAGTAGAAGCAACTCTCAAACTTAACCTAAGCGTTTTTCGAAGCTACTTTTTGGCTAACTTCTTATAGGAAGGTCTAGGAGCTCTGAAAATGAACGTGCGCATCTTTCACTCTTCCCGAGGGACTTAGAAGAATTTTGTGATATTTTTTATTAAAATGGTGTATAAGGGTATATATATAAATATATTTTATGCACTGTATATGAGCTGGCGATTTCTAAGTCTGTGGTTCCGAGAGGGGGTAACCAGGCTCACTAATAAAGGTCAAGCCACTTGGCTGCCAGAATGCCCTGCTTCAGCACAGACCAGAAAGGCATTGTGATAAGCGTATCCCCGGTATAGTCAGGGGTTAATGGGAGTTGTCCCCGTCCCCCCAGTATACGCCCAGAACCATGGACCCGGTACTTTTGGTTCGGACTATCTCCAACCAGCCATAATGTTGTGAGAGTGAAATTATGTCTAAGTCCAGCTTTGGTACATTAGAAGCAACTCTGAAACTTAACCAAAGCGTTTTTTGAAGCTACTTTTTGGCTAACTTCTTATAGGAAGGTCTAGGAGCTCTGAAAATGAACGTGCGCGTCTTTCACTCTTCCCGATGGACTTAGAAGAATTTTGTGATATTTTTTATTAAAATGGTGTATAAGGGTATATATATAAATATATTTTATGCACTGTATATGAGCTGGCGATTTCTAAGTCTGTGGTTCCGAGAGGGGGTAACCAGGCTCACTAATAAAGGTCAAGCCACTTGGCTGCCAGAATGCCCTGCTTCAGCACAGACCAGAAAGTCATTGTGATACGCGTATCCCCGGTAAAGTCAGGGGTTAATGGGAGTCGTCCCCGTCCCCCCAGTATACGACCAGAACCATGGACCCGGTACTTATGGTTTGGACTGTCTCCAACCAGCCATAATGTTGTGAGAGTGAAATTATGTCTAAGTCCAGCTTCGGTACATTAGAAGCAACTCTGAAACTTAACCTTAGCGTTTTTCGAAGCTACTTTTTGGCTAACTTCTTATAGGAAGGTCTAGGAGCTCTGAAAATGAACGTGCGCATCTTTCACTCTTCCTGAGGGACATAGAAGAATTTTGTGATATTTTTTATTAAAATGGTGTATAAGGGTATATATATAAATATATGTTATGCACTGTATATGAGCTGGCGATTTCTAAGTCTGTGGTTCCGAGAGGGGGTAACCAGGCTCACTAATAAAGGTCAAGCCACTTGGCTGCCAGAATGCCCTGCTTCAGCACAGACCAGAAAGGCATTGTGATAAGCGTATCCCCGGTATAGTCAGGGGTTAATGGGAGTTGTCCCCGTCCCCCCAGTATACGCCCAGAACCATGGACCCGGTACTTGTGGTTCGGACTGTCTCCAACCAGCCATAATGTTGTGAGAGTGAAATTATGTCTAAGTCCAGCTTTGGTACATTAGAAGCAACTGTCAAACTTAACCTAAGCGTTTTTCGAAGCTACTTTTTGGCTAACTTCTTATAGGAAGGTTTAGGAGCTCTGAAAATTAACGTGCGCATCTTTCACTCTTCCCGAGGGACTTAGAAGAATTTTGTGATATTTTTTATTAAAATGGTGTATAAGGGTATATATATAAAAATATATTTTATGCACTGTATATGAGCTGGCGATTTCTAAGTCTGTGGTTCCGAGAGGGGGTAACCAGGCTCACTAATAAAGGTCAAGCCACTTGGCTGCCAGAATGCCCTGCTTCAGCACAGACCAGAAAGGCAATGTGATAAGCGTATCCCCGGTATAGTCAGGGGTTAATGGGAGTCGTTCCCGTCCCCCCAGTATACGCCCAGAACCATGGACCCGGTACTTGTGGTTCGGACTGTCTCCAACCAGCCATAATGTTGTGAGAGTGAAATTATGTCTAAGTCCAGCTTTGGTACATTACAGTAGAAGCAACTCTCAAACTTAACCTAAGCGTTTTTCGAAGTTACTTTTTGGCTAACTTCTTATAGGAAGGTCTAGGAGCTCTTAAAATGAACGTGCACTCTTTCACTCTTCCCGAGGGACTTAGAAGAATTTTGTGATATTTTTTATTAAAATGGTGTATAAGGGTATATATATAAATATATTTTATGCACTGTATATGAGCTGGCGATTTCTAATTCTGTGGTTCCGAGAGGGGGTAACCAGGCTCACTAATAAAGGTCAAGCCACTTGGCTGCCAGAATGCCCTGCTTCAGCACAGACCAGAAAGGCATTGTGATAAGCGTATCCCCGGTATAGTCAGGGGTTAATGGGAGTCGTTCCCGTCCCCCCAGTATACGCCCAGAACCATGGACCCGGTACTTGTGGTTCGGACTGTCTCCAACCAGCCATAATGTTGTGAGAGTGAAATTATATCTAAGTCCAGCTTTGGTACATTACAGTAGAAGCAACTCTCAAACTTAACCTAAGCGTTTTTCGAAGCTACTTTTTGGCTAACTTCTTATAGGAAGGTCTAGGAGCTCTGAAAATGAACGTGCGCATCTTTCACTCTTCCCGAGGGACTTAGAAGAATTTTGTGATATTTTTTATTAAAATGGTGTATAAGGGTATATATATAAATATATTTTATGCACTGTATATGAGCTGGCGATTTCTAAGTCTGTGGTTCCGAGAGGGGGTAACCAGGCTCACTAATAAAGGTCAAGCCACTTGGCTGCCAGAATGCCCTGCTTCAGCACAGACCAGAAAGGCATTGTGATAAGCGTATCCCCGGTATAGTCAGGGGTTAATGGGAGTTGTCCCCGTCCCCCCAGTATACGCCCAGAACCATGGACCCGGTACTTTTGGTTCGGACTATCTCCAACCAGCCATAATGTTGTGAGAGTGAAATTATGTCTAAGTCCAGCTTTGGTACATTAGAAGCAACTCTGAAACTTAACCAAAGCGTTTTTTGAAGCTACTTTTTGGCTAACTTCTTATAGGAAGGTCTAGGAGCTCTGAAAATGAACGTGCGCGTCTTTCACTCTTCCCGATGGACTTAGAAGAATTTTGTGATATTTTTTATTAAAATGGTGTATAAGGGTATATATATAAATATATTTTATGCACTGTATATGAGCTGGCGATTTCTAAGTCTGTGGTTCCGAGAGGGGGTAACCAGGCTCACTAATAAAGGTCAAGCCACTTGGCTGCCAGAATGCCCTGCTTCAGCACAGACCAGAAAGTCATTGTGATACGCGTATCCCCGGTAAAGTCAGGGGTTAATGGGAGTCGTCCCCGTCCCCCCAGTATACGACCAGAACCATGGACCCGGTACTTATGGTTTGGACTGTCTCCAACCAGCCATAATGTTGTGAGAGTGAAATTATGTCTAAGTCCAGCTTCGGTACATTAGAAGCAACTCTGAAACTTAACCTTAGCGTTTTTCGAAGCTACTTTTTGGCTAACTTCTTATAGGAAGGTCTAGGAGCTCTGAAAATGAACGTGCGCATCTTTCACTCTTCCTGAGGGACATAGAAGAATTTTGTGATATTTTTTATTAAAATGGTGTATAAGGGTATATATATAAATATATGTTATGCACTGTATATGAGCTGGCGATTTCTAAGTCTGTGGTTCCGAGAGGGGGTAACCAGGCTCACTAATAAAGGTCAAGCCACTTGGCTGCCAGAATGCCCTGCTTCAGCACAGACCAGAAAGGCATTGTGATAAGCGTATCCCCGGTATAGTCAGGGGTTAATGGGAGTTGTCCCCGTCCCCCCAGTATACGCCCAGAACCATGGACCCGGTACTTGTGGTTCGGACTGTCTCCAACCAGCCATAATGTTGTGAGAGTGAAATTATGTCTAAGTCCAGCTTTGGTACATTAGAAGCAACTCTGAAACTTAACCTAAGCGTTTTTCGAAGCTACTTTTTGGCTAACTTCTTATAGGAAGGTCTAGGAGCAATGAAAATGAACGTGCGCGTCTTTCACTCTTCCCGAGGGACTTAGAAGAATTTTGTGATATTTTTTATTAAAATGGTGTATAAGGGTATATATATAAATATATTTTATGCACTGTATATGAGCTGGCGATTTCTAAGTCTGTGGTTCCGAGAGGGGGTAACCAGGCTCACTAATAAAGGTCAAGCCACTTGGCTGCCAGAATGCCCTGCTTCAGCACAGACCAGAAAGGCATTGTGATAAGCGTATCCCCGGTATAGTCAGGGGTTAATGGGAGTCGTTCCCGTCCCCCCAGTATACGCCCAGAACCATGGACCCGGTACTTGTGGTTCGGACTGTCTCCAACCAGCCATAATGTTGTGAGAGTGAAATTATGTCTAAGTCCAGCTTTGGTACATTAGAAGCAACTGTCAAACTTAACCTAAGCGTTTTTCGAAGCTACTTTTTGGCTAACTTCTTATAGGAAGGTTTAGGAGCTCTGAAAATGAACGTGCGCATCTTTCACTCTTCCCGAGGGACTTAGAAGAATTTTGTGATATTTTTTATTAAAATGGTGTATAAGGGTATATATATAAAAATATATTTTATGCACTGTATATGAGCTGGCGATTTCTAAGTCTGTGGTTCCGAGAGGGGGTAACCAGGCTCACTAATAAAGGTCAAGCCACTTGGCTGCCAGAATGCCCTGCTTCAGCACAGACCAGAAAGGCATTGTGATAAGCGTATCCCCGGTATAGTCAGGGGTTAATGGGAGTCGTTCCCGTCCCCCCAGTATACGCCCAGAACCATGGACCCGGTACTTGTGGTTCGGACTGTCTCCAACCAGCCATAATGTTGTGAGAGTGAAATTATGTCTAAGTCCAGCTTTGGTACATTACAGTAGAAGCAACTCTCAAACTTAACCTAAGCGTTTTTCGAAGCTACTTTTTGGCTAACTTCTTATAGGAAGGTCTAGGAGCTCTGAAAATAAACCTGCGCATCTTTCACTCTTTCCGAGGGACTTAGAAGAATTTTGTGATATTTTTTATTAAAATGGTGTATAAGGGTATATATATATAAATATATTTTATGCACTGTATAGGAGTTGGCGATTTCTAAGTCTGTGGTTCCGAGAGGGGGTAACCAGGCTCACTAATAAAGGTCAAGCCACTTGGCTGCCAGAATGCCCTGCTTCAGCACAGACCAGAAAGGCAATGTGATAAGCGTATCCCCGGTATAGTCAGGGGTTAATGGGAGTCGTTCCCGTCCCCCCAGTATACGCCCAGAACCATGGACCCGGTACTTGTGGTTCGGACTGTCTCCAACCAGCCATAATGTTGTGAGAGTGAAATTATGTCTAAGTCCAGCTTTGGTACATTACAGTAGAAGCAACTCTCAAACTTAACCTAAGCGTTTTTCGAAGTTACTTTTTGGCTAACTTCTTATAGGAAGGTCTAGGAGCTCTGAAAATGAACGTGCGCGTCTTTCACTCTTCCCGAGGGACTTAGAAGAATTTTGTGATATTTTTTATTAAAATGGTGTATAAGGGTATATATATAAATATATTTTATGCACTGTATATGAGCTGGCGATTTCTAAGTCTGTGGTTCCGAGAGGGGGTAACCAGGCTCACTAATAAAGGTCAAGCCACTTGGCTGCCAGAATGCCCTGCTTCAGCACAGACCAGAAAGGCATTGTGATAAGCGTATCCCCGGTATAGTCAGGGGTTAATGGGAGTCGTTCCCGTCCCCCCAGTATACGCCCAGAACCATGGACCCGGTACTTGTGGTTCGGACTGTCTCCAACCAGCCATAATGTTGTGAGAGTGAAATTATGTCTAAGTCCAGCTTTGGTACATTAGAAGCAACTGTCAAACTTAACCTAAGCGTTTTTCGAAGCTACTTTTTGGCTAACTTCTTATAGGAAGGTTTAGGAGCTCTGAAAATGAACGTGCGCATCTTTCACTCTTCCCGAGGGACTTAGAAGAATTTTGTGATATTTTTTATTAAAATGGTGTATAAGGGTATATATATAAAAATATATTTTATGCACTGTATATGAGCTGGCGATTTCTAAGTCTGTGGTTCCGAGAGGGGGTAACCAGGCTCACTAATAAAGGTCAAGCCACTTGGCTGCCAGAATGCCCTGCTTCAGCACAGACCAGAAAGGCATTGTGATAAGCGTATCCCCGGTATAGTCAGGGGTTAATGGGAGTCGTTCCCGTCCCCCCAGTATACGCCCAGAACCATGGACCCGGTACTTGTGGTTCGGACTGTCTCCAACCAGCCATAATGTTGTGAGAGTGAAATTATGTCTAAGTCCAGCTTTGGTACATTACAGTAGAAGCAACTCTCAAACTTAACCTAAGCGTTTTTCGAAGCTACTTTTTGGCTAACTTCTTATAGGAAGGTCTAGGAGCTCTGAAAATAAACCTGCGCATCTTTCACTCTTTCCGAGGGACTTAGAAGTATTTTGTGATATTTTTTATTAAAATGGTGTATAAGGGTATATATATATAAATATATTTTATGCACTGTATATGAGTTGGCGATTTCTAAGTCTGTGGTTCCGAGAGGGGGTAACCAGGCTCACTAATAAAGGTCAAGCCACTTGGCTGCCAGAATGCCCTGCTTCAGCACAGACCAGAAAGGCAATGTGATAAGCGTATCCCCGGTATAGTCAGGGGTTAATGGGAGTCGTTCCCGTCCCCCCAGTATACGCCCAGAACCATGGACCCGGTACTTGTGGTTCGGACTGTCTCCAACCAGCCATAATGTTGTGAGAGTGAAATTATGTCTAAGTCCAGCTTTGGTACATTACAGTAGAAGCAACTCTCAAACTTAACCTAAGCGTTTTTCGAAGTTACTTTTTGGCTAACTTCTTATAGGAAGGTCTAGGAGCTCTGAAAATGAACGTGCACTCTTTCACTCTTCCCGAGGGACTTAGAAGAATTTTGTGATATTTTTTATTAAAATGGTGTATAAGGGTATATATATAAATATATTTTATGCACTGTATATGAGCTGGCGATTTCTAATTCTGTGGTTCCGAGAGGGGGTAACCAGGCTCACTAATAAAGGTCAAGCCACTTGGCTGCCAGAATGCCCTGCTTCAGCACAGACCAGAAAGGCATTGTGATAAGCGTATCCCCGGTATAGTCAGGGGTTAATGGGAGTCGTTCCCGTCCCCCCAGTATACGCCCAGAACCATGGACCCGGTACTTGTGGTTCGGACTGTCTCCAACCAGCCATAATGTTGTGAGAGTGAAATTATATCTAAGTCCAGCTTTGGTACATTACAGTAGAAGCAACTCTCAAACTTAACCTAAGCGTTTTTCGAAGCTACTTTTTGGCTAACTTCTTATAGGAAGGTCTAGGAGCTCTGAAAATGAACGTGCGCATCTTTCACTCTTCCCGAGGGACTTAGAAGAATTTTGTGATATTTTTTATTAAAATGGTGTATAAGGGTATATATATAAATATATTTTATGCACTGTATATGAGCTGGCGATTTCTAAGTCTGTGGTTCCGAGAGGGGGTAACCAGGCTCACTAATAAAGGTCAAGCCACTTGGCTGCCAGAATGCCCTGCTTCAGCACAGACCAGAAAGGCATTGTGATAAGTGTATCCCCGGTATAGTCAGGGGTTAATGGGAGTTGTCCCCGTCCCCCCAGTATACGCCCAGAACCATGGACCCGGTACTTTTGGTTCGGACTATCTCCAACCAGCCATAATGTTGTGAGAGTGAAATTATGTCTAAGTCCAGCTTTGGTACATTAGAAGCAACTCTGAAACTTAACCAAAGCGTTTTTTGAAGCTACTTTTTGGCTAACTTCTTATAGGAAGGTCTAGGAGCTCTGAAAATGAACGTGCGCGTCTTTCACTCTTCCCGATGGACTTAGAAGAATTTTGTGATATTTTTTATTAAAATGGTGTATAAGGGTATATATATAAATATATTTTATGCACTGTATATGAGCTGGCGATTTCTAAGTCTGTGGTTCCGAGAGGGGGTAACCAGGCTCACTAATAAAGGTCAAGCCACTTGGCTGCCAGAATGCCCTGCTTCAGCACAGACCAGAAAGGCATTGTGATAAGCGTATCCCCGGTATAGTCAGGGGTTAATGGGAGTTGTCCCCGTCCCCCCAGTATACGCCCAGAACCATGGACCCGGTACTTGTGGTTCGGACTGTCTCCAACCAGCCATAATGTTGTGAGAGTGAAATTATGTCTAAGTCCAGCTTTGGTACATTAGAAGCAACTCTGAAACTTAACCTAAGCGTTTTTCGAAGCTACTTTTTGGCTAACTTCTTATAGGAAGGTCTAGGAGCAATGAAAATGAACGTGCGCGTCTTTCACTCTTCCCGAGGGACTTAGAAGAATTTTGTGATATTTTTTATTAAAATGGTGTATAAGGGTATATATATAAATATATTTTATGCACTGTATATGAGCTGGCGATTTCTAAGTCTGTGGTTCCGAGAGGGGGTAACCAGGCTCACTAATAAAGGTCAAGCCACTTGGCTGCCAGAATGCCCTGCTTCAGCACAGACCAGAAAGGCATTGTGATAAGCGTATCGCTGGTATAGTCAAGGGTTAATGGGAGTCGTTCCCGTCCCCCCAGTATACGCCCAGAACCATGGACCCGGTACTTGTGGTTCGGACTGTCTCCAACCAGCCATAATGTTGTGAGAGTGAAATTATGTCTAAGTCCAGCTTTGGTACATTACAGTAGAAGCAACTCTCAAACTTAACCTAAGCGTTTTTCGAAGCTACTTTTTGGCTAACTTCTTATAGGAAGGTCTAGGAGCTCTGAAAATAAACCTGCGCATCTTTCACTCTTTCCGAGGGACTTAGAAGAATTTTGTGATATTTTTTATTAAAATGGTGTATAAGGGTATATATATATAAATATATTTTATGCACTGTATAGGAGTTGGCGATTTCTAAGTCTGTGGTTCCGAGAGGGGGTAACCAGGCTCACTAATAAAGGTCAAGCCACTTGGCTGCCAGAATGCCCTGCTTCAGCACAGACCAGAAAGGCAATGTGATAAGCGTATCCCCGGTATAGTCAGGGGTTAATGGGAGTCGTTCCCGTCCCCCCAGTATACGCCCAGAACCATGGACCCGGTACTTGTGGTTCGGACTGTCTCCAACCAGCCATAATGTTGTGAGAGTGAAATTATGTCTAAGTCCAGCTTTGGTACATTACAGTAGAAGCAACTCTCAAACTTAACCTAAGCGTTTTTCGAAGTTACTTTTTGGCTAACTTCTTATAGGAAGGTCTAGGAGCTCTGAAAATGAACGTGCGCGTCTTTCACTCTTCCCGAGGGACTTAGAAGAATTTTGTGATATTTTTTATTAAAATGGTGTATAAGGGTATATATATAAATATATTTTATGCACTGTATATGAGCTGGCGATTTCTAAGTCTGTGGTTCCGAGAGGGGGTAACCAGGCTCACTAATAAAGGTCAAGCCACTTGGCTGCCAGAATGCCCTGCTTCAGCACAGACCAGAAAGGCATTGTGATAAGCGTATCCCCGGTATAGTCAGGGGTTAATGGGAGTCGTTCCCGTCCCCCCAGTATACGCCCAGAACCATGGACCCGGTACTTGTGGTTCGGACTGTCTCCAACCAGCCATAATGTTGTGAGAGTGAAATTATGTCTAAGTCCAGCTTTGGTACATTAGAAGCAACTGTCAAACTTAACCTAAGCGTTTTTCGAAGCTACTTTTTGGCTAACTTCTTATAGGAAGGTTTAGGAGCTCTGAAAATGAACGTGCGCATCTTTCACTCTTCCCGAGGGACTTAGAAGAATTTTGTGATATTTTTTATTAAAATGGTGTATAAGGGTATATATATAAAAATATATTTTATGCACTGTATATGAGCTGGCGATTTCTAAGTCTGTGGTTCCGAGAGGGGGTAACCAGGCTCACTAATAAAGGTCAAGCCACTTGGCTGCCAGAATGCCCTGCTTCAGCACAGACCAGAAAGGCATTGTGATAAGCGTATCCCCGGTATAGTCAGGGGTTAATGGGAGTCGTTCCCGTCCCCCCAGTATACGCCCAGAACCATGGACCCGGTACTTGTGGTTCGGACTGTCTCCAACCAGCCATAATGTTGTGAGAGTGAAATTATGTCTAAGTCCAGCTTTGGTACATTACAGTAGAAGCAACTCTCAAACTTAACCTAAGCGTTTTTCGAAGCTACTTTTTGGCTAACTTCTTATAGGAAGGTCTAGGAGCTCTGAAAATAAACCTGCGCATCTTTCACTCTTTCCGAGGGACTTAGAAGTATTTTGTGATATTTTTTATTAAAATGGTGTATAAGGGTATATATATATAAATATATTTTATGCACTGTATATGAGTTGGCGATTTCTAAGTCTGTGGTTCCGAGAGGGGGTAACCAGGCTCACTAATAAAGGTCAAGCCACTTGGCTGCCAGAATGCCCTGCTTCAGCACAGACCAGAAAGGCAATGTGATAAGCGTATCCCCGGTATAGTCAGGGGTTAATGGGAGTCGTTCCCGTCCCCCCAGTATACGCCCAGAACCATGGACCCGGTACTTGTGGTTCGGACTGTCTCCAACCAGCCATAATGTTGTGAGAGTGAAATTATGTCTAAGTCCAGCTTTGGTACATTACAGTAGAAGCAACTCTCAAACTTAACCTAAGCGTTTTTCGAAGTTACTTTTTGGCTAACTTCTTATAGGAAGGTCTAGGAGCTCTGAAAATGAACGTGCACTCTTTCACTCTTCCCGAGGGACTTAGAAGAATTTTGTGATATTTTTTATTAAAATGGTGTATAAGGGTATATATATAAATATATTTTATGCACTGTATATGAGCTGGCGATTTCTAATTCTGTGGTTCCGAGAGGGGGTAACCAGGCTCACTAATAAAGGTCAAGCCACTTGGCTGCCAGAATGCCCTGCTTCAGCACAGACCAGAAAGGCATTGTGATAAGCGTATCCCCGGTATAGTCAGGGGTTAATGGGAGTCGTTCCCGTCCCCCCAGTATACGCCCAGAACCATGGACCCGGTACTTGTGGTTCGGACTGTCTCCAACCAGCCATAATGTTGTGAGAGTGAAATTATATCTAAGTCCAGCTTTGGTACATTACAGTAGAAGCAACTCTCAAACTTAACCTAAGCGTTTTTCGAAGCTACTTTTTGGCTAACTTCTTATAGGAAGGTCTAGGAGCTCTGAAAATGAACGTGCGCATCTTTCACTCTTCCCGAGGGACTTAGAAGAATTTTGTGATATTTTTTATTAAAATGGTGTATAAGGGTATATATATAAATATATTTTATGCACTGTATATGAGCTGGCGATTTCTAAGTCTGTGGTTCCGAGAGGGGGTAACCAGGCTCACTAATAAAGGTCAAGCCACTTGGCTGCCAGAATGCCCTGCTTCAGCACAGACCAGAAAGGCATTGTGATAAGTGTATCCCCGGTATAGTCAGGGGTTAATGGGAGTTGTCCCCGTCCCCCCAGTATACGCCCAGAACCATGGACCCGGTACTTTTGGTTCGGACTATCTCCAACCAGCCATAATGTTGTGAGAGTGAAATTATGTCTAAGTCCAGCTTTGGTACATTAGAAGCAACTCTGAAACTTAACCAAAGCGTTTTTTGAAGCTACTTTTTGGCTAACTTCTTATAGGAAGGTCTAGGAGCTCTGAAAATGAACGTGCGCGTCTTTCACTCTTCCCGATGGACTTAGAAGAATTTTGTGATATTTTTTATTAAAATGGTGTATAAGGGTATATATATAAATATATTTTATGCACTGTATATGAGCTGGCGATTTCTAAGTCTGTGGTTCCGAGAGGGGGTAACCAGGCTCACTAATAAAGGTCAAGCCACTTGGCTGCCAGAATGCCCTGCTTCAGCACAGACCAGAAAGGCATTGTGATAAGCGTATCCCCGGTATAGTCAGGGGTTAATGGGAGTTGTCCCCGTCCCCCCAGTATACGCCCAGAACCATGGACCCGGTACTTGTGGTTCGGACTGTCTCCAACCAGCCATAATGTTGTGAGAGTGAAATTATGTCTAAGTCCAGCTTTGGTACATTAGAAGCAACTCTGAAACTTAACCTAAGCGTTTTTCGAAGCTACTTTTTGGCTAACTTCTTATAGGAAGGTCTAGGAGCAATGAAAATGAACGTGCGCGTCTTTCACTCTTCCCGAGGGACTTAGAAGAATTTTGTGATATTTTTTATTAAAATGGTGTATAAGGGTATATATATAAATATATTTTATGCACTGTATATGAGCTGGCGATTTCTAAGTCTGTGGTTCCGAGAGGGGGTAACCAGGCTCACTAATAAAGGTCAAGCCACTTGGCTGCCAGAATGCCCTGCTTCAGCACAGACCAGAAAGGCATTGTGATAAGCGTATCGCTGGTATAGTCAAGGGTTAATGGGAGTCGTTCCCGTCCCCCCAGTATACGCCCAGAACCATGGACCCGGTACTTGTGGTTCGGACTGTCTCCAACCAGCCATAATGTTGTGTGAGTGAAATTATGTCTAAGTCCAGCTTTGGTACATTACAGTAGAAGCAACTCTCAAACTTAACCTAAGCGTTTTTCGAAGCTACTTTTTGGCTAACTTCTTATAGGAAGGTCTAGGATCTCTGAAAATAAACCTGCGCATCTTTCACTCTTTCCGAGGGACTTAGAAGAATTTTGTGATATTTTTTATTAAAATGGTGTATAAGGGTATATATATAAATATATTTTATGCACTGTATATGAGCTGGCGATTTCTAAGTCTGTGGTTCCGAGAGGGGGTAACCAGGCTCACTAATAAAGGTCAAGACACTTGACTGCCAGAATGCCCTGCTTCAGCACAGACCAGAAAGGCATTGTGATAAGCGTATCCCCGGTATAGTCAGGGGTTAATGGGAGTCGTTCCCGTCCCCCCAGTATACGCCCAGAACCATGGACCCGGTACTTGTGGTTCGGACTGTCTCCAACCAGCCATAATGTTGTGAGAGTGAAATTATGTCTAAGTCCAGCTTTGGTACATTAGAAGCAACTGTCAAACTTAACCTAAGCGTTTTTCGAAGCTACTTTTTGGCTAACTTCTTATAGGAAGGTTTAGGAGCTCTGAAAATGAACGTGCGCATCTTTCACTCTTCCCGAGGGACTTAGAAGAATTTTGTGATATTTTTTATTAAAATGGTGTATAAGGGTATATATATAAAAATATATTTTATGCACTGTATATGAGCTGGCGATTTCTAAGTCTGTGGTTCCGAGAGGGGGTAACCAGGCTCACTAATAAAGGTCAAGCCACTTGGCTGCCAGAATGCCCTGCTTCAGCACAGACCAGAAAGGCATTGTGATAAGCGTATCCCCGGTATAGTCAGGGGTTAATGGGAGTCGTTCCCGTCCCCCCAGTATACGCCCAGAACCATGGACCCGGTACTTGTGGTTCGGACTGTCTCCAACCAGCCATAATGTTGTGAGAGTGAAATTATGTCTAAGTCCAGCTTTGGTACATTACAGTAGAAGCAACTCTCAAACTTAACCTAAGCGTTTTTCGAAGCTACTTTTTGGCTAACTTCTTATAGGAAGGTCTAGGAGCTCTGAAAATAAACCTGCGCATCTTTCACTCTTTCCGAGGGACTTAGAAGTATTTTGTGATATTTTTTATTAAAATGGTGTATAAGGGTATATATATATAAATATATTTTATGCACTGTATATGAGTTGGCGATTTCTAAGTCTGTGGTTCCGAGAGGGGGTAACCAGGCTCACTAATAAAGGTCAAGCCACTTGGCTGCCAGAATGCCCTGCTTCAGCACAGACCAGAAAGGCAATGTGATAAGCGTATCCCCGGTATAGTCAGGGGTTAATGGGAGTCGTTCCCGTCCCCCCAGTATACGCCCAGAACCATGGACCCGGTACTTGTGGTTCGGACTGTCTCCAACCAGCCATAATGTTGTGAGAGTGAAATTATGTCTAAGTCCAGCTTTGGTACATTACAGTAGAAGCAACTCTCAAACTTAACCTAAGCGTTTTTCGAAGTTACTTTTTGGCTAACTTCTTATAGGAAGGTCTAGGAGCTCTGAAAATGAACGTGCACTCTTTCACTCTTCCCGAGGGACTTAGAAGAATTTTGTGATATTTTTTATTAAAATGGTGTATAAGGGTATATATATAAATATATTTTATGCACTGTATATGAGCTGGCGATTTCTAATTCTGTGGTTCCGAGAGGGGGTAACCAGGCTCACTAATAAAGGTCAAGCCACTTGGCTGCCAGAATGCCCTGCTTCAGCACAGACCAGAAAGGCATTGTGATAAGCGTATCCCCGGTATAGTCAGGGGTTAATGGGAGTCGTTCCCGTCCCCCCAGTATACGCCCAGAACCATGGACCCGGTACTTGTGGTTCGGACTGTCTCCAACCAGCCATAATGTTGTGAGAGTGAAATTATATCTAAGTCCAGCTTTGGTACATTACAGTAGAAGCAACTCTCAAACTTAACCTAAGCGTTTTTCGAAGCTACTTTTTGGCTAACTTCTTATAGGAAGGTCTAGGAGCTCTGAAAATGAACGTGCGCATCTTTCACTCTTCCCGAGGGACTTAGAAGAATTTTGTGATATTTTTTATTAAAATGGTGTATAAGGGTATATATATAAATATATTTTATGCACTGTATATGAGCTGGCGATTTCTAAGTCTGTGGTTCCGAGAGGGGGTAACCAGGCTCACTAATAAAGGTCAAGCCACTTGGCTGCCAGAATGCCCTGCTTCAGCACAGACCAGAAAGGCATTGTGATAAGCGTATCCCCGGTATAGTCAGGGGTTAATGGGAGTTGTCCCCGTCCCCCCAGTATACGCCCAGAACCATGGACCCGGTACTTTTGGTTCGGACTATCTCCAACCAGCCATAATGTTGTGAGAGTGAAATTATGTCTAAGTCCAGCTTTGGTACATTAGAAGCAACTCTGAAACTTAACCAAAGCGTTTTTTGAAGCTACTTTTTGGCTAACTTCTTATAGGAAGGTCTAGGAGCTCTGAAAATGAACGTGCGCGTCTTTCACTCTTCCCGATGGACTTAGAAGAATTTTGTGATATTTTTTATTAAAATGGTGTATAAGGGTATATATATAAATATATTTTATGCACTGTATATGAGCTGGCGATTTCTAAGTCTGTGGTTCCGAGAGGGGGTAACCAGGCTCACTAATAAAGGTCAAGCCACTTGGCTGCCAGAATGCCCTGCTTCAGCACAGACCAGAAAGGCATTGTGATAAGCGTATCCCCGGTATAGTCAGGGGTTAATGGGAGTTGTCCCCGTCCCCCCAGTATACGCCCAGAACCATGGACCCGGTACTTGTGGTTCGGACTGTCTCCAACCAGCCATAATGTTGTGAGAGTGAAATTATGTCTAAGTCCAGCTTTGGTACATTAGAAGCAACTGTCAAACTTAACCTAAGCGTTTTTCGAAGCTACTTTTTGGCTAACTTCTTATAGGAAGGTTTAGGAGCTCTGAAAATGAACGTGCGCATCTTTCACTCTTCCCGAGGGACTTAGAAGAATTTTGTGATATTTTTTATTAAAATGGTGTATAAGGGTATATATATAAAAATATATTTTATGCACTGTATATGAGCTGGCGATTTCTAAGTCTGTGGTTCCGAGAGGGGGTAACCAGGCTCACTAATAAAGGTCAAGCCACTTGGCTGCCAGAATGCCCTGCTTCAGCACAGACCAGAAAGGCATTGTGATAAGCGTATCCCCGGTATAGTCAGGGGTTAATGGGAGTCGTTCCCGTCCCCCCAGTATACGCCCAGAACCATGGACCCGGTACTTGTGGTTCGGACTGTCTCCAACCAGCCATAATGTTGTGAGAGTGAAATTATGTCTAAGTCCAGCTTTGGTACATTACAGTAGAAGCAACTCTCAAACTTAACCTAAGCGTTTTTCGAAGCTACTTTTTGGCTAACTTCTTATAGGAAGGTCTAGGAGCTCTGAAAATAAACCTGCGCATCTTTCACTCTTTCCGAGGGACTTAGAAGTATTTTGTGATATTTTTTATTAAAATGGTGTATAAGGGTATATATATATAAATATATTTTATGCACTGTATATGAGTTGGCGATTTCTAAGTCTGTGGTTCCGAGAGGGGGTAACCAGGCTCACTAATAAAGGTCAAGCCACTTGGCTGCCAGAATGCCCTGCTTCAGCACAGACCAGAAAGGCAATGTGATAAGCGTATCCCCGGTATAGTCAGGGGTTAATGGGAGTCGTTCCCGTCCCCCCAGTATACGCCCAGAACCATGGACCCGGTACTTGTGGTTCGGACTGTCTCCAACCAGCCATAATGTTGTGAGAGTGAAATTATGTCTAAGTCCAGCTTTGGTACATTACAGTAGAAGCAACTCTCAAACTTAACCTAAGCGTTTTTCGAAGTTACTTTTTGGCTAACTTCTTATAGGAAGGTCTAGGAGCTCTGAAAATGAACGTGCACTCTTTCACTCTTCCCGAGGGACTTAGAAGAATTTTGTGATATTTTTTATTAAAATGGTGTATAAGGGTATATATATAAATATATTTTATGCACTGTATATGAGCTGGCGATTTCTAATTCTGTGGTTCCGAGAGGGGGTAACCAGGCTCACTAATAAAGGTCAAGCCACTTGGCTGCCAGAATGCCCTGCTTCAGCACAGACCAGAAAGGCATTGTGATAAGCGTATCCCCGGTATAGTCAGGGGTTAATGGGAGTCGTTCCCGTCCCCCCAGTATACGCCCAGAACCATGGACCCGGTACTTGTGGTTCGGACTGTCTCCAACCAGCCATAATGTTGTGAGAGTGAAATTATATCTAAGTCCAGCTTTGGTACATTACAGTAGAAGCAACTCTCAAACTTAACCTAAGCGTTTTTCGAAGCTACTTTTTGGCTAACTTCTTATAGGAAGGTCTAGGAGCTCTGAAAATGAACGTGCGCATCTTTCACTCTTCCCGAGGGACTTAGAAGAATTTTGTGATATTTTTTATTAAAATGGTGTATAAGGGTATATATATAAATATATTTTATGCACTGTATATGAGCTGGCGATTTCTAAGTCTGTGGTTCCGAGAGGGGGTAACCAGGCTCACTAATAAAGGTCAAGCCACTTGGCTGCCAGAATGCCCTGCTTCAGCACAGACCAGAAAGGCATTGTGATAAGCGTATCCCCGGTATAGTCAGGGGTTAATGGGAGTTGTCCCCGTCCCCCCAGTATACGCCCAGAACCATGGACCCGGTACTTTTGGTTCGGACTATCTCCAACCAGCCATAATGTTGTGAGAGTGAAATTATGTCTAAGTCCAGCTTTGGTACATTAGAAGCAACTCTGAAACTTAACCAAAGCGTTTTTTGAAGCTACTTTTTGGCTAACTTCTTATAGGAAGGTCTAGGAGCTCTGAAAATGAACGTGCGCGTCTTTCACTCTTCCCGATGGACTTAGAAGAATTTTGTGATATTTTTTATTAAAATGGTGTATAAGGGTATATATATAAATATATTTTATGCACTGTATATGAGCTGGCGATTTCTAAGTCTGTGGTTCCGAGAGGGGGTAACCAGGCTCACTAATAAAGGTCAAGCCACTTGGCTGCCAGAATGCCCTGCTTCAGCACAGACCAGAAAGGCATTGTGATAAGCGTATCCCCGGTATAGTCAGGGGTTAATGGGAGTTGTCCCCGTCCCCCCAGTATACGCCCAGAACCATGGACCCGGTACTTGTGGTTCGGACTGTCTCCAACCAGCCATAATGTTGTGAGAGTGAAATTATGTCTAAGTCCAGCTTTGGTACATTAGAAGCAACTCTGAAACTTAACCTAAGCGTTTTTCGAAGCTACTTTTTGGCTAACTTCTTATAGGAAGGTCTAGGAGCAATGAAAATGAACGTGCGCGTCTTTCACTCTTCCCGAGGGACTTAGAAGAATTTTGTGATATTTTTTATTAAAATGGTGTATAAGGGTATATATATAAATATATTTTATGCACTGTATATGAGCTGGCGATTTCTAAGTCTGTGGTTCCGAGAGGGGGTAACCAGGCTCACTAATAAAGGTCAAGCCACTTGGCTGCCAGAATGCCCTGCTTCAGCACAGACCAGAAAGGCATTGTGATAAGCGTATCGCTGGTATAGTCAAGGGTTAATGGGAGTCGTTCCCGTCCCCCCAGTATACGCCCAGAACCATGGACCCGGTACTTGTGGTTCGGACTGTCTCCAACCAGCCATAATGTTGTGTGAGTGAAATTATGTCTAAGTCCAGCTTTGGTACATTACAGTAGAAGCAACTCTCAAACTTAACCTAAGCGTTTTTCGAAGCTACTTTTTGGCTAACTTCTTATAGGAAGGTCTAGGATCTCTGAAAATAAACCTGCGCATCTTTCACTCTTTCCGAGGGACTTAGAAGAATTTTGTGATATTTTTTATTAAAATGGTGTATAAGGGTATATATATAAATATATTTTATGCACTGTATATGAGCTGGCGATTTCTAAGTCTGTGGTTCCGAGAGGGGGTAACCAGGCTCACTAATAAAGGTCAAGACACTTGACTGCCAGAATGCCCTGCTTCAGCACAGACCAGAAAGGCATTGTGATAAGCGTATCCCCGGTATAGTCAGGGGTTAATGGGAGTCGTTCCCGTCCCCCCAGTATACGCCCAGAACCATGGACCCGGTACTTGTGGTTCGGACTGTCTCCAACCAGCCATAATGTTGTGAGAGTGAAATTATGTCTAAGTCCAGCTTTGGTACATTAGAAGCAACTGTCAAACTTAACCTAAGCGTTTTTCGAAGCTACTTTTTGTCTAACTTCTTATAGGAAGGTTTAGGAGCTCTGAAAATGAACGTGCGCATCTTTCACTCTTCCCGAGGGACTTAGAAGAATTTTGTGATATTTTTTATTAAAATGGTGTATAAGGGTATATATATAAATATATTTTATGCACTGTATATGAGCTGGCGATTTCTAAGTCTGTGGTTCCGAGAGGGGGTGACCAGGCTCACTAATAAAGGTCAAGCCACTTGGCTGCCAGAATGCCCTGCTTCAGCACAGACCAGAAAGTCATTGTGATACGCGTATCCCCGGTAAAGTCAGGGGTTAATGGGAGTCGTCCCCGTCCCCCCAGTATACGACCAGAACCATGGACCCGGTACTTGTGGTTTGGACTGTCTCCAACCAGCCATAATGTTGTGAGAGTGAAATTATGTCTAAGTCCAGCTTCGGTACATTAGAAGCAACTCTGAAACTTAACCTACTGTAAGCGTTTTTCGAAGCTACTTTTTGGCTAACTTCTTATAGGAAGGTCTAGGAGCTCTGAAAATGAACGTGCGCGTCTTTCACTCTTCCCGATGGACTTAGAAGAATTTTGTGATATTTTTTATTAAAATGGTGTATAAGGGTATATATATAAATATATTTTATGCACTGTATATGAGCTGGCGATTTCTAAGTCTGTGGTTCCGAGAGGGGGTAACCAGGCTCACTAATAAAGGTCAAGCCACTTGGCTGCCAGAATGCCCTGCTTCAGCACAGACCAGAAAGGCATTGTGATAAGCGTATCCCCGGTATAGTCAGGGGTTAATGGGAGTTGTCCCCGTCCCCCCAGTATACGCCCAGAACCATGGACCCGGTACTTGTGGTTCGGACTGTCTCCAACCAGCCATAATGTTGTGAGAGTGAAATTATGTCTAAGTCCAGCTTTGGTACATTAGAAGCAACTCTGAAACTTAACCTAAGCGTTTTTCGAAGCTACTTTTTGGCTAACTTCTTATAGGAAGGTCTAGGAGCAATGAAAATGAACGTGCGCGTCTTTCACTCTTCCCGAGGGACTTAGAAGAATTTTGTGATATTTTTTATTAAAATGGTGTATAAGGGTATATATATAAATATATTTTATGCACTGTATATGAGCTGGCGATTTCTAAGTCTGTGGTTCCGAGAGGGGGTAACCAGGCTCACTAATAAAGGTCAAGCCACTTGGCTGCCAGAATGCCCTGCTTCAGCACAGACCAGAAAGGCATTGTGATAAGCGTATCGCTGGTATAGTCAAGGGTTAATGGGAGTCGTTCCCGTCCCCCCAGTATACGCCCAGAACCATGGACCCGGTACTTGTGGTTCGGACTGTCTCCAACCAGCCATAATGTTGTGTGAGTGAAATTATGTCTAAGTCCAGCTTTGGTACATTACAGTAGAAGCAACTCTCAAACTTAACCTAAGCGTTTTTCGAAGCTACTTTTTGGCTAACTTCTTATAGGAAGGTCTAGGATCTCTGAAAATAAACCTGCGCATCTTTCACTCTTTCCGAGGGACTTAGAAGAATTTTGTGATATTTTTTATTAAAATGGTGTATAAGGGTATATATATAAATATATTTTATGCACTGTATATGAGCTTGCGATTTCTAAGTCTGTGGTTCCGAGAGGGGGTAACCAGGCTCACTAATAAAGGTCAAGACACTTGACTGCCAGAATGCCCTGCTTCAGCACAGACCAGAAAGGCATTGTGATAAGCGTATCCCCGGTATAGTCAGGGGTTAATGGGAGTCGTTCCCGTCCCCCCAGTATACGCCCAGAACCATGGACCCGGTACTTGTGGTTCGGACTGTCTCCAACCAGCCATAATGTTGTGAGAGTGAAATTATGTCTAAGTCCAGCTTTGGTACATTAGAAGCAACTGTCAAACTTAACCTAAGCGTTTTTCGAAGCTACTTTTTGTCTAACTTCTTATAGGAAGGTTTAGGAGCTCTGAAAATGAACGTGCGCATCTTTCACTCTTCCCGAGGGACTTAGAAGAATTTTGTGATATTTTTTATTAAAATGGTGTATAAGGGTATATATATAAATATATTTTATGCACTGTATATGAGCTGGCGATTTCTAAGTCTGTGGTTCCGAGAGGGGGTGACCAGGCTCACTAATAAAGGTCAAGCCACTTGGCTGCCAGAATGCCCTGCTTCAGCACAGACCAGAAAGTCATTGTGATACGCGTATCCCCGGTAAAGTCAGGGGTTAATGGGAGTCGTCCCCGTCCCCCCAGTATACGACCAGAACCATGGAAACGGTACTTGTGGTTTGGACTGTCTCCAACCAGCCATAATGTTGTGAGAGTGAAATTATGTCTAAGTCCAGCTTCGGTACATTAGAAGCAACTCTGAAACTTAACCTACTGTAAGCGTTTTTCGAAGCTACTTTTTGGCTAACTTCTTATAGGAAGGTCTAGGAGCTCTGATAATGAACGTGCGCGTCTTTCACTCTTCCTGAGGGACATAGAAGAATTTTGTGATATTTTTTATTAAAATGGTGTATAAGGATATATATATAAATATATTTTATGCACTGTATATGAGCTGGCGATTTCTAAGTCTGTGGTTCCGAGAGGGGGTAACCAGGCTCCCTAATAAAGGTCAAGCCACTTGGCTGCCAGAATGCCCTGCTTCAGCACAGACCAGAAAGGCATTGTGATAAGCGTATCCCCGGTATAGTCAGGGGTTAATGGGAGTCGTTCCCGTCCCCCCAGTATACGCCCAGAACCATGGACCCGGTACTTGTGGTTCGGACTGTCTCCAACCAGCCATAATGTTGTGAGAGTGAAATTATGTCTAAGTCCAGCTTTGGTACATTACAGTAGAAGCAACTCTCAAACTTAACCTAAGCGTTTTTCGAAGCTACTTTTTGGCTAACTTCTTATAGGAAGGTCTAGGAGCTCTGAAAATGAACGTGCGCATCTTTCACTCTTCCCGAGGGACTTAGAAGAATTTTGTGATATTTTTTATTAAAATGGTGTATAAGGGTATATATATAAATATATTTTATGCACTGTATATGAGCTGGCGATTTCTAAGTCTGTGGTTCCGAGAGGGGGTAACCAGGCTCACTAATAAAGGTCAAGCCACTTGGCTGCCAGAATGCCCTGCTTCAGCACAGACCAGAAAGGCATTGTGATAAGCGTATCCCCGGTATAGTCAGGGGTTAATGGGAGTCGTTCCCGTCCCCCCTGTATACGCCCAGAACCATGGACCCGGTACTTGTGGTTCGGACTGTCTCCAACCAGCCATAATGTTGTGAGAGTGAAATTATGTCTAAGTCCAGCTTTGGTACATTACAGTAGAAGCAACTCTCAAACTTAATCTAAGCGTTTTTCGAAGCTACTTTTTGGCTAACTTCTTATAGGAAGGTCTAGGAGCGCTGAAAATGAACGTGCGCATCTTTCACTCTTCCCGAGGGACTTAGAAGAATTTTGTGATATTTTTTATTAAAATGGTGTATAAGGGTATATATATATAAATATATTTTATGCACTGTATATGAGCTGGCGATTTCTAAGTCTGTGGTTCCGAGAGGGGGTAACCAGGCTCACTAATAAAGGTCAAGCCACTTGGCTGCCAGAATGCCCTGCTTCAGCACAGACCAGAAAGGCATTGTGATAAGCGTATCCCCGGTATAGTCAGGGGTTAATGGGAGTCGTTCCCGTCCCCCCAGTATACGCCCAGAACCATGGACCCGGTACTTGTGGTTCGGACTGTCTCCAACCAGCCATAATGTTGTGAGAGTGAAATTATGTCTAAGTCCAGCTTTGGTACATTAGAAGCAACTCTCAAACTTAACCTAAGCGTTTTTCGAAGTTACTTTTTGGCTAACTTCTTATAGGAAGGTCTAGGAGCTCTGAAAATGAACGTGCGCGTCTTTCACTCTTCCCGAGGGACTTAGAAGAATTTTGTGATATTTTTTATTAAAATGGTGTAAGGGTATATATATAAATATATTTTATGCACTGTATATGAGCTGGCGATTTCTAAGTCTGTGGTTCCGAGAGGGGGTAACCAGGCTCACTAATAAAGGTCAAGCCACTTGGCTGCCAGAATGCCCTGCTTCAGCACAGACCAGAAAGGCATTGTGATAAGCGTATCCCCGGTATAGTCAGGGGTTAATGGGAGTCGTTCCCGTCCCCCCAGTATACGCCCAGAACCATGGACCCGGTACTTGTGGTTCGGACTGTCTCCAACCAGCCATAATGTTGTGAGAGTGAAATTATGTCTAAGTCCAGCTTTGGTACATTACAGTAGAAGCAACTCTCAAACTTAACCTAAGCGTTTTTCGAAGCTACTTTTTGGCTAACTTCTTATAGGAAGGTCTAGGAGCTCTGAAAATGAACGTGCGCATCTTTCACTCTTCCCGAGGGACTTAGAAGAATTTTGTGATATTTTTTATTAAAATGGTGTATAAGGGTATATATATATAAATATATTTTATGCACTGTATATGAGCTGGCGATTTCTAAGTCTGTGGTTCCGAGAGGGGGTAACCAGGCTCACTAATAAAGGTCAAGCCACTTGGCTGCCAGAATGCCCTGCTTCAGCACAGACCAGAAAGGCATTGTGATAAGCGTATCCCCGGTATAGTCAGGGGTTAATGGGAGTCGTTCCCGTCCCCCCAGTATACGCCCAGAACCATGGACCCGGTACTTGTGGTTCGGACTGTCTCCAACCAGCCATAATGTTGTGAGAGTGAAATTATGTCTAAGTCCAGCTTTGGTACATTAGAAGCAACTCTCAAACTTAACCTAAGCGTTTTTCGAAGCTACAGTACTTTTTGGCTAACTTCTTATAGGAAGGTCTAGGAGCTCTGAAAATGAACGTGCGCATCTTTCACTCTTCCCGAGGGACTTAGAAGAATTTTGTGATATTTTTTATTAAAATGGTGTATAAGGGTATATATATAAATATATTTTATGCACTGTATATGAGCTGGCGATTTCTAAGTCTGTGGTTCCGAGAGGGGGTAACCAGGCTCACTAATAAAGGTCAAGCCACTTGTCTGCCAGAATGCCCTGCTTCAGCACAGACCAGAAAGGCATTGTGATAAGCGTATCCCCGGTATAGTCAGGGGTTAATGGGAGTTGTCCCCGTCCCCCCAGAATACGCCCAGAACCATGGACCCGGTACTTGTGGTTCGGACTATCTCCAACCAGCCATAATGTTGTGAGAGTGAAATTATGTCTAAGTCCAGCTTTGGTACATTAGAAGCAACTCTGAAACTTAACCTAAGCGTTTTTTGAAGCTACTTTTTGGCTAACTTCTTATAGGAAGGTATAGGAGCTCTGAAAATGAACGTGCGCGTCTTTCACTCTTCCTGAGGGACATAGAAGAATTTTGTGATATTTTTTATTAAAATGGTGTATAAGGATATATATATAAATATATTTTATGCACTGTATATGAGCTGGCGATTTCTAAGTCTGTGGTTCCGAGAGGGGGTAACCAGGCTCCCTAATAAAGGTCAAGCCACTTGGCTGCCAGAATGCCCTGCTTCAGCACAGACCAGAAAGGCATTGTGATAAGCGTATCCCCGGTATAGTCAGGGGTTAATGGGAGTCGTTCCCGTCCCCCCAGTATACGCCCAGAACCATGGACCCGGTACTTGTGGTTCGGACTGTCTCCAACCAGCCATAATGTTGTGAGAGTGAAATTATGTCTAAGTCCAGCTTTGGTACATTAGAAGCAACTCTCAAACTTAATCTAAGTGTTTTTCGAAGCTACAGTACTTTTTGGCTAACTTCTTATAGGAAGGTCTAGGAGCTCTGAAAATGAACGTGCGCATCTTTCACTCTTCCCGAGGGAATTAGAAGAATTTTGTGATATTTTTTATTAAAATGGTGTATAAGGGTATATATATATAAATATATTTTATGCACTGTATATGAGCTGGCGATTTATAAGTCTGTGGTTCCGAGAGGGGGTAACCAGGCTCACTAATAAAGGTCAAGCCACTTGGCTGCCAGAATTCCCTGCTTCAGCACAGACCAGAAAGGCATTGTGATAAGCGTATCCCCGGTATAGTCAGGGGTTAATGGGAGTCGTTCCCGTCCCCCCAGTATACGCCCAGAACCATGGACCCGGTACTTGTGGTTCGGACTGTCTCCAACCAGCCATAATGTTGTGAGAGTGAAATTATGTCTAAGTCCAGCTTTGGTACATTACAGTAGAAGCAACTCTCAAACTTAACCTAAGCGTTTTTCGAAGCTACTTTTTGGCTAACTTCTTATAGGAAGGTCTAGGATCTCTGAAAATAAACCTGCGCATCTTTCACTCTTTCCGAGGGACTTAGAAGAATTTTGTGATATTTTTTATTAAAATGGTGTATAAGGGTATATATATATAAATATATTTTATGCACTGTATAGGAGTTGGCGATTTCTAAGTCTGTGGTTCCGAGAGGGGGTAACCAGGCTCACTAATAAAGGTCAAGCCACTTGGCTGCCAGAATGCCCTGCTTCAGCACAGACCAGAAAGGCAATGTGATAAGCGTATCCCCGGTATAGTCAGGGGTTAATGGGAGTCGTTCCCGTCCCCCCAGTATACGCCCAGAACCATGGACCCGGTACTTGTGGTTCGGACTGTCTCCAACCAGCCATAATGTTGTGAGAGTGAAATTATGTCTAAGTCCAGCTTTGGTACATTACAGTAGAAGCAACTCTCAAACTTAACCTAAGCGTTTTTCGAAGTTACTTTTTGGCTAACTTCTTATAGGAAGGTCTAGGAGCTCTGAAAATGAACGTGCGCGTCTTTCACTCTTCCCGAGGGACTTAGAAGAATTTTGTGATATTTTTTATTAAAATGGTGTATAAGGGTATATATATAAATATATTTTATGCACTGTATATGAGCTGGCGATTTCTAAGTCTGTGGTTCCGAGAGGGGGTAACCAGGCTCACTAATAAAGGTCAAGCCACTTGGCTGCCAGAATGCCCTGCTTCAGCACAGACCAGAAAGGCATTGTGATAAGCGTATCCCCGGTATAGTCAGGGGTTAATGGGAGTCGTTCCCGTCCCCCCAGTATACGCCCAGAACCATGGACACGGTACTTGTGGTTCGGACTGTCTCCAACCAGCCATAATGTTGTGAGAGTGAAATTATGTCTAAGTCCAGCTTTGGTACATTAGAAGCAACTGTCAAACTTAACCTAAGCGTTTTTCGAAGCTACTTTTTGGCTAACTTCTTATAGGAAGGTTTAGGAGCTCTGAAAATGAACGTGCGCATCTTTCACTCTTCCCGAGGGACTTAGAAGAATTTTGTGATATTTTTTATTAAAATGGTGTATAAGGGTATATATATAAAAATATATTTTATGCACTGTATATGAGCTGGCGATTTCTAAGTCTGTGGTTCCGAGAGGGGGTAACCAGGCTCACTAATAAAGGTCAAGCCACTTGGCTGCCAGAATGCCCTGCTTCAGCACAGACCAGAAAGGCATTGTGATAAGCGTATCCCCGGTATAGTCAGGGGTTAATGGGAGTCGTTCCCGTCCCCCCAGTATACGCCCAGAACCATGGACCCGGTACTTGTGGTTCGGACTGTCTCCAACCAGCCATAATGTTGTGAGAGTGAAATTATGTCTAAGTCCAGCTTTGGTACATTACAGTAGAAGCAACTCTCAAACTTAACCTAAGCGTTTTTCGAAGTTACTTTTTGGCTAACTTCTTATAGGAAGGTCTAGGAGCTCTGAAAATGAACGTGCGCGTCTTTCACTCTTCCCGAGGGACTTAGAAGAATTTTGTGATATTTTTTATTAAAATGGTGTATAAGGGTATATATATAAATATATTTTATGCACTGTATATGAGCTGGCGATTTCTAAGTCTGTGGTTCCGAGAGGGGGTAACCAGGCTCACTAATAAAGGTCAAGCCACTTGGCTGCCAGAATGCCCTGCTTCAGCACAGACCAGAAAGGCATTGTGATAAGCGTATCCCCGGTATAGTCAGGGGTTAATGGGAGTCGTTCCCGTCCCCCCAGTATACGCCCAGAACCATGGACCCGGTACTTGTGGTTCGGACTGTCTCCAACCAGCCATAATGTTGTGAGAGTGAAATTATGTCTAAGTCCAGCTTTGGTACATTACAGTAGAAGCAACTGTCAAACTTAACCTAAGCGTTTTTCGAAGCTACTTTTTGGCTAACTTCTTATAGGAAGGTTTAGGAGCTCTGAAAATGAACGTGCGCATCTTTCACTCTTCCCGAGGGACTTAGAAGAATTTTGTGATATTTTTTATTAAAATGGTGTATAAGGGTATATATATAAAAATATATTTTATGCACTGTATATGAGCTGGCGATTTCTAAGTCTGTGGTTCCGAGAGGGGGTAACCAGGCTCACTAATAAAGGTCAAGCCACTTGGCTGCCAGAATGCCCTGCTTCAGCACAGACCAGAAAGGCATTGTGATAAGCGTATCCCCGGTATAGTCAGGGGTTAATGGGAGTCGTTCCCGTCCCCCCAGTATACGCCCAGAACCATGGACCCGGTACTTGTGGTTCGGACTGTCTCCAACCAGCCATAATGTTGTGAGAGTGAAATTATGTCTAAGTCCAGCTTTGGTACATTACAGTAGAAGCTACTCTCAAACTTAACCTAAGCGTTTTTCGAAGCTACTTTTTGGCTAACTTCTTATAGGAAGGTCTAGGAGCTCTGAAAATAAACCTGCGCATCTTTCACTCTTTCCGAGGGACTTAGAAGTATTTTGTGATATTTTTTATTAAAATGGTGTATAAGGGTATATATATATAAATATATTTTATGCACTGTATATGAGTTGGCGATTTCTAAGTCTGTGGTTCCGAGAGGGGGTAACCAGGCTCACTAATAAAGGTCAAGCCACTTGGCTGCCAGAATGCCCTGCTTCAGCACAGACCAGAAAGGCAATGTGATAAGCGTATCCCCGGTATAGTCAGGGGTTAATGGGAGTCGTTCCCGTCCCCCCAGTATACGCCCAGAACCATGGACCCGGTACTTGTGGTTCGGACTGTCTCCAACCAGCCATAATGTTGTGAGAGTGAAATTATGTCTAAGTCCAGCTTTGGTACATTACAGTAGAAGCAACTCTCAAACTTAACCTAAGCGTTTTTCGAAGTTACTTTTTGGCTAACTTCTTATAGGAAGGTCTAGGAGCTCTGAAAATGAACGTGCACTCTTTCACTCTTCCCGAGGGACTTAGAAGAATTTTGTGATATTTTTTATTAAAATGGTGTATAAGGGTATATATATAAATATATTTTATGCACTGTATATGAGCTGGCGATTTCTAATTCTGTGGTTCCGAGAGGGGGTAACCAGGCTCACTAATAAAGGTCAAGCCACTTGGCTGCCAGAATGCCCTGCTTCAGCACAGACCAGAAAGGCATTGTGATAAGCGTATCCCCGGTATAGTCAGGGGTTAATGGGAGTCGTTCCCGTCCCCCCAGTATACGCCCAGAACCATGGACCCGGTACTTGTGGTTCGGACTGTCTCCAACCAGCCATAATGTTGTGAGAGTGAAATTATATCTAAGTCCAGCTTTGGTACATTACAGTAGAAGCAACTCTCAAACTTAACCTAAGCGTTTTTCGAAGCTACTTTTTGGCTAACTTCTTATAGGAAGGTCTAGGAGCTCTGAAAATGAACGTGCGCATCTTTCACTCTTCCCGAGGGACTTAGAAGAATTTTGTGATATTTTTTATTAAAATGGTGTATAAGGGTATATATATAAATATATTTTATGCACTGTATATGAGCTGGCGATTTCTAAGTCTGTGGTTCCGAGAGGGGGTAACCAGGCTCACTAATAAAGGTCAAGCCACTTGGCTGCCAGAATGCCCTGCTTCAGCACAGACCAGAAAGGCATTGTGATAAGCGTATCCCCGGTATAGTCAGGGGTTAATGGGAGTTGTCCCCGTCCCCCCAGTATACGCCCAGAACCATGGACCCGGTACTTGTGGTTCGGACTATCTCCAACCAGCCATAATGTTGTGAGAGTGAAATTATGTCTAAGTCCAGCTTTGGTACATTAGAAGCAACTCTGAAACTTAACCTAAGCGTTTTTTGAAGCTACTTTTTGGCTAACTTCTTATAGGAAGGTCTAGGAGCTCTGAAAATGAACGTGCGCGTCTTTCACTCTTCCCGATGGACTTAGAAGAATTTTGTGATATTTTTTATTAAAATGGTGTATAAGGGTATATATATAAATATATTTTATGCACTGTATATGAGCTGGCGATTTCTAAGTCTGTGGTTCCGAGAGGGGGTAACCAGGCTCACTAATAAAGGTCAAGCCACTTGGCTGCCAGAATGCCCTGCTTCAGCACAGACCAGAAAGTCATTGTGATACGCGTATCCCCGGTAAAGTCAGGGGTTAATGGGAGTCGTCCCCGTCCCCCCAGTATACGACCAGAACCATGGACCCGGTACTTATGGTTTGGACTGTCTCCAACCAGCCATAATGTTGTGAGAGTGAAATTATGTCTAAGTCCAGCTTCGGTACATTAGAAGCAACTCTGAAACTTAACCTTAACCTTAACTTTTTGGCTAACTTCTTATAGGAAGGTCTAGGAGCTCTGAAAATGAACGTGCGCATCTTTCACTCTTCCTGAGGGACATAGAAGAATTTTGTGATATTTTTTATTAAAATGGTGTATAAGGGTATATATATAAATATATGTTATGCACTGTATATGAGCTGGCGATTTCTAAGTCTGTGGTTCCGAGAGGGGGTAACCAGGCTCACTAATAAAGGTCAAGCCACTTGGCTGCCAGAATGCCCTGCTTCAGCACAGACCAGAAAGGCATTGTGATAAGCGTATCCCCGGTATAGTCAGGGGTTAATGGGAGTTGTCCCCGTCCCCCCAGTATACGCCCAGAACCATGGACCCGGTACTTGTTGTTCGGACTGTCTCCAACCAGCCATAATGTTGTGAGAGTGAAATTATGTCTAAGTCCAGCTTTGGTACATTAGAAGCAACTCTGAAACTTAACCTAAGCGTTTTTCGAAGCTACTTTTTGGCTAACTTCTTATAGGAAGGTCTAGGAGCAATGAAAATGAACGTGCGCGTCTTTCACTCTTCCCGAGGGACTTAGAAGAATTTTGTGATATTTTTTATTAAAATGGTGTATAAGGGTATATATATAAATATATTTTATGCACTGTATATGAGCTGGCGATTTCTAAGTCTGTGGTTCCGAGAGGGGGTAACCAGGCTCACTAATAAAGGTCAAGCCACTTGGCTGCCAGAATGCCCTGCTTCAGCACAGACCAGAAAGGCATTGTGATAAGCGTATCGCTGGTATAGTCAAGGGTTAATGGGAGTCGTTCCCGTCCCCCCAGTATACGCCCAGAACCATGGACCCGGTACTTGTGGTTCGGACTGTCTCCAACCAGCCATAATGTTGTGAGAGTGAAATTATGTCTAAGTCCAGCTTTGGTACATTACAGTAGAAGCAACTCTCAAACTTAACCTAAGCGTTTTTCGAAGCTACTTTTTGGCTAACTTCTTATAGGAAGGTCTAGGAGCTCTGAAAATAAACCTGCGCATCTTTCACTCTTTCCGAGGGACTTAGAAGAATTTTGTGATATTTTTTATTAAAATGGTGTATAAGGGTATATATATAAATATATTTTATGCACTGTATATGAGCTGGCGATTTCTAAGTCTGTGGTTCCGAGAGGGGGTAACCAGGCTCACTAATAAAGGTCAAGACACTTGACTGCCAGAATGCCCTGCTTCAGCACAGACCAGAAAGGCATTGTGATAAGCGTATCCCCGGTATAGTCAGGGGTTAATGGGAGTCGTTCCCGTCCCCCCAGTATACGCCCAGAACCATGGACCCGGTACTTGTGGTTCGGACTGTCTCCAACCAGCCATAATGTTGTGAGAGTGAAATTATGTCTAAGTCCAGCTTTGGTACATTAGAAGCAACTGTCAAACTTAACCTAAGCGTTTTTCGAAGCTACTTTTTGGCTAACTTCTTATAGGAAGGTTTAGGAGCTCTGAAAAGGAACGTGCGCATCTTTCACTCTTCCCGAGGGACTTAGAAGAATTTTGTGATATTTTTTATTAAAATGGTGTATAAGGGTATATATATAAATATATTTTATGCACTGTATATGAGCTGGCGATTTCTAAGTCTGTGGTTCCGAGAGGGGGTGACCAGGCTCACTAATAAAGGTCAAGCCACTTGGCTGCCAGAATGCCCTGCTTCAGCACAGACCAGAAAGTCATTGTGATACGCGTATCCCCGGTAAAGTCAGGGGTTAATGGGAGTCGTCCCCGTCCCCCCAGTATACGACCAGAACCATGGACCCGGTACTTGTGGTTTGGACTGTCTCCAACCAGCCATAATGTTGTGAGAGTGAAATTATGTCTAAGTCCAGCTTCGGTACATTAGAAGCAACTCTGAAACTTAACCTTAGCGTTTTTCGAAGCTACTTTTTGGCTAACTTCTTATAGGAAGGTCTAGGAGCTCTGAAAATGAACGTGCGCATCTTTCACTCTTCCTGAGGGACATAGAAGAATTTTGTGATATTTTTTATTAAAATGGTGTATAAGGGTATATATATAAATATATTTTATGCACTGTATATGAGCTGGCGATTTCTAAGTCTGTGGTTCCGAGAGGGGGTAACCAGGCTCACTAATAAAGGTCAAGCCACTTGGCTGCCAGAATGCCCTGCTTCAGCACAGACCAGAAAGGCATTGTGATAAGCGTATCCCCGGTATAGTCAGGGGTTAATGGGAGTTGTCCCCGTCCCCCCAGTATACGCCCAGAACCATGGACCCGGTACTTGTGGTTCGGACTGTCTCCAACCAGCCATAATGGTCTGAGAGTGAAATTATGTCTAAGTCCAGCTTTGGTACATTAGAAGCAACTCTAAAACTTAACCTAAGCGTTTTTCGAAGCTACTTTTTGGCTAACTTCTTATAGGAAGGTCTAGGAGCAATGAAAATGAACGTGCGCGTCTTTCACTCTTCCCGAGGGACTTAGAAGAATTTTGTGATATTTTTTATTAAAATGGTGTATAAGGGTATATATATAAATATATTTTATGCACTGTATATGAGCTGGCGATTTCTAAGTCTGTGGTTCCGAGAGGGGGTAACCAGGCTCACTAATAAAGGTCAAGCCACTTGGCTGCCAGAATGCCCTGCTTCAGCACAGACCAGAAAGGCATTGTGATAAGCGTATCGCTGGTATAGTCAGGGGTTAATGGGAGTCGTTCCCGTCCCCCCAGTATACGCCCAGAACCATGGACCCGGTACTTGTGGTTCGGACTGTCACCAACCAGCCATAATGTTGTGAGAGTGAAATTATGTCTAAGTCCAGCTTTGGTACATTACAGTAGAAGCAACTCTCAAACTTAACCTAAGCGTTTTTCGAAGCTACTTTTTGGCTAACTTCTTATAGGAAGGTCTAGGAGCTCTGAAAATAAACCTGCGCATCTTTCACTCTTTCCGAGGGACTTAGAAGAATTTTGTGATATTTTTTATTAAAATGGTGTATAAGGGTATATATATAAATATATTTTATGCACTGTATATGAGCTGGCGATTTCTAAGTCTGTGGTTCCGAGAGGGGGTAACCAGGCTCACTAATAAAGGTCAAGACACTTGACTGCCAGAATGCCCTGCTTCAGCACAGACCAGAAAGGCATTGTGATAAGCGTATCCCCGGTATAGTCAGGGGTTAATGGGAGTCGTTCCCGTCCCCCCAGTATACGCCCAGAACCATGGACCCGGTACTTGTGGTTCGGACTGTCTCCAACCAGCCATAATGTTGTGAGAGTGAAATTATGTCTAAGTCCAGCTTTGGTACATTAGAAGCAACTCTCAAACTTAATCTAAGCATTTTTCGAAGCTACAGTACTTTTTGGCTAACTTCTTATAGGAAGGTCTAGGAGCTCTGAAAATGAACGTGCGCATCTTTCACTCTTCCCGAGGGACTTAGAAGAATTTTGTGATATTTTTTATTAAAATGGTGTATAAGGGTATATATATAAATATATTTTATGCACTGTATATGAGCTGGCGATTTCTAAGTCTGTGGTTCCGAGAGGGGGTAACCAGGCTCACTAATAAAGGTCAAGCCACTTGGCTGCCAGAATGCCCTGCTTCAGCACAGACCAGAAAGGCATTGTGATAAGCGTATCGCTGGTATAGTCAGGGGTTAATGGGAGTCGTTCCCGTCCCCCCAGTATACGCCCAGAACCATGGACCCGGTACTTGTGGTTCGGACTGTCTCCAACCAGCCATAATGTTGTGAGAGTGAAATTATGTCTAAGTCCAGCTTTGGTACATTACAGTAGAAGCAACTGTCAAACTTAACCTAAGCGTTTTTCGAAGCTACTTTTTGGCTAACTTCTTATAGGAAGGTCTAGGAACAATGAAAATGAACGTGCGCATCTTTCACTCTTCCCGAGGGACTTAGAAGAATTTTGTGATATTTTTTATTAAAATGGTGTATAAGGGTATACTGTATATATAAATATATTTTATGCACTGTATATGAGCTGGCGATTTCTAAGTCTGTGGTTCCGAGAGGGGGTAACCAGGCTCACTAATAAAGGTCAAGCCACTTGGCTGCCAGAATGCCCTGCTTCAGCACAGACCAGAAAGGCATTGTGATAAGCGTATCCCCGGTATAGTCAGGGGTTAATGGGAGTCGTTCCCATCCCCCCAGTATACGCCCAGAACCATGGACCCGGTACTTGTGGTTCGGACTGTCTCCAACCAGCCATAATGTTGTGAGAGTGAAATTATGTCTAAGTCCAGCTTTGGTACATTACAGTAGAAGCAACTCTCAAACTTAACCTAAGCGTTTTTCGAAGCTACTTTTTGGCTAACTTCTTATAGGAAGGTCTAGGAGCTCTGAAAATAAACCTGCGCATCTTTCACTCTTTCCGAGGGACTTAGAAGAATTTTGTGATATTTTTTATTAAAATGGTGTATAAGGGTATATATATAAATATATTTTATGCACTGTATATGAGCTGGCGATTTCTAAGTCTGTGGTTCCGAGAGGGGGTAACCAGGCTCACTAATAAAGGTCAAGACACTTGACTGCCAGAATGCCCTGCTTCAGCACAGACCAGAAAGGCATTGTGATAAGCGTATCCCCGGTATAGTCAGGGGTTAATGGGAGTCGTTCCCGTCCCCCCAGTATACGCCCAGAACCATGGACCCGGTACTTGTGGTTCGGACTGTCTCCAACCAGCCATAATGTTGTGAGAGTGAAATTATGTCTAAGTCCAGCTTTGGTACATTAGAAGCAACTCTCAAACTTAATCTAAGCATTTTTCGAAGCTACAGTACTTTTTGGCTAACTTCTTATAGGAAGGTCTAGGAGCTCTGAAAATGAACGTGCGCATCTTTCACTCTTCCCGAGGGACTTAGAAGAATTTTGTGATATTTTTTATTAAAATGGTGTATAAGGGTATATATATAAATATATTTTATGCACTGTATATGAGCTGGCGATTTCTAAGTCTGTGGTTCCGAGAGGGGGTAACCAGGCTCACTAATAAAGGTCAAGCCACTTGGCTTCCAGAATGCCCTGCTTCAGCACAGACCAGAAAGGCATTGTGATAAGCGTATCCCCGGTATAGTCAGGGGTTAATGGGAGTCGTTCCCGTCCCCCCAGTATACGCCCAGAACCATGGACCCGGTACTTGTGGTTTGGACTGTCTCCAACCAGCCATAATGTTGTGAGAGTGAAATTATGTCTAAGTCCAGCTTCGGTACATTAGAAGCAACTCTGAAACTTAACCTACAGTAAGCGTTTTTCGAAGCTACTTTTTGGCTAACTTCTTATAGGAAGGTCTAGGAACTCTGATAATGAACGTGCGCGTCTTTCACTCTTCCTGAGGGACATAGAAGAATTTTGTGATATTTTTTATTAAAATGGTGTATAAGGGTATATATATAAATATATTTTATGCACTGTATATGAGCTGGCGATTTCTAAGTCTGTGGTTCCGAGAGGGGGTAACCAGGCTCACTAATAAAGGTCAAGCCACTTGGCTTCCAGAATGCCCTGCTTCAGCACAGACCAGAAAGGCATTGTGATAAGCGTATCCCCGGTATAGTCAGGGGTTAATGGGAGTCGTTCCCGTCCCCCCAGTATACGCCCAGAACCATGGACCCGGTACTTGTGGTTCGGACTGTCTCCAACCAGCCATAATGTTGTGAGAGTGAAATTATGTCTAAGTCCAGCTTTGGTACATTACAGTAGAAGCAACTCTCAAACTTAACCTAAGCGTTTTTCGAAGCTACTTTTTGGCTAACTTCTTATAGGAAGGTCTAGGAGCTCTAAAAATGAACGTGCGCATCTTTCACTCTTCCTGAGGGACATAGAAGAAGTTTGTGATATTTTTTATTAAAATGGTGTATAAGGGTATATATATAAATATATTTTATGCACTGTATATGAGCTGGCGATTTCTAAGTCTGTGGTTCCGAGAGGGGGTAACCAGGCTCACTAATAAAGGTCAAGCCACTTGGCTGCCAGAATGCCCTGCTTCAGCACAGACCAGAAAGGCATTGTGATAAGCGTATCCCCGGTATAGTCAGGGGTTAATGGGAGTTGTCCCCGTCCCCCCAGTATACGCCCAGAACCATGGACCCGGTACTTGTGGTTCGGACTGTCTCCAACCAGCCATAATGTTGTGAGAGTGAAATTATGTCTAAGTCCAGCTTTGGTACATTAGAAGCAACTCTCAAACTTAATCTAAGCATTTTTCGAAGCTACAGTACTTTTTGGCTAACTTCTTATAGGAAGGTCTAGGAGCTCTGAAAATGAACGTGCGCATCTTTCACTCTTCCCGAGGGACTTAGAAGAATTTTGTGATATTTTTTATTAAAATGGTGTATAAGGGTATATATATAAATATATTTTATGCACTGTATATGAGCTGGCGATTTCTAAGTCTGTGGTTCCGAGAGGGGGTAACCAGGCTCACTAATAAAGGTCAAGCCACTTGGCTGCCAGAATGCCCTGCTTCAGCACAGACCAGAAAGGCATTGTGATAAGCGTATCGCTGGTATAGTCAGGGGTTAATGGGAGTCGTTCCCGTCCCCCCAGTATACGCCCAGAACCATGGACCCGGTACTTGTGGTTCGGACTGTCTCCAACCAGCCATAATGTTGTGAGAGTGAAATTATGTCTAAGTCCAGCTTTGGTACATTACAGTAGAAGCAACTGTCAAACTTAACCTAAGCGTTTTTCGAAGCTACTTTTTGGCTAACTTCTTATAGGAAGGTCTAGGAACAATGAAAATGAACGTGCGCATCTTTCACTCTTCCCGAGGGACTTAGAAGAATTTTGTGATATTTTTTATTAAAATGGTGTATAAGGGTATACTGTATATATAAATATATTTTATGCACTGTATATGAGCTGGCGATTTCTAAGTCTGTGGTTCCGAGAGGGGGTAACCAGGCTCACTAATAAAGGTCAAGCCACTTGGCTGCCAGAATGCCCTGCTTCAGCACAGACCAGAAAGGCATTGTGATAAGCGTATCCCCGGTATAGTCAGGGGTTAATGGGAGTCGTTCCCATCCCCCCAGTATACGCCCAGAACCATGGACCCGGTACTTGTGGTTCGGACTGTCTCCAACCAGCCATAATGTTGTGAGAGTGAAATTATGTCTAAGTCCAGCTTTGGTACATTACAGTAGAAGCAACTCTCAAACTTAACCTAAGCGTTTTTCGAAGCTACTTTTTGGCTAACTTCTTATAGGAAGGTCTAGGAGCTCTGAAAATAAACCTGCGCATCTTTCACTCTTTCCGAGGGACTTAGAAGAATTTTGTGATATTTTTTATTAAAATGGTGTATAAGGGTATATATATAAATATATTTTATGCACTGTATATGAGCTGGCGATTTCTAAGTCTGTGGTTCCGAGAGGGGGTAACCAGGCTCACTAATAAAGGTCAAGACACTTGACTGCCAGAATGCCCTGCTTCAGCACAGACCAGAAAGGCATTGTGATAAGCGTATCCCCGGTATAGTCAGGGGTTAATGGGAGTCGTTCCCGTCCCCCCAGTATACGCCCAGAACCATGGACCCGGTACTTGTGGTTCGGACTGTCTCCAACCAGCCATAATGTTGTGAGAGTGAAATTATGTCTAAGTCCAGCTTTGGTACATTAGAAGCAACTCTCAAACTTAATCTAAGCATTTTTCGAAGCTACAGTACTTTTTGGCTAACTTCTTATAGGAAGGTCTAGGAGCTCTGAAAATGAACGTGCGCATCTTTCACTCTTCCCGAGGGACTTAGAAGAATTTTGTGATATTTTTTATTAAAATGGTGTATAAGGGTATATATATAAATATATTTTATGCACTGTATATGAGCTGGCGATTTCTAAGTCTGTGGTTCCGAGAGGGGGTAACCAGGCTCACTAATAAAGGTCAAGCCACTTGGCTTCCAGAATGCCCTGCTTCAGCACAGACCAGAAAGGCATTGTGATAAGCGTATCCCCGGTATAGTCAGGGGTTAATGGGAGTCGTTCCCGTCCCCCCAGTATACGCCCAGAACCATGGACCCGGTACTTGTGGTTTGGACTGTCTCCAACCAGCCATAATGTTGTGAGAGTGAAATTATGTCTAAGTCCAGCTTCGGTACATTAGAAGCAACTCTGAAACTTAACCTACAGTAAGCGTTTTTCGAAGCTACTTTTTGGCTAACTTCTTATAGGAAGGTCTAGGAACTCTGATAATGAACGTGCGCGTCTTTCACTCTTCCTGAGGGACATAGAAGAATTTTGTGATATTTTTTATTAAAATGGTGTATAAGGGTATATATATAAATATATTTTATGCACTGTATATGAGCTGGCGATTTCTAAGTCTGTGGTTCCGAGAGGGGGTAACCAGGCTCACTAATAAAGGTCAAGCCACTTGGCTTCCAGAATGCCCTGCTTCAGCACAGACCAGAAAGGCATTGTGATAAGCGTATCCCCGGTATAGTCAGGGGTTAATGGGAGTCGTTCCCGTCCCCCCAGTATACGCCCAGAACCATGGACCCGGTACTTGTGGTTCGGACTGTCTCCAACCAGCCATAATGTTGTGAGAGTGAAATTATGTCTAAGTCCAGCTTTGGTACATTACAGTAGAAGCAACTCTCAAACTTAACCTAAGCGTTTTTCGAAGCTACTTTTTGGCTAACTTCTTATAGGAAGGTCTAGGAGCTCTAAAAATGAACGTGCGCATCTTTCACTCTTCCTGAGGGACATAGAAGAAGTTTGTGATATTTTTTATTAAAATGGTGTATAAGGGTATATATATAAATATATTTTATGCACTGTATATGAGCTGGCGATTTCTAAGTCTGTGGTTCCGAGAGGGGGTAACCAGGCTCACTAATAAAGGTCAAGCCACTTGGCTGCCAGAATGCCCTGCTTCAGCACAGACCAGAAAGGCATTGTGATAAGCGTATCCCCGGTATAGTCAGGGGTTAATGGGAGTTGTCCCCGTCCCCCCAGTATACGCCCAGAACCATGGACCCGGTACTTGTGGTTCGGACTGTCTCCAACCAGCCATAATGGTCTGAGAGTGAAATTATGTCTAAGTCCAGCTTTGGTACATTAGAAGCAACTCTGAAACTTAACCTAAGCGTTTTTCGAAGCTACTTTTTGGCTAACTTCTTATAGGAAGGTCTAGGAGCAATGAAAATGAACGTGCGCGTCTTTCACTCTTCCCGAGGGACTTAGAAGAATTTTGTGATATTTTTTATTAAAATGGTGTATAAGGGTATATATATAAATATATTTTATGCACTGTATATGAGCTGGCGATTTCTAAGTCTGTGGTTCCGAGAGGGGGTAACCAGGCTCACTAATAAAGGTCAAGCCACTTGGCTGCCAGAATGCCCTGCTTCAGCACAGACCAGAAAGGCATTGTGATAAGCGTATCGCTGGTATAGTCAGGGGTTAATGGGAGTCGTTCCCGTCCCCCCAGTATACGCCCAGAACCATGGACCCGGTACTTGTGGTTCGGACTGTCTCCAACCAGCCATAATGTTGTGAGAGTGAAATTATGTCTAAGTCCAGCTTTGGTACATTACAGTAGAAGCAACTCTCAAACTTAACCTAAGCGTTTTTCGAAGCTACTTTTTGGCTAACTTCTTATAGGAAGGTCTAGGAGCTCTGAAAATAAACCTGCGCATCTTTCACTCTTTCCGAGGGACTTAGAAGAATTTTGTGATATTTTTTATTAAAATGGTGTATAAGGGTATATATATAAATATATTTTATGCACTGTATATGAGCTGGCGATTTCTAAGTCTGTGGTTCCGAGAGGGGGTAACCAGGCTCACTAATAAAGGTCAAGACACTTGACTGCCAGAATGCCCTGCTTCAGCACAGACCAGAAAGGCATTGTGATAAGCGTATCCCCGGTATAGTCAGGGGTTAATGGGAGTCGTTCCCGTCCCCCCAGTATACGCCCAGAACCATGGACCCGGTACTTGTGGTTCGGACTGTCTCCAACCAGCCATAATGTTGTGAGAGTGAAATTATGTCTAAGTCCAGCTTTGGTACATTAGAAGCAACTCTCAAACTTAATCTAAGCGTTTTTCGAAGCTACAGTACTTTTTGGCTAACTTCTTATAGGAAGGTCTAGGAGCTCTGAAAATGAACGTGCGCATCTTTCACTCTTCCCGAGGGACTTAGAAGAATTTTGTGATATTTTTTATTAAAATGGTGTATAAGGGTATATATATAAATATATTTTATGCACTGTATATGAGCTGGCGATTTCTAAGTCTGTGGTTCCGAGAGGGGGTAACCAGGCTCACTAATAAAGGTCAAGCCACTTGGCTGCCAGAATGCCCTGCTTCAGCACAGACCAGAAAAACATTGTGATAAGCGTATCGCTGGTATAGTCAGGGGTTAATGGGAGTCGTTCCCGTCCCCCCAGTATACGCCCAGAACCATGGACCCGGTACTTGTGGTTCGGACTGTCTCCAACCAGCCATAATGTTGTGAGAGTGAAATTATGTCTAAGTCCAGCTTTGGTACATTACAGTAGAAGCAACTGTCAAACTTAACCTAAGCGTTTTTCGAAGCTACTTTTTGGCTAACTTCTTATAGGAAGGTCTAGGAACAATGAAAATGAACGTGCGCATCTTTCACTCTTCCCGAGGGACTTAGAAGAATTTTGTGATATTTTTTATTAAAATGGTGTATAAGGGTATACTGTATATATAAATATATTTTATGCACTGTATATGAGCTGGCGATTTCTAAGTCTGTGGTTCCGAGAGGGGGTAACCAGGCTCACTAATAAAGGTCAAGCCACTTGGCTGCCAGAATGCCCTGCTTCAGCACAGACCAGAAAGGCATTGTGATAAGCGTATCCCCGGTATAGTCAGGGGTTAATGGGAGTCGTTCCCATCCCCCCAGTATACGCCCAGAACCATGGACCCGGTACTTGTGGTTCGGACTGTCTCCAACCAGCCATAATGTTGTGAGAGTGAAATTATGTCTAAGTCCAGCTTTGGTACATTAGAAGCAACTGTCAAACTTAACCTAAGCGTTTTTCGAAGCTACTTTTTGGCTAACTTCTTATAGGAAGGTTTAGGAGCTCTGAAAATGAACGTACGCGTCTTTCACTCTTCCCGAGGGACTTAGAAGAATTTTGTGATATTTTTTATTAAAATGATGTATAAGGGTATATATATAAATATATTTTATGCACTGTATATGAGCTGGCGATTTCTAAGTCTGTGGTTCCGAGAGGGGGTAACCAGGCTCACTAATAAAGGTCAAGCCACTTGGCTGCCAGAATGCCCTGCTTCAGCACAGACCAGAAAGTAATTGTGATACGCGTATCCCCGGTAAAGTCAGGGGTTAATGGGAGTCGTCCCCGTCCCCCCAGTATACGACCAGAACCATGGACCCGGTACTTGTGGTTTGGACTGTCTCCAACCAGCCATAATGTTGTGAGAGTGAAATTATGTCTAAGTCCAGCTTCGGTACATTAGAAGCAACTCTGAAACTTAACCTACAGTAAGCGTTTTTCGAAGCTACTTTTTGGCTAACTTCTTATAGGAAGGTCTAGGAACTCTGATAATGAACGTGCGCGTCTTTCACTCTTCCTGAGGGACATAGAAGAATTTTGTGATATTTTTTATTAAAATGGTGTATAAGGGTATATATATAAATATATTTTATGCACTGTATATGAGCTGGCGATTTCTAAGTCTGTGGTTCCGAGAGGGGGTAACCAGGCTCACTAATAAAGGTCAAGCCACTTGGCTTCCAGAATGCCCTGCTTCAGCACAGACCAGAAAGGCATTGTGATAAGCGTATCCCCGGTATAGTCAGGGGTTAATGGGAGTCGTTCCCGTCCCCCCAGTATACGCCCAGAACCATGGACCCGGTACTTGTGGTTCGGACTGTCTCCAACCAGCCATAATGTTGTGAGAGTGAAATTATGTCTAAGTCCAGCTTTGGTACATTACAGTAGAAGCAACTCTCAAACTTAACCTAAGCGTTTTTCGAAGCTACTTTTTGGCTAACTTCTTATAGGAAAGTCTAGGAGCTCTGAAAATGAACGTGCGCGTCTTTCACTCTTCCCGATGGACTTAGAAGAATTTTGTGATATTTTTTATTAAAATGGTGTATAAGGGTATATATATAAATATATTTCATGCACTGTATATGAGCTGGCGATTTCTAAGTCTGTGGTTCCGAGAGGGGGTAACCAGGCTCACTAATAAGGTCAAGCCACTTGGCTGCCAGAATGCCCTGCTTCAGCACAGACCAGAAAGTCATTGTGATACGCGTATCCCCGGTAAAGTCAGGGGTTAATGGGAGTCGTCCCCGTCCCCCAAGTATACGACCAGAACCATGGACCCGGTACTTGTGGTTTGGACTGTCTCCAACCAGCCATAATGTTGTGAGAGTGAAATTATGTCTAAGTCCAGCTTCGGTACATTAGAAGCAACTCTGAAACTTAAACTACAGTAAGCGTTTTTCGAAGCTACTTTTTGGCTAACTTCTTATAGGAAGGTCTAGGAGCTCTGATAATGAACGTGCGCGTCTTTCACTCTTCCTGAGGGACATAGAAGAATTTTGTGATATTTTTTATTAAAATGGTGTATAAGGGTATATATATAAATATATTTTATGCACTGTATATGAGCTGGCGATTTCTAAGTCTGTGGTTCCGAGAAGGGGTAACCAGGCTCACTAATAAAGGTCAAGCCACTTGGCTGCCAGAATGCCCTGCTTCAGCACAGACCAGAAAGGCATTGTGATAAGCGTATCCCCGGTATAGTCAGGGGTTAATGGGAGTCGTTCCCGTCCCCCCAGTATACGCCCAGAACCATGGACCCGGTACTTGTGGTTCGGACTGTCTCCAACCAGCCATAATGTTGTGAGAGTGAAATTATGTCTAAGTCCAGCTTTGGTACATTAGAAGCAACTGTCAAACTTAACCTAAGCGTTTTTCGAAGCTACTTTTTGGCTAACTTCTTATAGGAAGGTCTAGGAGCTCTGAAAATGAACGTGCGCGTCTTTCACTCTTCCTGAGGGACATAGAAGAATTTTGTGATATTTTTTATTAAAATGGTGTATAAGGGTATATATATAAATATATTTTATGCACTGTATATGAGCTGGCGATTTCTAAGTCTGTGGTTCCGAGAGGGGGTAACCAGGCTCACTAATAAAGGTCAAGCCACTTGGCTGCCAGAATTCCCTGCTTCAGCACAGACCAGAAAGGCATTGTGATAAGCGTATCCCCGGTATAGTCAGGGGTTAATGGGAGTCGTTTCCGTCCCCCCAGTATACACCCAGAACCATGGACCCGGTACTTGTGGTTCGGACTGTCTCCAACCAGCCATAATGTTGTGAGAGTGAAATTATGTCTAAGTCCAGCTTTGGTACATTAGAAGCAACTCTCAAACTTAACCTAAGCGTTTTTCGAAGCTACAGTACTTTTTGGCTAACTTCTTATAGGAAGGTCTAGGAGCTCTGAAAATGAACGTGCGCATCTTTCACTCTTCCCGAGGGACTTAGAAGAATTTTGTGATATTTTTTATTAAAATGGTGTATAAGGGTATATATATATAAATATATTTTATGCACTGTATACTGTATGAGCTGGCGATTTCTAAGTCTGTGGTTCCGAGAGGGGGTAACCAGGCTCACTAATAAAGGTCAAGCCACTTGGCTGCCAGAATGCCCTGCTTCAGCACAGACCAGAAAGGCATTGTGATAAGCGTATCCCCGGTATAGTCAGGGGTTAATGGGAGTCGTTCCCGTCCCCCCAGTATACGCCCAGAACCATGGACCCGGTACTTGTGGTTCGGACTGTCTCCAACCAGCCATAATGTTGTGAGAGTGAAATTATGTCTAAGTCCAGCTTTGGTACATTAGAAGCAACTGTCAAACTTAACCTAAGCGTTTTTCGAAGCTACTTTTTGGCTAACTTCTTATAGGAAGGTTTAGGAGCTCTGAAAATGAACGTGCGCATCGTTCACTCTTCCCGAGGGACTTAGAAGAATTTTGTGATATTTTTTATTAAAATGGTGTATAAGGGTATATATATAAATATATTTTATGCACTGTATATGAGCTGGCGATTTCTAAGTCTGTGGTTCCGAGAGGGGGTAACCAGGCTCACTAATAAAGGTCAAGCCACTTGGCTGCCAGAATGCCCTGCTTCAGCACAGACCAGAAAGGCATTGTGATAAGCGTATCCCCGGTATAGTCAGGGGTTAATGGGAGTCGTTCCCGTCCCCCCAGTATACGCCCAGAACCATGGACCCGGTACTTGTGGTTCGGACTGTCTCCAACCAGCCATAATGTTGTGAGAGTGAAATTATGTCTAAGTCCAGCTTTGGTACATTAGAAGCAACTGTCAAACTTAACCTAAGCGTTTTTCGAAGCTACTTTTTGGCTAACTTCTTATAGGAAGGTTTAGGAGCTCTGAAAATGAACGTGCGCATCGTTCACTCTTCCCGAGGGACTTAGAAGAATTTTGTGATATTTTTTATTAAAATGGTGTATAAGGGTATATATATAAATATATTTTATGCACTGTATATGAGCTGGCGATTTCTAAGTCTGTGGTTCCGAGAGGGGGTAACCAGGCTCACTAATAAAGGTCAAGCCACTTGGCTGCCAGAATGCCCTGCTTCAGCACAGACCAGAAAGGCATTGTGATAAGCGTATCCCCGGTATAGTCAGGGGTTAATGGGAGTTGTCCCCGTCCCCCCAGTATACGCCCAGAACCATGGACCCGGTACTTGTGGTTCGGACTATCTCCAACCAGCCATAATGTTGTGAGAGTGAAATTATGTCTAAGTCCAGCTTTGGTACATTAGAAGCAACTCTGAAACTTAACCTAAGCGTTTTTCGAAGCTACTTTTTGGCTAACTTCTTATAGGAAGGTCTAGGAGCTCTGAAAATCAACGTGCGCGTCTTTCACTCTTCCCGAGGGACTTAGAAGAATTTTGTGATATTTTTTATTAAAATGGTGTATAAGGGTATATATATAAATATATTTCATGCACTGTATATGAGCTGGCGATTTCTAAGTCTGTGGTTCCGAGAGGGGGAAACCAGGCTCACTAATAAAGGTCAAGACCCTTGGCTGCCAGAATGCCCTGCTTCAGCACAGACCAGAAAGGCATTGTGATAAGCGTATCCCCGGTATAGTCAGGGGTTAATGGGAGTCGTTCCCGTCCCCCCAGTATACGTCCAGAACCATGGACCCGGTACTTGTGGTTCGGACTGTCTCCAACCAGCCATAATGTTGTGAGAGTGAAATTATGTCTAAGTCCAGCTTTGGAACATTAGAAGCAACTCTGAAACTTAACCTAAGCGTTTTTCGAAGCTACTTTTTGGCTAACTTCTTATAGGAAGGTCTAGGAGCTCTAAAAATCAACGTGCGCGTCTTTCACTCTTCCCGAGGGACTTAGAAGAATTTTGTGATATTTTTTATTAAAATGGTGTATAAGGGTATATATATAAATATATTTCATGCACTGTATATGAGCTGGCGATTTCTAAGTCTGTGGTTCCGAGAGGGGGTAACCAGGCTCACTAATAAAGGTCAAGCCACTTGGCTGCCAGAATGCCCTGCTTCAGCACAGACCAGAAAGGCATTGTGATAAGCGTATCCCCGGTATAGTCAGGGGTTAATGGGAGTCGTTCCCGTCCCCCCAGTATACGCCCAGAACCATGGACCCGGTACTTGTGGTTCGGACTGTCTCCAACCAGCCATAATGTTGTGAGAGTGAAATTATGTCTAAGTCCAGCTTCGGTACATTAGAAGCAACTCTGAAACTTAACCTACTGTAAGCGTTTTTCGAAGCTACTTTTTGGCTAACTTCTTATAGGAAGGTCTAGGAGCTCTGATAATGAACGTGCGCGTCTTTCACTCTTCCTGAGGGACATAGAAGAATTTTGTGATATTTTTTATTAAAATGGTGTATAAGGGTATATATATATAAATATATTTTATGCACTGTATATGAGCTGGCGATTTCTAAGTCTGTGGTTCCGAGAGGGGGTAACCAGGCTCACTAATAAAGGTCAAGCCACTTGGCTGCCAGAATGCCCTGCTTCAGCACAGACCAGAAAGGCATTGTGATAAGCGTATCCCCGGTATAGTCAGGGGTTAATGGGAGTCGTTCCCGTCCCCACAGTATACGCCCAGAACCATGGACCCGGTACTTGTGGTTCGGACTGTCTCCAACCAGCCATAATGTTGTGAGAGTGAAATTATGTCTAAGTCCAGCTTTGGTACATTACAGTAGAAGCAACTCTCAAACTTAACCTAAGCGTTTTTCGAAGTTACTTTTTGGCTAACTTCTTATAGGAAGGTCTAGGAGCTCTGAAAATGAACGTGCGCGTCTTTCACTCTTCCCGAGGGACTTAGAAGAATTTTGTGATATTTTTTCTTAAAATGGTGTATAAGGGTATATATATAAATATATTTTATGCACTGTATATGAGCTGGCGATTTCTAAGTCTGTGGTTCCGAGAGGGGGTAACCAGGCTCCCTAATAAAGGTCATGCCACTTGGCTGCCAGAATGCCCTGCTTCAGCACAGACCAGAAAGGCATTGTGATAAGCGTATCCCCGGTATAGTCAGGGGTTAATGGGAGTCGTCCCCGTCCCCCCAGTATACGCCCAGAACCATGGACCCGGTACTTGTGGTTCGGACTGTCTCCAACCAGCCATAATGTATTGTGCTTTGTTTTACACACTATTCTATCGTCAAGAGGAGAGAATTCATCAAGGTTAATAAGCACAAACACTGTATAAGTCGAATTTCAGCATTTTTGTGTGACCGGGAAAAGCAGAGTCACAAGGCGAGCTGCAGTTCCATAGAAACTTTAGTTTTACCGCTGAACCTAAAAATGGGTAGAAAGTACTTTTTCTCCCTTCCTGTTAATGCCACAGACTTCCCCTTTACAGTGCACACTGTGTCTAATCCTCCCCGCTTCAGCCCAGAAATATTGAGCTTCCGATGTGTTGTTAACGTTGAGTAAAAAAGTTGCTCGCAGCTGTTCTAGGAACACATTCTGAAATCGCGTATATCTTTGCTTCTACACATAGCAATGTATTGTGCTTTGCTTTACACACTATTCTACCGTCAAGAGGAGAGAATTCATCAAGGTTAATAAGCACAAACACTGTATAAGTCGAATTTCAGCATTTTTGTGTGACCGGGAAAAGCAGAGTCACAAGGCGAGCTGCAGTTCCATAGAAACTTTAGTTTTACCGCTGAACCTAAAAATGGGTAGAAAGTACTTTTTCTCCCTTCCTGTTAATGCCACAGACTTCCCCTTTACAGTGCACACTGTGTCTAATCCTCCCCGCTTCAGCCCAGAAATATTGAGCTTCCGATGTGTTGTTAACGTTGAGTAAAAAAGTTGCTCGCAGCTGTTCTAGGAACACATTCTGAAATCGCGTATATCTTTGCTTCTACACATAGCAATGTATTGTGCTTTGCTTTACACACTATTCTACCGTCAAGAGGAGAGAATTCATCAAGGTTATAAGCACAAACACTGTATAAGTCGAATTTCAGCATTTTTGTGTGACCGGGAAAAGCAGAGTCACAAGGCGAGCTGCAGTTCCATAGAAATTTCAGTTTTACCGCTGAACCTAAAAATGGGTAGAAAGTACTTTTTCTCCCTTCCTGTTAATGCCACAGACTTCCCCTTTACAGTGCACACTGTGTCTAATCCTCCCCGCTTCAGGCCAGAAATATTGAGCTTCAGATGTGTTGTTAACGTTGAGTAAAAAAGTTGCTCGCAGCTGTTCTAGGAACACATTCTGAAATTGCGTACTGTATATCTTTGCTTCTACACATAGCAATGTATTGTGCTTTGCTTTACACACTATTCTACCGTCAAGAGGAGAGAATTCATCAAGGTTAATAAGCACAAACACTGTATAAGTCGAATTTCAGCATTTTTGTGTGACCGGGAAAAGCAGAGTCACAAGCCGAGCTGCAGTTCCATAGAAACTTCAGTTTTACCGCTGAACCTAAAAATGGGTAGAAAGTACTTTTTCTCCCTTCCTGTTAATGCCACAGACTTCCCCTTTACAGTGCACACTGTGTCTAATCCTCCCCGCTTCAGCCCAGAAATATTGAGCTTCAGATGTGTTGTTAACGTTGAGTAAAAAAGTTGCTCGCAGCTGTTCTAGGAACACATTCTGAAATCGCGTATATCTTTGCTTCTACACATAGCAATGTATTGTGCTTTGCTTTACACACTATTCTACCGTCAAGAGGAGAGAATTCATCAAGGTTAATAAGCACAAACACTGTATAAGTCGAATTTCAGCATTTTTGTGTGACCGGGAAAAGCAGAGTCACAAGCCGAGCTGCAGTTCCATAGAAACTTCAGTTTTACCGCTGAACCTAAAAATGGGTAGAAAGTACTTTTCCTCCCTTCCTGTTAATGCCACACACTTCCCCTTTACAGTGCACACTGTGTGTAATCCTCCCCGCTTCAGCCCAGAAATATTGAGCTTCAGATGTGTTGTTAACGTTGAGTAAAAAAGTTGCTCGCAGCTGTTCTAGGAACACATTCTGAAATCGCGTATATCTTTGCTTCTACACATAGCAATGTATTGTGCTTTGCTTTACACACTATTCTACCGTCAAGAGGAGAGAATTGATCAAGGTTAATAAGCACAAACACTGTATAAGTCGAATTTCAGCATTTTTGTGTGACCGGGAAAACCACAGTCACAAGCCGAGTTGCAGTTCCATAGAAACTTCAGTTTTACCGCTGAACATAAAAATGGGTAGAAAGTACTTTTTCTCCCTTCCTGTTAATGCCACAGACTTCCCCTTTACAGTGCACACTGTGTCTAATCCTCCCCGCTTCAGCCCAGAAATATTGAGCTTCAGATGTGTTGTTAACGTTGAGTAAAAAAGTTGCTCGCAGCTGTTCTAGGAACACATTCTGAAATCGCGTATATCTTTGCTTCTACAAATAGCAATGTATTGTGCTTTGCTTTACACACTATTCTACCGTCAAGAGGAGAGAATTCATCAAGGTTAATAAGCACAAACACTGTATAAGTCGAATTTCAGCATTTTTGTGTGACTGGGAAAAGCAGAGTCACAAGCCGATCTGCAGTTCCATAGAAACTTCAGTTTTACCGCTGAACCTAAAAATGGGTAGAAAGTACTTTTTCTCCCTTCCTGTTAATGCCACAGACTTCCCCTTTACAGTGCACACTGTGTCTAATCCTCCCCGCTTCAGCCCAGAAATATTGAGCTTCAGATGTGTTGTTAACGTTGAGTAAAAAAGTTGCTCGCAGCAGTTCTAGGAACACATTCTGAAATCGCGTATATCTTTGCTTCTACACATAGCAATGTATTGTGCTTTGCTTTACACACTATTCTACCGTCAAGAGGAGAGAATTCATCAAGGTTAATAAGCACAAACACTGTATAAGTCGAATTTCAGCATTTTTGTGTGACCGGGAAAACCACAGTCACAAGCCGAGTTGCAGTTCCATAGAAACTTCAGTTTTACCGCTGAACCTAAAAATGGGTAGAAAGTACTTTTTCTCCCTTCCTGTTAATGCCACAGACTTCCCCTTTACAGTGCACACTGTGTCTAATCCTCCCCGCTTCAGCCCAGAAATATTGAGCTTCAGATGTGTTGTTAACGTTGAGTAAAAAAGTTGCTCGCAGCTGTTCTAGGAACACATTCTGAAATCGCGTATATCTTTGCTTCTACACATAGCAATGTATTGTGCTTTGCTTTACACACTATTCTACCGTCAAGAGGAGAGAATTCATCAAGGTTAATGAGCACAAACACTGTATAAGTCGAATTTCAGCATTTTTGTGTGACCGGGAAAAGCAGAGTCACAAGCCGAGCTACAGTTCCATAGAAACTTCAGTTTTACCGCTGAACCTAAAAATGGGTAGAAAGTACTTTTTCTCCCTTCCTGTTAATGCCACAGACTTCCCCTTTACAGTGCACACTGTGTCTAATCCTCCCCGCTTCAGCCCAGAAATATTGAGCTTCAGATGTGTTGTTAACGTTGAGTAAAAAAGTTGCTCGCAGCTGTTCTAGGAACACATTCTGAAATCGCGTATATCTTTGCTTCTACACATAGCAATGCATTGTGCTTTGCTTTACAAACTATTCTACCGTCAAGAGGAGAGAATTCATCAAGGTTAATAAGCACAAACACTGTATAAGTCGAATTTCAGCATTTTTGTGTGACCGGGAAAACCACAGTCACAAGCCGAGCTGCAGTTCCATAGAAACTTCAGTTTTACCGCTGAACATAAAAATGGGTAGAAAGTACTTTTCCTCCCTTCCTGTTAATGCCACAGACTTCCCCTTTACAGTGCACACTGTGTCTAATCCTCCCCGCTTCAGCCCAGAAATATTGAGCTTCAGATGTGTTGTTAACGTTGAGTAAAAAAGTTGCTCGCAGCTGTTCTAGGAACACATTCTGAAATCGCGTATATCTTTGCTTCTACAAATAGCAATGTATTGTGCTTTGCTTTCCACACTATTCTACCGTCAAGAGGAGAGAATTCATCAAGGTTAATAAGCACAAACACTGTATAAGTCGAATTTCAGCATTTTTGTGTGACTGGGAAAAGCAGAGTCACAAGCCGATCTGCAGTTCCATAGAAACTTCAGTTTTACCGCTGAACCTAAAAATGGGTAGAAAGTACTTTTTCTCCCTTCCTGTTAATGCCACAGACTTCCCCTTTACAGTGCACACTGTGTCTAATCCTCCCCGCTTCAGCCCAGAAATATTGAGCTTCAGATGTGTTGTTAACGTTGAGTAAAAAAGTTGCTCGCAGCTGTTCTAGGAACACATTCTGAAATCGCGTATATCTTTGCTTCTACACATAGCAATGTATTGTGCTTTGCTTTACACACTATTCTACCGTCAAGAGGAGAGAATTCATCAAGGTTAATAAGCACAAACACTGTATAAGTCGAATTTCAGCATTTTTGTGTGACCGGGAAAAGCAGAGTCACAAGCCGAGCTACAGTTCCATAGAAACTTCAGTTTTACCGCTGAACCTAAAAATGGGTAGAAAGTACTTTTTCTCCCTTCCTGTTAATGCCACAGACTTCCCCTTTACAGTGCACACTGTGTCTAATCCTCCCCGCTTCAGCCCAGAAATATTGAGCTTCAGATGTGTTGTTAACGTTGAGTAAAAAAGTTGCTCGCAGCTGTTCTAGGAACACATTCTGAAATCGCGTATATCTTTGCTTCTACACATAGCAATGCATTGTGCTTTGCTTTACACACTATTCTACCGTCAAGAGGAGAGAATTCATCAAGGTTAATAAGCACAAACACTGTATAAGTCGAATTTCAGCATTTTTGTGTGACCGGGAAAAGCAGAGTCACAAGCCGAGCTGCAGTTCCATAGAAACTTCAGTTTTACCGCTGAACCTAAAAATGGGTAGAAAGTACTTTTCCTCCCTTCCTGTTAATGCCACACACTTCCCCTTTACAGTGCACACTGTGTGTAATCCTCCCCGCTTCAGCCCAGAAATATTGAGCTTCAGATGTGTTGTTAACGTTGAGTAAAAAAGTTGCTCGCAGCTGTTCTAGGAACACATTCTGAAATCGCGTATATCTTTGCTTCTACACATAGCAATGTATTGTGCTTTGCTTTACACACTATTCTACCGTCAAGAGGAGAGAATTCATCAAGGTTAATAAGCACAAACACTGTATAAGTCGAATTTCAGCATTTTTGTGTGACCGGGAAAACCACAGTCACAAGCCGAGTTGCAGTTCCATAGAAACTTCAGTTTTACCGCTGAACCAAAAAATGGGTAGAAAGTACTTTTTCTCCCTTCCTGTTAATGCCACAGACTTCCCCTTTACAGTGCACACTGTGTCTAATCCTCCCCGCTTCAGCCCAGAAATATTGAGCTTCAGATGTGTTGTTAACGTTGAGTAAAAAAGTTGCTCGCAGCTGTTCTAGGAACACATTCTGAAATCGCGTATATCTTTGCTTCTACACATAGCAATGTATTGTGCTTTGCTTTACACACTATTCTACCGTCAAGAGGAGAGAATTCATCAAGGTTAATAAGCACAAACACTGTATAAGTCGAATTTCAGCATTTTTGTGTGACCGGGAAAAGCAGAGTCACAAGCCGAGCTACAGTTCCATAGAAACTTCAGTTTTACCGCTGAACCTAAAAATGGGTAGAAAGTACTTTTTCTCCCTTCCTGTTAATGCCACAGACTTCCCCTTTACAGTGCACACTGTGTCTAATCCTCCCCGCTTCAGCCCAGAAATATTGAGCTTCAGATGTGTTGTTAACGTTGAGTAAAAAAGTTGCTCGCAGCTGTTCTAGGAACACATTCTGAAATCGCGTATATCTTTGCTTCTACACATAGCAATGCATTGTGCTTTGCTTTACAAACTATTCTACCGTCAAGAGGAGAGAATTCATCAAGGTTAATAAGCACAAACACTGTATAAGTCGAATTTCAGCATTTTTGTGTGACCGGGAAAACCACAGTCACAAGCCGAGCTGCAGTTCCATAGAAACTTCAGTTTTACCGCTGAACATAAAAATGGGTAGAAAGTACTTTTTCTCCCTTCCTGTTAATGCCACAGACTTCCCCTTTACAGTGCACACTGTGTCTAATCCTCCCCGCTTCAGCCCAGAAATATTGAGCTTCAGATGTGTTGTTAACGTTGAGTAAAAAAGTTGCTCGCAGCTGTTCTAGGAACACATTCTGAAATCGCGTATATCTTTGCTTCTACACATAGCAATGCATTGTGCTTTGCTTTACAAACTATTCTACCGTCAAGAGGAGAGAATTCATCAAGGTTAATAAGCACAAACACTGTATAAGTCGAATTTCAGCATTTTTGTGTGACCGGGAAAACCACAGTCACAAGCCGAGCTGCAGTTCCATAGAAACTTCAGTTTTACCGCTGAACATAAAAATGGGTAGAAAGTACTTTTTCTCCCTTCCTGTTAATGCCACAGACTTCCCCTTTACAGTGCACACTGTGTCTAATCCTCCCCGCTTCAGCCCAGAAATATTGAGCTTCAGATGTGTTGTTAACGTTGAGTAAAAAAGTTGCTCGCAGCTGTTCTAGGAACACATTCTGAAATCGCGTATATCTTTGCTTCTACAAATAGCAATGTATTGTGCTTTGCTTTCCACACTATTCTACCGTCAAGAGGAGAGAATTCATCAAGGTTAATAAGCACAAACACTGTATAAGTCGAATTTCAGCATTTTTGTGTGACTGGGAAAAGCAGAGTCACAAGCCGATCTGCAGTTCCATAGAAACTTCAGTTTTACCGCTGAACCTAAAAATGGGTAGAAAGTACTTTTTCTCCCTTCCTGTTAATGCCACAGACTTCCCCTTTACAGTGCACACTGTGTCTAATCCTCCCCGCTTCAGCCCAGAAATATTGAGCTTCAGATGTGTTGTTAACGTTGAGTAAAAAAGTTGCTCGCAGCTGTTCTAGGAACACATTCTGAAATCGCGTATATCTTTGCTTCTACACATAGCAATGTATTGTGCTTTGCTTTACACACTATTCTACCGTCAAGAGGAGAGAATTCATCAAGGTTAATAAGCACAAACACTGTATAAGTCGAATTTCAGCATTTTTGTGTGACCGGGAAAAGCAGAGTCACAAGCCGAGCTACAGTTCCATAGAAACTTCAGTTTTACCGCTGAACCTAAAAATGGGTAGAAAGTACTTTTTCTCCCTTCCTGTTAATGCCACAGACTTCCCCTTTACAGTGCACACTGTGTCTAATCCTCCCCGCTTCAGCCCAGAAATATTGAGCTTCAGATGTGTTGTTAACGTTGAGTAAAAAAGTTGCTCGCAGCTGTTCTAGGAACACATTCTGAAATCGCGTATATCTTTGCTTCTACACATAGCAATGCATTGTGCTTTGCTTTACACACTATTCTACCGTCAAGAGGAGAGAATTCATCAAGGTTAATAAGCACAAACACTGTATAAGTCGAATTTCAGCATTTTTGTGTGACCGGGAAAACCACAGTCACAAGCCGAGTTGCAGTTCCATAGAAACTTCAGTTTTACCGCTGAACCTAAAAATGGGTAGAAAGTACTTTTTCTCCCTTCCTGTTAATGCCACAGACTTCCCCTTTACAGTGCACACTGTGTCTAATCCTCCCCGCTTCAGCCCAGAAATATTGAGCTTCAGATGTGTTGTTAACGTTGAGTAAAAAAGTTGCTCGCAGCTGTTCTAGGAACACATTCTGAAATCGCGTATATCTTTGCTTCTACACATAGCAATGTATTGTGCTTTGCTTTACACACTATTCTACCGTCAAGAGGAGAGAATTCATCAAGGTTAATGAGCACAAACACTGTATAAGTCGAATTTCAGCATTTTTGTGTGACCGGGAAAAGCAGAGTCACAAGCCGAGCTACAGTTCCATAGAAACTTCAGTTTTACCGCTGAACCTAAAAATGGGTAGAAAGTACTTTTTCTCCCTTCCTGTTAATGCCACAGACTTCCCCTTTACAGTGCACACTGTGTCTAATCCTCCCCGCTTCAGCCCAGAAATATTGAGCTTCAGATGTGTTGTTAACGTTGAGTAAAAAAGTTGCTCGCAGCTGTTCTAGGAACACATTCTGAAATCGCGTATATCTTTGCTTCTACACATAGCAATGTATTGTGCTTTGCTTTACACACTATTCTACCGTCAAGAGGAGAGAATTCATCAAGGTTAAAAAGCACAAACACTGTATAAGTCGAATTTCAGCATTTTTGTGTGACCGGGAAAAGCAGAGTCACAAGCCGAGCTGCAGTTCCATAGAAACTTCAGTTTTACCGCTGAACCTAAAAATGGGTAGAAAGTACTTTTCCTCCCTTCCTGTTAATGCCACACACTTCCCCTTTACAGTGCACACTGTGTGTAATCCTCCCCGCTTCAGCCCAGAAATATTGAGCTTCAGATGTGTTGTTAACGTTGAGTAAAAAAGTTGCTCGCAGCTGTTCTAGGAACACATTCTGAAATCGCGTATATCTTTGCTTCTACACATAGCAATGTATTGTGCTTTGCTTTACACACTATTCTACCGTCAAGAGGAGAGAATTCATCAAGGTTAATAAGCACAAACACTGTATAAGTCGAATTTCAGCATTTTTGTGTGGCCGGGAAAACCACAGTCACAAGCCGAGTTGCAGTTCCATAGAAACTTCAGTTTTACCGCTGAACCTAAAAATGGGTAGAAAGTACTTTTTCTCCCTTCCTGTTAATGCCACAGACTTCCCCTTTACAGTGCACACTGTGTCTAATCCTCCCCGCTTCAGCCCAGAAATATTGAGCTTCAGATGTGTTGTTAACGTTGAGTAAAAAAGTTGCTCGCAGCTGTTCTAGGAACACATTCTGAAATCGCGTATATCTTTGCTTCTACACATAGCAATGCATTGTGCTTTGCTTTACACACTATTCTACCGTCAAGAGGAGAGAATTCATCAAGGTTAATAAGCACAAACACTGTATAAGTCGAATTTCAGCATTTTTGTGTGACCGGGAAAACCACAGTCACAAGCCGAGTTGCAGTTCCATAGAAACTTCAGTTTTACCGCTGAACCTAAAAATGGGTAGAAAGTACTTTTTCTCCCTTCCTGTTAATGCCACAGACTTCCCCTTTACAGTGCACACTGTGTCTAATCCTCCCCGCTTCAGCCCAGAAATATTGAGCTTCAGATGTGTTGTTAACGTTGAGTAAAAAAGTTGCTCGCAGCTGTTCTAGGAACACATTCTGAAATCGCGTATATCTTTGCTTCTACACATAGCAATGTATTGTGCTTTGCTTTACACACTATTCTACCGTCAAGAGGAGAGAATTCATCAAGGTTAATGAGCACAAACACTGTATAAGTCGAATTTCAGCATTTTTGTGTGACCGGGAAAAGCAGAGTCACAAGCCGAGCTACAGTTCCATAGAAACTTCAGTTTTACCGCTGAACCTAAAAATGGGTAGAAAGTACTTTTTCTCCCTTCCTGTTAATGCCACAGACTTCCCCTTTACAGTGCACACTGTGTCTAATCCTCCCCGCTTCAGCCCAGAAATATTGAGCTTCAGATGTGTTGTTAACGTTGAGTAAAAAAGTTGCTCGCAGCTGTTCTAGGAACACATTCTGAAATCGCGTATATCTTTGCTTCTACACATAGCAATGTATTGTGCTTTGCTTTACACACTATTCTACCGTCAAGAGGAGAGAATTCATCAAGGTTAAAAAGCACAAACACTGTATAAGTCGAATTTCAGCATTTTTGTGTGACCGGGAAAAGCAGAGTCACAAGCCGAGCTGCAGTTCCATAGAAACTTCAGTTTTACCGCTGAACCTAAAAATGGGTAGAAAGTACTTTTCCTCCCTTCCTGTTAATGCCACACACTTCCCCTTTACAGTGCACACTGTGTGTAATCCTCCCCGCTTCAGCCCAGAAATATTGAGCTTCAGATGTGTTGTTAACGTTGAGTAAAAAAGTTGCTCGCAGCTGTTCTAGGAACACATTCTGAAATCGCGTATATCTTTGCTTCTACACATAGCAATGTATTGTGCTTTGCTTTACACACTATTCTACCGTCAAGAGGAGAGAATTCATCAAGGTTAATAAGCACAAACACTGTATAAGTCGAATTTCAGCATTTTTGTGTGGCCGGGAAAACCACAGTCACAAGCCGAGTTGCAGTTCCATAGAAACTTCAGTTTTACCGCTGAACATAAAAATGGGTAGAAAGTACTTTTTCTCCCTTCCTGTTAATGCCACAGACTTCCCCTTTACAGTGCACACTGTGTCTAATCCTCCCCGCTTCAGCCCAGAAATATTGAGCTTCAGATGTGTTGTTAACGTTGAGTAAAAAAGTTGCTCGCAGCTGTTCTAGGAACACATTCTGAAATCGCGTATATCTTTGCTTCTACACATAGCAATGCATTGTGCTTTGCTTTACACACTATTCTACCGTCAAGAGGAGAGAATTCATCAAGGTTAATAAGCACAAACACTGTATAAGTCGAATTTCAGCATTTTTGTGTGACCGGGAAAAGCAGAGTCACAAGCCGAGCTGCAGTTCCATAGAAACTTCAGTTTTACCGCTGAACCTAAAAATGGGTAGAAAGTACTTTTTCTCCCTTCCTGTTAATGCCACAGACTTCCCATTTACAGTGCACACTGTGTCTAATCCTCCCCGCTTCAGCCCAGAAATATTGAGCTTCCGATGTGTTGTTAACGTTGAGTAAAAAAGTTGCTCGCAGCTGTTCTAGGAACACATTCTGAAATCGCGTATATCTTTGCTTCTACACATAGCAATGTATTGTGCTTTGCTTTACACACTATTCTACCGTCAAGAGGAGAGAATTCATCAAGGTTATAAGCACAAACACTGTATAAGTCGAATTTCAGCATTTTTGTGTGACCGGGAAAAGCAGAGTCACAAGGCGAGCTGCAGTTCCATAGAAATTTCAGTTTTACCGCTGAACCTAAAAATGGGTAGAAAGTACTTTTTCTCCCTTCCTGTTAATGCCACAGACTTCCCCTTTACAGTGCACACTGTGTCTAATCCTCCCCGCTTCAGGCCAGAAATATTGAGCTTCAGATGTGTTGTTAACGTTGAGTAAAAAAGTTGCTCGCAGCTGTTCTAGGAACACATTCTGAAATTGCGTACTGTATATCTTTGCTTCTACACATAGCAATGTATTGTGCTTTGCTTTACACACTATTCTACCGTCAAGAGGAGAGAATTCATCAAGGTTATAAGCACAAACACTGTATAAGTCGAATTTCAGCATTTTTGTGTGACCGGGAAAAGCAGAGTCACAAGCCGAGCTGCAGTTCCATAGAAACTTCAGTTTTACCGCTGAACCTAAAAATGGGTAGAAAGTACTTTTTCTCCCTTCCTGTTAATGCCACAGACTTCCCCTTTACAGTGCACACTGTGTCTAATCCTCCCCGCTTCAGCCCAGAAATATTGAGCTTCAGATGTGTTGTTAACGTTGAGTAAAAAAGTTGCTCGCAGCTGTTCTAGGAACACATTCTGAAATCGCGTATATCTTTGCTTCTACACATAGCAATGTATTGTGCTTTGCTTTACACACTATTCTACCGTCAAGAGGAGAGAATTCATCAAGGTTAAAAAGCACAAACACTGTATAAGTCGAATTTCAGCATTTTTGTGTGACCGGGAAAAGCAGAGTCACAAGCCGAGCTGCAGTTCCATAGAAACTTCAGTTTTACCGCTGAACCTAAAAATGGGTAGAAAGTACTTTTCCTCCCTTCCTGTTAATGCCACACACTTCCCCTTTACAGTGCACACTGTGTGTAATCCTCCCCGCTTCAGCCCAGAAATATTGAGCTTCAGATGTGTTGTTAACGTTGAGTAAAAAAGTTGCTCGCAGCTGTTCTAGGAACACATTCTGAAATCGCGTATATCTTTGCTTCTACACATAGCAATGTATTGTGCTTTGCTTTACACACTATTCTACCGTCAAGAGGAGAGAATTCATCAAGGTTAATAAGCACAAACACTGTATAAGTCGAATTTCAGCATTTTTGTGTGACCGGGAAAAGCAGAGTCACAAGGCGAGCTGCAGTTCCATTGAAACTTTAGTTTTACCGCTGAACCTAAAAATGGGTAGAAAGTACTTTTTCTCCCTTCCTGTTAATGCCACAGACTTCCCCTTTACAGTGCACACTGTGTCTAATCCTCCCCGCTTCAGCCCAGAAATATTGAGATTCCGATGTGTTGTTAACGTTGAGTAAAAAAGTTGCTCGCAGCTGTTCTAGGAACACATTCTGAAATCGCGTATATCTTTGCTTCTACAAATAGCAATGTATTGTGCTTTGCTTTACACACTATTCTACCGTCAAGAGGAGAGAATTCATCAAGGTTAATAAGCACAAACACTGTATAAGTCGAATTTCAGCATTTTTGAGTGACCGGGAAAAGCAGAGTCACAAGCCGAGCTGCAGTTCCATAGAAACTTCAGTTTTACCGCTGAACCTAAAAATGGGTAGAAAGTACTTTTTCTCCCTTCCTGTTAATGCCACAGACTTCCCCTTTACAGTGCACACTGTGTCTAATCCTCCCCGCTTCAGGCCAGAAATATTGAGCTTCAGATGTGTTGTTAACGTTGAGTAAAAAAGTTGCTCGCAGCTGTTCTAGGAACACATTCTGAAATTGCGTACTGTATATCTTTGCTTCTACACATAGCAATGTATTGTGCTTTGCTTTACACACTATTCTACCGTCAAGAGGAGAGAACTCATCAAGGTTAATAAGCACAAACACTGTATAAGTCGAATTTCAGCATTTTTGTGTGACCGGGAAAAGCAGAGTCACAAGCCGAGCTGCAGTTCCATAGAAACTTCAGTTTTACCGCTGAACCTAAAAATGGGTAGAAAGTACTTTTTCTCCCTTCCTGTTAATGCCACAGACTTCCCCTTTACAGTGCACACTGTGTCTAATCCTCCCCGCTTCAGCCCAGAAATATTGAGCTTCAGATGTGTTGTTAACGTTGAGTAAAAAAGTTGCTCGCAGCTGTTCTAGGAACACATTCTGAAATCGCGTATATCTTTGCTTCTACACATAGCAATGTATTGTGCTTTGCTTTACACACTATTCTACCGTCAAGAGGAGAGAATTCATCAAGGTTAAAAAGCACAAACACTGTATAAGTCGAATTTCAGCATTTTTGTGTGACCGGGAAAAGCAGAGTCACAAGCCGAGCTGCAGTTCCATAGAAACTTCAGTTTTACCGCTGAACCTAAAAATGGGTAGAAAGTACTTTTCCTCCCTTCCTGTTAATGCCACACACTTCCCCTTTACAGTGCACACTGTGTGTAATCCTCCCCGCTTCAGCCCAGAAATATTGAGCTTCAGATGTGTTGTTAACGTTGAGTAAAAAAGTTGCTCGCAGCTGTTCTAGGAACACATTCTGAAATCGCGTATATCTTTGCTTCTACACATAGCAATGTATTGTGCTTTGCTTTACACACTATTCTACCGTCAAGAGGAGAGAATTCATCAAGGTTAATAAGCACAAACACTGTATAAGTCGAATTTCAGCATTTTTGTGTGACCGGGAAAAGCAGAGTCACAAGGCGAGCTGCAGTTCCATTGAAACTTTAGTTTTACCGCTGAACCTAAAAATGGGTAGAAAGTACTTTTTCTCCCTTCCTGTTAATGCCACAGACTTCCCCTTTACAGTGCACACTGTGTCTAATCCTCCCCGCTTCAGCCCAGAAATATTGAGATTCCGATGTGTTGTTAACGTTGAGTAAAAAAGTTGCTCGCAGCTGTTCTAGGAACACATTCTGAAATCGCGTATATCTTTGCTTCTACAAATAGCAATGTATTGTGCTTTGCTTTACACACTATTCTACCGTCAAGAGGAGAGAATTCATCAAGGTTAATAAGCACAAACACTGTATAAGTCGAATTTCAGCATTTTTGAGTGACCGGGAAAAGCAGAGTCACAAGCCGAGCTGCAGTTCCATAGAAACTTCAGTTTTACCGCTGAACCTAAAAATGGGTAGAAAGTACTTTTTCTCCCTTCCTGTTAATGCCACAGACTTCCCCTTTACAGTGCACACTGTGTCTAATCCTCCCCGCTTCAGCCCAGAAATATTGAGCTTCAGATGTGTTGTTAACGTTGAGTAAAAAAGTTGCTCGCAGCTGTTCTAGGAACACATTCTGAAATCGCGTATATCTTTGCTTCTACACATAGCAATGTATTGTGCTTTGCTTTACACACTATTCTACCGTCAAGAGGAGAGAATTCATCAAGGTTAATAAGCACAAACACTGTATAAGTCGAATTTCAGCATTTTTGTGTGACCGGGAAAAGCAGAGTCACAAGCCGAGCTACAGTTCCATAGAAACTTCAGTTTTACCGCTGAACCTAAAAATGGGTAGAAAGTACTTTTTCTCCCTTCCTGTTAATGCCACAGACTTCCCCTTTACAGTGCACACTGTGTCTAATCCTCCCCGCTTCAGCCCAGAAATATTGAGCTTCAGATGTGTTGTTAACGTTGAGTAAAAAAGTTGCTCGCAGCTGTTCTAGGAACACATTCTGAAATCGCGTATATCTTTGCTTCTACACATAGCAATGCATTGTGCTTTGCTTTACAAACTATTCTACCGTCAAGAGGAGAGAATTCATCAAGGTTAATAAGCACAAACACTGTATAAGTCGAATTTCAGCATTTTTGTGTGACCGTGAAAACCACAGTCACAAGCCGAGTTGCAGTTCCATAGAAACTTCAGTTTTACCGCTGAACATAAAAATGGGTAGAAAGTACTTTTTCTCCCTTCCTGTTAATGCCACAGACTTCCCCTTTACAGTGCACACTGTGTCTAATCCTCCCCGCTTCAGCCCAGAAATATTGAGCTTCAGATGTGTTGTTAACGTTGAGTAAAAAAGTTGCTCGCAGCTGTTCTAGGAACACATTCTGAAATCGCGTATATCTTTGCTTCTACAAATAGCAATGTATTGTGCTTTGCTTTCCACACTATTCTACCGTCAAGAGGAGAGAATTCATCAAGGTTAATAAGCACAAACACTGTATAAGTCGAATTTCAGCATTTTTGTGTGACTGGGAAAAGCAGGGTCACAAGCCGATCTGCAGTTCCATAGAAACTTCAGTTTTACCGCTGAACCTAAAAATGGGTAGAAAGTACTTTTTCTCCCTTCCTGTTAATGCCACAGACTTCCCCTTTACAGTGCACACTGTGTCTAATCCTCCCCGCTTCAGCCCAGAAATATTGAGCTTCAGATGTGTTGTTAACGTTGAGTAAAAAAGTTGCTCGCAGCTGTTCTAGGAACACATTCTGAAATCGCGTATATCTTTGCTTCTACACATAGCAATGTATTGTGCTTTGCTTTACACACTATTCTACCGTCAAGAGGAGAGAATTCATCAAGGTTAATAAGCACAAACACTGTATAGGTCGAATTTCAGCATTTTTGTGTGACCGGGAAAAGCAGAGTCACAAGCCGAGCTACAGTTCCATAGAAACTTCAGTTTTACCGCTGAGCCTAAAAATGGGTAGAAAGTACTTTTTCTCCCTTCCTGTTAATGCCACAGACTTCCCCTTTACAGTGCACACTGTGTCTAATCCTCCCCGCTTCAGCCCAGAAATATTGAGCTTCAGATGTGTTGTTAACGTTGAGTAAAAAAGTTGCTCGCAGCTGTTCTAGGAACACATTCTGAAATCGCGTATATCTTTGCTTCTACACATAGCAATGCATTGTGCTTTGCTTTACACACTATTCTACCGTCAAGAGGAGAGAATTCATCAAGGCTAATAAGCACAAACACTGTATAAGTCGAATTTCAGCATTTTTGTGTGACCGGGAAAAGCAGAGTCACAAGCCGAGCTGCAGTTCCATAGAAACTTCAGTTTTACCGCTGAACCTAAAAATGGGTAGAAAGTACTTTTCCTCCCTTCCTGTTAATGCCACACACTTCCCCTTTACAGTGCACACTGTGTGTAATCCTCCCCGCTTCAGCCCAGAAATATTGAGCTTCAGATGTGTTGTTAACGTTGAGTAAAAAAGTTGCTCGCAGCTGTTCTAGGAACACATTCTGAAATCGCGTATATCTTTGCTTCTACACATAGCAATGTATTGTGCTTTGCTTTACACACTATTCTACCGTCAAGAGGAGAGAATTCATCAAGGTTAATAAGCACAAACACTGTATAAGTCGAATTTCAGCATTTTTGTGTGACCGGGAAAAGCAGAGTCACAAGGCGAGCTGCAGTTCCATTGAAACTTTAGTTTTACCGCTGAACCTAAAAATGGGTAGAAAGTACTTTTTCTCCCTTCCTGTTAATGCCACAGACTTCCCCTTTACAGTGCACACTGTGTCTAATCCTCCCCGCTTCAGCCCAGAAATATTGAGATTCCGATGTGTTGTTAACGTTGAGTAAAAAAGTTGCTCGCAGCTGTTCTAGGAACACATTTTGAAATCGCGTATATCTTTGCTTCTACACATAGCAATGTATTGTGCTTTGCTTTACACACTATTCTACCGTCAAGAGGAGAGAATTCATCAAGGTTAATAAGCACAAACACTGTATAAGTCGAATTTCAGCATTTTTGAGTGACCGGGAAAAGCAGAGTCACAAGCCGAGCTGCAGTTCCATAGAAACTTCAGTTTTACCGCTGAACCTAAAAATGGGTAGAAAGTACTTTTCCTCCCTTCCTGTTAATGCCACAGACTTCCCCTTTACAGTGCACACTGTGTCTAATCCTCCCCGCTTCAGCCCAGAAATATTGAGCTTCAGATGTGTTGTTAACGTTGAGTAAAAAAGTTGCTCGCAGCTGTTCTAGGAACACATTCTGAAATCGCGTATATCTTTGCTTCTACACATAGCAATGTATTGTGCTTTGCTTTACACACTATTCTACCGTCAAGAGGAGAGAATTCATCAAGGTTAATAAGCACAAACACTGTATAAGTCGAATTTCAGCATTTTTGTGTGACCGGGAAAAGCAGAGTCACAAGGCGAGCTGCAGTTCCATAGAAACTTTAGTTTTACCGCTGAACCTAAAAATGGGTAGAAAGTACTTTTTCTCCCTTCCTGTTAATGCCACAGACTTCCCCTTTACAGTGCACACTGTGTCTAATCCTCCCCGCTTCAGCCCAGAAATATTGAGCTTCAGATGTGTTGTTAACGTTAAGTAAAAAAGTTGCTCGCAGCTGTTCTAGGAACACATTCTGAAATCGCGTATATATTTGCTTCTACACATAGCAATGTATTGTGCTTTGCTTTACACACTATTCTACCGTCAAGAGGAGAGAATTCATCAAGGTTAATAAGCACAAACACTGTATAAGTCGAATTTCAGCATTTTAGTGTGACCGGGAAAACCACAGTCACAAGCCGATCTGCAGTTCCATAGAAACTTCAGTTTTACCGCTGAACATAAAAATGGGTAGAAAGTACTTTTTCTCCCTTCCTGTTAATGCCACAGACTTCCCCTTTACAGTGCACACTGTGTCTAATCCTCCCCGCTTCAGCCCAGAAATATTGAGCTTCAGATGTGTTGTTAACGTTGAGTAAAAAAGTTGCTCGCAGCTGTTCTAGGAACACATTTTGAAATCGCGTATATCTTTGCTTCTACACATAGCAATGTATTGTGCTTTGCTTTACACACTATTCTACCGTCAAGAGGAAAGAATTCATCAAGGTTAATAAGCACAAACACTGTATAAGTCGAATTTCAGCATTTTTGTGTGACCGGGAAAACCACAGTCACAAGCCGAGTTGCAGTTCCATAGAAACTTCAGTTTTACCGCTGAACATAAAAATGGGTAGAAAGTACTTTTTCTCCCTTCCTGTTAATGCCACAGACTTCCCCTTTACAGTGCACACTGTGTCTAATCCTCCCCGCTTCAGCCCAGAAATATTGAGCTTCAGATGTGTTGTTAACGTTGAGTAAAAAAGTTGCTCGCAGCTGTTCTAGGAACACATTCTGAAATCGCGTATATCTTTGCTTCTACACATAGCAATGTATTGTGCTTTGCTTTACACACTATTCTACCGTCAAGAGGAGAGAATTCATCAAGGTTAATAAGCACAAACACTGTATAAGTCGAATTTCAGCATTTTTGTGTGACCGGGAAAAGCAGAGTCACAAGGCGAGCTGCAGTTCCATAGAAACTTTAGTTTTACCGCTGAACCTAAAAATGGGTAGAAAGTACTTTTTCTCCCTTCCTGTTAATGCCACAGACTTCCCCTTTACAGTGCACACTGTGTCTAATCCTCCCCGCTTCAGCCCAGAAATATTGAGCTTCAGATGTGTTGTTAACGTTAAGTAAAAAAGTTGCTCGCAGCTGTTCTAGGAACACATTCTGAAATCGCGTATATCTTTGCTTCTACACATAGCAATGTATTGTGCTTTGCTTTACACACTATTCTACCGTCAAGAGGAGAGAATTCATCAAGGTTAATAAGCACAAACACTGTATAAGTCGAATTTCAGCATTTTAGTGTGACCGGGAAAACCACAGTCACAAGCCGATCTGCAGTTCCATAGAAACTTCAGTTTTACCGCTGAACATAAAAATGGGTTGAAAGTACTTTTTCTCCCTTCCTGTTAATGCCACAGACTTCCCCTTTACAGTGCACACTGTGTCTAATCCTCCCCGCTTCAGCCCAGAAATATTGAGCTTCAGATGTGTTGTTAACGTTGAGTAAAAAAGTTGCTCGCAGCTGTTCTAGGAACACATTTTGAAATCGCGTATATCTTTGCTTCTACACATAGCAATGTATTGTGCTTTGCTTTACACACTATTCTACCGTCAAGAGGAAAGAATTCATCAAGGTTAATAAGCACAAACACTGTATAAGTCGAATTTCAGCATTTTTGTGTGACCGGGAAAACCACAGTCACAAGCCGAGTTGCAGTTCCATAGAAACTTCAGTTTTACCGCTGAACATAAAAATGGGTAGAAAGTACTTTTTCTCCCTTCCTGTTAATGCCACAGACTTCCCCTTTACAGTGCACACTGTGTCTAATCCTCCCCGCTTCAGCCCAGAAATATTGAGCTTCAGATGTGTTGTTAACGTTGAGTAAAAAAGTTGCTCGCAGCTGTTCTAGGAACACATTCTGAAATCGCGTATATCTTTGCTTCTACACATAGCAATGTATTGTGCTTTGCTTTACACACTATTCTACCGTCAAGAGGAAAGAATTCATCAAGGTTAATAAGCACAAACACTGTATAAGTCGAATTTCAACATTTTTGTGTGACCGGGAAAACCACAGTCACAAGCCGATCTGCAGTTCCATAGAAACTTCAGTTTTACCGCTGAACATAAAAATGGGTAGAAAGTACTTTTTCTCCCTTCCTGTTAATGCCACAGACTTCCCCTTTACAGTGCACACTGTGTCTAATCCTCCCCGCTTCAGCCCAGAAATATTGAGCTTCAGATGTGTTGTTAACGTTGAGTAAAAAAGTTGCTCGCAGCTGTTCTAGGAACACATTCTGAAATCGCGTATATCTTTGCTTCTACACATAGCAATGTATTGTGCTTTGCTTTACACACTATTCTACCGTCAAGAGGAGAGAATTCATCAAGGTTAATAAGCACAAACACTGTATAAGTCGAATTTCAGCATTTTTGTGTGACCGGGAAAAGCAGAGTCACAAGGCGAGCTGCAGTTCCATAGAAACTTTAGTTTTACCGCTGAACCTAAAAATGGGTAGAAAGTACTTTTTCTCCCTTCCTGTTAATGCCACAGACTTCCCCTTTACAGTGCACACTGTGTCTAATCCTCCCCGCTTCAGCCCAGAAATATTGAGCTTCAGATGTGTTGTTAACGTTAAGTAAAAAAGTTGCTCGCAGCTGTTCTAGGAACACATTCTGAAATCGCGTATATCTTTGCTTCTACACATAGCAATGTATTGTGCTTTGCTTTACACACTATTCTACCGTCAAGAGGAGAGAATTCATCAAGGTTAATAAGCACAAACACTGTATAAGTCGAATTTCAGCATTTTTGTGTGACCGGGAAAACCACAGTCACAAGCCGATCTGCAGTTCCATAGAAACTTCAGTTTTACCGCTGAACATAAAAATGGGTAGAAAGTACTTTTTCTCCCTTCCTGTTAATGCCACAGACTTCCCCTTTACAGTGCACACTGTGTCTAATCCTCCCCGCTTCAGCCCAGAAATATTGAGCTTCAGATGTGTTGTTAACGTTGAGTAAAAAAGTTGCTCGCAGCTGTTCTAGGAACACATTTTGAAATCGCGTATATCTTTGCTTCTACACATAGCAATGTATTGTGCTTTGCTTTACACACTATTCTACCGTCAAGAGGAAAGAATTCATCAAGGTTAATAAGCACAAACACTGTATAAGTCGAATTTCAGCATTTTTGAGTGACCGGGAAAAGCAGAGTCACAAGACGAGCTGCAGTTCCATAGAAACTTCAGTTTTACCGCTGAACCTAAAAATGGGTAGAAAGTACTTTTCCTCCCTTCCTGTTAATGCCACAGACTTCCCCTTTACAGTGCACACTGTGTCTAATCCTCCCCGCTTCAGCCCAGAAATATTGAGCTTCTGATGTGTTGTTAACGTTGAGTAAAAAAGTTGCTCGCAGCTGTTCTAGGAACACATTCTGAAATCGCGTATATCTTTGCTTCTACACATAGCAATGTATTGTGCTTTGCTTTACACACTATTCTACCGTCAAGAGGAGAGAATTCATCAAGGTTAATAAGCACAAACACTGTATAAGTCGAATTTCAGCATTTTTGTGTGACCGGGAAAAGCAGAGTCACAAGCCGAGCTACAGTTCCATAGAAACTTCAGTTTTACTGCTGAACCTAAAAATGGGTAGAAAGTACTTTTTCTCCCTTCCTGTTAATGCCACAGACTTCCCCTTTACAGTGCACACTGTGTCTAATCCTCCCCGCTTCAGCCCAGAAATATTGAGCTTCAGATGTGTTGTTAACGTTGAGTAAAAAAGTTGCTCGCAGCTGTTCTAGGAACACATTCTGAAATCGCGTATATCTTTGCTTCTACACATAGCAATGTATTGTGCTTTGCTTTACACACTATTCTACCGTCAAGAGGAGAGAATTCATCAAGGTTAATAAGCACAAACACTGTATAAGTCGAATTTCAGCATTTTTGTGTGACCGGGAAAACCACAGTCACAAGCCGAGCTGCAGTTCCATAGAAACTTCAGTTTTACCGCTGAACCTAAAAATGGGTAGAAAGTACTTTTTCTCCCTTCCTGTTAATGCCACAGACTTCCCCTTTACAGTGCACACTGTGTCTAATCCTCCCCGCTTCAGCCCAGAAATATTGAGCTTCAGATGTGTTGTTAACGTTGAGTAAAAAAGTTGCTCGCAGCTGTTCTAGGAACACATTCTGAAATCGCGTATATCTTTGCTTCTACACATAGCAATGTATTGTGCTTTGCTTTACACACTATTCTACCGTCAAGAGGAGAGAATTCATCAAGGTTAATAAGCACAAACACTGTATAAGTCGAATTTCAGCATTTTTGTGTGACCGGGAAAAGCAGAGTCACAAGCCGAACTGCAGTTCCATAGAAACTTCAGTTTTACCGCTGAACCTAAAAATGGGTAGAAAGTACTTTTTCTCCCTTCCTGTTAATGCCACAGACTTCCCCTTTACCGTGCACACTGTGTCTAATCCTCCCCGCTTCAGCCCAGAAATATTGAGCTTCAGATGTGTTGTTAACGTTGAGTAAAAAAGTTGCTCGCAGCTGTTCTAGGAACACATTCTGAAATCGCGTATATCTTTGCTTCTACACATAGCAATGTATTGTGCTTTGCTTTACACACTATTCTACTGTCAAGAGGAGAGAATTCATCAAGGTTAATAAGCACAAACACTGTATAAATCGAATTTCAGCATTTTTGTGTGACCGGGAAAAGCAGAGTCACAAGCCGAGCTGCAGTTCCATAGAAACTTCAGTTTTACCGCTGAACCTAAAAATGGGTAGAAAGTACTTTTTCTCCCTTCCTGTTAATGCCACAGACTTCCCCTTTACAGTGCACACTGTGTCTAATCCTCCCCGCTTCAGCCCAGAAATATTGAGCTTCAGATGTGTTGTTAACGTTGAGTAAAAAAGTTGCTCGCAGCTGTTCTAGGAACACATTCTGAAATCGCGTATATCTTTGCTTCTACACATAGCAATGTATTGTGCTTTGCTTTACACACTATTCTACCATCAAGAGGAGAGAATTCATCAAGGTTAATAAGCACAAACACTGTATAAATCGAATTTCAGCATTTTTGTGTGACCGGGAAAAGCAGAGTCACAAGCCGAGCTGCAGTTCCATAGAAACTTCAGTTTTACCGCTGAACCTAAAAATGGGTAGAAAGTACTTTTTCTCCCTTCCTGTTAATGCCACAGACTTCCCCTTAACAGTGCACACTGTGTCTAATCCTCCCCGCTTCAGCCCAGAAATATTGAGCTTCAGATGTGTTGTTAACGTTGAGTAAAAAAGTTGCTCGCAGCTGTTCTAGGAACACATTCTGAAATCGCGTATATCTTTGCTTCTACACATAGCAATGTATTGTGCTTTGCTTTACACATTATTCTACCGTCAAGAGGAGAGAATTCATCAAGGTTAATAAGCACAAACACTGTATAAGTCGAATTTCAGCATTTTTGTGTGACCGGGAAAACCACAGTCACAAGCCGATCTGCAGTTCCATAGAAACTTCAGTTTTACCGCTGAACATAAAAATGGGTAGAAAGTACTTTTTCTCCCTTCCTGTTAATGCCACAGACTTCCCCTTTACAGTGCACACTGTGTCTAATCCTCCCCGCTTCAGCCCAGAAATATTGAGCTTCAGATGTGTTGTTAACGTTGAGTAAAAAAGTTGCTCGCAGCTGTTCTAGGAACACATTCTGAAATCGCGTATATCTTTGCTTCTACACATAGCAATGTATTGTGCTTTGCTTTACACACTATTCTACCGTCAAGAGGAAAGAATTCATCAAGGTTAATAAGCACAAACACTGTATAAGTCGAATTTCAGCATTTTTGTGTGACCGGGAAAACCACAGTCACAAGCCGAGTTGCAGTTCCATAGAAACTTCAGTTTTACCGCTGAACATAAAAATGGGTAGAAAGTACTTTTTCTCCCTTCCTGTTAATGCCACAGACTTCCCCTTTACAGTGCACACTGTGTCTAATCCTCCCCGCTTCAGCCCAGAAATATTGAGCTTCAGATGTGTTGTTAACGTTGAGTAAAAAAGTTGCTCGCAGCTGTTCTAGGAACACATTCTGAAATCGCGTATATCTTTGCTTCTACACATAGCAATGTATTGTGCTTTGCTTTACACACTATTCTACCGTCAAGAGGAAAGAATTCATCAAGGTTAATAAGCACAAACACTGTATAAGTCGAATTTCAGCATTTTTGTGTGACCGGGAAAACCACAGTCACAAGCCGATCTGCAGTTCCATAGAAACTTCAGTTTTACCGCTGAACATAAAAATGGGTAGAAAGTACTTTTTCTCCCTTCCTGTTAATGCCACAGACTTCCCCTTTACAGTGCACACTGTGTCTAATCCTCCCCGCTTCAGCCCAGAAATATTGAGCTTCAGATGTGTTGTTAACGTTGAGTAAAAAAGTTGCTCGCAGCTGTTCTAGGAACACATTCTGAAATCGCGTATATCTTTGCATCTACACATAGCAATGTATTGTGCTTTGCTTTACACACTATTCTACCGTCAAGAGGAGAGAATTCATCAAGGTTAATAAGCACAAACACTGTATAAGTCGAATTTCAGCATTTTTGTGTGACCGGGAAAAGCAGAGTCACAAGGCGAGCTGCAGTTCCATAGAAACTTTAGTTTTACCGCTGAACCTAAAAATGGGTAGAAAGTACTTTTTCTCCCTTCCTGTTAATGCCACAGACTTCCCCTTTACAGTGCACACTGTGTCTAATCCTCCCCGCTTCAGCCCAGAAATATTGAGCTTCAGATGTGTTGTTAACGTTAAGTAAAAAAGTTGCTCGCAGCTGTTCTAGGAACACATTCTGAAATCGCGTATATCTTTGCTTCTACACATAGCAATGTATTGTGCTTTGCTTTACACACTATTCTACCGTCAAGAGGAGAGAATTCATCAAGGTTAATAAGCACAAACACTGTATAAGTCGAATTTCAGCATTTTTGTGTGACCGGGAAAACCACAGTCACAAGCCGATCTGCAGTTCCATAGAAACTTCAGTTTTACCGCTGAACATAAAAATGGGTAGAAAGTACTTTTTCTCCCTTCCTGTTAATGCCACAGACTTCCCCTTTACAGTGCACACTGTGTCTAATCCTCCCCGCTTCAGCCCAGAAATATTGAGCTTCAGATGTGTTGTTAACGTTGAGTAAAAAAGTTGCTCGCAGCTGTTCTAGGAACACATTTTGAAATCGCGTATATCTTTGCTTCTACACATAGCAATGTATTGTGCTTTGCTTTACACACTATTCTACCGTCAAGAGGAAAGAATTCATCAAGGTTAATAAGCACAAACACTGTATAAGTCGAATTTCAGCATTTTTGAGTGACCGGGAAAAGCAGAGTCACAAGACGAGCTGCAGTTCCATAGAAACTTCAGTTTTACCGCTGAACCTAAAAATGGGTAGAAAGTACTTTTCCTCCCTTCCTGTTAATGCCACAGACTTCCCCTTTACAGTGCACACTGTGTCTAATCCTCCCCGCTTCAGCCCAGAAATATTGAGCTTCTGATGTGTTGTTAACGTTGAGTAAAAAAGTTGCTCGCAGCTGTTCTAGGAACACATTCTGAAATCGCGTATATCTTTGCTTCTACACATAGCAATGTATTGTGCTTTGCTTTACACACTATTCTACCGTCAAGAGGAGAGAATTCATCAAGGTTAATAAGCACAAACACTGTATAAGTCGAATTTCAGCATTTTTGTGTGACCGGGAAAAGCAGAGTCACAAGGCGAGCTGCAGTTCCATAGAAACTTTAGTTTTACCGCTGAACCTAAAAATGGGTAGAAAGTACTTTTTCTCCCTTCCTGTTAATGCCACAGACTTCCCCTTTACAGTGCACACTGTGTCTAATCCTCCCCGCTTCAGCCCAGAAATATTGAGCTTCAGATGTGTTGTTAACGTTAAGTAAAAAAGTTGCTCGCAGCTGTTCTAGGAACACATTCTGAAATCGCGTATATCTTTGCTTCTACACATAGCAATGTATTGTGCTTTGCTTTACACACTATTCTACCGTCAAGAGGAGAGAATTCATCAAGGTTAATAAGCACAAACACTGTATAAGTCGAATTTCAGCATTTTAGTGTGACCGGGAAAACCACAGTCACAAGCCGATCTGCAGTTCCATAGAAACTTCAGTTTTACCGCTGAACATAAAAATGGGTAGAAAGTACTTTTTCTCCCTTCCTGTTAATGCCACAGACTTCCCCTTTACAGTGCACACTGTGTCTAATCCTCCCCGCTTCAGCCCAGAAATATTGAGCTTCAGATGTGTTGTTAACGTTGAGTAAAAAAGTTGCTCGCAGCTGTTCTAGGAACACATTTTGAAATCGCGTATATCTTTGCTTCTACACATAGCAATGTATTGTGCTTTGCTTTACACACTATTCTACCGTCAAGAGGAAAGAATTCATCAAGGTTAATAAGCACAAACACTGTATAAGTCGAATTTCAGCATTTTTGAGTGACCGGGAAAAGCAGAGTCACAAGACGAGCTGCAGTTCCATAGAAACTTCAGTTTTACCGCTGAACCTAAAAATGGGTAGAAAGTACTTTTCCTCCCTTCCTGTTAATGCCACAGACTTCCCCTTTACAGTGCACACTGTGTCTAATCCTCCCCGCTTCAGCCCAGAAATATTGAGCTTCTGATGTGTTGTTAACGTTGAGTAAAAAAGTTGCTCGCAGCTGTTCTAGGAACACATTCTGAAATCGCGTATATCTTTGCTTCTACACATAGCAATGTATTGTGCTTTGCTTTACACACTATTCTACCGTCAAGAGGAGAGAATTCATCAAGGTTAATAAGCACAAACACTGTATAAGTCGAATTTCAGCATTTTTGTGTGACCGGGAAAACCACAGTCACAAGGCGAGCTGCAGTTCCATAGAAACTTTAGTTTTACCGCTGAACCTAAAAATGGGTAGAAAGTACTTTTTCTCCCTTCCTGTTAATGCCTCAGACTTCCCCTTTACATTGCACACTGTGTCTAATCCTCCCCGCTTCAGCCCAGAAATATTGAGCTTCAGATGTGTTGTTAACGTTGAGTAAAAAAGTTGCTCGCAGCTGTTCTAGGAACACATTCTGAAATCGCGTATATCTTTGCTTCTACACATAGCAATGTATTGTGCTTTGCTTTACACACTATTCTACCGTCAAGAGGAGAGAATTCATCAAGGTTAATAAGCACAAACACTGTATTAGTCGAATTTCAGCATTTTTGTGTGACCGGGAAAAGCAGAGTCACAAGCCGAGCTGCAGTTCCATAGAAACTTCAGTTTTACCGCTGAACCTAAAAATGGGTAGAAAGTACTTTTTCTCCCTTCCTGTTAATGCCACAGACTTCCCCTTTACAGTGCACACTGTGTCTAATCCTCCCTGCTTCAGCCCAGAAATATTGAGCTTCAGATGTGTTGTTAACGTTGAGTAAAAAAGTTGCTCGCAGCTGTTCTAGGAACACATTCTGAAATCGCGTATATCTTTGCTTCTACACATAGCAATGTATTGTGCTTTGCTTTACACACTATTCTACCGTCAAGAGGAGAGAATTCATCAAGGTTAATAAGCACAAACACTGTATAAGTCGAATTTCAGCATTTTTGTGTGACCGGGAAAAGCAGAGTCACAAGCCGAGCTGTAGTTCCATAGAAACTTCAGTTTTACCGCTGAACCTAAAAATGGGTAGAAAGTACTTTTTCTCCCTTCCTGTTAATGCCACAGACTTCCCATTTACAGTGCACACTGTGTCTAATCCTCCCCGCTTCAGCCCAGAAATATTGAGCTTCAGATGTGTTGTTAACGTTGAGTAAAAAAGTTGCTCGCAGCTGTTCTAGGAACACATTCTGAAATCGCGTATATCTTTGCTTCTACACATAGCAATGTATTGTGCTTTGCTTTACACACTATTCTACCGTCAAGAGGAGAGAATTCATCAAGGTTAATAAGCACAAACACTGTATAAGTCGAATTTCAGAATTTTTGTGTGACCGGGAAAACCACCGTCACAAGCCGATCTGCAGTTCCATAGAAACTTCAGTTTTACCGCTGAACCTAAAAATGGGTAGAAAGTACTTTTTCTCCCTTCCTGTTAATGCCACAGACTTCCCCTTTACAGTGCACACTGTGTCTAATCCTCCCCGCTTCAGCCCAGAAATATTGAGCTTCAGATGTGTTGTTAACGTTGAGTAAAAAAGTTGCTCGCAGCTGTTCTAGGAACACATTCTGAAATCGCGTATATCGTTGCTTCTACACATAGCAATGTATTGTGCTTTGCTTTACACACTATTCTACCGTCAAGAGGAGAGAATTCATCAAGGTTAATAAGCACAAACACTGTATAAGTCGAATTTCAGCATTTTTGTGTGACCGGGAAAACCACCGTCACAAGCCGAGCTGCAGTTCCATAGAAACTTTAGTTTTACCGCTGAACCTAAAAATGGGTGGAAAGTACTTTTTCTCCCTTCCTGTTAATGCCACAGACTTCCCCTTTACAGTGCACATTGTGTCTAATCCTCCCCGCTTCAGCCCAGAAATACTGAGCTTCCGATGTGTTGTTAACGTTGAGTAAAAAAGTTGCTCGCAGCTGTTCTAGGAACACATTCTGAAATCGCGTATATCTTTGCTTCTACACATAGCAATGTATTGTGCTTTGCTTTACACACTATTCTACCGTCAAGAGGAGAGAATTCATCAAGGTTAATAAGCACAAACACTGTATAAGTCGAATTTCAGAATTTTTGTGTGACCGGGAAAACCACCGTCACAAGCCGATCTGCAGTTCCATAGAAACTTCAGTTTTACCGCTGAACCTAAAAATGGGTAGAAAGTACTTTTTCTCCCTTCCTGTTAATGCCACAGACTTCCCCTTTACAGTACACACTGTGTCTAATCCTCCCCGCTTCAGCTCAGAAATATTGAGCTTCAGATGTGTTGTTAACGTTGAGTAAAAAAGTTGCTCGCAGCTGTTCTAGGAACACATTCTGAAATCGCGTATATCTTTGCTTCTACACATAGCAATGTATTGTGCTTTGCTTTACACACTATTCTACCGTCAAGAGGAGAGAATTCATCAAGGTTAATAAGCACAAATACTGTATAAGTCGAATTTCAGCATTTTTGTGTGACCGGGAAAACAACAGTCACAAGCCGAGCTGCAGTTCCATAGAAACTTCAGTTTTACCGCTGAACCTAAAAATGGGTAGAAAGTACTTTTTCTCCCTTCCTGTTAATGCCACAGACTTCCCCTTTACAGTGCACACTGTGTCTAATCCTCCCCGCTTCAGCCCAGAAATATTGAGCTTCAGATGTGTTGTTAACGTTGAGTAAAAAAGTTGCTCGCAGCTGTTCTAGGAACACATTCTGAAATCGCGTATATCTTTGCTTCTACACATAGCAATGTATTGTGCGTTGCTTTACACACTATTCTACCGTCAAGAGGAGAGAATTCATCAAGGTTAATAAGCACAAACACTGTATAAGTCGAATTTCAGCATTTTTGTGTGACCGGGAATCCACAGTCACAAGCCGAGTTGCAGTTCCATAGAAACTTCAGTTTTACCGCTGAACCTAAAAATGGGTAGAAAGTACTTTTTCTCCCTTCCTGTTAATGCCACAGACTTCCCCTTTACAGTGCACACTGTGTCTAATCCTCCCCGCTTCAGCCCAGAAATATTGAGCTTCAGATGTGTTGTTAACGTTGAGTAAAAAAGTTGCTCGCAGCTGTTCTAGGAACACATTCTGAAATCGCGTATATCTTTGCTTCTACACATAGCAATGTATTGTGCTTTGCTTTACACACTATTCTACCGTCAAGAGGAGAGAATTCATCAAGGTTAATAAGCACAAACACTGTATAAGTCGAATTTCAGAATTTTTGTGTGCTTGGGAAAACCACCGTCACAAGCCGATCTGCAGTTCCATAGAAACTTCAGTTTTACCGCTGAACCTAAAAATGGGTAGAAAGTACTTTTTCTCTCTTCCTGTTAATGCCACAGACTTCCCCTTTACAGTGCACACTGTGTCTAATCCTCCCCGCTTCAGCCCAGAAATATTGAGCTTCAGATGTGTTGTTAACGTTGAGTAAAAAAGTTGCTCGCAGCTGTTCTAGGAACACATTCTGAAATCGCGTATATCTTTGCTTCTACACATAGCAATGTATTGTGCTTTGCTTTACACACTATTCTACCGTCAAGAGGAGAGAATTCATCAAGGTTAATAAGCACAAACACTGTATAAGTCGAATTTCAGCATTTCTGTGTGACCGGGAAAAGCAGAGTCACAAGCCGAACTGCAGTTCCATAGAAACTTCAGTTTTACCGCTGAACCTAAAAATGGGTAGAAAGTACTTTTTCTCCCTTCCTGTTAATGCCACAGACTTCCCCTTTACCGTGCACACTGTGTCTAATCCTCCCCGCTTCAGCCCAGAAATATTGAGCTTCAGATGTGTTGTTAACGTTGAGTAAAAAAGTTGCTCGCAGCTGTTCTAGGAACACATTCTGAAATCGCGTATATCTTTGCTTCTACACATAGCAATGTATTGTGCTTTGCTTTACATACTATTCTACCGTCAAGAGGAGAGAATTCATCAAGGTTAATAAGCACAAACACTGTATAAGTCGAATTTCAGCATTTTTGTGTGACCGGGAAAACCACCGTCACAAGCCGATCTGCAGTTCCATAGAAACTTCAGTTTTACCGCTGAACCTAAAAATGGGTAGAAAGTACTTTTTCTCCCTTCCTGTTAATGCCACAGACTTCCCCTTTACAGTGCACACTGTGTCTAATCCTCCCCGCTTCAGCCCAGAAATATTGAGCTTCAGATGTGTTGTTAACGTTGAGTAAAAAAGTTGCTCGCAGCTTTTCTAGGAACACATTCTGAAATCGCGTATATCTTTGCTTCTACACATAGCAATGTATTGTGCTTTGCTTTACACACTATTCTACCGTCAAGAGGAGAGAATTCATCAAGGTTAATAAGCACAAACACTGTATAAGTCGAATTTCAGCATTTTTGTGTGACCGGGAATCCACAGTCACAAGCCGAGTTGCAGTTCCATAGAAACTTCAGTTTTACCGCTGAACCTAAAAATGGGTAGAAAGTACTTTTTCTCCCTTCCTGTTAATGCCACTGACTTCCCCTTTACAGTGCACACCGTGTCTAATCCTCCCCGCTTCAGCCCAGAAATATTGAGCTTCAGATGCGTTGTTAACGTTGAGTAAAAAAGTTGCTCGCAGCTGTTCTAGGAACACATTCTGAAATCGCGTATATCTTTGCTTCTACACATAGCAATGTATTGTGCGTTGCTTTACACTATTCTACCGTCAAGAGGAGAGAATTCATCAAGGTTAATAAGCACAAACACTGTATAAGTCGAATTTCAGCATTTTTGTGTGACCGGGAAAAGCAGAGTCACAAGCCGAGCTGCAGTTCCATAGAAACTTCAGTTTTACCGCTGAACCTAAAAATGGGTAGAAAGTACTTTTTCTCCCTTCCTGTTAATGCCACAGACTTCCCCTTTACAGTGCACACTGTGTCTAATCCTCCCCGCTTCAGCCCAGAAATATTGAGCTTCAGATGTGTTGTTAACGTTGAGTAAAAAAGTTGCTCGCAGCTGTTCTAGGAACACATTCTGAAATCGCGTATATCTTTGCTTCTACACATAGCAATGTATTGTGCTTTGCTTTACACACTATTCTACCGTCAAGAGGAGAGAATTCATCAAGGTTAATAAGCACAAACACTGTATAAGTCGAATTTCAGCATTTTTGTGTGACCGGGAATCCACAGTCACAAGCCGAGTTGCAGTTCCATAGAAACTTCAGTTTTACCGCTGAACATAAAAATGGGTAGAAAGTACTTTTTCTCCCTTCCTGTTAATGCCACAGACTTCCCCTTTACAGTGCACACTGTGTCTAATCCTCCCCGCTTCAGCCCAGAAATATTGAGCTTCAGATGTGTTGTTAACGTTGAGTAAAAAAGTTGCTCGCAGCTGTTCTAGGAACACATTCTGAAATCGCGTATATCTTTGCTTCTACACATAGCAATGATTTGTGCTTTGCTTTACATACTATTCTACCGTCAAGAGGAGAGAATTCATCAAGGTTAATAAGCACAAACACTGTATAAGTCGAATTTCAGCATTTTTGTGTGACCGGGAAAACCACCGTCACAAGCCGATCTGCAGTTCCATAGAAACTTCAGTTTTACCGCTGAACCTAAAAATGGGTAGAAAGTACTTTTTCTCCCTTCCTGTTAATGCCACAGACTTCCCCTTTACAGTGCACACTGTGTCTAATCTTCCCCGCTTCAGCCCAGAAATATTGAGCTTCAGATGTGTTGTTAACGTTGAGTAAAAAAGTTGCTCGCAGCTGTTCTAGGAACACATTCTGAAATCGCGTATATCTTTGCTTCTACACATAGCAATGTATTGTGCTTTGCTTTACACACTATTCTACCGTCAAGAGGAGAGAATTCATCAAGGTTAATAAGCACAAACACTGTATAAGTCGAATTTCAGCATTTTTGTGTGACCGGGAATGCACAGTCACAAGCTGATCTGCAGTTCCATTGAAACTTCAGTTTTACCGCTGAACATAAAAATGGGTAGAAAGTACTTTTTCTCCCTTCCTGTAAATGCCACAGACTTTCCCTTTACAGTGCACACTGTGTCTAATCCTCCCCGCTTCAGCCCAGAAATATTGAGCTTCAGATGTGTTGTTAACGTTGAGTAAAAAAGTTGCTCGCAGCTGTTCTAGGAACACATTCTGAAATCGCGTATATCTTTGCTTCTACACATAGCAATGTATTGTGCTTTGCTTTACACACTATTCTACCGTCAAGAGGAGAGAATTCATCAAGGTTAATAAGCACAAACACTGTATAAGTCGAATTTCAGAATTTTTGTGTGACCGGGAATCCACAGTCACAAGCCGAGCTGCAGTTCCATAGAAACTTCAGTTTTACCGCTGAACATAAAAATGGGTAGAAAGTACTTTTTCTCCCTTCCTGTTAATGCCAAAGACTTCCCCTTTACAGTGCACACTGTGTCTAATCCTACCCGCTTCAGCCCAGAAATATTGAGCTTCAGATGTGTTGTTAACGTTGAGTAAAAAAGTTGCTCGCAGCTGTTCTAGGAACACATTCTGAAATCGCGTATATCTTTGCTTCTACACATAGCAATGTATTGTGCTTTGCTTTACACACTATTCTACCGTCAAGAGGAGAGAATTCATCAAGGTTAATAAGCACAAACACTGTATAAGTCGAATTTCAGCATTTTTGTGTGACCGGGAATCCACAGTCACAAGCCGAGTTGCAGTTCCATAGAAACTTCAGTTTTACCGCTGAACATAAAAATGGGTAGAAAGTACTTTTTCTCCCTTCCTGTTAATGCCACAGACTTCCCCTTTACAGTGCACACTGTGTCTAATCCTACCCGCTTCAGCCCAGAAATATTGAGCTTCAAATGTGTTGTTAACGTTGAGTAAAAAAGTTGCTCGCAGCTGTTCTAGGAACACATTCTGAAATCGCGTATATCTTTGCTTCTACACATAGCAATGTATTGTGCTTTGCTTTACACACTATTCTACCGTCAAGAGGCGAGAATTCATCAAGGTTAATAAGCACAAACACTGTATAAGTCGAATTTCAGCATTTTTGTGTGACCGGGAATGCACAGTCACAAGCTGATCTGCAGTTCCATAGAAACTTCAGTTTTACCGCTGAACATAAAAATGGGTAGAAAGTACTTTTTCTCCCTTCCTGTAAATGCCACAGACTTTCCCTTTACAGTGCACACTGTGTCTAATCCTCCCCGCTTCAGCCCAGAAATATTGAGCTTCAGATGTGTTGTTAACGTTGAGTAAAAAAGTTGCTCGCAGCTGTTCTAGGAACACATTCTGAAATCGCGTATATCTTTGCTTCTACACATAGCAATGTATTGTGCTTTGCTTTACACACTATTCTACCGTCAAGAGGAGAGAATTCATCAAGGTTAATAAGCACAAACACTGTATAAGTCGAATTTCAGAATTTTTGTGTGACCGGGAATCCACAGTCACAAGCCGAGCTGCAGTTCCATAGAAACTTCAGTTTTACCGCTGAACATAAAAATGGGTAGAAAGTACTTTTTCTCCCTTCCTGTTAATGCCACAGACTTCCCCTTTACAGTGCACACTGTGTCTAATCCTACCCGCTTCAGCCCAGAAATATTGAGCTTCAGATGTGTTGTTAACGTTGAGTAAAAAAGTTGCTCGCAGCTGTTCTAGGAACACATTCTGAAATCGCGTATATCTTTGCTTCTACACATAGCAATGTATTGTGCTTTGCTTTACACACTATTCTACCGTCAAGAGGAGAGAATTCATCAAGGTTAATAAGCACAAACACTGTATAAGTCGAATTTCAGCATTTTTGTGTGACCGGGAATCCACAGTCACAAGCCGAGTTGCAGTTCCATAGAAACTTCAGTTTTACCGCTGAACATAAAAATGGGTAGAAAGTACTTTTTCTCCCTTCCTGTTAATGCCACAGACTTCCCCTTTACAGTGCACACTGTGTCTAATCCTACCCGCTTCAGCCCAGAAATATTGAGCTTCAAATGTGTTGTTAACGTTGAGTAAAAAAGTTGCTCGCAGCTGTTCTAGGAACACATTCTGAAATCGCGTATATCTTTGCTTCTACACATAGCAATGTATTGTGCTTTGCTTTACACACTATTCTACCGTCAAGAGGAGAGAATTCATCAAGGTTAATAAGCACAAACACTGTATAAGTCGAATTTCAGAATTTTTGTGTGACCTGGAAAACCACAGTCACAAGCCGAGTTGCAGTTCCATAGAAACTTCAGTTTTACCGCTGAACATAAAAATGGGTAGAAAGTACTTTTTCTCCCTTCCTGTTAATGCCACATACTTCCCCTTTACAGTGCACACTGTGTCTAATCCTCCCCGCTTCAGCCCAGAAATATTGAGCTTCAGATGTGTTGTTAACGTTGAGTAAAAAAGTTGCTCGCAGCTGTTCTAGGAACACATTCTGAAATCGCGTATATCTTTGCTTCTACACATAGCAATGTATTGTGCTTTGCTTTACACACTATTCTACCGTCAAGAGGAGAGAATTCATCAAGGTTAATAAGCACAAACACTGTATAAGTCGAATTTCAGCATTTTTGTGTGACCGGGAAAACCACAGTCACAAGCCGAGCTGCAGTTCCATAGAAACTTCAGTTTTACCGCTGAACCTAAAAATGGGTAGAAAGTACTTTTCCTCCCTTCCTGTTAATGCCACAGACTTCCCCTTTACAGTGCACACTGTGTCTAATCCTCCCCGCTTCAGCCCAGAAATATTGAGCTTCAGATGTGTTGTTAACGTTGAGTAAAAAAGTTGCTCGCAGCTGTTCTAGGAACACATTCTGAAATCGCGTATATCTTTGCTTCTACACATAGCAATGTATTGTGCTTTGCTTTACACACTATTCTACCGCCAAGAGGAGAGAATTCATCAAGGTTAATAAGCACAAACACTGTATAAGTCGAATTTCAGCATTTTTGTGTGACCGGGAAAAGCAGAGTCACAAGCCGAGCTGCAGTTCCATAGAAACTTCAGTTTTACCGCTGAACCTAAAAATGGGTAGAAAGTACTTTTTCTCCCTTCCTGTTAATGCCACAGACTTCCCCTTTACAGTGCACACTGTGTCTAATCCTCCCCGCTTCAGCCCAGAAATATTGAGCTTCAGATGTGTTGTTAACGTTGAGTAAAAAAGTTGCTCGCAGCTGTTCTAGGAACACATTCTGAAATCGCGTATATCTTTGTGTCTACACAGAGCAATGTATTGTGCGTTGCTTTACACACTATTCTACCGTCAAGAGGAGAGAATTCATCAAGGTTAATAAGCACAAACACAACACTGTATAAGTCGAATTTCAGCATTTTTGTGTGACCGGGAATCCACAGTCACAAGCCGAGTTGCAGTTCCATAGAAACTTCAGTTTTACCGCTGAACATAAAAATGGGTAGAAAGTACTTTTTCTCCCTTCCTGTTAATGCCACAGACTTCCCCTTTACAGTGCACACTGTGTCTAATCCTCCCCGCTTCAGCCCAGAAATATTGAGCTTCAGATGTGTTGTTAACGTTGAGTAAAAAAGTTGCTCGCAGCTGTTCTAGGAACACATTCTGAAATCGCGTATATCTTTGCTTCTACACATAGCAATGTATTGTGCTTTGCTTTACACACTATTCTACCGTCAAGAGGAGAGAATTCATCAAGGTTAATAAGCACAAACACTGTATAAGTCGAAATTCAGAATTTTTGTGTGACCGGGAAAACCACCGTCACAAGTCGATCTGCAGTTCCATAGAAACTTCAGTTTTACCGCTGAACATAAAATGGGTAGAAAGTACTTTTTCTCCCTTCCTGTTAATGCCACAGACTTCCCCTTTACAGTGCACACTGTGTCTAATCCTCCCCGCTTCAGCCCAGAAATATTGAGCTTCAGATGTGTTGTTAACGTTGAGTAAAAAAGTTGCTCGCAGCTGTTCTAGGAACACATTCTGAAATCGCGTATATCTTTGCTTCTACACATAGCAATGTATTGTGCTTTGCTTTACACACTATTCTACCGTCAAGAGGAGAGAATTCATCAAGGTTAATAAGCACAAACACTGTATAAGTCGAATTTCAGCATTTTTGTGTGACCGGGAATCCACAGTCACAAGCCGAGTTGCAGTTCCATAGAAACTTCAGTTTTACCGCTGAACCTAAAAATGGGTAGAAAGTACTTTTTCTCCCTTCCTGTTAATGCCACTGACTTCCCCTTTACAGTGCACACCGTGTCTAATCCTCCCCGCTTCAGCCCAGAAATATTGAGCTTCAGATGTGTTGTTAACGTTGAGTAAAAAAGTTGCTCGCAGCTGTTCTAGGAACACATTCTGAAATCGCGTATATCTTTGCTTCTACACATAGCAATGTATTGTGCGTTGCTTTACACTATTCTACCGTCAAGAGGAGAGAATTCATCAAGGTTAATAAGCACAAACACTGTATAAGTCGAATTTCAGCATTTTTGTGTGACCGGGAATCCACACTCACAAGCCGAGTTGCAGTTCCATAGAAACTTCAGTTTTACCGCTGAACATAAAAATGGGTAGAAAGTACTTTTTCTCCCTTCCTGTTAATGCCACAGACATCCCCTTTACAGTGCACACTGTGTCTAATCCTACCCGCTTCAGCCCAGAAATATTGAGCTTCAGATGTGTTGTTAACGTTGAGTAAAAAAGTTGCTCGCAGCTGTTCTAGGAACACATTCTGAAATCGCGTATATCTTTGCTTCTACACATAGCAATGTATTGTGCTTTGCTTTACACACTATTCTACCGTCAAGAGGAGAGAATTCATCAAGGTTAATAAGCACAAACACTGTATAAGTCGAATTTCAGAATTTTTGTGTGCTTGGGAAAACCACCGTCACAAGCCGATCTGCAGTTCCATAGAAACTTCAGTTTTACCGCTGAACCTAAAAATGGGTAGAAAGTACTTTTTCTCCCTTCCTGTTAATGCCACAGACTTCCCCTTTACAGTGCACACTGTGTCTAATCCTCCCCGCTTCAGCCCAGAAATATTGAGCTTCAGATGTGTTGTTAACGTTGAGTAAAAAAGTTGCTCGCAGCTGTTCTAGGAACACATTCTGAAATCGCGTATATCTTTGCTTCTACACATAGCAATGTATTGTGCTTTGCTTTACACACTATTCTACCGTCAAGAGGAGAGAATTCATCAAGGTTAATAAGCACAAACACTGTATAAGTCGAATTTCAGCATTTTTGTGTGACCGGGAAAAGCAGAGTCACAAGCCGAACTGCAGTTCCATAGAAACTTCAGTTTTACCGCTGAACCTAAAAATGGGTAGAAAGTACTTTTTCTCCCTTCCTGTTAATGCCACAGACTTCCCCTTTACCGTGCACACTGTGTCTAATCCTCCCCGCTTCAGCCCAGAAATATTGAGCTTCAGATGTGTTGTTAACGTTGAGTAAAATAGTTGCTCGCAGCTGTTCTAGGAACACATTCTGAAATCGCGTATATCTTTGCTTCTACACATAGCAATGTATTGTGCTTTGCTTTACATACTATTCTACCGTCAAGAGGAGAGAATTCATCAAGGTTAATAAGCACAAACACTGTATAAGTCGAATTTCAGCATTTTTGTGTGACCGGGAAAACCACCGTCACAAGCCGATCTGCAGTTCCATAGAAACTTCAGTTTTACCGCTGAACCTAAAAATGGGTAGAAAGTACTTTTTCTCCCTTCCTGTTAATGCCACAGACTTCCCCTTTACAGTGCACACTGTGTCTAATCCTCCCCGCTTCAGCCCAGAAATATTGAGCTTCAGATGTGTTGTTAACGTTGAGTAAAAAAGTTGCTCGCAGCTGTTCTAGGAACACATTCTGAAATCGCGTATATCTTTGCTTCTACACATAGCAATGTATTGTGCTTTGCTTTACACACTATTCTACCGTCAAGAGGAGAGAATTCATCAAGGTTAATAAGCACAAACACTGTATAAGTCGAATTTCAGCATTTATGTGTGACCGGGAATCCACAGTCACAAGCCGAGTTGCAGTTCCATAGAAACTTCAGTTTTACCGCTGAACCTAAAAATGGGTAGAAAGTACTTTTTCTCCCTTCCTGTTAATGCCACTGACTTCCCCTTTACAGTACACACCGTGTCTAATCCTCCCCGCTTCAGCCCAGAAATATTGAGCTTCAGATGTGTTGTTAACGTTGAGTAAAAAAGTTGCTCGCAGCTGTTCTAGGAACACATTCTGAAATCGCGTATATCTTTGCTTCTACAGATAGCAATGTATTGTGCGTTGCTTTACACTATTCTACCGTCAAGAGGAGAGAATTCATCAAGGTTAATAAGCACAAACACTGTATAAGTCGAATTTCAGCATTTTTGTGTGACCGGGAAAAGCAGAGTCACAAGCCGAGCTGCAGTTCCATAGAAACTTCAGTTTTACCGCTGAACCTAAAAATGGGTAGAAAGTACTTTTTCTCCCTTCCTGTTAATGCCACAGACTTCCCCTTTACAGTGCACACTGTGTCTAATCCTCCCCGCTTCAGCCCAGAAATATTGAGCTTCAGATGTGTTGTTAACGTTGAGTAAAAAAGTTGCTCGCAGCTGTTCTAGGAACACATTCTGAAATCGCGTATATCTTTGCTTCTACACATAGCAATGTATTGTGCGTTGCTTTGCACACTATTCTACCGTCAAGAGGAGAGAATTCATCAAGGTTAATAAGCACAAACACTGTATAAGTCGAATTTCAGCATTTTTGTGTGACCGGGAATCCACAGTCACAAGCCGAGTTGCAGTTCCATAGAAACTTCAGTTTTACCGCTGAACATAAAAATGGGTAGAAAGTACTTTTTCTCCCTTCCTGTTAATGCCACAGACTTCCCCTTTACAGTGCACACTGTGTCTAATCCTACCCGCTTCAGCCCAGAAATATTGAGCTTCAGATGTGTTGTTAACGTTGAGTAAAAAAGTTGCTCGCAGCTGTTCTAGGAACACATTCTGAAATCGCGTATATCTTTGCTTCTACACATAGCAATGTATTGTGCTTTGCTTTACACACTATTCTACCGTCAAGAGGAGAGAATTCATCAAGGTTAATAAGCACAAACACTGTATAAGTCGAATTTCAGCATTTTTGTGTGACCGGGAAAAGCAGAGTCACAAGCCGAACTGCAGTTCCATAGAAACTTCAGTTTTACCGCTGAACCTAAAAATGGGTAGAAAGTACTTTTTCTCCCTTCCTGTTAATGCCACAGACTTCCCCTTCACCGTGCACACTGTGTCTAATCCTCCCCGCTTCAGCCCAGAAATATTGAGCTTCAGATGTGTTGTTAACGTTGAGTAAAAAAGTTGCTCGCAGCTGTTCTAGGAACACATTCTGAAATCGCGTATATCTTTGCTTCTACACATAGCAATGTATTGTGCTTTGCTTTACATACTATTCTACCGTCAAGAGGAGAGAATTCATCAAGGTTAATAAGCACAAACACTGTATAAGTCGAATTTCAGCATTTTTGTGTGACCGGGAAAACCACCGTCACAAGCCGATCTGCAGTTCCATAGAAACTTCAGTTTTACCGCTGAACCTAAAAATGGGTAGAAAGTACTTTTTCTCCCTTCCTGTTAATGCCACAGACTTCCCCTTTACAGTGCACACTGTGTCTAATCCTCCCCGCTTCAGCCCAGAAATATTGAGCTTCAGATGTGTTGTTAACGTTGAGTAAAAAAGTTGCTCGCAGCTGTTCTAGGAACACATTCTGAAATCGCGTATATCTTTGCTTCTACACATAGCAATGTATTGTGCTTTGCTTTACACACTATTCTACCGTCAAGAGGAGAGAATTCATCAAGGTTAATAAGCACAAACACTGTATAAGTCGAATTTCAGCATTTTTGTGTGACCGGGAATGCACAGTCACAAGCTGATCTGCAGTTCCTTAGAAACTTCAGTTTTACCGCTGAACATAAAAATGGGTAGAAAGTACTTTTTCTCCCTTCCTGTAAATGCCACAGACTTCCCCTTTACAGTGCACACTGTGTCTAATCCTCCCCGCTTCAGCCCAGAAATATTGAGCTTCAGATGTGTTGTTAACGTTGAGTAAAAAAAGTTGCTCGCAGCTGTTCTAGGAACACATTCTGAAATCGCGTATATCTTTGCTTCTACACATAGCAATGTATTGTGCTTTGCTTTACACACTATTCTACCGTCAAGAGGAGAGAATTCATCAAGGTTAATAAGCACAAACACTGTATAAGTCGAATTTCAGAATTTTTGTGTGACCGGGAAAACCACCGTCACAAGCCGAGTTGCAGTTCCATAGAAACTTCAGTTTTACCGCTGAACATAAAAATGGGTAGAAAGTACTTTTTCTCCCTTCCTGTTAATGCCACAGACTTCCCCTTTACAATGCACACTGTGTCTAATCCTCCCCGCTTCAGCCCAGAAATATTGAGCTTCAGATGTGTGTTAACGTTGAGTAAAAAAGTTGCTCGCAGCTGTTCTAGGAACACATTCTGAAATCGCGTATATCTTTGCTTCTACACATAGCAATGTATTGTGCTTTGCTTTACACACTATTCTATCGCCAAGAGGAGAGAATTCATCAAGGTTAATAAGCACAAACACTGTATAAGTCGAATTTCAGCATTTTTGTGTGACCGGGAAAACCACCGTCACAAGCCGATCTGCAGTTCCATAGAAACTTCAGTTTTACCGCTGAACCTAAAAATGGGTAGAAAGTACTTTTTCTCCCTTCCTGTTAATGCCACAGACTTCCCCTTTACAGTGCACACTGTGTCTAATCCTCCCCGCTTCAGCCCAGAAATATTGAGCTTCAGATGTGTTGTTAACGTTGAGTAAAAAAGTTGCTCGCAGCTGTTCTAGGAACACATTCTGAAATCGCGTATATCTTTGCTTCTACACATAGCAATGTATTGTGCTTTGCTTTACACACTATTCTACCGTCAAGAGGAGAGAATTCATCAAGGTTAATAAGCACAAACACTGTATAAGTCGAATTTCAGCAATTTTGTGTGACCGGGAATCCACAGTCACAAGCCGAGTTGCAGTTCCATAGAAACTTCAGTTTTACCGCTGAACATAAAAATGGGTAGAAAGTACTTTTTCTCCCTTCCTGTTAATGCCACAGACTTCCCCTTTACAGTGCACACTGTGTCTAATCCTACCCGCTTCAGCCCAGAAATATTGAGCTTCAAATGTGTTGTTAACGTTGAGTAAAAAAGTTGCTCGCAGCTGTTCTAGGAACACATTCTGAAATCGCGTATATCTTTGCTTCTACACATAGCAATGTATTGTGCTTTGCTTTACACACTATTCTACCGTCAAGAGGAGAGAATTCATCAAGGTTAATAAGCACAAACACTGTATAAGTCGAATTTCAGCATTTTTGTGTGACCGGGAAAAGCAGAGTCACAAGCCGAGCTGCAGTTCCATAGAAACTTCAGTTTTACCGCTGAACCTAAAAATGGGTAGAAAGTACTTTTTCTCCCTTCCTGTTAATGCCACAGACTTCCCCTTTACCGTGCACACTGTGTCTAATCCTCCCCGCTTCAGCCCAGAAATATTGAGCTTCAGATGTGTTGTTAACGTTGAGTAAAAAAGTTGCTCGCAGCTGTTCTAGGAACACATTCTGAAATCGCGTATATCTTTGCTTCTACACATAGCAATGTATTGTGTTTTGCTTTACACACTATTCTACCGTCAAGAGGAGAGAATTCATCAAGGTTAATAAGCACAAACACTGTATAAGTCGAATTTCAGAATTTTTGTGTGACCTGGAAAACCACAGTCACAAGCCGAGTTGCAGTTCCATAGAAACTTCAGTTTTACCGCTGAACATAAAAATGGGTAGAAAGTACTTTTTCTCCCTTCCTGTTAATGCCACAGACTTCCCCTTTACAGTGCACACTGTGTCTAATCCTCCCCGCTTCAGCCCAGAAATATTGAGCTTCAGATGTGTTGTTAACGTTGAGTAAAAAAGTTGCACGCAGCTGTTCTCGGAACACATTCTGAAATCGCGTATATCTTTGCTTCTACACATAGCAATGTATTGTGCTTTGCTTTACACACTATTCTACCGTCAAGAGGAGAGAATTCATCAAGGTTAATAAGCACAAACACTGTATAAGTCGAATTTCAGCATTTTTGTGTGACCGGGAAAACCACAGTCACAAGCCGAGCTGCAGTTCCATAGAAACTTCAGTTTTACCGCTGAACCTAAAAATGGGTAGAAAGTACTTTTCCTCCCTTCCTGTTAATGCCACAGACTTCCCCTTTACAGTGCACACTGTGTCTAATCCTCCCCGCTTCAGCCCAGAAATATTGAGCTTCAGATGTGTTGTTAACGTTGAGTAAAAAAGTTGCTCGCAGCTGTTCTAGGAACACATTCTGAAATCGCGTATATCTTTGCTTCTACACATAGCAATGTATTGTGCTTTGCTTTACACACTATTCTACCGTCAAGAGGAGAGAATTCATCAAGGTTAATAAGCACAAACACTGTATAAGTCGAATTTCAGCATTTTTGTGTGACCGGGAATCCACAGTCACAAGCCGAGTTGCAGTTCCATAGAAACTTCAGTTTTACCGCTGAACATAAAAATGGGTAGAAAGTACTTTTTCTCCCTTCCTGTTAATGCCACAGACTTCCCCTTTACAGTGCACACTGTGTCTAATCCTACCCGCTTCAGCCCAGAATTATTGAGCTTCAAATGTGTTGTTAACGTTGAGTTAAAAAGTTGCTCGCAGCTGTTCTAGGAACACATTCTGAAATCGCGTATATCTTTGCTTCTACACATAGCAATGTATTGTGCTTTGCTTTACACACTATTCTACCGTCAAGAGGAGAGAATTCATCAAGGTTAATAAGCACAAACACTGTATAAGTCGAATTTCAGAATTTTTGTGTGACCGGGAATCCACAGTCACAAGTCGAGTTGCAGTTCCATAGAAACTTCAGTTTTACCGCTGAACATAAAAATGGGTAGAAAGTACTTTTTCTCCCTTCCTGTTAATGCCACAGACTTCCCCTTTACAGTGCACACTGTGTCTAATCCTACCCGCTTCAGCCCAGAAATATTGAGCTTCAAATGTGTTGTTAACGTTGAGTAAAAAAGTTGCTCGCAGCTGTTCTAGGAACACATTCTGAAATCGCGTATATCTTTGCTTCTACACATAGCAATGTATTGTGCTTTGCTTTACACACTATTCTACCGTCAAGAGGAGAGAATTCATCAAGGTTAATAAGCACAAACACTGTATAAGTCGAATTTCAGCATTTTTGTGTGACCGGGAAAAGCAGAGTCACAAGCCGAGCTGCAGTTCCATAGAAACTTCAGTTTTACCGCTGAACCTAAAAATGGGTAGAAAGTACTTTTTCTCCCTTCCTGTTAATGCCACAGACTTCCCCTTTACCGTGCACACTGTGTCTAATCCTCCCCGCTTCAGCCCAGAAATATTGAGCTTCAGATGTGTTGTTAACGTTGAGTAAAAAAGTTGCTCGCAGCTGTTCTAGGAACACATTCTGAAATCGCGTATATCTTTGCTTCTACACATAGCAATGTATTGTGTTTTGCTTTACACACTATTCTACCGTCAAGAGGAGAGAATTCATCAAGGTTAATAAGCACAAACACTGTATAAGTCGAATTTCAGCATTTTTGTGTGACCGGGAAAACCACAGTCACAAGCCGAGCTGCAGTTCCATAGAAACTTCAGTTTTACCGCTGAACCTAAAAATGGGTAGAAAGTACTTTTCCTCCCTTCCTGTTAATGCCACAGACTTCCCCTTTACAGTGCACACTGTGTCTAATCCTCCCCGCTTCAGCCCAGAAATATTGAGCTTCAGATGTGTTGTTAACGTTGAGTAAAAAAGTTGCTCGCAGCTGTTCTAGGAACACATTCTGAAATCGCGTATATCTTTGCTTCTACACATAGCAATGTATTGTGCTTTGCTTTACACATTATTCTACCGTCAAGAGGAGAGAATTCATCAAGGTTAATAAGCACAAACACTGTATAAGTCGAATTTCAGCATTTTTGTGTGACCGGGAAAAGCAGAGTCACAAGCCGAGCTGCAGTTCCATAGAAACTTCAGTTTTACCGCTGAACCTAAAAATGGGTAGAAAGTACTTTTTCTCCCTTCCTGTTAATGCCACAGACTTCCCCTTTACAGTGCACACTGTGTCTAATCCTCCCCGCTTCAGCCCAGAAATATTGAGCTTCAGATGTGTTGTTAACGTTGAGTAAAAAAGTTGCTCGCAGCTGTTCTAGGAACACATTCTGAAATCGCGTATATCTTTGCTTCTACACATAGCAATGTATTGTGCTTTGCTTTACACACTATTCTACCGTCAAGAGGAGAGAATTCATCAAGGTTAATAGACACAAACACTGTATAAATCGAATTTCAGCATTTTTGTGTGACCGGGAAAAGCAGAGTCACAAGCCGAGCTGCAGTTCCATAGAAACTTCAGTTTTACCGCTGAACCTAAAAATGGGTAGGAAGTACTTTTTCTCCCTTCCTGTTAATGCCACAGACTTCCCCTTTACAGTGCACACTGTGTCTAATCCTCCCCGCTTCAGCCCAGAAATATTGAGCTTCAGATGTGTTGTTAACGTTGAGTAAAAAAGTTGCTCGCAGCTGTTCTAGGAACACATTCTGAAATCGCGTATATCTTTGCTTCTACACATAGCAATGTATTGTGCTTTGCTTTACACACTATTCTACCGTCAAGAGGAGAGAATTCATCAAGGTTAATAAGCACAAACACTGTATAAGTCGAATTTCAGCATTTTTGTGTGACCGGGAAAACCACCGTCACAAGCCGATCTGCAGTTCCATAGAAACTTCAGTTTTACCGCTGAACCTAAAAATGGGTAGAAAGTACTTTTTCTCCCTTCCTGTTAATGCCACAGACTTCCCCTTTACAGTGCACACTGTGTCTAATCCTCCCCGCTTCAGCCCAGAAATATTGAGCTTCAGATGTGTTGTTAACGTTGAGTAAAAAAGTTGCTCGCAGCTGTTCTAGGAACACATTCTGAAATCGCGTATATCTTTGCTTCTACACATAGCAATGTATTGTGCTTTGCTTTACACACTATTCTACCGTCCAGAGGAGAGAATTCATCAAGGTTAATAAGCACAAACACTGTATAAGTCGAATTTCAGCATTTTTGTGTGACCGGGAATCCACAGTCACAAGCTGATCTGCAGTTCCATAGAAACTTCAGTTTTACCGCTGAACATAAAAATGGGTAGAAAGTACTTTTTCTCCCTTCCTGTTAATGCCACAGACTTCCCCTTTACAGTGCACACTGTGTCTAATCCTACCCGCTTCAGCCCAGAAATATTGAGCTTCAGATGTGTTGTTAACGTTGAGTAAAAAAGTTGCTCGCAGCTGTTCTAGGAACACATTCTGAAATCGCGTATATCTTTGCTTCTACACATAGCAATGTATTGTGCTTTGCTTTACACACTATTCTACCGTCAAGAGGAGAGAATTCATCAAGGTTAATAAGCACAAACACTGTATAAGTCGAATTTCAGCATTTTTGTGTGACCGGGAATGCACAGTCACAAGCTGATCTGCAGTTCCATAGAAACTTCAGTTTTACCGCTGAACATAAAAATGGGTAGAAAGTACTTTTTCTCCCTTCCTGTTAATGCCACAGACTTCCCCTTTACAGTGCACACTGTGTCTAATCCTACCCGCTTCAGCCCAGAAATATTGAGCTTCAGATGTGTTGTTAACGTTGAGTAAAAAAGTTGCTCGCAGCTGTTCTAGGAACACATTCTGAAATCGCGTATATCTTTGCTTCTACACATAGCAATGTATTGTGCTTTGCTTTACACACTATTCTACCGTCAAGAGGAGAGAATTCATCAAGGTTAATAAGCACAAACACTGTATAAGTCGAATTTCAGCATTTTTGTGTGACCGGGAAAAGCAGAGTCACAAGCCGAGCTGCAGTTCCATAGAAACTTCAGTTTTACCGCTGAACCTAAAAATGGGTAGAAAGTACTTTTTCTCCCTTCCTGTTAATGCCACAGACTTCCCCTTTACAGTGCACACTGTGTCTAATCCTCCCCGCTTCAGCCCAGAAATATTGAGCTTCAGATGTGTTGTTAACGTTGAGTAAAAAGTTGCTCGCAGCTGTTCTAGGAACACATTCTGAAATCGCGTATATCTTTGCTTCTACACATAGCAATGTATTGTGCTTTGCTTTACACACTATTCTACCGTCAAGAGGAGAGAATTCATCAAGGTTAATAAGCACAAACACTGTATAAGTCGAATTTCAGCATTTTTGTGTGACCGGGAATCCACAGTCACAAGCCGAGTTGCAGTTCCATAGAAACTTCAGTTTTACCGCTGAACATAAAAATGGGTAGAAAGTACTTTTTCTCCCTTCCTGTTAATGCCACAGACTTCCCCTTTACAGTGCACACTGTGTCTAATCCTCCCCGCTTCAGCCCAGAAATATTGAGCTTCAGATGTGTTGTTAACGTTGAGTAAAAAAGTTGCTCGCAGCTGTTCTAGGAACACATTCTGAAATCGCGTATATCTTTGCTTCTACACATAGCAATGTATTGTGCTTTGCTTTACACACTATTCTACCGTCAAGAGGAGAGAATTCATCAAGGTTAATAAGCACAAACACTGTATAAGTCGAATTTCAGAATTTTTGTGTGACCGGGAAAACCACCGTCACAAGACGATCTGCAGTTCCATAGAAACTTCAGTTTTACCGCTGAACATAAAATGGGTAGAAAGTACTTTTTCTCCCTTCCTGTTAATGCCACAGACTTCCCCTTTACAGTGCACACTGTGTCTAATCCTCCCCGCTTCAGCCCAGAAATATTGAGCTTCAGATGTGTTGTTAACGTTGAGTAAAAAAGTTGCTCGCAGCTGTTCTAGGAACACATTCTGAAATCGCGTATATCTTTGCTTCTACACATAGCAATGTATTGTGCTTTGCTTTACACACTATTCTACCATCAAGAGGAGAGAATTCATCAAGGTTAATAAGCACAAACACTGTATAAGTCGAATTTCAGCATTTTTGTGTGACCGGGAAAACCACAGTCACAAGCCGAGTTGCAGTTCCATAGAAACTTCAGTTTTACCGCTGAACCTAAAAATGGGTAGAAAGTACTTTTTCTCCCTTCCTGTTAATGCCACAGACTTCCCCTTTACCGTGCACACTGTGTCTAATCCTCCCCGCTTCAGCCCAGAAATATTGAGCTTCAGATGTGTTGTTAACGTTGAGTAAAAAAGTTGCTCGCAGCTGTTCTAGGAACACATTCTGAAATCGCGTATATCTTTGCTTCTACACATAGCAATGTATTGTGCTTTGCTTTACACACTATTCTACCGTCAAGAGGAGAGAATTCATCAAGGTTAATAAGCACAAACACTGTATAAGTCGAATTTCAGAATTTTTGTGTGACCGGGAAAACCACCGTCACAAGCCGATCTGCAGTTCCATAGAAACTTCAGTTTTACCGCTGAACCTAAAAATGGGTAGAAAGTACTTTTTCTCCCATCCTGTTAATGCCACAGACTTCCCCTTTACAGTGCACACTGTCTAATCCTCCCCGCTTCAGCCCAGAAATATTGAGCTTCAGATGTGTTGTTAACGTTGAGTAAAAAAGTTGCTCGCAGCTGTTCTAGGAACACATTCTGAAATCGCGTATATCTTTGCTTCTACACATAGAATTGTGCTTTGCTTTACACACTATTCTACCGTCAAGAGGAGAGAATTCATCAAGGTTAATAAGCACAAACACTGTATAAGTCGAATTTCAGCATTTTTGTGTGACCGGGAAAACCACAGTCACAAGCCGAGTTGCAGTTCCATAGAAACTTCAGTTTTACTGCTGAACATAAAAATGGGTAGAAAGTACTTTTTCTCCCTTCCTGTTAATGCCACAGACTTCCCCTTTACAGTGCACACTGTGTCTAATCCTCCCCGCTTCAGCCCAGAAATATTGAGCTTCAGATGTGTTGTTAACGTTGAGTAAAAAAGTTGCTCGCAGCTGTTCTAGGAACACATTCTGAAATCGCGTATATCTTTGCTTCTACACATAGCAATGTATTGTGCTTTGCTTTACACACTATTCTACCGTCAAGAGGAGAGAATTCATCAAGGTTAATAAGCACAAACACTGTATAAGTCGAATTTCAGCATTTTTGTGTGACCGGGAAAACCACAGTCACAAGCCGAGTTGCAGTTCCATAGAAACTTCAGTTTTACCGCTGAACATAAAAATGGGTAGAAAGTACTTTTTCTCCCTTCCTGTTAATGCCACAGACTTCCCCTTTACAGTGCACACTGTGTCTAATCCTCCCCGCTTCAGCCCAGAAATATTGAGCTTCAGATGTGTTGTTAACGTTGAGTAAAAAAGTTGCTCGCAGCTGTTCTAGGAACACATTCTGAAATCGCGTATATCTTTGCTTCTACACATAGCAATGTATTGTGCTTTGCTTTACACACTATTCTACCGTCAAGAGGAGAGAATTCATCAAGGTTAATAAGCACAAACACTGTATAAGTCGAATTTCAGCATTTATGTGTGACCGGGAAAAGCAGAGTCACAAGCCGAACTGCAGTTCCATAGAAACTTCAGTTTTACCGCTGAACCTAAAAATGGGTAGAAAGTACTTTTTCTCCCTTCCTGTTAATGCCACAGACTTCCCCTTTACCGTGCACACTGTGTCTAATCCTCCCCGCTTCAGCCCAGAAATATTGAGCTTCAGATGTGTTGTTAACGTTGAGTAAAAAAGTTGCTCGCAGCTGTTCTAGGAACACATTCTGAAATCGCGTATATCTTTGCTTCTACACATAGCAATGTATTGTGCTTTGCTTTACACACTATTCTACCGTCAAGAGGAGAGAATTCATCAAGGCTAATAAGCACAAACACTGTATAAGTCGAATTTCAGCATTTTTGTGTGACCGGGAAAACCACCGTCACAAGCCGATCTGCAGTTCCATAGAAACTTCAGTTTTACCGCTGAACCTAAAAATGGGTAGAAAGTACTTTTTCTCCCTTCCTGTTAATGCCACAGACTTCCCCTTTACAGTGCACACTGTGTCTAATCCTCCCCGCTTCAGCCCAGAAATATTGAGCTTCAGATGTGTTGTTAACGTTGAGTAAAAAAGTTGCTCGCAGCTGTTCTAGGAACACATTCTGAAATCGCGTATATCTTTGCTTCTACACATAGCAATGTATTGTGCTTTGCGTTACACACTATTCTACCGTCCAGAGGAGAGAATTCATCAAGGTTAATAAGCACAAACACTGTATAAGTCGAATTTCAGCATTTTTGTGTGACCGGGAATCCACAGTCACAAGCTGATCTGCAGTTCCATAGAAACTTCAGTTTTACCGCTGAACATAAAAATGGGTAGAAAGTACTTTTTCTCCCTTCCTGTTAATGCCACAGACTTCCCCTTTACAGTGCACACTGTGTCTAATCCTACCCGCTTCAGCCCAGAAATATTGAGCTTCAGATGTGTTGTTAACGTTGAGTAAAAAAGTTGCTCGCAGCTGTTCTAGGAACACATTCTGAAATCGCGTATATCTTTGCTTCTACACATAGCAATGTATTGTGCTTTGCTTTACACACTATTCTACCGTCAAGAGGAGAGAATTCATCAAGGTTAATAAGCACAAACACTGTATAAGTCGAATTTCAGCATTTTTGTGTGACCGGGAATGCACAGTCACAAGCTGATCTGCAGTTCCATAGAAACTTCAGTTTTACCGCTGAACATAAAAATGGGTAGAAAGTACTTTTTCTCCCTTCCTGTTAATGCCACAGACTTCCCCTTTACAGTGCACACTGTGTCTAATCCTACCCGCTTCAGCCCAGAAATATTGAGCTTCAGATGTGTTGTTAACGTTGAGTAAAAAAGTTGCTCGCAGCTGTTCTAGGAACACATTCTGAAATCGCGTATATCTTTGCTTCTACACATAGCAATGTATTGTGCTTTGCTTTACACACTATTCTACCGTCAAGAGGAGAGAATTCATCAAGGTTAATAAGCACAAACACTGTATAAGTCGAATTTCAGCATTTTTGTGTGACCGGGAAAAGCAGAGTCACAAGCCGATCTGCAGTTCCATAGAAACTTCAGTTTTACCGCTGAACATAAAAATGGGTAGAAAGTACTTTTTCTCCCTTCCTGTTAATGCCACAGACTTCCCCTTTACAGTGCACACTGTGTCTAATCCTCCCCGCTTCATCCCAGAAATATTGAGCTTCAGATGTGTTGTTAACGTTGAGTAAAAAAGTTGCTCGCAGCTGTTCTAGGAACACATTCTGAAATCGCGTATATCTTTGCTTCTACACATAGCAATGTATTGTGCTTTGCTTTACACACTATTCTACCGTCAAGAGGAGAGAATTCATCAAGGTTAATAAGCACAAACACTGTATAAGTCGAATTTCAGAATTTTTGTGTGACCGGGAAAACCACCGTCACAAGACGAGTTGCAGTTCCATAGAAACTTCAGTTTTACCGCTGAACATAAAAATGGGTAGAAAGTACTTTTTCTCCCTTCCTGTTAATGCCACAGACTTCCCCTTTACAGTGCACACTGTGTCTAATCCTCCCCGCTTCAGCCCAGAAATATTGAGCTTCAGATGTGTTGTTAACGTTGAGTAAAAAAGTTGCTCGCAGCTGTTCTAGGAACACATTCTGAAATCGCGTATATCTTTGCTTCTACACATAGCAATGTATTGTGCTTTGCTTTACACACTATTCTACCGTCAAGAGGAGAGAATTCATCAAGGTTAATAAGCACAAACACTGTATAAGTCGAATTTCAGAATTTTTGTGTGACCGGGAAAACCACCGTCACAAGACGATCTGCAGTTCCATAGAAACTTCAGTTTTACCGCTGAACATAAAATGGGTAGAAAGTACTTTTTCTCCCTTCCTGTTAATGCCACAGACTTCCCCTTTACAGTGCACACTGTGTCTAATCCTCCCCGCTTCAGCCCAGAAATATTGAGCTTCAGATGTGTTGTTAACGTTGAGTAAAAAAGTTGCTCGCAGCTGTTCTAGGAACACATTCTGAAATCGCGTATATCTTTGCTTCTACACATAGCAATGTATTGTGCTTTGCTTTACACACTATTCTACCGTCAAGAGGAGAGAATTCATCAAGGTTAATAAGCACAAACACTGTATAAGTCGAATTTCAGCATTTTTGTGTGACCGGGAAAACCACAGTCACAAGCCGAGTTGCAGTTCCATAGAAACTTCAGTTTTACCGCTGAACCTAAAAATGGGTAGAAAGTACTTTTTCTCCCTTCCTGTTAATGCCACAGACTTCCCCTTTACCGTGCACACTGTGTCTAATCCTCCCCGCTTCAGCCCAGAAATATTGAGCTTCAGATGTGTTGTTAACGTTGAGTAAAAAAGTTGCTCGCAGCTGTTCTAGGAACACATTCTGAAATCGCGTATATCTTTGCTTCTACACATAGCAATGTATTGTGCTTTGCTTTACACACTATTCTACCGTCAAGAGGAGAGAATTCATCAAGGTTAATAAGCACAAACACTGTATAAGTCGAATTTCAGAATTTTTGTGTGACCGGGAAAACCACCGTCACAAGCCGATCTGCAGTTCCATAGAAACTTCAGTTTTACCGCTGAACCTAAAAATGGGTAGAAAGTACTTTTTCTCCCATCCTGTTAATGCCACAGACTTCCCCTTTACAGTGCACACTGTCTAATCCTCCCCGCTTCAGCCCAGAAATATTGAGCTTCAGATGTGTTGTTAACGTTGAGTAAAAAAGTTGCTCGCAGCTGTTCTAGGAACACATTCTGAAATCGCGTATATCTTTGCTTCTACACATAGAATTGTGCTTTGCTTTACACACTATTCTACCGTCAAGAGGAGAGAATTCATCAAGGTTAATAAGCACAAACACTGTATAAGTCGAATTTCAGCATTTTTGTGTGACCGGGAAAACCACAGTCACAAGCCGAGTTGCAGTTCCATAGAAACTTCAGTTTTACTGCTGAACATAAAAATGGGTAGAAAGTACTTTTTCTCCCTTCCTGTTAATGCCACAGACTTCCCCTTTACAGTGCACACTGTGTCTAATCCTCCCCGCTTCAGCCCAGAAATATTGAGCTTCAGATGTGTTGTTAACGTTGAGTAAAAAAGTTGCTCGCAGCTGTTCTAGGAACACATTCTGAAATCGCGTATATCTTTGCTTCTACACATAGCAATGTATTGTGCTTTGCTTTACACACTATTCTACCGTCAAGAGGAGAGAATTCATCAAGGTTAATAAGCACAAACACTGTATAAGTCGAATTTCAGCATTTTTGTGTGACCGGGAAAACCACAGTCACAAGCCGAGTTGCAGTTCCATAGAAACTTCAGTTTTACCGCTGAACATAAAAATGGGTAGAAAGTACTTTTTCTCCCTTCCTGTTAATGCCACAGACTTCCCCTTTACAGTGCACACTGTGTCTAATCCTCCCCGCTTCAGCCCAGAAATATTGAGCTTCAGATGTGTTGTTAACGTTGAGTAAAAAAGTTGCTCGCAGCTGTTCTAGGAACACATTCTGAAATCGCGTATATCTTTGCTTCTACACATAGCAATGTATTGTGCTTTGCTTTACACACTATTCTACCGTCAAGAGGAGAGAATTCATCAAGGTTAATAAGCACAAACACTGTATAAGTCGAATTTCAGCATTTTTGTGTGACCGGGAAAACCACAGTCACAAGCCGAGTTGCAGTTCCATAGAAACTTCAGTTTTACCGCTGAACCTAAAAATGGGTAGAAAGTACTTTTTCTCCCTTCCTGTTAATGCCACAGACTTCCCCTTTACAGTGCACACTGTGTCTAATCCTCCCCGCTTCAGCCCAGAAATATTGAGCTTCAGATGTGTTGTTAACGTTGAGTAAAAAAGTTGCTCGCAGCTGTTCTAGGAACACATTCTGAAATCGCGTATATCTTTGCTTCTACACATAGCAATGTATTGTGCTTTGCTTTACACACTATTCTACCGTCAAGAGGAGAGAATTCATCAAGGTTAATAAGCACAAACACTGTATAAGTCGAATTTCAGCATTTATGTGTGACCGGGAAAAGCAGAGTCACAAGCCGAACTGCAGTTCCATAGAAACTTCAGTTTTACCGCTGAACCTAAAAATGGGTAGAAAGTACTTTTTCTCCCTTCCTGTTAATGCCACAGACTTCCCCTTTACCGTGCACACTGTGTCTAATCCTCCCCGCTTCAGCCCAGAAATATTGAGCTTCAGATGTGTTGTTAACGTTGAGTAAAAAAGTTGCTCGCAGCTGTTCTAGGAACACATTCTGAAATCGCGTATATCTTTGCTTCTACACATAGCAATGTATTGTGCTTTGCTTTACACACTATTCTACCGTCAAGAGGAGAGAATTCATCAAGGTTAATAAGCACAAACACTGTATAAGTCGAATTTCAGCATTTATGTGTGACCGGGAAAAGCAGAGTCACAAGCCGAACTGCAGTTCCATAGAAACTTCAGTTTTACCGCTGAACCTAAAAATGGGTAGAAAGTACTTTTTCTCCCTTCCTGTTAATGCCACAGACTTCCCCTTTACCGTGCACACTGTGTCTAATCCTCCCCGCTTCAGCCCAGAAATATTGAGCTTCAGATGTGTTGTTAACGTTGAGTAAAAAAGTTGCTCGCAGCTGTTCTAGGAACACATTCTGAAATCGCGTATATCTTTGCTTCTACACATAGCAATGTATTGTGCTTTGCTTTACACACTATTCTACCGTCAAGAGGAGAGAATTCATCAAGGTTAATAAGCACAAACACTGTATAAGTCGAATTTCAGAATTTTTGTGTGACCGGGAAAACCACCGTCACAAGCCGATCTGCAGTTCCATAGAAACTTCAGTTTTACCGCTGAACCTAAAAATGGGTAGAAAGTACTTTTTCTCCCATCCTGTTAATGCCACAGACTTCCCCTTTACAGTGCACACTGTCTAATCCTCCCCGCTTCAGCCCAGAAATATTGAGCTTCAGATGTGTTGTTAACGTTGAGTAAAAAAGTTGCTCGCAGCTGTTCTAGGAACACATTCTGAAATCGCGTATATCTTTGCTTCTACACATAGCAATGTATTGTGCTTTGCTTTACACACTATTCTACCGTCAAGAGGAGAGAATTCATCAAGGTTAATAAGCACAAACACTGTATAAGTCGAATTTCAGCATTTTTGTGTGACCGGGAAAACCACCGTCACAAGCCGATCTGCAGTTCCATAGAAACTTCAGTTTTACCGCTGAACCTAAAAATGGGTAGAAAGTACTTTTTCTCCCTTCCTGTTAATGCCACAGACTTCCCCTTTACAGTGCACACTGTGTCTAATCCTCCCCGCTTCAGCCCAGAAATATTGAGCTTCAGATGTGTTGTTAACGTTGAGTAAAAAAGTTGCTCGCAGCTGTTCTAGGAACACATTCTGAAATCGAGTATATCTTTGCTTCTACACATAGCAATGTATTGTGCTTTGCTTTACACACTATTCTACCGTCAAGAGGAGAGAATTCATCAAGGTTAATAAGCACAAACACTGTATAAGTCGAATTTCAGAATTTTTGTGTGACCGGGAAAACCACCGTCACAAGACGATCTGCAGTTCCATAGAAACTTCAGTTTTACCGCTGAACATAAAATGGGTAGAAAGTACTTTTTCTCCCTTCCTGTTAATGCCACAGACTTCCCCTTTACAGTGCACACTGTGTCTAATCCTCCCCGCTTCAGCCCAGAAATATTGAGCTTCAGATGTGTTGTTAACGTTGAGTAAAAAAGTTGCTCGCAGCTGTTCTAGGAACACATTCTGAAATCGCGTATATCTTTGCTTCTACACATAGCAATGTATTGTGCTTTGCTTTACACACTATTCTACCATCAAGAGGAGAGAATTCATCAAGGTTAATAAGCACAAACACTGTATAAGTCGAATTTCAGCATTTTTGTGTGACCGGGAAAACCACAGTCACAAGCCGAGTTGCAGTTCCATAGAAACTTCAGTTTTACCGCTGAACCTAAAAATGGGTAGAAAGTACTTTTTCTCCCTTCCTGTTAATGCCACAGACTTCCCCTTTACCGTGCACACTGTGTCTAATCCTCCCCGCTTCAGCCCAGAAATATTGAGCTTCAGATGTGTTGTTAACGTTGAGTAAAAAAGTTGCTCGCAGCTGTTCTAGGAACACATTCTGAAATCGCGTATATCTTTGCTTCTACACATAGCAATGTATTGTGCTTTGCTTTACACACTATTCTACCGTCAAGAGGAGAGAATTCATCAAGGTTAATAAGCACAAACACTGTATAAGTCGAATTTCAGAATTTTTGTGTGACCGGGAAAACCACCGTCACAAGCCGATCTGCAGTTCCATAGAAACTTCAGTTTTACCGCTGAACCTAAAAATGGGTAGAAAGTACTTTTTCTCCCATCCTGTTAATGCCACAGACTTCCCCTTTACAGTGCACACTGTCTAATCCTCCCCGCTTCAGCCCAGAAATATTGAGCTTCAGATGTGTTGTTAACGTTGAGTAAAAAAGTTGCTCGCAGCTGTTCTAGGAACACATTCTGAAATCGCGTATATCTTTGCTTCTACACATAGAATTGTGCTTTGCTTTACACACTATTCTACCGTCAAGAGGAGAGAATTCATCAAGGTTAATAAGCACAAACACTGTATAAGTCGAATTTCAGCATTTTTGTGTGACCGGGAAAACCACAGTCACAAGCCGAGTTGCAGTTCCATAGAAACTTCAGTTTTACTGCTGAACATAAAAATGGGTAGAAAGTACTTTTTCTCCCTTCCTGTTAATGCCACAGACTTCCCCTTTACAGTGCACACTGTGTCTAATCCTCCCCGCTTCAGCCCAGAAATATTGAGCTTCAGATGTGTTGTTAACGTTGAGTAAAAAAGTTGCTCGCAGCTGTTCTAGGAACACATTCTGAAATCGCGTATATCTTTGCTTCTACACATAGCAATGTATTGTGCTTTGCTTTACACACTATTCTACCGTCAAGAGGAGAGAATTCATCAAGGTTAATAAGCACAAACACTGTATAAGTCGAATTTCAGCATTTTTGTGTGACCGGGAAAACCACAGTCACAAGCCGAGTTGCAGTTCCATAGAAACTTCAGTTTTACCGCTGAACATAAAAATGGGTAGAAAGTACTTTTTCTCCCTTCCTGTTAATGCCACAGACTTCCCCTTTACAGTGCACACTGTGTCTAATCCTCCCCGCTTCAGCCCAGAAATATTGAGCTTCAGATGTGTTGTTAACGTTGAGTAAAAAAGTTGCTCGCAGCTGTTCTAGGAACACATTCTGAAATCGCGTATATCTTTGCTTCTACACATAGCAATGTATTGTGCTTTGCTTTACACACTATTCTACCGTCAAGAGGAGAGAATTCATCAAGGTTAATAAGCACAAACACTGTATAAGTCGAATTTCAGCATTTATGTGTGACCGGGAAAAGCAGAGTCACAAGCCGAACTGCAGTTCCATAGAAACTTCAGTTTTACCGCTGAACCTAAAAATGGGTAGAAAGTACTTTTTCTCCCTTCCTGTTAATGCCACAGACTTCCCCTTTACCGTGCACACTGTGTCTAATCCTCCCCGCTTCAGCCCAGAAATATTGAGCTTCAGATGTGTTGTTAACGTTGAGTAAAAAAGTTGCTCGCAGCTGTTCTAGGAACACATTCTGAAATCGCGTATATCTTTGCTTCTACACATAGCAATGTATTGTGCTTTGCTTTACACACTATTCTACCGTCAAGAGGAGAGAATTCATCAAGGCTAATAAGCACAAACACTGTATAAGTCGAATTTCAGCATTTTTGTGTGACCGGGAAAACCACCGTCACAAGCCGATCTGCAGTTCCATAGAAACTTCAGTTTTACCGCTGAACCTAAAAATGGGTAGAAAGTACTTTTTCTCCCTTCCTGTTAATGCCACAGACTTCCCCTTTACAGTGCACACTGTGTCTAATCCTCCCCGCTTCAGCCCAGAAATATTGAGCTTCAGATGTGTTGTTAACGTTGAGTAAAAAAGTTGCTCGCAGCTGTTCTAGGAACACATTCTGAAATCGCGTATATCTTTGCTTCTACACATAGCAATGTATTGTGCTTTGCGTTACACACTATTCTACCGTCCAGAGGAGAGAATTCATCAAGGTTAATAAGCACAAACACTGTATAAGTCGAATTTCAGCATTTTTGTGTGACCGGGAATCCACAGTCACAAGCTGATCTGCAGTTCCATAGAAACTTCAGTTTTACCGCTGAACATAAAAATGGGTAGAAAGTACTTTTTCTCCCTTCCTGTTAATGCCACAGACTTCCCCTTTACAGTGCACACTGTGTCTAATCCTACCCGCTTCAGCCCAGAAATATTGAGCTTCAGATGTGTTGTTAACGTTGAGTAAAAAAGTTGCTCGCAGCTGTTCTAGGAACACATTCTGAAATCGCGTATATCTTTGCTTCTACACATAGCAATGTATTGTGCTTTGCTTTACACACTATTCTACCGTCAAGAGGAGAGAATTCATCAAGGTTAATAAGCACAAACACTGTATAAGTCGAATTTCAGCATTTTTGTGTGACCGGGAATGCACAGTCACAAGCTGATCTGCAGTTCCATAGAAACTTCAGTTTTACCGCTGAACATAAAAATGGGTAGAAAGTACTTTTTCTCCCTTCCTGTTAATGCCACAGACTTCCCCTTTACAGTGCACACTGTGTCTAATCCTACCCGCTTCAGCCCAGAAATATTGAGCTTCAGATGTGTTGTTAACGTTGAGTAAAAAAGTTGCTCGCAGCTGTTCTAGGAACACATTCTGAAATCGCGTATATCTTTGCTTCTACACATAGCAATGTATTGTGCTTTGCTTTACACACTATTCTACCGTCAAGAGGAGAGAATTCATCAAGGTTAATAAGCACAAACACTGTATAAGTCGAATTTCAGCATTTTTGTGTGACCGGGAAAAGCAGAGTCACAAGCCGATCTGCAGTTCCATAGAAACTTCAGTTTTACCGCTGAACATAAAAATGGGTAGAAAGTACTTTTTCTCCCTTCCTGTTAATGCCACAGACTTCCCCTTTACAGTGCACACTGTGTCTAATCCTCCCCGCTTCATCCCAGAAATATTGAGCTTCAGATGTGTTGTTAACGTTGAGTAAAAAAGTTGCTCGCAGCTGTTCTAGGAACACATTCTGAAATCGCGTATATCTTTGCTTCTACACATAGCAATGTATTGTGCTTTGCTTTACACACTATTCTACCGTCAAGAGGAGAGAATTCATCAAGGTTAATAAGCACAAACACTGTATAAGTCGAATTTCAGAATTTTTGTGTGACCGGGAAAACCACCGTCACAAGACGAGTTGCAGTTCCATAGAAACTTCAGTTTTACCGCTGAACATAAAAATGGGTAGAAAGTACTTTTTCTCCCTTCCTGTTAATGCCACAGACTTCCCCTTTACAGTGCACACTGTGTCTAATCCTCCCCGCTTCAGCCCAGAAATATTGAGCTTCAGATGTGTTGTTAACGTTGAGTAAAAAAGTTGCTCGCAGCTGTTCTAGGAACACATTCTGAAATCGCGTATATCTTTGCTTCTACACATAGCAATGTATTGTGCTTTGCTTTACACACTATTCTACCGTCAAGAGGAGAGAATTCATCAAGGTTAATAAGCACAAACACTGTATAAGTCGAATTTCAGAATTTTTGTGTGACCGGGAAAACCACCGTCACAAGACGATCTGCAGTTCCATAGAAACTTCAGTTTTACCGCTGAACATAAAATGGGTAGAAAGTACTTTTTCTCCCTTCCTGTTAATGCCACAGACTTCCCCTTTACAGTGCACACTGTGTCTAATCCTCCCCGCTTCAGCCCAGAAATATTGAGCTTCAGATGTGTTGTTAACGTTGAGTAAAAAAGTTGCTCGCAGCTGTTCTAGGAACACATTCTGAAATCGCGTATATCTTTGCTTCTACACATAGCAATGTATTGTGCTTTGCTTTACACACTATTCTACCGTCAAGAGGAGAGAATTCATCAAGGTTAATAAGCACAAACACTGTATAAGTCGAATTTCAGCATTTTTGTGTGACCGGGAAAACCACAGTCACAAGCCGAGTTGCAGTTCCATAGAAACTTCAGTTTTACCGCTGAACCTAAAAATGGGTAGAAAGTACTTTTTCTCCCTTCCTGTTAATGCCACAGACTTCCCCTTTACCGTGCACACTGTGTCTAATCCTCCCCGCTTCAGCCCAGAAATATTGAGCTTCAGATGTGTTGTTAACGTTGAGTAAAAAAGTTGCTCGCAGCTGTTCTAGGAACACATTCTGAAATCGCGTATATCTTTGCTTCTACACATAGCAATGTATTGTGCTTTGCTTTACACACTATTCTACCGTCAAGAGGAGAGAATTCATCAAGGTTAATAAGCACAAACACTGTATAAGTCGAATTTCAGAATTTTTGTGTGACCGGGAAAACCACCGTCACAAGCCGATCTGCAGTTCCATAGAAACTTCAGTTTTACCGCTGAACCTAAAAATGGGTAGAAAGTACTTTTTCTCCCATCCTGTTAATGCCACAGACTTCCCCTTTACAGTGCACACTGTCTAATCCTCCCCGCTTCAGCCCAGAAATATTGAGCTTCAGATGTGTTGTTAACGTTGAGTAAAAAAGTTGCTCGCAGCTGTTCTAGGAACACATTCTGAAATCGCGTATATCTTTGCTTCTACACATAGAATTGTGCTTTGCTTTACACACTATTCTACCGTCAAGAGGAGAGAATTCATCAAGGTTAATAAGCACAAACACTGTATAAGTCGAATTTCAGCATTTTTGTGTGACCGGGAAAACCACAGTCACAAGCCGAGTTGCAGTTCCATAGAAACTTCAGTTTTACTGCTGAACATAAAAATGGGTAGAAAGTACTTTTTCTCCCTTCCTGTTAATGCCACAGACTTCCCCTTTACAGTGCACACTGTGTCTAATCCTCCCCGCTTCAGCCCAGAAATATTGAGCTTCAGATGTGTTGTTAACGTTGAGTAAAAAAGTTGCTCGCAGCTGTTCTAGGAACACATTCTGAAATCGCGTATATCTTTGCTTCTACACATAGCAATGTATTGTGCTTTGCTTTACACACTATTCTACCGTCAAGAGGAGAGAATTCATCAAGGTTAATAAGCACAAACACTGTATAAGTCGAATTTCAGCATTTTTGTGTGACCGGGAAAACCACAGTCACAAGCCGAGTTGCAGTTCCATAGAAACTTCAGTTTTACCGCTGAACATAAAAATGGGTAGAAAGTACTTTTTCTCCCTTCCTGTTAATGCCACAGACTTCCCCTTTACAGTGCACACTGTGTCTAATCCTCCCCGCTTCAGCCCTGAAATATTGAGCTTCAGATGTGTTGTTAACGTTGAGTAAAAAAGTTGCTCGCAGCTGTTCTAGGAACACATTCTGAAATCGCGTATATCTTTGCTTCTACACATAGCAATGTATTGTGCTTTGCTTTACACACTATTCTACCGTCAAGAGGAGAGAATTCATCAAGGTTAATAAGCACAAACACTGTATAAGTCGAATTTCAGCATTTTTGTGTGACCGGGAAAACCACAGTCACAAGCCGAGTTGCAGTTCCATAGAAACTTCAGTTTTACCGCTGAACCTAAAAATGGGTAGAAAGTACTTTTTCTCCCTTCCTGTTAATGCCACAGACTTCCCCTTTACAGTGCACACTGTGTCTAATCCTCCCCGCTTCAGCCCAGAAATATTGAGCTTCAGATGTGTTGTTAACGTTGAGTAAAAAAGTTGCTCGCAGCTGTTCTAGGAACACATTCTGAAATCGCGTATATCTTTGCTTCTACACATAGCAATGTATTGTGCTTTGCTTTACACACTATTCTACCGTCAAGAGGAGAGAATTCATCAAGGTTAATAAGCACAAACACTGTATAAGTCGAATTTCAGCATTTATGTGTGACCGGGAAAAGCAGAGTCACAAGCCGAACTGCAGTTCCATAGAAACTTCAGTTTTACCGCTGAACCTAAAAATGGGTAGAAAGTACTTTTTCTCCCTTCCTGTTAATGCCACAGACTTCCCCTTTACCGTGCACACTGTGTCTAATCCTCCCCGCTTCAGCCCAGAAATATTGAGCTTCAGATGTGTTGTTAACGTTGAGTAAAAAAGTTGCTCGCAGCTGTTCTAGGAACACATTCTGAAATCGCGTATATCTTTGCTTCTACACATAGCAATGTATTGTGCTTTGCTTTACACACTATTCTACCGTCAAGAGGAGAGAATTCATCAAGGTTAATAAGCACAAACACTGTATAAGTCGAATTTCAGCATTTATGTGTGACCGGGAAAAGCAGAGTCACAAGCCGAACTGCAGTTCCATAGAAACTTCAGTTTTACCGCTGAACCTAAAAATGGGTAGAAAGTACTTTTTCTCCCTTCCTGTTAATGCCACAGACTTCCCCTTTACCGTGCACACTGTGTCTAATCCTCCCCGCTTCAGCCCAGAAATATTGAGCTTCAGATGTGTTGTTAACGTTGAGTAAAAAAGTTGCTCGCAGCTGTTCTAGGAACACATTCTGAAATCGCGTATATCTTTGCTTCTACACATAGCAATGTATTGTGCTTTGCTTTACACACTATTCTACCGTCAAGAGGAGAGAATTCATCAAGGTTAATAAGCACAAACACTGTATAAGTCGAATTTCAGAATTTTTGTGTGACCGGGAAAACCACCGTCACAAGCCGATCTGCAGTTCCATAGAAACTTCAGTTTTACCGCTGAACCTAAAAATGGGTAGAAAGTACTTTTTCTCCCATCCTGTTAATGCCACAGACTTCCCCTTTACAGTGCACACTGTCTAATCCTCCCCGCTTCAGCCCAGAAATATTGAGCTTCAGATGTGTTGTTAACGTTGAGTAAAAAAGTTGCTCGCAGCTGTTCTAGGAACACATTCTGAAATCGCGTATATCTTTGCTTCTACACATAGCAATGTATTGTGCTTTGCTTTACACACTATTCTACCGTCAAGAGGAGAGAATTCATCAAGGTTAATAAGCACAAACACTGTATAAGTCGAATTTCAGCATTTTTGTGTGACCGGGAAAACCACCGTCACAAGCCGATCTGCAGTTCCATAGAAACTTCAGTTTTACCGCTGAACCTAAAAATGGGTAGAAAGTACTTTTTCTCCCTTCCTGTTAATGCCACAGACTTCCCCTTTACAGTGCACACTGTGTCTAATCCTCCCCGCTTCAGCCCAGAAATATTGAGCTTCAGATGTGTTGTTAACGTTGAGTAAAAAAGTTGCTCGCAGCTGTTCTAGGAACACATTCTGAAATCGCGTATATCTTTGCTTCTACACATAGCAATGTATTGTGCTTTGCTTTACACACTATTCTACCGTCCAGAGGAGAGAATTCATCAAGGTTAATAAGCACAAACACTGTATAAGTCGAATTTCAGCATTTTTGTGTGACCGGGAATCCACAGTCACAAGCTGATCTGCAGTTCCATAGAAACTTCAGTTTTACCGCTGAACATAAAAATGGGTAGAAAGTACTTTTTCTCCCTTCCTGTTAATGCCACAGACTTCCCCTTTACAGTGCACACTGTGTCTAATCCTACCCGCTTCAGCCCAGAAATATTGAGCTTCAGATGTGTTGTTAACGTTGAGTAAAAAAGTTGCTCGCAGCTGTTCTAGGAACACATTCTGAAATCGCGTATATCTTTGCTTCTACACATAGCAATGTATTGTGCTTTGCTTTACACACTATTCTACCGTCAAGAGGAGAGAATTCATCAAGGTTAATAAGCACAAACACTGTATAAGTCGAATTTCAGCATTTTTGTGTGACCGGGAATGCACAGTCACAAGCTGATCTGCAGTTCCATAGAAACTTCAGTTTTACCGCTGAACATAAAAATGGGTAGAAAGTACTTTTTCTCCCTTCCTGTTAATGCCACAGACTTCCCCTTTACAGTGCACACTGTGTCTAATCCTCCCCGCTTCAGCCCAGAAATATTGAGCTTCAGATGTGTTGTTAACGTTGAGTAAAAAAGTTGCTCGCAGCTGTTCTAGGAACACATTCTGAAATCGCGTATATCTTTGCTTCTACACATAGCAATGTATTGTGCTTTGCTTTACACACTATTCTACCGTCAAGAGGAGAGAATTCATCAAGGTTAATAAGCACAAACACTGTATAAGTCGAATTTCAGAATTTTTGTGTGACCGGGAAAACCACCGTCACAAGCCGAGTTGCAGTTCCATAGAAACTTCAGTTTTACCGCTGAACATAAAAATGGGTAGAAAGTACTTTTTCTCCCTTCCTGTTAATGCCACAGACTTCCACTTTACAGTGCACACTGTGTCTAATCCTCCCCGCTTCAGCCCAGAAATATTGAGCTTCAGATGTGTTGTTAACGTTGAGTAAAAAAGTTGCTCGCAGCTGTTCTAGGAACACATTCTGAAATCGCGTATATCTTTGCTTCTACACATAGCAATGTATTGTGCTTTGCTTTACACACTATTCTACCGTCAAGAGGAGAGAATTCATCAAGGTTAATAAGCACAAACACTGTATAAGTCGAATTTCAGCATTTTTGTGTGACCGGGAAAACCACAGTCACAAGCCGAGTTGCAGTTCCATAGAAACTTCAGTTTTACCGCTGAACCTAAAAATGGGTAGAAAGTACTTTTTCTCCCTTCCTGTTAATGCCACAGACTTCCCCTTTACCGTGCACACTGTGTCTAATCCTCCCCGCTTCAGCCCAGAAATATTGAGCTTCAGATGTGTTGTTAACGTTGAGTAAAAAAGTTGCTCGCAGCTGTTCTAGGAACACATTCTGAAATCGCGTATATCTTTGCTTCTACACATAGCAATGTATTGTGCTTTGCTTTACACACTATTCTACCGTCAAGAGGAGAGAATTCATCAAGGTTAATAAGCACAAACACTGTATAAGTCGAATTTCAGAATTTTTGTGTGACCGGGAAAACCACCGTCACAAGCCGATCTGCAGTTCCATAGAAACTTCAGTTTTACCGCTGAACCTAAAAATGGGTAGAAAGTACTTTTTCTCCCATCCTGTTAATGCCACAGACTTCCCCTTTACAGTGCACACTGTCTAATCCTCCCCGCTTCAGCCCGGAAATATTGAGCTTCAGATGTGTTGTTAACGTTGAGTAAAAAAGTTGCTCGCAGCTGTTCTAGGAACACATTCTGAAATCGCGTATATCTTTGCTTCTACACATAGAATTGTGCTTTGCTTTACACACTATTCTACCGTCAAGAGGAGAGAATTCATCAAGGTTAATAAGCACAAACACTGTATAAGTCGAATTTCAGCATTTTTGTGTGACCGGGAAAACCACAGTCACAAGCCGAGTTGCAGTTCCATAGAAACTTCAGTTTTACCGCTGAACATAAAAATGGGTAGAAAGTACTTTTTCTCCCTTCCTGTTAATGCCACAGACTTCCCCTTTACAGTGCACACTGTGTCTAATCCTCCCCGCTTCAGCCCAGAAATATTGAGCTTCAGATGTGTTGTTAACGTTGAGTAAAAAAGTTGCTCGCAGCTGTTCTAGGAACACATTCTGAAATCGCGTATATCTTTGCTTCTACACATAGCAATGTATTGTGCTTTGCTTTACACACTATTCTACCGTCAAGAGGAGAGAATTCATCAAGGTTAATAAGCACAAACACTGTATAAGTCGAATTTCAGCATTTATGTGTGACCGGGAAAAGCAGAGTCACAAGCCGAACTGCAGTTCCATAGAAACTTCAGTTTTACCGCTGAACCTAAAAATGGGTAGAAAGTACTTTTTCTCCCTTCCTGTTAATGCCACAGACTTCCCCTTTACCGTGCACACTGTGTCTAATCCTCCCCGCTTCAGCCCAGAAATATTGAGCTTCAGATGTGTTGTTAACGTTGAGTAAAAAAGTTGCTCGCAGCTGTTCTAGGAACACATTCTGAAATCGCGTATATCTTTGCTTCTACACATAGCAATGTATTGTGCTTTGCTTTACACACTATTCTACCGTCAAGAGGAGAGAATTCATCAAGGTTAATAAGCACAAACACTGTATAAGTCGAATTTCAGAATTTTTGTGTGACCGGGAAAACCACCGTCACAAGCCGATCTGCAGTTCCATAGAAACTTCAGTTTTACCGCTGAACCTAAAAATGGGTAGAAAGTACTTTTTCTCCCATCCTGTTAATGCCACAGACTTCCCCTTTACAGTGCACACTGTCTAATCCTCCCCGCTTCAGCCCAGAAATATTGAGCTTCAGATGTGTTGTTAACGTTGAGTAAAAAAGTTGCTCGCAGCTGTTCTAGGAACACATTCTGAAATCGCGTATATCTTTGCTTCTACACATAGCAATGTATTGTGCTTTGCTTTACACACTATTCTACCGTCAAGAGGAGAGAATTCATCAAGGTTAATAAGCACAAACACTGTATAAGTCGAATTTCAGCATTTTAGTGTGACCGGGAAAACCACAGTCACAAGACGATCTGCAGTTCCATAGAAACTTCAGTTTTACCGCTGAACATAAAAATGGGTAGAAAGTACTTTTTCTCCCTTCCTGTTAATGCCACAGACTTCCCCTTTACAGTGCACACTGTGTCTAATCCTCCCCGCTTCAGCCCAGAAATATTGAGCTTCAGATGTGTTGTTAACGTTGAGTAAAAAAGTTGCTCGCAGCTGTTCTAGGAACACATTCTGAAATCGCGTATATCTTTGCTTCTACACATAGCAATGTATTGTGCTTTGCTTTACACACTATTCTACCGTCAAGAGGAGAGAATTCATCAAGGTTAATAAGCACAAACACTGTATAAGTCGAATTTCAGAATTTTTGTGTGACCGGGAAAACCACCGTCACAAGATGATCTGCAGTTCCATAGAAACTTCAGTTTTACCGCTGAACATAAAATGGGTAGAAAGTACTTTTTCTCCCTTCCTGTTAATGCCACAGACTTCCCCTTTACAGTGCACACTGTGTCTAATCCTCCCCGCTTCAGCCCAGAAATATTGAGCTTCAGATGTGTTGTTAACGTTGAGTAGAAATGTTGCTCGCAGCTGTTCTAGGAACACATTCTGAAATCGCGTATATCTTTGCTTCTACACATAGCAATGTATTGTGCTTTGCTTTACACACTATTCTACCGTCAAGAGGAGAGAATTCATCAAGGTTAATAAGCACAAACACTGTATAAGTCTAATTTCAGCATTTTTGTGTGACCGGGAAAACCACAGTCACAAGCCGAGCTGCAGTTCCATAGAAACTTCAGTTTTACCGCTGAACCTAAAAATGGGTAGAAAGTACTTTTTCTCCCTTCCTGTTAATGCCACAGACTTCCCCTTTACAGTGCACACTGTGTCTAATCCTCCCCGCTTCAGCCCAGAAATATTGAGCTTCAGATGTGTTGTTAACGTTGAGTAAAAAAGTTGCTCGCAGCTGTTCTAGGAACACATTCTGAAATCGCGTATATCTTTGCTTCTACACATAGCAATGTATTGTGCTTTGCTTAACACACTATTCTACCGTCAAGAGGAGAGAATTCATCAAGGTTAATAAGCACAAACACTGTATAAGTCGAATTTCAGCATTTATGTGTGACCGGGAAAAGCAGAGTCACAAGCCGAACTGCAGTTCCATAGAAACTTCAGTTTTACCGCTGAACATAAAAATGGGTAGAAAGTACTTTTTCTCCCTTCCTGTTAATGCCACAGACTTCCCCTTTACAGTGCACACTGTGTCTAATCCTCCCCGCTTCAGCCCAGAAATATTGAGCTTCAGATGTGTTGTTAACGTTGAGTAAAAAAGTTGCTCGCAGCTGTTCTAGGAACACATTCTGAAATCGCGTATATCTTTGCTTCTACACATAGCAATGTATTGTGCTTTGCTTTACACACTATTCTACCGTCAAGAGGAGAGAATTCATCAAGGTTAATAAGCACAAACACTGTATAAGTCGAATTTCAGCATTTTTGTGTGACCGGGAAAACCACAGTCACAAGCCGAGTTGCAGTTCCATAGAAACTTCAGTTTTACCGCTGAACATATAAATGGGTAGAAAGTACTTTTTCTCCCTTCCTGTTAATGCCACAGACTTCCCCTTTACAGTGCACACTGTGTCTAATCCTCCCCGCTTCAGCCCAGAAATATTGAGCTTCAGATGTGTTGTTAACGTTGAGTAAAAAAGTTGCTCGCAGCTGTTCTAGGAACACATTCTGAAATCGCGTATATCTTTGCTTCTACACATAGCAATGTATTGTGCTTTGCTTTACACGCTATTCTACCGTCAAGAGGAGAGAATTCATCAAGGTTAATAAGCACAAACACTGTATAAGTCGAATTTCAGCATTATTGTGTGACCGGGAAAACCACAGTCACAAGCCGAGCTGCAGTTCCATAGAAACGTCAGTTTTACCGCTGAACCTAAAAATGGGTAGAAAGTACTTTTTCTCCCTTCCTGTTAATGCCACAGACTTCCCCTTTACAGTGCACACTGTGTCTAATCCTCCCCGCTTCTGCCCAGAAATATTGAGCTTCAGATGTGTTGTTAACGTTGAGTAAAAAAGTTGCTCGCAGCTGTTCTAGGAACACATTCTGAAATCGCGTATATCTTTGCTTCTACACATAGCAATGTATTGTGCTTTGCTTTACACACTATTCTACCGTCAAGAGGAGAGAATTCATCAAGGTTAATAAGCACAAACACTGTATAAGTCGAATTTCAGCATTTTTGTGTGACCGGGAAAACCACAGTCACAAGCCGAGTTGCAGTTCCATAGAAACTTCAGTTTTACCGCTGAACATAAAAATGGGTAGAAAGTACTTTTTCTCCCTTCCTGTTAATGCCACAGACTTCCCCTTTACAGTGCACACTGTGTCTAATCCTCCCCGCTTCAGCCCAGAAATATTGAGCTTCAGATGTGTTGTTAACGTTGAGTAAAAAAGTTGCTCGCAGCTGTTCTAGGAACACATTCTGAAATCGCGTATATCTTTGCTTCTACACATAGCAATGTATTGTGCTTTGCTTAACACACTATTCTACCGTCAAGAGGAGAAAATTCATCAAGGTTAATAAGCACAAACACTGTATAAGTCGAATTTCAGCATTTATGTGTGACCGGGAAAAGCAGAGTCACAAGCCGAACTGCAGTTCCATAGAAACTTCAGTTTTACCGCTGAACCTAAAAATGGGTAGAAAGTACTTTTTCTCCCTTCCTGTTAATGCCACAGACTTCCCCTTTACCGTGCACACTGTGTCTAATCCTCCCCGCTTCAGCCCAGAAATATTGAGCTTCAGATGTGTTGTTAACGTTGAGTAAAAAAGTTGCTCGCAGCTGTTCTAGGAACACATTCTGAAATCGCGTATATCTTTGCTTCTACACATAGCAATGTATTGTGCTTTGCTTTATACAGTATTCTACCGTCAAGAGGAGAGAATTCATCAAGGTTAATAAGCACAAACACTGTATAAGTCGAATTTCAGAATTTTTGTGTGACCGGGAAAACCACCGTCACAAGCCGATCTGCAGTTCCATAGAAACTTCAGTTTTACCGCTGAACCTAAAAATGGGTAGAAAGTACTTTTTCTCCCATCCTGTTAATGCCACAGACTTCCCCTTTACAGTGCACACTGTCTAATCCTCCCCGCTTCAGCCCAGAAATATTGAGCTTCAGATGTGTTGTTAACGTTGAGTAAAAAAGTTGCTCGCAGCTGTTCTAGGAACACATTCTGAAATCGCGTATATCTTTGCTTCTACACATAGCAATGTATTGTGCTTTGCTTTACACACTATTCTACCGTCAAGAGGAGAGAATTCATCAAGGTTAATAAGCACAAACACTGTATAAGTCGAATTTCAGAATTTTTGTGTGACCGGGAAAACCACCGTCACAAGCCGATCTGCAGTTCCATAGAAACTTCAGTATTACCGCTGAACCTAAAAATGGGTAGAAAGTACTTTTTCTCCCATCCTGTTAATGCCACAGACTTCCCCTTTACAGTGCACACTGTCTAATCCTCCCCGCTTCAGCCCAGAAATATTGAGCTTCAGATGTGTTGTTAACGTTGAGTAAAAAAGTTGCTCGCAGCTGTTCTAGGAACACATTCTGAAATCGCGTATATCTTTGCTTCTACACATAGCAATGTATTGTGCTTTGCTTTACACACTATTCTACCGTCAAGAGGAGAGAATTCATCAAGGTTAATAAGCACAAACACTGTATAAGTCGAATTTCAGCATTTTTGTGTGACCGGGAAAACCACAGTCACAAGCCGAGCTGCAGTTCCATAGAAACTTCAGTTTTACCGCTGAACCTAAAAATGGGTAGAAAGTACTTTTTCTCCCTTCCTGTTAATGCCACAGACTTCCCCTTTACCGTGCACACTGTGTCTAATCCTCCCCGCTTCAGCCCAGAAATATTGAGCTTCAGATGTGTTGTTAACGTTGAGTAAAAAAGTTGCTCGCAGCTGTTCTAGGAACACATTCTGAAATCGCGTATATCTTTGCTTCTACACATAGCAATGTATTGTGCTTTGCTTTACACACTATTCTACCGTCAAGAGGAGAGAATTCATCAAGGTTAATAAGCACAAACACTGTATAAGTCGAATTTCAGAATTTTTGTGTGACCGGGAAAACCACCGTCACAAGCCGATCTGCAGTTCCATAGAAACTTCAGTTTTACCGCTGAACCTAAAAATGGGTAGAAAGTACTTTTTCTCCCATCCTGTTAATGCCACAGACTTCCCCTTTACAGTGCACACTGTCTAATCCTCCCCGCTTCAGCCCAGAAATATTGAGCTTCAGATGTGTTGTTAACGTTGAGTAAAAAAGTTGCTCGCAGCTGTTCTAGGAACACATTCTGAAATCGCGTATATCTTTGCTTCTACACATAGCAATGTATTGTGCTTTGCTTTACACACTATTCTACCGTCAAGAGGAGAGAATTCATCAAGGTTAATAAGCACAAACACTGTATAAGTCGAATTTCAGCATTTTTGTGTGACCGGGAAAACCACAGTCACAAGCCGAGCTGCAGTTCCATAGAAACTTCAGTTTTACCGCTGAACCTAAAAATGGGTAGAAAGTACTTTTTCTCCCTTCCTGTTAATGCCACAGACTTCCCCTTTACAGTGCACACTGTGTCTAATCCTCCCCGCTTCAGCCCAGAAATATTGAGCTTCAGATGTGTTGTTAACGTTGAGTAAAAAAGTTGCTCGCAGCTGTTCTAGGAACACATTCTGAAATCGCGTATATCTTTGCTTCTACACATAGCAATGTATTGTGCTTTGCTTTACACGCTATTCTACCGTCAAGAGGAGAGAATTCATCAAGGTTAATAAGCACAAACACTGTATAAGTCGAATTTCAGCATTTTTGTGTGACCGGGAAAACCACAGTCACAAGGCGAGCTGCAGTTCCATAGAAACGTCAGTTTTCTTGCTGAACCTAAAAATGGGTAGAAAGTACTTTTTCTCCCTTCCTGTTAATGCCACAGACTTCCCCTTTACAGTGCACACTGTGTCTAATCCTCCCCGCTTCTGCCCAGAAATATTGAGCTTCAGATGTGTTGTTAACGTTGAGTAAAAAAGTTGCTCGCAGCTGTTCTAGGAACACATTCTGAAATCGCGTATATCTTTGCTTCTACACATAGCAATGTATTGTGCTTTGCTTTACACACTATTCTACCGTCAAGAGGAGAGAATTCATCAAGGTTAATAAGCACAAACACTGTATAAGTCGAATTTCAGCATTCTAGTGTAACCGGGAAAACCACAATCACAAGCCGATCTGCAGTTCCATAGAAACTTCAGTTTTACCGCTGAACATAAAAATGGGTAGAAAGTACTTTTTCTCCCTTCCTGTTAATGCCACAGACTTCCCCTTTACAGTGCACACTGTGTCTAATCCTCCCCGCTTCAGCCCAGAAATATTGAGCTTCAGATGTGTTGTTAACGTTGAGTAAAAAAGTTGCTCGCAGCTGTTCTAGGAACACATTCTGAAATCGCGTATATCTTTGATTCTACACATAGCAATGTATTGTGCTTTACACATTATTCTACCGTCAAGAGGAGAGAATTCATCAAGGTTAATAAGCACAAACACTGTATAAGTCGAATTTCAGCATTTTTGTGTGACCGGGAAAACCACAGTCACAAGCCGAGCTGCAGTTCCATAGAAACTTCAGTTTTACCGCTGAACCTAAAAATGGGTAGAAAGTACTTTTTCTCCCTTCCTGTTAATGCCACAGACTTCCCCTTTACAGTGCACACTGTGTCTAATCCTCCCCGCTTCAGCCCAGAAATATTGAGCTTCAGATGTGTTGTTAACGTTGAGTAAAAAAGTTGCTCGCAGCTGTTCTAGGAACACATTCTGAAATCGCGTATATCTTTGCTTCTACACATAGCAATGTATTGTGCTTTACACATTATTCTACCGTCAAGAGGAGAGAATTCATCAAGGTTAATAAGCACAAACACTGTATAAGTCGAATTTCAGCATTTTTGTGTGACCGGGAAAACCACAGTCACAAGGCGAGCTGCAGTTCCATAGAAACGTCAGTTTTACCGCTGAACCTAAAAATGGGTAGAAAGTACTTTTTCTCCCTTCCTGTTAATGCCACAGACTTCCCCTTTACAGTGCACACTGTGTCTAATCCTCCCCGCTTCAGCCCAGAAATATTGAGCTTCAGATGTGTTGTTAACGTTGAGTAAAAAAGTTGCTCGCAGCTGTTCTAGGAACACATTCTGAAATCGCGTATATCTTTGCTTCTACACATAGCAATGTATTGTGCTTTGCTTTACACTCTATTCTACCGTCAAGAGGAGAGAATTCATCAAGGTTAATAAGCACAAACACTGTATAAGTCGAATTTCAGCATTTTTGTGTGACCGGGAAAACCACAGTCACAAGGCGAGCTGCAGTTCCATAGAAACGTCAGTTTTACCGCTGAACCTAAAAATGGGTAGAAAGTACTTTTTCTCCCTTCTTGTTAATGCCACAGACTTCCCCTTTACAGTGCACACTGTGTCTAATCCTCCCCGCTTCTGCCCAGAAATATTGAGCTTCAGATGTGTTGTTAACGTTGAGTAAAAAAGTTGCTCGCAGCTGTTCTAGGAACACATTCTGAAATCGCGTATATCTTTGCTTCTACACATAGCAATGTATTGTGCTTTGCTTTACACACTATTCTACCGTCAAGAGGAGAGAATTCATCAAGGTTAATAAGCACAAACACTGTATAAGTCGAATTTCAGCATTCTAGTGTAACCGGGAAAACCACAGTCACAAGCCGATCTGCAGTTCCATAGAAACTTCAGTTTTACCGCTGAACATAAAAATGGGTAGAAAGTACTTTTTCTCCCTTCCTGTTAATGCCACAGACTTCCCCTTTACAGTGCACACTGTGTCTAATCCTCCCCGCTTCAGCCCAGAAATATTGAGCTTCCGATGTGTTGTTAACGTTGAGTAAAAAAGTTGCTCGCAGCTGTTCTAGGAACACATTCTGAAATCGCGTATATCTTTGCTTCTACACATAGCAATGTATTGTGCTTTGCTTTACACATTATTCTACCGTCAAGAGGAGAGAATTCATCAAGGTTAATAAGCACAAACACTGTATAAGTCGAATTTCAGCATTTTTGTGTGACCGGGAAAACCACAGTCACAAGCCGAGCTGCAGTTCCATAGAAACTTCAGTTTTACCGCTGAACCTAAAAATGGGTAGAAAGTACTTTTTCTCCCTTCCTGTTAATGCCACAGACTTCCCATTTACAGTGCACACTGTCTAATCCTCCCCGCCTCAGCCCAGAAATATTGAGCTTCAGATGTGTTGTTAACGTTGAGTAAAAAAGTTGCTCGCAGCTGTTCTAGGAACACATTCTGAAATCGCGTATATCTTTGCTTCTACACATAGCAATGTATTGTGCTTTGCTTTACACGCTATTCTACCGTCAAGAGGAGAGAATTCATCAAGGTTAATAAGCACAAACACTGTATAAGTCGAATTTCAGCATTTTTGTGTGACCGGGAAAACCACAGTCACAAGGCGAGCTGCAGTTCCATAGAAACGTCAGTTTTACCGCTGAACCTAAAAATGGGTAGAAAGTACTTTTTCTCCCTTCCTGTTAATGCCACAGACTTCCCCTTTACAGTGCACACTGTGTCTAATCCTCCCCGCTTCTGCCCAGAAATATTGAGCTTCAGATGTGTTGTTAACGTTGAGTAAAAAAGTTGCTCGCAGCTGTTCTAGGAACACATTCTGAAATCGCGTATATCTTTGCTTCTACACATAGCAATGTATTGTGCTTTGCTTTACACACTATTCTACCGTCAAGAGGAGAGAATTCATCAAGGTTAATAAGCACAAACACTGTATAAGTCGAATTTCAGCATTCTAGTGTAACCGGGAAAACCACAGTCACAAGCCGATCTGCAGTTCCATAGAAACTTCAGTTTTACCGCTGAACATAAAAATGGGTAGAAAGTACTTTTTCTCCCTTCCTGTTAATGCCACAGACTTCCCCTTTACAGTGCACACTGTGTCTAATCCTCCCCGCTTCAGCCCAGAAATTTTGAGCTTCCGATGTGTTGTTAACGTTGAGTAAAAAAGTTGCTCGCAGCTGTTCTAGGAACACATTCTGAAATCGCGTATATCTTTGCTTCTACACATAGCAATGTATTGTGCTTTGCTTTACACATTATTCTACCGTCAAGAGGAGAGAATTCATCAAGGTTAATAAGCACAAACACTGTATAAGTCGAATTTCAGCATTTTTGTGTGACCGGGAAAACCACAGTCACAAGCCGAGCTGCAGTTCCATAGAAACTTCAGTTTTACCGCTGAACCTAAAAATGGGTAGAAAGTACTTTTTCTCCCTTCCTGTTAATGCCACAGACTTCCCCTTTACAGTGCACACTGTCTAATCCTCCCCGCTTCAGCCCAGAAATATTGAGCTTCAGATGTGTTGTTAACGTTGAGTAAAAAAGTTGCTCGCAGCTGTTCTAGGAACACATTCTGAAATCGCGTATATCTTTGCTTCTACACATAGCAATGTATTGTGCTTTGCTTTACACGCTATTCTACCGTCAAGAGGAGAGAATTCATCAAGGTTAATAAGCACAAACACTGTATAAGTCGAATTTCAGCATTTTTGTGTGACCGGGAAAGCCACAGTCACAAGCCGAGCTGCAGTTCCATAGAAACGTCAGTTTTACCGCTGAACCTAAAAATGGGTAGAAAGTACTTTTTCTCCCTTCCTGTTAATGCCACAGACTTCCCCTTTACAGTGCACACTGTGTCTAATCCTCCCCGCTTCTGCCCAGAAATATTGAGCTTCAGATGTGTTGTTAACGTTGAGTAAAAAAAGTTGCTCGCAGCTGTTCTAGGAACACATTCTGAAATCGCGTATATCTTTGCTTCTACACATAGCAATGTATTGTGCTTTGCTTTACACACTATTCTACCGTCAAGAGGAGAGAATTCATCAAGGTTAATAAGCACAAACACTGTATAAGTCGAATTTCAGCATTCTAGTGTGACCGGGAAAACCACAGTCACAAGCCGATCTGCAGTTCCATAGAAACTTCAGTTTTACCGCTGAACATAAAAATGGGTAGAAAGTACTTTTTCTCCCTTCCTGTTAATGCCACAGACTTCCCCTTTACAGTGCACACTGTGTCTAATCCTCCCCGCTTCAGCCCAGAAATATTGAGCTTCCGATGTGTTGTTAACGTTGAGTAAAAAAGTTGCTCGCAGCTGTTCTAGGAACACATTCTGAAATCGCGTATATCTTTGCTTCTACACATAGCAATGTATTGTGCTTTGCTTTACACATTATTCTACCGTCAAGAGGAGAGAATTCATCAAGGTTAATAAGCACAAACACTGTATAAGTCGAATTTCAGCATTTTTGTGTGACCGGGAAAACCACAGTCACAAGCCGAGCTGCAGTTCCATAGAAACTTCAGTTTTACCGCTGAACCTAAAAATGGGTAGAAAGTACTTTTTCTCCCTTCCTGTTAATGCCACAGACTTCCCCTTTACAGTGCACACTGTCTAATCCTCCCCGCTTCAGCCCAGAAATATTGAGCTTCAGATGTGTTGTTAACGTTGAGTAAAAAAGTTGCTCGCAGCTGTTCTAGGAACACATTCTGAAATCGCGTATATCTTTGCTTCTACACATAGCAATGTATTGTGCTTTACACATTATTCTACCGTCAAGAGGAGAGAATTCATCAAGGTTAATAAGCACAAACACTGTATAAGTCGAATTTCAGCATTTTTGTGTGACCGGGAAAACCACAGTCACAAGCCGAGCTGCAGTTCCATAGAAACTTCAGTTTTACCGCTGAACCTAAAAATGGGTAGAAAGTACTTTTTCTCCCTTCCTGTTAATGCCACAGACTTCCCCTTTACAGTGCTCACTGTGTCTAATCCTCCCCGCTTCAGCCCAGAAATATTGAGCTTCAGATGTGTTGTTAACGTTGAGTAAAAAAGTTGCTCGCAGCTGTTCTAGGAACACATTCTGAAATCGCGTATATCTTTGCTTCTACACATAGCAATGTATTGTGCTTTGCTTTACACGCTATTCTACCGTCAAGAGGAGAGAATTCATCAAGGTTAATAAGCACAAACACTGTATAAGTCGAATTTCAGCATTTTTGTGTGACCGGGAAAACCACAGTCACAAGACGAGCTGCAGTTCCATAGAAACGTCAGTTTTACCGCTGAACCTAAAAATGGGTTGAAAGTACTTTTTCTCCCTTCCTGTTAATGCCACAGACTTCCCCTTTACAGTGCACACTGTGTCTAATCCTCCCCGCTTCTGCCCAGAAAAATTGAGCTTCAGATGTGTTGTTAACGTTGAGTAAAAAAGTTGCTCGCAGCTGTTCTAGGAACACATTCTGAAATCGCGTATATCTTTGCTTCTACACATAGCAATGTATTGTGCTTTGCTTTACACACTATTCTACCGTCAAGAGGAGAGAATTCATCAAGGTTAATAAGCACAAACACTGTATAAGTCGAATTTCAGTATTTTTGTGTGACCGGGAAAACCACCGTCACAAGCCGAGCTGCAGTTCCATAGAAACTTCAGTTTTACCGCTGAACCTAAAAATGGGTAGAAAGTACTTTTTCTCCCATCCTGTTAATGCCACAGACTTCCCCTTTACAGTGCACACTGTCTAATCCTCCCCGCTTCAGCCCAGAAATATTGAGCTTCAGATGTGTTGTTAACGTTGAGTAAAAAAGTTGCTCGCAGCTGTTCTAGGAACACATTCTGAAATCGCGTATATCTTTGATTCTACACATTGCAATGTATTGTGCTTTACACATTATTCTACCGTCAAGAGGAGAGAATTCATCAAGGTTAATAAGCACAAACACTGTATAAGTCGAATTTCAGCATTTTTGTGTGACCGGGAAAACCACAGTCACAAGGCGAGCTGCAGTTCCATAGAAACGTCAGTTTTACCGCTGAACCTAAAAATGGGTAGAAAGTACTTTTTCTCCCTTCCTGTTAATGCCACAGACTTCCCCTTTACAGTGCACACTGTGTCTAATCCTCCCCGCTTCAGCCCAGAAATATTGAGCTTCAGATGTGTTGTTAACGTTGAGTAAAAAAGTTGCTCGCAGCTGTTCTAGGAACACATTCTGAAATCGCGTATATCTTTGCTTCTACACATAGCAATGTATTGTGCTTTGCTTTACACACTATTCTACCGTCAAGAGGAGAGAATTCATCAAGGTTAATAAGCACAAACACTGTATAAGTCGAATTTCAGCATTTTTGTGTGACCGGGAAAACCACAGTCACAAGCCGAGCTGCAGTTCCATAGAAACTTCAGTTTTACCGCTGAACCTAAAAATGGGTAGAAAGTACTTTTTCTCCCTTCCTGTTAATGCCACAGACTTCCCCTTTACAGTGCACACTGTGTCTAATCCTCCCCGCTTCAGCCCAGAAATATTGAGCTTCAGATGTGTTGTTAACGTTGAGTAAAAAAGTTGCTCGCAGCTGTTCTAGGAACACATTCTGAAATCGCGTATATCTTTGCTTCTACACATAGCAATGTATTGTGCTTTACACATTATTCTACCGTCAAGAGGAGAGAATTCATCAAGGTTAATAAGCACAAACACTGTATAAGTCGAATTTCAGCATTTTTGTGTGACCGGGAAAACCACAGTCACAAGCCGAGCTGCAGTTCCATAGAAACGTCAGTTTTACCGCTGAACCTAAAAATGGGTTGAAAGTACTTTTTCTCCCTTCCTGTTAATGCCAAAGACTTCCCCTTTACAGTGCACACTGTGTCTAATCCTCCCCGCTTCTGCCCAGAAAAATTGAGCTTCAGATGTGTTGTTAACGTTGAGTAAAAAAGTTGCTCGCAGCTGTTCTAGGAACACATTCTGAAATCGCGTATATCTTTGCTTCTACACATAGCAATGTATTGTGCTTTGCTTTACACACTATTCTACCGTCAAGAGGAGAGAATTCATCAAGGTTAATAAGCACAAACACTGTATAAGTCGAATTTCAGTATTTTTGTGTGACCGGGAAAACCACCGTCACAAGCCGAGCTGCAGTTCCATAGAAACTTCAGTTTTACCGCTGAACCTAAAAATGGGTAGAAAGTACTTTTTCTCCCATCCTGTTAATGCCACAGACTTCCCCTTTACAGTGCACACTGTCTAATCCTCCCCGCTTCAGCCCAGAAATATTGAGCTTCAGATGTGTTGTTAACGTTGAGTAAAAAAGTTGCTCGCAGCTGTTCTAGGAACACATTCTGAAATCGCGTATATCTTTGCTTCTACACATAGCAATGTATTGTGCTTTGCTTTACACGCTATTCTACCGTCAAGAGGAGAGAATTCATCAAGGTTAATAAGCACAAACACTGTATAAGTCGAATTTCAGCATTTTTGTGTGACCGGGAAAACCACAGTCACAAGCCGAGCTGCAGTTCCATAGAAACGTCAGTTTTACCGCTGAACCTAAAAATGGGTAGAAAGTACTTTTTCTCCCTTCCTGTTAATGCCACAGACTTCCCCTTTACAGTGCACACTGTGTCTAATCCTCCCCGCTTCTGCCCAGAAATATTGAGCTTCAGATGTGTTGTTAACGTTGAGTAAAAAAGTTGCTCGCAGCTGTTCTAGGAACACATTCTGAAATCGCGTATATCTTTGCTTCTACACATAGCAATGTATTGTGCTTTGCTTTACACACTATTCTACCGTCAAGAGGAGAGAATTCATCAAGGTTAATAAGCACAAACACTGTATAAGTCGAATTTCAGCATTTTTGTGTGACCGGGAAAACCACAGTCACAAGCCGAGCTGCAGTTCCATAGAAACTTCAGTTTTACCGCTGAACCTAAAAATGGGTAGAAAGTACTTTTTCTCCCTTCCTGTTAATGCCACAGACTTCCCCTTTACAGTGCACACTGTGTCTAATCCTCCCCGCTTCAGCCCAGAAATATTGAGCTTCAGATGTGTTGTTAACGTTGAGTAAAAAAGTTGCTCGCAGCTGTTCTAGGAACACATTCTGAAATCGCGTATATCTTTGCTTCTACACATAGCAATGTATTGTGCTTTGCTTTACACGCTATTCTACCGTCAAGAGGAGAGAATTCATCAAGGTTAATAAGCACAAACACTGTATAAGTCGAATTTCAGCATTTTTGTGTGACCGGGAAAACCACAGTCACAAGGCGAGCTGCAGTTCCATAGAAACGTCAGTTTTACCGCTGAACCTAAAAATGGGTAGAAAGTACTTTTTCTCCCTTCCTGTTAATGCCACAGACTTCCCCTTTACAGTGCACACTGTGTCTAATCCTCCCCGCTTCTGCCCAGAAATATTGAGCTTCAGATGTGTTGTTAACGTTGAGTAAAAAAGTTGCTCGCAGCTGTTCTAGGAACACATTCTGAAATCGCGTATATCTTTGCTTCTACACATAGCAATGTATTGTGCTTTGCTTTACACACTATTCTACCGTCAAGAGGAGAGAATTCATCAAGGTTAATAAGCACAAACACTGTATAAGTCGAATTTCAGCATTCTAGTGTAACCGGGAAAACCACAGTCACAAGCCGATCTGCAGTTCCATAGAAACTTCAGTTTTACCGCTGAACATAAAAATGGGTAGAAAGTACTTTTTCTCCCTTCCTGTTAATGCCACAGACTTCCCCTTTACAGTGCACACTGTGTCTAATCCTCCCCGCTTCAGCCCAGAAATATTGAGCTTCAGATGTGTTGTTAACGTTGAGTAAAAAAGTTGCTCGCAGCTGTTCTAGGAACACATTCTGAAATCGCGTTTATCTTTGATTCTACACATAGCAATGTATTGTGCTTTACACATTATTCTACCGTCAAGAGGAGAGAATTCATCAAGGTTAATAAGCACAAACACTGTATAAGTCGAATTTCAGCATTTTTGTGTGACCGGGAAAACCACAGTCACAAGCCGAGCTGCAGTTCCATAGAAACTTCAGTTTTACCGCTGAACCTAAAAATGGGTAGAAAGTACTTTTTCTCCCTTCCTGTTAATGCCACAGACTTCCCCTTTACAGTGCTCACTGTGTCTAATCCTCCCCGCTTCAGCCCAGAAATATTGAGCTTCAGATGTGTTGTTAACGTTGAGTAAAAAAGTTGCTCGCAGCTGTTCTAGGAACACATTCTGAAATCGCGTATATCTTTGCTTCTACACATAGCAATGTATTGTGCTTTGCTTTACACGCTATTCTACCGTCAAGAGGAGAGAATTCATCAAGGTTAATAAGCACAAACACTGTATAAGTCGAATTTCAGCATTTTTGTGTGACCGGGAAAACCACAGTCACAAGGCGAGCTGCAGTTCCATAGAAACGTCAGTTTTACCGCTGAACCTAAAAATGGGTAGAAAGTACTTTTTCTCCCTTCCTGTTAATGCCACAGACTTCCCCTTTACAGTGCACACTGTGTCTAATCCTCCCCGCTTCAGCCCAGAAATATTGAGCTTCAGATGTGTTGTTAACGTTGAGTAAAAAAGTTGCTCGCAGCTGTTCTAGGAACACATTCTGAAATCGCGTACTATATCTTTGCTTCTACACATAGCAATGTATTGTGCTTTGCTTTACACACTATTCTACCGTCAAGAGGAGCGAATTCATCAAGGTTAATAAGCACAAACACTGTATAAGTCGAATTTCAGCATTTTTGTGTGACCGGGAAAACCACAGTCACAAGCCGAGCTGCAGTTCCATAGAAACTTCAGTTTTACCGCTGAACCTAAAAATGGGTAGAAAGTACTTTTTCTCCCTTCCTGTTAATGCCACAGACTTCCCCTTTACAGTGCACACTGTGTCTAATCCTCCCCGCTTCAGCCCAGAAATATTGAGCTTCAGATGTGTTGTTAACGTTGAGTAAAAAAGTTGCTCGCAGCTGTTCTAGGAACACATTCTGAAATCGCGTATATCTTTGCTTCTACACATAGCAATGTATTGTGCTTTGCTTTACACGCTATTCTACCGTCAAGAGGAGAGAATTCATCAAGGTTAATAAGCACAAACACTGTATAAGTCGAATTTCAGCATTTTTGTGTGACCGGGAAAACCACAGTCACAAGGCGAGCTGCAGTTCCATAGAAACGTCAGTTTTACCGCTGAACCTAAAAATGGGTAGAAAGTACTTTTTCTCCCTTCCTGTTAATGCCACAGACTTCCCCTTTACAGTGCACACTGTGTCTAATCCTCCCCGCTTCTGCCCAGAAATATTGAGCTTCAGATGTGTTGTTAACGTTGAGTAAAAAAGTTGCTCGCAGCTGTTCTAGGAACACATTCTGAAATCGCGTATATCTTTGCTTCTACACATAGCAATGTATTGTGCTTTGCTTTACACACTATTCTACCGTCAAGAGGAGAGAATTCATCAAGGTTAATAAGCACAAACACTGTATAAGTCGAATTTCAGCATTTTTGTGTGACCGGGAAAACCACAGTCACAAGCCGAGCTGCAGTTCCATAGAAACTTCAGTTTTACCGCTGAACCTAAAAATGGGTAGAAAGTACTTTTTCTCCCTTCCTGTTAATGCCACAGACTTCCCCTTTACAGTGCACACTGTGTCTAATCCTCCCCGCTTCAGCCCAGAAATATTGAGCTTCAGATGTGTTGTTAACGTTGAGTAAAAAAGTTGCTCGCAGCTGTTCTAGGAACACATTCTGAAATCGCGTATATCTTTGCTTCTACACATAGCAATGTATTGTGCTTTACACATTATTCTACCGTCAAGAGGAGAGAATTCATCAAGGTTAATAAGCACAAACACTGTATAAGTCGAATTTCAGCATTTTTGTGTGACCGGGAAAACCACAGTCACAAGCCGAGCTGCAGTTCCATAGAAACGTCAGTTTTACCGCTGAACCTAAAAATGGGTTGAAAGTACTTTTTCTCCCTTCCTGTTAATGCCAAAGACTTCCCCTTTACAGTGCACACTGTGTCTAATCCTCCCCGCTTCTGCCCAGAAAAATTGAGCTTCAGATGTGTTGTTAACGTTGAGTAAAAAAGTTGCTCGCAGCTGTTCTAGGAACACATTCTGAAATCGCGTATATCTTTGCTTCTACACATAGCAATGTATTGTGCTTTGCTTTACACACTATTCTACCGTCAAGAGGAGAGAATTCATCAAGGTTAATAAGCACAAACACTGTATAAGTCGAATTTCAGTATTTTTGTGTGACCGGGAAAACCACCGTCACAAGCCGAGCTGCAGTTCCATACTGTAGAAACTTCAGTTTTACCGCTGAACCTAAAAATGGGTAGAAAGTACTTTTTCTCCCATCCTGTTAATGCCACAGACTTCCCCTTTACAGTGCACACTGTCTAATCCTCCCCGCTTCAGCCCAGAAATATTGAGCTTCAGATGTGTTGTTAACGTTGAGTAAAAAAGTTGCTCGCAGCTGTTCTAGGAACACATTCTGAAATCGCGTATATCTTTGCTTCTACACATAGCAATGTATTGTGCTTTGCTTTACACGCTATTCTACCGTCAAGAGGAGAGAATTCATCAAGGTTAATAAGCACAAACACTGTATAAGTCGAATTTCAGCATTTTTGTGTGACCGGGAAAACCACAGTCACAAGCCGAGCTGCAGTTCCATAGAAACGTCAGTTTTACCGCTGAACCTAAAAATGGGTAGAAAGTACTTTTTCTCCCTTCCTGTTAATGCCACAGACTTCCCCTTTACAGTGCACACTGTGTCTAATCCTCCCCGCTTCTGCCCAGAAATATTGAGCTTCAGATGTGTTGTTAACGTTGAGTAAAAAAGTTGCTCGCAGCTGTTCTAGGAACACATTCTGAAATCGCGTATATCTTTGCTTCTACACATAGCAATGTATTGTGCTTTGCTTTACACACTATTCTACCGTCAAGAGGAGAGAATTCATCAAGGTTAATAAGCACAAACACTGTATAAGTCGAATTTCAGCATTTTTGTGTGACCGGGAAAACCACAGTCACAAGCCGAGCTGCAGTTCCATAGAAACTTCAGTTTTACCGCTGAACCTAAAAATGGGTAGAAAGTACTTTTTCTCCCTTCCTGTTAATGCCACAGACTTCCCCTTTACAGTGCACACTGTGTCTAATCCTCCCCGCTTCAGCCCAGAAATATTGAGCTTCAGATGTGTTGTTAACGTTGAGTAAAAAAGTTGCTCGCAGCTGTTCTAGGAACACATTCTGAAATCGCGTATATCTTTGCTTCTACACATAGCAATGTATTGTGCTTTGCTTTACACGCTATTCTACCGTCAAGAGGAGAGAATTCATCAAGGTTAATAAGCACAAACACTGTATAAGTCGAATTTCAGCATTTTTGTGTGACCGGGAAAACCACAGTCACAAGGCGAGCTGCAGTTCCATAGAAACGTCAGTTTTACCGCTGAACCTAAAAATGGGTAGAAAGTACTTTTTCTCCCTTCCTGTTAATGCCACAGACTTCCCCTTTACAGTGCACACTGTGTCTAATCCTCCCCGCTTCTGCCCAGAAATATTGAGCTTCAGATGTGTTGTTAACGTTGAGTAAAAAAGTTGCTCGCAGCTGTTCTAGGAACACATTCTGAAATCGCGTATATCTTTGCTTCTACACATAGCAATGTATTGTGCTTTGCTTTACACACTATTCTACCGTCAAGAGGAGAGAATTCATCAAGGTTAATAAGCACAAACACTGTATAAGTCGAATTTCAGCATTCTAGTGTAACCGGGAAAACCACAGTCACAAGCCGATCTGCAGTTCCATAGAAACTTCAGTTTTACCGCTGAACATAAAAATGGGTAGAAAGTACTTTTTCTCCCTTCCTGTTAATGCCACAGACTTCCCCTTTACAGTGCACACTGTGTCTAATCCTCCCCGCTTCAGCCCAGAAATATTGAGCTTCAGATGTGTTGTTAACGTTGAGTAAAAAAGTTGCTCGCAGCTGTTCTAGGAACACATTCTGAAATCGCGTTTATCTTTGATTCTACACATAGCAATGTATTGTGCTTTACACATTATTCTACCGTCAAGAGGAGAGAATTCATCAAGGTTAATAAGCACAAACACTGTATAAGTCGAATTTCAGCATTTTTGTGTGACCGGGAAAACCACAGTCACAAGCCGAGCTGCAGTTCCATAGAAACTTCAGTTTTACCGCTGAACCTAAAAATGGGTAGAAAGTACTTTTTCTCCCTTCCTGTTAATGCCACAGACTTCCCCTTTACAGTGCTCACTGTGTCTAATCCTCCCCGCTTCAGCCCAGAAATATTGAGCTTCAGATGTGTTGTTAACGTTGAGTAAAAAAGTTGCTCGCAGCTGTTCTAGGAACACATTCTGAAATCGCGTATATCTTTGCTTCTACACATAGCAATGTATTGTGCTTTGCTTTACACGCTATTCTACCGTCAAGAGGAGAGAATTCATCAAGGTTAATAAGCACAAACACTGTATAAGTCGAATTTCAGCATTTTTGTGTGACCGGGAAAACCACAGTCACAAGGCGAGCTGCAGTTCCATAGAAACGTCAGTTTTACCGCTGAACCTAAAAATGGGTAGAAAGTACTTTTTCTCCCTTCCTGTTAATGCCACAGACTTCCCCTTTACAGTGCACACTGTGTCTAATCCTCCCCGCTTCAGCCCAGAAATATTGAGCTTCAGATGTGTTGTTAACGTTGAGTAAAAAAGTTGCTCGCAGCTGTTCTAGGAACACATTCTGAAATCGCGTACTATATCTTTGCTTCTACACATAGCAATGTATTGTGCTTTGCTTTACACACTATTCTACCGTCAAGAGGAGAGAATTCATCAAGGTTAATAAGCACAAACACTGTATAAGTCGAATTTCAGCATTTTTGTGTGACCGGGAAAACCACAGTCACAAGCCGAGCTGCAGTTCCATAGAAACTTCAGTTTTACCGCTGAACCTAAAAATGGGTAGAAAGTACTTTTTCTCCCTTCCTGTTAATGCCACAGACTTCCCCTTTACAGTGCACACTGTGTCTAATCCTCCCCGCTTCAGCCCAGAAATATTGAGCTTCAGATATGTTGTTAACGTTGAGTAAAAAAGTTGCTCGCAGCTGTTCTAGGAACACATTCTGAAATCGCGTATATCTTTGCTTCTACACATAGCAATGTATTGTGCTTTGCTTTACACGCTATTCTACCGTCAAGAGGAGAGAATTCATCAAGGTTAATAAGCACAAACACTGTATAAGTCGAATTTCAGCATTTTTGTGTGACCGGGAAAACCACAGTCACAAGGCGAGCTGCAGTTCCATAGAAACGTCAGTTTTACCGCTGAACCTAAAAATGGGTAGAAAGTACTTTTTCTCCCTTCCTGTTAATGCCACAGACTTCCCCTTTACAGTGCACACTGTGTCTAATCCTCCCCGCTTCTGCCCAGAAATATTGAGCTTCAGATGTGTTGTTAACGTTGAGTAAAAAAGTTGCTCGCAGCTGTTCTAGGAACACATTCTGAAATCGCGTATATCTTTGCTTCTACACATAGCAATGTATTGTGCTTTGCTTTACACACTATTCTACCGTCAAGAGGAGAGAATTCATCAAGGTTAATAAGCACAAACACTGTATAAGTCGAATTTCAGCATTTTTGTGTGACCGGGAAAACCACAGTCACAAGCCGAGCTGCAGTTCCATAGAAACTTCAGTTTTACCGCTGAACCTAAAAATGGGTAGAAAGTACTTTTTCTCCCTTCCTGTTAATGCCACAGACTTCCCCTTTACAGTGCACACTGTGTCTAATCCTCCCCGCTTCAGCCCAGAAATATTGAGCTTCAGATGTGTTGTTAACGTTGAGTAAAAAAGTTGCTCGCAGCTGTTCTAGGAACACATTCTGAAATCGCGTATATCTTTGCTTCTACACATAGCAATGTATTGTGCTTTACACATTATTCTACCGTCAAGAGGAGAGAATTCATCAAGGTTAATAAGCACAAACACTGTATAAGTCGAATTTCAGCATTTTTGTGTGACCGGGAAAACCACAGTCACAAGCCGAGCTGCAGTTCCATAGAAACGTCAGTTTTACCGCTGAACCTAAAAATGGGTTGAAAGTACTTTTTCTCCCTTCCTGTTAATGCCAAAGACTTCCCCTTTACAGTGCACACTGTGTCTAATCCTCCCCGCTTCTGCCCAGAAAAATTGAGCTTCAGATGTGTTGTTAACGTTGAGTAAAAAAGTTGCTCGCAGCTGTTCTAGGAACACATTCTGAAATCGCGTATATCTTTGCTTCTACACATAGCAATGTATTGTGCTTTGCTTTACACACTATTCTACCGTCAAGAGGAGAGAATTCATCAAGGTTAATAAGCACAAACACTGTATAAGTCGAATTTCAGTATTTTTGTGTGACCGGGAAAACCACCGTCACAAGCCGAGCTGCAGTTCCATAGAAACTTCAGTTTTACCGCTGAACCTAAAAATGGGTAGAAAGTACTTTTTCTCCCATCCTGTTAATGCCACAGACTTCCCCTTTACAGTGCACACTGTCTAATCCTCCCCGCTTCAGCCCAGAAATATTGAGCTTCAGATGTGTTGTTAACGTTGAGTAAAAAAGTTGCTCGCAGCTGTTCTAGGAACACATTCTGAAATCGCGTATATCTTTGCTTCTACACATAGCAATGTATTGTGCTTTGCTTTACACGCTATTCTACCGTCAAGAGGAGAGAATTCATCAAGGTTAATAAGCACAAACACTGTATAAGTCGAATTTCAGCATTTTTGTGTGACCGGGAAAACCACAGTCACAAGCCGAGCTGCAGTTCCATAGAAACGTCAGTTTTACCGCTGAACCTAAAAATGGGTAGAAAGTACTTTTTCTCCCTTCCTGTTAATGCCACAGACTTCCCCTTTACAGTGCACACTGTGTCTAATCCTCCCCGCTTCTGCCCAGAAATATTGAGCTTCAGATGTGTTGTTAACGTTGAGTAAAAAAGTTGCTCGCAGCTGTTCTAGGAACACATTCTGAAATCGCGTATATCTTTGCTTCTACACATAGCAATGTATTGTGCTTTGCTTTACACACTATTCTACCGTCAAGAGGAGAGAATTCATCAAGGTTAATAAGCACAAACACTGTATAAGTCGAATTTCAGCATTTTTGTGTGACCGGGAAAACCACAGTCACAAGCCGAGCTGCAGTTCCATAGAAACTTCAGTTTTACCGCTGAACCTAAAAATGGGTAGAAAGTACTTTTTCTCCCTTCCTGTTAATGCCACAGACTTCCCCTTTACAGTGCACACTGTGTCTAATCCTCCCCGCTTCAGCCCAGAAATATTGAGCTTCAGATGTGTTGTTAACGTTGAGTAAAAAAGTTGCTCGCAGCTGTTCTAGGAACACATTCTGAAATCGCGTATATCTTTGCTTCTACACATAGCAATGTATTGTGCTTTGCTTTACACGCTATTCTACCGTCAAGAGGAGAGAATTCATCAAGGTTAATAAGCACAAACACTGTATAAGTCGAATTTCAGCATTTTTGTGTGACCGGGAAAACCACAGTCACAAGGCGAGCTGCAGTTCCATAGAAACGTCAGTTTTACCGCTGAACCTAAAAATGGGTAGAAAGTACTTTTTCTCCCTTCCTGTTAATGCCACAGACTTCCCCTTTACAGTGCACACTGTGTCTAATCCTCCCCGCTTCTGCCCAGAAATATTGAGCTTCAGATGTGTTGTTAACGTTGAGTAAAAAAGTTGCTCGCAGCTGTTCTAGGAACACATTCTGAAATCGCGTATATCTTTGCTTCTACACATAGCAATGTATTGTGCTTTGCTTTACACACTATTCTACCGTCAAGAGGAGAGAATTCATCAAGGTTAATAAGCACAAACACTGTATAAGTCGAATTTCAGCATTCTAGTGTAACCGGGAAAACCACAGTCACAAGCCGATCTGCAGTTCCATAGAAACTTCAGTTTTACCGCTGAACATAAAAATGGGTAGAAAGTACTTTTTCTCCCTTCCTGTTAATGCCACAGACTTCCCCTTTACAGTGCACACTGTGTCTAATCCTCCCCGCTTCAGCCCAGAAATATTGAGCTTCAGATGTGTTGTTAACGTTGAGTAAAAAAGTTGCTCGCAGCTGTTCTAGGAACACATTCTGAAATCGCGTTTATCTTTGATTCTACACATAGCAATGTATTGTGCTTTACACATTATTCTACCGTCAAGAGGAGAGAATTCATCAAGGTTAATAAGCACAAACACTGTATAAGTCGAATTTCAGCATTTTTGTGTGACCGGGAAAACCACAGTCACAAGCCGAGCTGCAGTTCCATAGAAACTTCAGTTTTACCGCTGAACCTAAAAATGGGTAGAAAGTACTTTTTCTCCCTTCCTGTTAATGCCACAGACTTCCCCTTTACAGTGCTCACTGTGTCTAATCCTCCCCGCTTCAGCCCAGAAATATTGAGCTTCAGATGTGTTGTTAACGTTGAGTAAAAAAGTTGCTCGCAGCTGTTCTAGGAACACATTCTGAAATCGCGTATATCTTTGCTTCTACACATAGCAATGTATTGTGCTTTGCTTTACACGCTATTCTACCGTCAAGAGGAGAGAATTCATCAAGGTTAATAAGCACAAACACTGTATAAGTCGAATTTCAGCATTTTTGTGTGACCGGGAAAACCACAGTCACAAGGCGAGCTGCAGTTCCATAGAAACGTCAGTTTTACCGCTGAACCTAAAAATGGGTAGAAAGTACTTTTTCTCCCTTCCTGTTAATGCCACAGACTTCCCCTTTACAGTGCACACTGTGTCTAATCCTCCCCGCTTCAGCCCAGAAATATTGAGCTTCAGATGTGTTGTTAACGTTGAGTAAAAAAGTTGCTCGCAGCTGTTCTAGGAACACATTCTGAAATCGCGTACTATATCTTTGCTTCTACACATAGCAATGTATTGTGCTTTGCTTTACACACTATTCTACCGTCAAGAGGAGAGAATTCATCAAGGTTAATAAGCACAAACACTGTATAAGTCGAATTTCAGCATTTTTGTGTGACCGGGAAAACCACAGTCACAAGCCGAGCTGCAGTTCCATAGAAACTTCAGTTTTACCGCTGAACCTAAAAATGGGTAGAAAGTACTTTTTCTCCCTTCCTGTTAATGCCACAGACTTCCCCTTTACAGTGCTCACTGTGTCTAATCCTCCCCGCTTCAGCCCAGAAATATTGAGCTTCAGATGTGTTGTTAACGTTGAGTAAAAAAGTTGCTCGCAGCTGTTCTAGGAACACATTCTGAAATCGCGTATATCTTTGCTTCTACACATAGCAATGTATTGTGCTTTGCTTTACACGCTATTCTACCGTCAAGAGGAGAGAATTCATCAAGGTTAATAAGCACAAACACTGTATAAGTCGAATTTCAGCATTTTTGTGTGACCGGGAAAACCACAGTCACAAGGCGAGCTGCAGTTCCATAGAAACGTCAGTTTTACCGCTGAACCTAAAAATGGGTAGAAAGTACTTTTTCTCCCTTCCTGTTAATGCCACAGACTTCCCCTTTACAGTGCACACTGTGTCTAATCCTCCCCGCTTCAGCCCAGAAATATTGAGCTTCAGATGTGTTGTTAACGTTGAGTAAAAAAGTTGCTCGCAGCTGTTCTAGGAACACATTCTGAAATCGCGTACTATATCTTTGCTTCTACACATAGCAATGTATTGTGCTTTGCTTTACACACTATTCTACCGTCAAGAGGAGAGAATTCATCAAGGTTAATAAGCACAAACACTGTATAAGTCGAATTTCAGCATTTTTGTGTGACCGGGAAAACCACAGTCACAAGCCGAGCTGCAGTTCCATAGAAACTTCAGTTTTACCGCTGAACCTAAAAATGGGTAGAAAGTACTTTTTCTCCCTTCCTGTTAATGCCACAGACTTCCCCTTTACAGTGCACACTGTGTCTAATCCTCCCCGCTTCAGCCCAGAAATATTGAGCTTCAGATATGTTGTTAACGTTGAGTAAAAAAGTTGCTCGCAGCTGTTCTAGGAACACATTCTGAAATCGCGTATATCTTTGCTTCTACACATAGCAATGTATTGTGCTTTGCTTTACACGCTATTCTACCGTCAAGAGGAGAGAATTCATCAAGGTTAATAAGCACAAACACTGTATAAGTCGAATTTCAGCATTTTTGTGTGACCGGGAAAACCACAGTCACAAGGCGAGCTGCAGTTCCATAGAAACGTCAGTTTTACCGCTGAACCTAAAAATGGGTAGAAAGTACTTTTTCTCCCTTCCTGTTAATGCCACAGACTTCCCCTTTACAGTGCACACTGTGTCTAATCCTCCCCGCTTCTGCCCAGAAATATTGAGCTTCAGATGTGTTGTTAACGTTGAGTAAAAAAGTTGCTCGCAGCTGTTCTAGGAACACATTCTGAAATCGCGTATATCTTTGCTTCTACACATAGCAATGTATTGTGCTTTGCTTTACACACTATTCTACCGTCAAGAGGAGAGAATTCATCAAGGTTAATAAGCACAAACACTGTATAAGTCGAATTTCAGCATTTTTGTGTGACCGGGAAAACCACAGTCACAAGCCGAGCTGCAGTTCCATAGAAACTTCAGTTTTACCGCTGAACCTAAAAATGGGTAGAAAGTACTTTTTCTCCCTTCCTGTTAATGCCACAGACTTCCCCTTTACAGTGCACACTGTGTCTAATCCTCCCCGCTTCAGCCCAGAAATATTGAGCTTCAGATGTGTTGTTAACGTTGAGTAAAAAAGTTGCTCGCAGCTGTTCTAGGAACACATTCTGAAATCGCGTATATCTTTGCTTCTACACATAGCAATGTATTGTGCTTTACACATTATTCTACCGTCAAGAGGAGAGAATTCATCAAGGTTAATAAGCACAAACACTGTATAAGTCGAATTTCAGCATTTTTGTGTGACCGGGAAAACCACAGTCACAAGCCGAGCTGCAGTTCCATAGAAACGTCAGTTTTACCGCTGAACCTAAAAATGGGTTGAAAGTACTTTTTCTCCCTTCCTGTTAATGCCAAAGACTTCCCCTTTACAGTGCACACTGTGTCTAATCCTCCCCGCTTCTGCCCAGAAAAATTGAGCTTCAGATGTGTTGTTAACGTTGAGTAAAAAAGTTGCTCGCAGCTGTTCTAGGAACACATTCTGAAATCGCGTATATCTTTGCTTCTACACATAGCAATGTATTGTGCTTTGCTTTACACACTATTCTACCGTCAAGAGGAGAGAATTCATCAAGGTTAATAAGCACAAACACTGTATAAGTCGAATTTCAGTATTTTTGTGTGACCGGGAAAACCACCGTCACAAGCCGAGCTGCAGTTCCATAGAAACTTCAGTTTTACCGCTGAACCTAAAAATGGGTAGAAAGTACTTTTTCTCCCATCCTGTTAATGCCACAGACTTCCCCTTTACAGTGCACACTGTCTAATCCTCCCCGCTTCAGCCCAGAAATATTGAGCTTCAGATGTGTTGTTAACGTTGAGTAAAAAAGTTGCTCGCAGCTGTTCTAGGAACACATTCTGAAATCGCGTATATCTTTGCTTCTACACATAGCAATGTATTGTGCTTTGCTTTACACGCTATTCTACCGTCAAGAGGAGAGAATTCATCAAGGTTAATAAGCACAAACACTGTATAAGTCGAATTTCAGCATTTTTGTGTGACCGGGAAAACCACAGTCACAAGCCGAGCTGCAGTTCCATAGAAACGTCAGTTTTACCGCTGAACCTAAAAATGGGTAGAAAGTACTTTTTCTCCCTTCCTGTTAATGCCACAGACTTCCCCTTTACAGTGCACACTGTGTCTAATCCTCCCCGCTTCTGCCCAGAAATATTGAGCTTCAGATGTGTTGTTAACGTTGAGTAAAAAAGTTGCTCGCAGCTGTTCTAGGAACACATTCTGAAATCGCGTATATCTTTGCTTCTACACATAGCAATGTATTGTGCTTTGCTTTACACACTATTCTACCGTCAAGAGGAGAGAATTCATCAAGGTTAATAAGCACAAACACTGTATAAGTCGAATTTCAGCATTTTTGTGTGACCGGGAAAACCACAGTCACAAGCCGAGCTGCAGTTCCATAGAAACTTCAGTTTTACCGCTGAACCTAAAAATGGGTAGAAAGTACTTTTTCTCCCTTCCTGTTAATGCCACAGACTTCCCCTTTACAGTGCACACTGTGTCTAATCCTCCCCGCTTCAGCCCAGAAATATTGAGCTTCAGATGTGTTGTTAACGTTGAGTAAAAAAGTTGCTCGCAGCTGTTCTAGGAACACATTCTGAAATCGCGTATATCTTTGCTTCTACACATAGCAATGTATTGTGCTTTGCTTTACACGCTATTCTACCGTCAAGAGGAGAGAATTCATCAAGGTTAATAAGCACAAACACTGTATAAGTCGAATTTCAGCATTTTTGTGTGACCGGGAAAACCACAGTCACAAGGCGAGCTGCAGTTCCATAGAAACGTCAGTTTTACCGCTGAACCTAAAAATGGGTAGAAAGTACTTTTTCTCCCTTCCTGTTAATGCCACAGACTTCCCCTTTACAGTGCACACTGTGTCTAATCCTCCCCGCTTCTGCCCAGAAATATTGAGCTTCAGATGTGTTGTTAACGTTGAGTAAAAAAGTTGCTCGCAGCTGTTCTAGGAACACATTCTGAAATCGCGTATATCTTTGCTTCTACACATAGCAATGTATTGTGCTTTGCTTTACACACTATTCTACCGTCAAGAGGAGAGAATTCATCAAGGTTAATAAGCACAAACACTGTATAAGTCGAATTTCAGCATTCTAGTGTAACCGGGAAAACCACAGTCACAAGCCGATCTGCAGTTCCATAGAAACTTCAGTTTTACCGCTGAACATAAAAATGGGTAGAAAGTACTTTTTCTCCCTTCCTGTTAATGCCACAGACTTCCCCTTTACAGTGCACACTGTGTCTAATCCTCCCCGCTTCAGCCCAGAAATATTGAGCTTCAGATGTGTTGTTAACGTTGAGTAAAAAAGTTGCTCGCAGCTGTTCTAGGAACACATTCTGAAATCGCGTTTATCTTTGATTCTACACATAGCAATGTATTGTGCTTTACACATTATTCTACCGTCAAGAGGAGAGAATTCATCAAGGTTAATAAGCACAAACACTGTATAAGTCGAATTTCAGCATTTTTGTGTGACCGGGAAAACCACAGTCACAAGCCGAGCTGCAGTTCCATAGAAACTTCAGTTTTACCGCTGAACCTAAAAATGGGTAGAAAGTACTTTTTCTCCCTTCCTGTTAATGCCACAGACTTCCCCTTTACAGTGCTCACTGTGTCTAATCCTCCCCGCTTCAGCCCAGAAATATTGAGCTTCAGATGTGTTGTTAACGTTGAGTAAAAAAGTTGCTCGCAGCTGTTCTAGGAACACATTCTGAAATCGCGTATATCTTTGCTTCTACACATAGCAATGTATTGTGCTTTGCTTTACACGCTATTCTACCGTCAAGAGGAGAGAATTCATCAAGGTTAATAAGCACAAACACTGTATAAGTCGAATTTCAGCATTTTTGTGTGACCGGGAAAACCACAGTCACAAGGCGAGCTGCAGTTCCATAGAAACGTCAGTTTTACCGCTGAACCTAAAAATGGGTAGAAAGTACTTTTTCTCCCTTCCTGTTAATGCCACAGACTTCCCCTTTACAGTGCACACTGTGTCTAATCCTCCCCGCTTCAGCCCAGAAATATTGAGCTTCAGATGTGTTGTTAACGTTGAGTAAAAAAGTTGCTCGCAGCTGTTCTAGGAACACATTCTGAAATCGCGTACTATATCTTTGCTTCTACACATAGCAATGTATTGTGCTTTGCTTTACACACTATTCTACCGTCAAGAGGAGAGAATTCATCAAGGTTAATAAGCACAAACACTGTATAAGTCGAATTTCAGCATTTTTGTGTGACCGGGAAAACCACAGTCACAAGCCGAGCTGCAGTTCCATAGAAACTTCAGTTTTACCGCTGAACCTAAAAATGGGTAGAAAGTACTTTTTCTCCCTTCCTGTTAATGCCACAGACTTCCCCTTTACAGTGCACACTGTGTCTAATCCTCCCCGCTTCAGCCCAGAAATATTGAGCTTCAGATGTGTTGTTAACGTTGAGTAAAAAAGTTGCTCGCAGCTGTTCTAGGAACACATTCTGAAATCGCGTATATCTTTGCTTCTACACATAGCAATGTATTGTGCTTTATACATTATTCTACCGTCAAGAGGAGAGAATTCATCAAGGTTAATAAGCACAAACACTGTATAAGTCGAATTTCAGCATTTTTGTGTGACCGGGAAAACCACAGTCACAAGCCGAGCTGCAGTTCCATAGAAACTTCAGTTTTACCGCTGAACCTAAAAATGGGTAGAAAGTACTTTTTCTCCCTTCCTGTTAATGCCACAGACTTCCCCTTTACAGTGCACACTGTGTCTAATCCTCCCCGCTTCAGCCCAGAAATATTGAGCTTCAGATGTGTTGTTAACGTTGAGTAAAAAAGTTGCTCGCAGCTGTTCTAGGAACACATTCTGAAATCGCGTATATCTTTGCTTCTACACATAGCAATGTATTGTGCTTTGCTTTACACTCTATTCTACCGTCAAGAGGAGAGAATTCATCAAGGTTAATAAGCACAAACACTGTATAAGTCGAATTTCAGCATTTTTGTGTGACCGGGAAAACCACAGTCACAAGGCGAGCTGCAGTTCCATAGAAACGTCAGTTTTACCGCTGAACCTAAAAATGGGTAGAAAGTACTTTTTCTCCCTTCCTGTTAATGCCACAGACTTCCCCTTTACAGTGCACACTGTGTCTAATCCTCCCCGCTTCTGCCCAGAAATATTGAGCTTCAGATGTGTTGTTAACGTTGAGTAAAAAAGTTGCTCGCAGCTGTTCTAGGAACACATTCTGAAATCGCGTATATCTTTGCTTCTACACATAGCAATGTATTGTGCTTTGCTTTACACACTATTCTACCGTCAAGAGGAGAGAATTCATCAAGGTTAATAAGCACAAACACTGTATAAGTCGAATTTCAGCATTTTTGTGTGACCGGGAAAACCACAGTCACAAGCCGAGCTGCAGTTCCATAGAAACTTCAGTTTTACCGCTGAACCTAAAAATGGGTAGAAAGTACTTTTTCTCCCTTCCTGTTAATGCCACAGACTTCCCCTTTACAGTGCACACTGTGTCTAATCCTCCCCGCTTCAGCCCAGAAATATTGAGCTTCAGATGTGTTGTTAACGTTGAGTAAAAAAGTTGCTCGCAGCTGTTCTAGGAACACATTCTGAAATCGCGTATATCTTTGCTTCTACACATAGCAATGTATTGTGCTTTGCTTTACACGCTATTCTACCGTCAAGAGGAGAGAATTCATCAAGGTTAATAAGCACAAACACTGTATAAGTCGAATTTCAGCATTTTTGTGTGACCGGGAAAACCACAGTCACAAGGCGAGCTGCAGTTCCATAGAAACGTCAGTTTTACCGCTGAACCTAAAAATGGGTAGAAAGTACTTTTTCTCCCTTCCTGTTAATGCCACAGACTTCCCCTTTACAGTGCACACTGTGTCTAATCCTCCCCGCTTCTGCCCAGAAATATTGAGCTTCAGATGTGTTGTTAACGTTGAGTAAAAAAGTTGCTCGCAGCTGTTCTAGGAACACATTCTGAAATCGCGTATATCTTTGCTTCTACACATAGCAATGTATTGTGCTTTGCTTTACACACTATTCTACCGTCAAGAGGAGAGAATTCATCAAGGTTAATAAGCACAAACACTGTATAAGTCGAATTTCAGCATTCTAGTGTAACCGGGAAAACCACAGTCACAAGCCGATCTGCAGTTCCATAGAAACTTCAGTTTTACCGCTGAACATAAAAATGGGTAGAAAGTACTTTTTCTCCCTTCCTGTTAATGCCACAGACTTCCCCTTTACAGTGCACACTGTGTCTAATCCTCCCCGCTTCAGCCCAGAAATATTGAGCTTCAGATGTGTTGTTAACGTTGAGTAAAAAAGTTGCTCGCAGCTGTTCTAGGAACACATTCTGAAATCGCGTTTATCTTTGATTCTACACATAGCAATGTATTGTGCTTTACACATTATTCTACCGTCAAGAGGAGAGAATTCATCAAGGTTAATAAGCACAAACACTGTATAAGTCGAATTTCAGCATTTTTGTGTGACCGGGAAAACCACAGTCACAAGCCGAGCTGCAGTTCCATAGAAACTTCAGTTTTACCGCTGAACCTAAAAATGGGTAGAAAGTACTTTTTCTCCCTTCCTGTTAATGCCACAGACTTCCCCTTTACAGTGCTCACTGTGTCTAATCCTCCCCGCTTCAGCCCAGAAATATTGAGCTTCAGATGTGTTGTTAACGTTGAGTAAAAAAGTTGCTCGCAGCTGTTCTAGGAACACATTCTGAAATCGCGTATATCTTTGCTTCTACACATAGCAATGTATTGTGCTTTGCTTTACACGCTATTCTACCGTCAAGAGGAGAGAATTCATCAAGGTTAATAAGCACAAACACTGTATAAGTCGAATTTCAGCATTTTTGTGTGACCGGGAAAACCACAGTCACAAGGCGAGCTGCAGTTCCATAGAAACGTCAGTTTTACCGCTGAACCTAAAAATGGGTAGAAAGTACTTTTTCTCCCTTCCTGTTAATGCCACAGACTTCCCCTTTACAGTGCACACTGTGTCTAATCCTCCCCGCTTCAGCCCAGAAATATTGAGCTTCAGATGTGTTGTTAACGTTGAGTAAAAAAGTTGCTCGCAGCTGTTCTAGGAACACATTCTGAAATCGCGTACTATATCTTTGCTTCTACACATAGCAATGTATTGTGCTTTGCTTTACACACTATTCTACCGTCAAGAGGAGAGAATTCATCAAGGTTAATAAGCACAAACACTGTATAAGTCGAATTTCAGCATTTTTGTGTGACCGGGAAAACCACAGTCACAAGCCGAGCTGCAGTTCCATAGAAACTTCAGTTTTACCGCTGAACCTAAAAATGGGTAGAAAGTACTTTTTCTCCCTTCCTGTTAATGCCACAGACTTCCCCTTTACAGTGCACACTGTGTCTAATCCTCCCCGCTTCAGCCCAGAAATATTGAGCTTCAGATGTGTTGTTAACGTTGAGTAAAAAAGTTGCTCGCAGCTGTTCTAGGAACACATTCTGAAATCGCGTATATCTTTGCTTCTACACATAGCAATGTATTGTGCTTTACACATTATTCTACCGTCAAGAGGAGAGAATTCATCAAGGTTAATAAGCACAAACACTGTATAAGTCGAATTTCAGCATTTTTGTGTGACCGGGAAAACCACAGTCACAAGCCGAGCTGCAGTTCCATAGAAACTTCAGTTTTACCGCTGAACCTAAAAATGGGTAGAAAGTACTTTTTCTCCCTTCCTGTTAATGCCACAGACTTCCCCTTTACAGTGCACACTGTGTCTAATCCTCCCCGCTTCAGCCCAGAAATATTGAGCTTCAGATGTGTTGTTAACGTTGAGTAAAAAAGTTGCTCGCAGCTGTTCTAGGAACACATTCTGAAATCGCGTATATCTTTGCTTCTACACATAGCAATGTATTGTGCTTTGCTTTACACTCTATTCTACCGTCAAGAGGAGAGAATTCATCAAGGTTAATAAGCACAAACACTGTATAAGTCGAATTTCAGCATTTTTGTGTGACCGGGAAAACCACAGTCACAAGGCGAGCTGCAGTTCCATAGAAACGTCAGTTTTACCGCTGAACCTAAAAATGGGTAGAAAGTACTTTTTCTCCCTTCCTGTTAATGCCACAGACTTCCCCTTTACAGTGCACACTGTGTCTAATCCTCCCCGCTTCTGCCCAGAAATATTGAGCTTCAGATGTGTTGTTAACGTTGAGTAAAAAAGTTGCTCGCAGCTGTTCTAGGAACACATTCTGAAATCGCGTATATCTTTGCTTCTACACATAGCAATGTATTGTGCTTTGCTTTACACACTATTCTACCGTCAAGAGGAGAGAATTCATCAAGGTTAATAAGCACAAACACTGTATAAGTCGAATTTCAGCATTCTAGTGTAACCGGGAAAACCACAGTCACAAGCCGATCTGCAGTTCCATAGAAACTTCAGTTTTACCGCTGAACATAAAAATGGGTAGAAAGTACTTTTTCTCCCTTCCTGTTAATGCCACAGACTTCCCCTTTACAGTGCACACTGTGTCTAATCCTCCCCGCTTCAGCCCAGAAATATTGAGCTTCCGATGTGTTGTTAACGTTGAGTAAAAAAGTTGCTCGCAGCTGTTCTAGGAACACATTCTGAAATCGCGTATATCTTTGCTTCTACACATAGCAATGTATTGTGCTTTGCTTTACACATTATTCTACCGTCAAGAGGAGAGAATTCATCAAGGTTAATAAGCACAAACACTGTATAAGTCGAATTTCAGCATTTTTGTGTGACCGGGAAAACCACAGTCACAAGCCGAGCTGCAGTTCCATAGAAACTTCATTTTTACCTCTGAACATAAAAATGGGTAGAAAGTACTTTTTCTCCCTTCCTGTTAATGCCACAGACTTCCCCTTTACAGTGCACACTGTGTCTAATCCTCCCCGCTTCAGCTCAGAAATATTGAGCTTCAGATGTGTTGTTAACGTTGAGTAAAAAAGTTGCTCGCAGCTGTTCTAGGAACACATTCTGAAATCGCGTATATCTTTGCTTCTACACATAGCAATGTATTGTGCTTTGCTTTACACATTATTCTACCGTCAAGAGGAGAGAATTCATCAAGGTTAATAAGCACAAACACTGTATAAGTCGAATTTCAGCATTCTAGTGTAACCGGGAAAACCACAGTCACAAGCCGATCTGCAGTTCCATAGAAACTTCAGTTTTACCGCTGAACATAAAAATGGGTAGAAAGTACTTTTTCTCCCTTCCTGTTAATGCCACAGACTTCCCCTTTACAGTGCACACTGTGTCTAATCCTCCCCGCTTCAGCTCAGAAATATTGAGCTTCAGATGTGTTGTTAACGTTGAGTAAAAAAGTTGCTCGCAGCTGTTCTAGGAACACATTCTGAAATCGCGTATATCTTTGCTTCTACACATAGCAATGTATTGTGCTTTGCTTTACACACTATTCTACCGTCAAGAGGAGAGAATTCATCAAGGTTAATAAGCACAAACACTGTATAAATCGAATTTCAGCATTTTTGTGTGACCGGGAAAAGCAGAGTCACAAGCCGAGCTGCAGTTCCATAGAAACTTCAGTTTTACCGCTGAACCTAAAAATGGGTAGAAAGTACTTTTTCTCCCTTCCTGTTAATGCCACAGACTTCCCCTTTACAGTGCACACTGTGTCTAATCCTCCCCGCTTCAGCCCAGAAATATTGAGCTTCAGATGTGTTGTTAACGTTGAGTAAAAAAGTTGCTCGCAGCTGTTCTAGGAACACATTCTGAAATCGCGTATATCTTTGCTTCTACACATAGCAATGTATTGTGCTTTGCTTTACACACTATTCTAATGTCAAGAGGAGAGAATTCATCAAGGTTAATAAGCACAAACACTGTATAAGTCGAATTTCCGCATTTTTGTGTGACCGGGAAAACCACAGTCACAAGCCGAGTTGCAGTTCCATAGAAACTTCAGTTTTACCGCTGAACATAAAAATGGGTAGAAAGTACTTTTTCTCCCTTCCTGTTAATGCCACAGACTTCCCCTTTACAGTGCACACTGTGTCTAATCCTCCCCGCTTCAGCCCAGAAATATTGAGCTTCAGATGTGTTGTTAACGTTGAGTAAAAAAGTTGCTCGCAGCTGTTCTAGGAACACTTTCTGAAATCGCGTATATCTTTGCTTCTACACATAGCAATGTATTGTGCTTTGCTTTACACACTATTCTACCGTCAAGAGGAGAGAATTCATCAAGGTTAATAAGCACAAACACTGTATAAGTCGAATTTCAGCATTTATGTGTGACCGGCAAAAACAGCAGAGTCACAAGCCGAACTGCAGTTCCATAGAAACTTCAGTTTTACCGCTGAACCTAAAAATGGGTAGAAAGTACTTTTTCTCCCTTCCTGTTAATGCCACAGACTTCCCCTTTACCGTGCACACTGTGTCTAATCCTCCCCGCTTCAGCCCAGAAATATTGAGCTTCAGATGTGTTGTTAACGTTGAGTAAAAAAGTTGCTCGCAGCTGTTCTAGGAACACATTCTGAAATCGCGTATATCTTTGCTTCTACACATAGCAATGTATTGTGCTTTGCTTTACACACTATTCTACCGTCAAGAGGAGAGAATTCATCAAGGTTAATAAGCACAAACACTGTATAAGTCGAATTTCAGCATTTTTGTGTGACCGGGAAAAGCAGAGTCACAAGCCGAACTGCAGTTCCATAGAAACTTCCGTTTTACCGCTGAACCTAAAAATGGGTAGAAAGTACTTTTTCTCCCTTCCTGTTAATGCCACAGACTTCCCCTTTACCGTGCACACTGTGTCTAATCCTCCCCGCTTCAGCCCAGAAATATTGAGCTTCAGATGTGTTGTTAACGTTGAGTAAAAAAGTTGCTCGCAGCTGTTCTAGGAACACATTCTGAAATCGCGTATATCTTTGCTTCTACACATAGCAATGTATTGTGCTTTGCTTTACACACTATTCTACCGTCAAGAGGAGAGAATTCATCAAGGTTAATAAGCACAAACACTGTATAAATCGAATTTCAGCATTTTTGTGTGACCGGGAAAAGCAGAGTCACAAGCCGAGCTGCAGTTCCATAGAAACTTCAGTTTTACCGCTGAACCTAAAAATGGGTAGAAAGTACTTTTTCTCCCTTCCTGTTAATGCCACAGACTTCCCCTTTACAGTGCACACTGTGTCTAATCCTCCCCGCTTCAGCCCAGAAATATTGAGCTTCAGATGTGTTGTTAACGTTGAGTAAAAAAGTTGCTCGCAGCTGTTCTAGGAACACATTCTGAAATCGCGTATATCTTTGCTTCTACACATAGCAATGTATTGTGCTTTGCTTTACACGCTATTCTACCGTCAAGAGGAGAGAATTCATCAAGGTTAATAAGCACAAACACTGTATAAGTCGAATTTCAGCATTTTTGTGTGACCGGGAAAACCACAGTCACAAGGCGAGCTGCAGTTCCATAGAAACGTCAGTTTTACCGCTGAACCTAAAAATGGGTAGAAAGTACTTTTTCTCCCTTCCTGTTAATGCCACAGACTTCCCCTTTACAGTGCACACTGTGTCTAATCCTCCCCGCTTCTGCCCAGAAATATTGAGCTTCAGATGTGTTGTTAACGTTGAGTAAAAAAGTTGCTCGCAGCTGTTCTAGGAACACATTCTGAAATCGCGTATATCTTTGCTTCTACACATAGCAATGTATTGTGCTTTGCTTTACACACTATTCTACCGTCAAGAGGAGAGAATTCATCAAGGTTAATAAGCACAAACACTGTATAAGTCGAATTTCAGCATTCTAGTGTAACCGGGAAAACCACAGTCACAAGCCGATCTGCAGTTCCATAGAAACTTCAGTTTTACCGCTGAACATAAAAATGGGTAGAAAGTACTTTTTCTCCCTTCCTGTTAATGCCACAGACTTCCCCTTTACAGTGCACACTGTGTCTAATCCTCCCCGCTTCAGCCCAGAAATATTGAGCTTCAGATGTGTTGTTAACGTTGAGTAAAAAAGTTGCTCGCAGCTGTTCTAGGAACACATTCTGAAATCGCGTTTATCTTTGATTCTACACATAGCAATGTATTGTGCTTTACACATTATTCTACCGTCAAGAGGAGAGAATTCATCAAGGTTAATAAGCACAAACACTGTATAAGTCGAATTTCAGCATTTTTGTGTGACCGGGAAAACCACAGTCACAAGGCGAGCTGCAGTTCCATAGAAACGTCAGTTTTACCGCTGAACCTAAAAATGGGTAGAAAGTACTTTTTCTCCCTTCCTGTTAATGCCACAGACTTCCCCTTTACAGTGCACACTGTGTCTAATCCTCCCCGCTTCAGCCCAGAAATATTGAGCTTCAGATGTGTTGTTAACGTTGAGTAAAAAAGTTGCTCGCAGCTGTTCTAGGAACACATTCTGAAATCGCGTACTATATCTTTGCTTCTACACATAGCAATGTATTGTGCTTTGCTTTACACACTATTCTACCGTCAAGAGGAGAGAATTCATCAAGGTTAATAAGCACAAACACTGTATAAGTCGAATTTCAGCATTTTTGTGTGACCGGGAAAACCACAGTCACAAGCCGAGCTGCAGTTCCATAGAAACTTCAGTTTTACCGCTGAACCTAAAAATGGGTAGAAAGTACTTTTTCTCCCTTCCTGTTAATGCCACAGACTTCCCCTTTACAGTGCACACTGTGTCTAATCCTCCCCGCTTCAGCCCAGAAATATTGAGCTTCAGATGTGTTGTTAACGTTGAGTAAAAAAGTTGCTCGCAGCTGTTCTAGGAACACATTCTGAAATCGCGTATATCTTTGCTTCTACACATAGCAATGTATTGTGCTTTACACATTATTCTACCGTCAAGAGGAGAGAATTCATCAAGGTTAATAAGCACAAACACTGTATAAGTCGAATTTCAGCATTTTTGTGTGACCGGGAAAACCACAGTCACAAGCCGAGCTGCAGTTCCATAGAAACTTCAGTTTTACCGCTGAACCTAAAAATGGGTAGAAAGTACTTTTTCTCCCTTCCTGTTAATGCCACAGACTTCCCCTTTACAGTGCACACTGTGTCTAATCCTCCCCGCTTCAGCCCAGAAATATTGAGCTTCAGATGTGTTGTTAACGTTGAGTAAAAAAGTTGCTCGCAGCTGTTCTAGGAACACATTCTGAAATCGCGTATATCTTTGCTTCTACACATAGCAATGTATTGTGCTTTGCTTTACACTCTATTCTACCGTCAAGAGGAGAGAATTCATCAAGGTTAATAAGCACAAACACTGTATAAGTCGAATTTCAGCATTTTTGTGTGACCGGGAAAACCACAGTCACAAGGCGAGCTGCAGTTCCATAGAAACGTCAGTTTTACCGCTGAACCTAAAAATGGGTAGAAAGTACTTTTTCTCCCTTCCTGTTAATGCCACAGACTTCCCCTTTACAGTGCACACTGTGTCTAATCCTCCCCGCTTCTGCCCAGAAATATTGAGCTTCAGATGTGTTGTTAACGTTGAGTAAAAAAGTTGCTCGCAGCTGTTCTAGGAACACATTCTGAAATCGCGTATATCTTTGCTTCTACACATAGCAATGTATTGTGCTTTGCTTTACACACTATTCTACCGTCAAGAGGAGAGAATTCATCAAGGTTAATAAGCACAAACACTGTATAAGTCGAATTTCAGCATTCTAGTGTAACCGGGAAAACCACAGTCACAAGCCGATCTGCAGTTCCATAGAAACTTCAGTTTTACCGCTGAACATAAAAATGGGTAGAAAGTACTTTTTCTCCCTTCCTGTTAATGCCACAGACTTCCCCTTTACAGTGCACACTGTGTCTAATCCTCCCCGCTTCAGCCCAGAAATATTGAGCTTCCGATGTGTTGTTAACGTTGAGTAAAAAAGTTGCTCGCAGCTGTTCTAGGAACACATTCTGAAATCGCGTATATCTTTGCTTCTACACATAGCAATGTATTGTGCTTTGCTTTACACATTATTCTACCGTCAAGAGGAGAGAATTCATCAAGGTTAATAAGCACAAACACTGTATAAGTCGAATTTCAGCATTTTTGTGTGACTGGGAAAACCACAGTCACAAGCCGAGCTGCAGTTCCATAGAAACTTCAGTTTTACCGCTGAACATAAAAATGGGTAGAAAGTACTTTTTCTCCCTTCCTGTTAATGCCACAGACTTCCCCTTTACAGTGCACACTGTGTCTAATCCTCCCCGCTTCAGCCCAGAAATATTGAGCTTCAGATGTGTTGTTAACGTTGAGTAAAAAAGTTGCTCGCAGCTGTTCTAGGAACACATTCTGAAATCGCGTATATCTTTGCTTCTACACATAGCAATGTATTGTGCTTTGCTTTACACATTATTCTACCGTCAAGAGGAGAGAATTCATCAAGGTTAATAAGCACAAACACTGTATAAGTCGAATTTCAGCATTCTAGTGTAACCGGGAAAACCACAGTCACAAGCCGATCTGCAGTTCCATAGAAACTTCAGTTTTACCGCTGAACATAAAAATGGGTAGAAAGTACTTTTTCTCCCTTCCTGTTAATGCCACAGACTTCCCCTTTACAGTGCACACTGTGTCTAATCCTCCCCGCTTCAGCTCAGAAATATTGAGCTTCAGATGTGTTGTTAACGTTGAGTAAAAAAGTTGCTCGCAGCTGTTCTAGGAACACATTCTGAAATCGCGTATATCTTTGCTTCTACACATAGCAATGTATTGTGCTTTGCTTTACACACTATTCTACCGTCAAGAGGAGAGAATTCATCAAGGTTAATAAGCACAAACACTGTATAAATCGAATTTCAGCATTTTTGTGTGACCGGGAAAAGCAGAGTCACAAGCCGAGCTGCAGTTCCATAGAAACTTCAGTTTTACCGCTGAACCTAAAAATGGGTAGAAAGTACTTTTTCTCCCTTCCTGTTAATGCCACAGACTTCCCCTTTACAGTGCACACTGTGTCTAATCCTCCCCGCTTCAGCCCAGAAATGTTGAGCTTCAGATGTGTTGTTAACGTTGAGTAAAAAAGTTGCTCGCAGCTGTTCTAGGAACACATTCTGAAATCGCGTATATCTTTGCTTCTACACATAGCAATGTATTGTGCTTTGCTTTACACACTATTCTACCGTCAAGAGGAGAGAATTCATCAAGGTTAATAAGCACAAACACTGTATAAGTCGAATTTCCGCATTTTTGTGTGACCGGGAAAACCACAGTCACAAGCCGAGTTGCAGTTCCATAGAAACTTCAGTTTTACCGCTGAACATAAAAATGGGTAGAAAGTACTTTTTCTCCCTTCCTGTTAATGCCACAGACTTCCCCTTTACAGTGCACACTGTGTCTAATCCTCCCCGCTTCAGCCCAGAAATATTGAGCTTCAGATGTGTTGTTAACGTTGAGTAAAAAAGTTGCTCGCAGCTGTTCTAGGAACACTTTCTGAAATCGCGTATATCTTTGCTTCTACACATAGCAATGTATTGTGCTTTGCTTTACACACTATTCTACCGTCAAGAGGAGAGAATTCATCAAGGTTAATAAGCACAAACACTGTATAAGTCGAATTTCAGCATTTATGTGTGACCGGCAAAAACAGCAGAGTCACAAGCCGAACTGCAGTTCCATAGAAACTTCAGTTTTACCGCTGAACCTAAAAATGGGTAGAAAGTACTTTTTCTCCCTTCCTGTTAATGCCACAGACTTCCCCTTTACCGTGCACACTGTGTCTAATCCTCCCCGCTTCAGCCCAGAAATATTGAGCTTCAGATGTGTTGTTAACGTTGAGTAAAAAAGTTGCTCGCAGCTGTTCTAGGAACACATTCTGAAATCGCGTATATCTTTGCTTCTACACATAGCAATGTATTGTGCTTTGCTTTACACACTATTCTACCGTCAAGAGGAGAGAATTCATCAAGGTTAATAAGCACAAACACTGTATAAGTCGAATTTCAGCATTTTTGTGTGACCGGGAAAAGCAGAGTCACAAGCCGAACTGCAGTTCCATAGAAACTTCCGTTTTACCGCTGAACCTAAAAATGGGTAGAAAGTACTTTTTCTCCCTTCCTGTTAATGCCACAGACTTCCCCTTTACCGTGCACACTGTGTCTAATCCTCCCCGCTTCAGCCCAGAAATATTGAGCTTCAGATGTGTTGTTAACGTTGAGTAAAAAAGTTGCTCGCAGCTGTTCTAGGAACACATTCTGAAATCGCGTATATCTTTGCTTCTACACATAGCAATGTATTGTGCTTTGCTTTACACACTATTCTACCGTCAAGAGGAGAGAATTCATCAAGGTTAATAAGCACAAACACTGTATAAATCGAATTTCAGCATTTTTGTGTGACCGGGAAAAGCAGAGTCACAAGCCGAGCTGCAGTTCCATAGAAACTTCAGTTTTACCGCTGAACCTAAAAATGGGTAGAAAGTACTTTTTCTCCCTTCCTGTTAATGCCACAGACTTCCCCTTTACAGTGCACACTGTGTCTAATCCTCCCCGCTTCAGCCCAGAAATATTGAGCTTCAGATGTGTTGTTAACGTTGAGTAAAAAAGTTGCTCGCAGCTGTTCTAGGAACACATTCTGAAATCGCGTATATCTTTGCTTCTACACATAGCAATGTATTGTGCTTTGCTTTACACACTATTCTACCGTCAAGAGGAGAGAATTCATCAAGGTTAATAAGCACAAACACTGTATAAGTCGAATTTCAGCATTTTTGTGTGACCGGGAAAACCACAGTCACAAGCCGAGTTGCAGTTCCATAGAAACTTCAGTTTTACCGCTGAACATAAAAATGGGTAGAAAGTACTTTTTCTCCCTTCCTGTTAATGCCACAGACTTCCCCTGTACAGTGCACACTGTGTCTAATCCTCCCCGCTTCAGCCCAGAAATATTGAGCTTCAGATGTGTTGTTAACGTTGAGTAAAAAAGTTGCTCGCAGCTGTTCTAGGAACACTTTCTGAAATCGCGTATATCTTTGCTTCTACACATAGCAATGTATTGTGCTTTGCTTTACACACTATTCTACCGTCAAGAGGAGAGAATTCATCAAGGTTAATAAGCACAAACACTGTATAAGTCGAATTTCAGAATTTTTGTGTGACCGGGAAAACCACAGTCACAAGCCGAGCTGCAGTTCCATAGAAACTTCAGTTTTACCGCTGAACCTAAAAATGGGTAGAAAGTACTTTTTCTCCCTTCCTGTTAATGCCACAGACTTCCCCTTTACAGTGCACACTGTCTAATCCTCCCCGCTTCAGCCCAGAAATATTGAGCTTCAGATGTGTTGTTAACGTTGAGTAAAAAAGTTGCTCGCAGCTGTTCTAGGAACACATTCTGAAATCGCGTATATCTTTGCTTCTACACATAGCAATGTATTGTGCTTTACACATTATTCTACCGTCAAGAGGAGAGAATTCATCAAGGTTAATAAGCACAAACACTGTATAAGTCGAATTTCAGCATTTTTGTGTGACCGGGAAAACCACAGTCACAAGCCGAGCTGCAGTTCCATAGAAACTTCAGTTTTACCGCTGAACCTAAAAATGGGTAGAAAGTACTTTTTCTCCCTTCCTGTTAATGCCACAGACTTCCCCTTTACAGTGCTCACTGTGTCTAATCCTCCCCGCTTCAGCCCAGAAATATTGAGCTTCAGATGTGTTGTTAACGTTGAGTAAAAAAGTTGCTCGCAGCTGTTCTAGGAACACATTCTGAAATCGCGTATATCTTTGCTTCTACACATAGCAATGTATTGTGCTTTGCTTTACACGCTATTCTACCGTCAAGAGGAGAGAATTCATCAAGGTTAATAAGCACAAACACTGTATAAGTCGAATTTCAGCATTTTTGTGTGACCGGGAAAACCACAGTCACAAGCCGAGCTGCAGTTCCATAGAAACGTCAGTTTTACCGCTGAACCTAAAAATGGGTTGAAAGTACTTTTTCTCCCTTCCTGTTAATGCCACAGACTTCCCCTTTACAGTGCACACTGTGTCTAATCCTCCCCGCTTCTGCCCAGAAAAATTGAGCTTCAGATGTGTTGTTAACGTTGAGTAAAAAAGTTGCTCGCAGCTGTTCTAGGAACACATTCTGAAATCGCGTATATCTTTGCTTCTACACATAGCAATGTATTGTGCTTTGCTTTACACACTATTCTACCGTCAAGAGGAGAGAATTCATCAAGGTTAATAAGCACAAACACTGTATAAGTCGAATTTCAGCATTTATGTGTGACCGGCAAAAACAGCAGAGTCACAAGCCGAACTGCAGTTCCATAGAAACTTCAGTTTTACCGCTGAACCTAAAAATGGGTAGAAAGTACTTTTTCTCCCTTCCTGTTAATGCCACAGACTTCCCCTTTACCGTGCACACTGTGTCTAATCCTCCCCGCTTCAGCCCAGAAATATTGAGCTTCAGATGTGTTGTTAACGTTGAGTAAAAAAGTTGCTCGCAGCTGTTCTAGGAACACATTCTGAAATCGCGTATATCTTTGCTTCTACACATAGCAATGTATTGTGCTTTGCTTTACACACTATTCTACCGTCAAGAGGAGAGAATTCATCAAGGTTAATAAGCACAAACACTGTATAAGTCGAATTTCAGCATTTTTGTGTGACCGGGAAAAGCAGAGTCACAAGCCGAACTGCAGTTCCATAGAAACTTCCGTTTTACCGCTGAACCTAAAAATGGGTAGAAAGTACTTTTTCTCCCTTCCTGTTAATGCCACAGACTTCCCCTTTAACGTGCACACTGTGTCTAATCCTCCCCGCTTCAGCCCAGAAATATTGAGCTTCAGATGTGTTGTTAACGTTGAGTAAAAAAGTTGCTCGCAGCTGTTCTAGGAACACATTCTGAAATCGCGTATATCTTTGCTTCTACACATAGCAATGTATTGTGCTTTGCTTTACACACTATTCTACCGTCAAGAGGAGAGAATTCATCAAGGTTAATAAGCACAAACACTGTATAAATCGAATTTCAGCATTTTTGTGTGACCGGGAAAAGCAGAGTCACAAGCCGAGCTGCAGTTCCATAGAAACTTCAGTTTTACCGCTGAACCTAAAAATGGGTAGAAAGTACTTTTTCTCCCTTCCTGTTAATGCCACAGACTTCCCCTTTACAGTGCACACTGTGTCTAATCCTCCCCGCTTCAGCCCAGAAATATTGAGCTTCAGATGTGTTGTTAACGTTGAGTAAAAAAGTTGCTCGCAGCTGTTCTAGGAACACATTCTGAAATCGCGTATATCTTTGCTTCTACACATAGCAATGTATTGTGCTTTGCTTTACACACTATTCTACCGTCAAGAGGAGAGAATTCATCAAGGTTAATAAGCACAAACACTGTATAAGTCGAATTTCAGCATTTTTGTGTGACCGGGAAAACCACAGTCACAAGCCGAGTTGCAGTTCCATAGAAACTTCAGTTTTACCGCTGAACATAAAAATGGGTAGAAAGTACTTTTTCTCCCTTCCTGTTAATGCCACAGACTTCCCCTTTACAGTGCACACTGTGTCTAATCCTCCCCGCTTCAGCCCAGAAATATTGAGCTTCAGATGTGTTGTTAACGTTGAGTAAAAAAGTTGCTCGCAGCTGTTCTAGGAACACTTTCTGAAATCGCGTATATCTTTGCTTCTACACATAGCAATGTATTGTGCTTTGCTTTACACACTATTCTACCGTCAAGAGGAGAGAATTCATCAAGGTTAATAAGCACAAACACTGTATAAGTCGAATTTCAGAATTTTTGTGTGACCGGGAAAACCACAGTCACAAGCCGAGCTGCAGTTCCATAGAAACTTCAGTTTTACCGCTGAACCTAAAAATGGGTAGAAAGTACTTTTTCTCCCTTCCTGTTAATGCCACAGACTTCCCCTTTACAGTGCACACTGTCTAATCCTCCCCGCTTCAGCCCAGAAATATTGAGCTTCAGATGTGTTGTTAACGTTGAGTAAAAAAGTTGCTCGCAGCTGTTCTAGGAACACATTCTGAAATCGCGTATATCTTTGCTTCTACACATAGCAATGTATTGTGCTTTACACATTATTCTACCGTCAAGAGGAGAGAATTCATCAAGGTTAATAAGCACAAACACTGTATAAGTCGAATTTCAGCATTTTTGTGTGACCGGGAAAACCACAGTCACAAGCCGAGCTGCAGTTCCATAGAAACTTCAGTTTTACCGCTGAACCTAAAAATGGGTAGAAAGTACTTTTTCTCCCTTCCTGTTAATGCCACAGACTTCCCCTTTACAGTGCTCACTGTGTCTAATCCTCCCCGCTTCAGCCCAGAAATATTGAGCTTCAGATGTGTTGTTAACGTTGAGTAAAAAAGTTGCTCGCAGCTGTTCTAGGAACACATTCTGAAATCGCGTATATCTTTGCTTCTACACATAGCAATGTATTGTGCTTTGCTTTACACGCTATTCTACCGTCAAGAGGAGAGAATTCATCAAGGTTAATAAGCACAAACACTGTATAAGTCGAATTTCAGCATTTTTGTGTGACCGGGAAAACCACAGTCACAAGCCGAGCTGCAGTTCCATAGAAACGTCAGTTTTACCGCTGAACCTAAAAATGGGTTGAAAGTACTTTTTCTCCCTTCCTGTTAATGCCACAGACTTCCCCTTTACAGTGCACACTGTGTCTAATCCTCCCCGCTTCTGCCCAGAAAAATTGAGCTTCAGATGTGTTGTTAACGTTGAGTAAAAAAGTTGCTCGCAGCTGTTCTAGGAACACATTCTGAAATCGCGTATATCTTTGCTTCTACACATAGCAATGTATTGTGCTTTGCTTTACACACTATTCTACCGTCAAGAGGAGAGAATTCATCAAGGTTAATAAGCACAAACACTGTATAAGTCGAATTTCAGTATTTTTGTGTGACCGGGAAAACCACCGTCACAAGCCGAGCTGCAGTTCCATAGAAACTTCAGTTTTACCGCTGAACCTAAAAATAGGTAGAAAGTACTTTTTCTCCCATCCTGTTAATGCCACAGACTTCCCCTTTACAGTGCACACTGTCTAATCCTCCCCGCTTCAGCCCAGAAATATTGAGCTTCAGATGTGTTGTTAACGTTGAGTAAAAAAGTTGCTCGCAGCTGTTCTAGGAACACATTCTGAAATCGCGTATATCTTTGCTTCTACACATAGCAATGTATTGTGCTTTGCTTTACACACTATTCTACCGTCAAGAGGAGAGAATTCATCAAGGTTAATAAGCACAAACACTGTATAAGTCGAATTTCAGCATTTTTGTGTGACCGGGAAAACCACAGTCACAAGCCGAGTTGCAGTTCCATAGAAACTTCAGTTTTACCGCTGAACATAAAAATGGGTAGAAAGTACTTTTTCTCCCTTCCTGTTAATGCCACAGACTTCCCCTTTACAGTGCACACTGTGTCTAATCCTCCCCGCTTCAGCCCAGAAATATTGAGCTTCAGATGTGTTGTTAACGTTGAGTAAAAAAGTTGCTCGCAGCTGTTCTAGGAACACTTTCTGAAATCGCGTATATCTTTGCTTCTACACATAGCAATGTATTGTGCTTTGCTTTACACACTATTCTACCGTCAAGAGGAGAGAATTCATCAAGGTTAATAAGCACAAACACTGTATAAGTCGAATTTCAGCATTTTTGTGTGACCGGGAAAAGCAGAGTCACAAGCCGAACTGCAGTTCCATAGAAACTTCCGTTTTACCGCTGAACCTAAAAATGGGTAGAAAGTACTTTTTCTCCCTTCCTGTTAATGCCACAGACTTCCCCTTTACCGTGCACACTGTGTCTAATCCTCCCCGCTTCAGCCCAGAAATATTGAGCTTCAGATGTGTTGTTAACGTTGAGTAAAAAAGTTGCTCGCAGCTGTTCTAGGAACACATTCTGAAATCGCGTATATCTTTGCTTCTACACATAGCAATGTATTGTGCTTTGCTTTACACACTATTCTACCGTCAAGAGGAGAGAATTCATCAAGGTTAATAAGCACAAACACTGTATAAATCGAATTTCAGCATTTTTGTGTGACCGGGAAAAGCAGAGTCACAAGCCGAGCTGCAGTTCCATAGAAACTTCAGTTTTACCGCTGAACCTAAAAATGGGTAGAAAGTACTTTTTCTCCCTTCCTGTTAATGCCACAGACTTCCCCTTTACAGTGCACACTGTGTCTAATCCTCCCCGCTTCAGCCCAGAAATATTGAGCTTCAGATGTGTTGTTAACGTTGAGTAAAAAAGTTGCTCGCAGCTGTTCTAGGAACACATTCTGAAATCGCGTATATCTTTGCTTCTACACATAGCAATGTATTGTGCTTTGCTTTACACACTATTCTACCGTCAAGAGGAGAGAATTCATCAAGGTTAATAAGCACAAACACTGTATAAGTCGAATTTCAGCATTTTTGTGTGACCGGGAAAACCACAGTCACAAGCCGAGTTGCAGTTCCATAGAAACTTCAGTTTTACCGCTGAACATAAAAATGGGTAGAAAGTACTTTTTCTCCCTTCCTGTTAATGCCACAGACTTCCCCTTTACAGTGCACACTGTGTCTAATCCTCCCCGCTTCAGCCCAGAAATATTGAGCTTCAGATGTGTTGTTAACGTTGAGTAAAAAAGTTGCTCGCAGCTGTTCTAGGAACACTTTCTGAAATCGCGTATATCTTTGCTTCTACACATAGCAATGTATTGTGCTTTGCTTTACACACTATTCTACCGTCAAGAGGAGAGAATTCATCAAGGTTAATAAGCACAAACACTGTATAAGTCGAATTTCAGAATTTTTGTGTGACCGGGAAAACCACAGTCACAAGCCGAGCTGCAGTTCCATAGAAACTTCAGTTTTACCGCTGAACCTAAAAATGGGTAGAAAGTACTTTTTCTCCCTTCCTGTTAATGCCACAGACTTCCCCTTTACAGTGCACACTGTCTAATCCTCCCCGCTTCAGCCCAGAAATATTGAGCTTCAGATGTGTTGTTAACATTGAGTAAAAAAGTTGCTCGCAGCTGTTCTAGGAACACATTCTGAAATCGCGTATATCTTTGCTTCTACACATAGCAATGTATTGTGCTTTACACATTATTCTACCGTCAAGAGGAGAGAATTCATCAAGGTTAATAAGCACAAACACTGTATAAGTCGAATTTCAGCATTTTTGTGTGACCGGGAAAACCACAGTCACAAGCCGAGCTGCAGTTCCATAGAAACTTCAGTTTTACCGCTGAACCTAAAAATGGGTAGAAAGTACTTTTTCTCCCTTCCTGTTAATGCCACAGACTTCCCCTTTACAGTGCTCACTGTGTCTAATCCTCCCCGCTTCAGCCCAGAAATATTGAGCTTCAGATGTGTTGTTAACGTTGAGTAAAAAAGTTGCTCGCAGCTGTTCTAGGAACACATTCTGAAATCGCGTATATCTTTGCTTCTACACATAGCAATGTATTGTGCTTTGCTTTACACGCTATTCTACCGTCAAGAGGAGAGAATTCATCAAGGTTAATAAGCACAAACACTGTATAAGTCGAATTTCAGCATTTTTGTGTGACCGGGAAAACCACAGTCACAAGCCGAGCTGCAGTTCCATAGAAACGTCAGTTTTACCGCTGAACCTAAAAATGGGTTGAAAGTACTTTTTCTCCCTTCCTGTTAATGCCACAGACTTCCCCTTTACAGTGCACACTGTGTCTAATCCTCCCCGCTTCTGCCCAGAAAAATTGAGCTTCAGATGTGTTGTTAACGTTGAGTAAAAAAGTTGCTCGCAGCTGTTCTAGGAACACATTCTGAAATCGCGTATATCTTTGCTTCTACACATAGCAATGTATTGTGCTTTGCTTTACACACTATTCTACCGTCAAGAGGAGAGAATTCATCAAGGTTAATAAGCACAAACACTGTATAAGTCGAATTTCAGTATTTTTGTGTGACCGGGAAAACCACCGTCACAAGCCGAGCTGCAGTTCCATAGAAACTTCAGTTTTACCGCTGAACCTAAAAATGGGTAGAAAGTACTTTTTCTCCCATCCTGTTAATGCCACAGACTTCCCCTTTACAGTGCACACTGTCTAATCCTCCCCGCTTCAGCCCAGAAATATTGAGCTTCAGATGTGTTGTTAACGTTGAGTAAAAAAGTTGCTCGCAGCTGTTCTAGGAACACATTCTGAAATCGCGTATATCTTTGCTTCTACACATAGCAATGTATTGTGCTTTGCTTTACACACTATTCTACCGTCAAGAGGAGAGAATTCATCAAGGTTAATAAGCACAAACACTGTATAAGTCGAATTTCAGCATTTTTGTGTGACCGGGAAAACCACAGTCACAAGCCGAGTTGCAGTTCCATAGAAACTTCAGTTTTACCGCTGAACATAAAAATGGGTAGAAAGTACTTTTTCTCCCTTCCTGTTAATGCCACAGACTTCCCCTTTACAGTGCACACTGTGTCTAATCCTCCCCGCTTCAGCCCAGAAATATTGAGCTTCAGATGTGTTGTTAACGTTGAGTAAAAAAGTTGCTCGCAGCTGTTCTAGGAACACTTTCTGAAATCGCGTATATCTTTGCTTCTACACATAGCAATGTATTGTGCTTTGCTTTACACGCTATTCTACCGTCAAGAGGAGAGAATTCATCAAGGTTAATAAGCACAAACACTGTATAAGTCGAATTTCAGCATTTTTGTGTGACCGGGAAAACCACAGTCACAAGCCGAGCTGCAGTTCCATAGAAACGTCAGTTTTACCGCTGAACCTAAAAATGGGTTGAAAGTACTTTTTCTCCCTTCCTGTTAATGCCACAGACTTCCCCTTTACAGTGCACACTGTGTCTAATCCTCCCCGCTTCTGCCCAGAAAAATTGAGCTTCAGATGTGTTGTTAACGTTGAGTAAAAAAGTTGCTCGCAGCTGTTCTAGGAACACATTCTGAAATCGCGTATATCTTTGCTTCTACACATAGCAATGTATTGTGCTTTGCTTTACACACTATTCTACCGTCAAGAGGAGAGAATTCATCAAGGTTAATAAGCACAAACACTGTATAAGTCGAATTTCAGTATTTTTGTGTGACCGGGAAAACCACCGTCACAAGCCGAGCTGCAGTTCCATAGAAACTTCAGTTTTACCGCTGAACCTAAAAATGGGTAGAAAGTACTTTTTCTCCCATCCTGTTAATGCCACAGACTTCCCCTTTACAGTGCACACTGTCTAATACTCCCCGCTTCAGCCCAGAAATATTGAGCTTCAGATGTGTTGTTAACGTTGAGTAAAAAAGTTGCTCGCAGCTGTTCTAGGAACACATTCTGAAATCGCGTATATCTTTGCTTCTACACATAGCAATGTATTGTGCTTTGCTTTACACACTATTCTACCGTCAAGAGGAGAGAATTCATCAAGGTTAATAAGCACAAACACTGTATAAGTCGAATTTCAGCATTTTTGTGTGACCGGGAAAACCACAGTCACAAGCCGAGTTGCAGTTCCATAGAAACTTCAGTTTTACCGCTGAACATAAAAATGGGTAGAAAGTACTTTTTCTCCCTTCCTGTTAATGCCACAGACTTCCCCTTTACAGTGCACACTGTGTCTAATCCTCCCCGCTTCAGCCCAGAAATATTGAGCTTCAGATGTGTTGTTAACGTTGAGTAAAAAAGTTGCTCGCAGCTGTTCTAGGAACACTTTCTGAAATCGCGTATATCTTTGCTTCTACACATAGCAATGTATTGTGCTTTGCTTTACACACTATTCTACCGTCAAGAGGAGAGAATTCATCAAGGTTAATAAGCACAAACACTGTATAAGTCGAATTTCAGCATTTATGTGTGACCGGCAAAAACAGCAGAGTCACAAGCCGAACTGCAGTTCCATAGAAACTTCAGTTTTACCGCTGAACCTAAAAATGGGTAGAAAGTACTTTTTCTCCCTTCCTGTTAATGCCACAGACTTCCCCTTTACCGTGCACACTGTGTCTAATCCTCCCCGCTTCAGCCCAGAAATATTGAGCTTCAGATGTGTTGTTAACGTTGAGTAAAAAAGTTGCTCGCAGCTGTTCTAGGAACACATTCTGAAATCGCGTATATCTTTGCTTCTACACATAGCAATGTATTGTGCTTTGCTTTACACACTATTCTACCGTCAAGAGGAGAGAATTCATCAAGGTTAATAAGCACAAACACTGTATAAGTCGAATTTCAGCATTTTTGTGTGACCGGGAAAAGCAGAGTCACAAGCCGAACTGCAGTTCCATAGAAACTTCCGTTTTACCGCTGAACCTAAAAATGGGTAGAAAGTACTTTTTCTCCCTTCCTGTTAATGCCACAGACTTCCCCTTTACCGTGCACACTGTGTCTAATCCTCCCCGCTTCAGCCCAGAAATATTGAGCTTCAGATGTGTTGTTAACGTTGAGTAAAAAAGTTGCTCGCAGCTGTTCTAGGAACACATTCTGAAATCGCGTATATCTTTGCTTCTACACATAGCAATGTATTGTGCTTTGCTTTACACACTATTCTACCGTCAAGAGGAGAGAATTCATCAAGGTTAATAAGCACAAACACTGTATAAATCGAATTTCAGCATTTTTGTGTGACCGGGAAAAGCAGAGTCACAAGCCGAGCTGCAGTTCCATAGAAACTTCAGTTTTACCGCTGAACCTAAAAATGGGTAGAAAGTACTTTTTCTCCCTTCCTGTTAATGCCACAGACTTCCCCTTTACAGTGCACACTGTGTCTAATCCTCCCCGCTTCAGCCCAGAAATATTGAGCTTCAGATGTGTTGTTAACGTTGAGTAAAAAAGTTGCTCGCAGCTGTTCTAGGAACACATTCTGAAATCGCGTATATCTTTGCTTCTACACATAGCAATGTATTGTGCTTTGCTTTACACACTATTCTACCGTCAAGAGGAGAGAATTCATCAAGGTTAATAAGCACAAACACTGTATAAGTCGAATTTCAGCATTTTTGTGTGACCGGGAAAACCACAGTCACAAGCCGAGTTGCAGTTCCATAGAAACGTCAGTTTTACCGCTGAACATAAAAATGGGTAGAAAGTACTTTTTCTCCCTTCCTGTTAATGCCACAGACTTCCCCTTTACAGTGCACACTGTGTCTAATCCTCCCCGCTTCAGCCCAGAAATATTGAGCTTCAGATGTGTTGTTAACGTTGAGTAAAAAAGTTGCTCGCAGCTGTTCTAGGAACACTTTCTGAAATCGCGTATATCTTTGCTTCTACACATAGCAATGTATTGTGCTTTGCTTTACACACTATTCTACCGTCAAGAGGAGAGAATTCATCAAGGTTAATAAGCACAAACACTGTATAAGTCGAATTTCAGAATTTTTGTGTGACCGGGAAAACCACAGTCACAAGCCGAGCTGCAGTTCCATAGAAACTTCAGTTTTACCGCTGAACCTAAAAATGGGTAGAAAGTACTTTTTCTCCCTTCCTGTTAATGCCACAGACTTCCCCTTTACAGTGCACACTGTCTAATCCTCCCCGCTTCAGCCCAGAAATATTGAGCTTCAGATGTGTTGTTAACGTTGAGTAAAAAAGTTGCTCGCAGCTGTTCTAGGAACACATTCTGAAATCGCGTATATCTTTGCTTCTACACATAGCAATGTATTGTGCTTTACACATTATTCTACCGTCAAGAGGAGAGAATTCATCAAGGTTAATAAGCACAAACACTGTATAAGTCGAATTTCAGCATTTTTGTGTGACCGGGAAAACCACAGTCACAAGCCGAGCTGCAGTTCCATAGAAACTTCAGTTTTACCGCTGAACCTAAAAATGGGTAGAAAGTACTTTTTCTCCCTTCCTGTTAATGCCACAGACTTCCCCTTTACAGTGCTCACTGTGTCTAATCCTCCCCGCTTCAGCCCAGAAATATTGAGCTTCAGATGTGTTGTTAACGTTGAGTAAAAAAGTTGCTCGCAGCTGTTCTAGGAACACATTCTGAAATCGCGTATATCTTTGCTTCTACACATAGCAATGTATTGTGCTTTGCTTTACACGCTATTCTACCGTCAAGAGGAGAGAATTCATCAAGGTTAATAAGCACAAACACTGTATAAGTCGAATTTCAGCATTTTTGTGTGACCGGGAAAACCACAGTCACAAGCCGAGCTGCAGTTCCATAGAAACTTCAGTTTTACCGCTGAACCTAAAAATGGGTTGAAAGTACTTTTTCTCCCTTCCTGTTAATGCCACAGACTTCCCCTTTACAGTGCACACTGTGTCTAATCCTCCCCGCTTCTGCCCAGAAAAATTGAGCTTCAGATGTGTTGTTAACGTTGAGTAAAAAAGTTGCTCGCAGCTGTTCTAGGAACACATTCTGAAATCGCGTATATCTTTGCTTCTACACATAGCAATGTATTGTGCTTTGCTTTACACACTATTCTACCGTCAAGAGGAGAGAATTCATCAAGGTTAATAAGCACAAACACTGTATAAGTCGAATTTCAGTATTTTTGTGTGACCGGGAAAACCACCGTCACAAGCCGAGCTGCAGTTCCATAGAAACTTCAGTTTTACCGCTGAACCTAAAAATGGGTAGAAAGTACTTTTTCTCCCATCCTGTTAATGCCACAGACTTCCCCTTTACAGTGCACACTGTCTAATCCTCCCCGCTTCAGCCCAGAAATATTGAGCTTCAGATGTGTTGTTAACGTTGAGTAAAAAAGTTGCTCGCAGCTGTTCTAGGAACACATTCTGAAATCGCGTATATCTTTGCTTCTACACATAGCAATGTATTGTGCTTTGCTTTACACGCTATTCTACCGTCAAGAGGAGAGAATTCATCAAGGTTAATAAGCACAAACACTGTATAAGTCGAATTTCAGCATTTTTGTGTGACCGGGAAAACCACAGTCACAAGCCGAGCTGCAGTTCCATAGAAACGTCAGTTTTACCGCTGAACCTAAAAATGGGTAGAAAGTACTTTTTCTCCCTTCCTGTTAATGCCACAGACTTCCCCTTTACAGTGCACACTGTGTCTAATCCTCCCCGCTTCTGCCCAGAAATATTGAGCTTCAGATGTGTTGTTAACGTTGAGTAAAAAAGTTGCTCGCAGCTGTTCTAGGAACACATTCTGAAATCGCGTATATCTTTGCTTCTACACATAGCAATGTATTGTGCTTTGCTTTACACACTATTCTACCGTCAAGAGGAGAGAATTCATCAAGGTTAATAAGCACAAACACTGTATAAGTCGAATTTCAGCATTCTAGTGTGACCGGGAAAACCACAGTCACAAGCCGATCTGCAGTTCCATAGAAACTTCAGTTTTACTGCTGAACATAAAAATGGGTAGAAAGTACTTTTTCTCCCTTCCTGTTAATGCCACAGACTTCCCATTTACAGTGCACACTGTGTCTAATCCTCCCCGCTTCAGCCCAGAAATATTGAGCTTCCGATGTGTTGTTAACGTTGAGTAAAAAAGTTGCTCGCAGCTGTTCTAGGAACACATTCTGAAATCGCGTATATCTTTGCTTCTACACATAGCAATGTATTGTGCTTTGCTTTACACATTATTCTACCTTCAAGAGGAGAGAATTCATCAAGGTTAATAAGCACATACACTGTATAAGTCGAATTTCAGCATTTTGTGTGACCGGGAAAACCACAGTCACAAGCCGAGCTGCAGTTCCATAGAAACTTCAGTTTTACCGCTGAACCTAAAAATGGGTAGAAAGTACCTTTTCTCCCATCCTGTTAATGCCACAGACTTCCCCTTTACAGTGCACACTGTCTAATCCTCCCCGCTTCAGCCCAGAAATATTGAGCTTCAGATGTGTTGTTAACGTTGAGTAAAAAAGTTGCTCGCAGCTGTTCTAGGAACACATTCTGAAATCGCGTATATCTTTGCTTCTACACATAGCAATGTATTGTGCTTTGCTTTACACGCTATTCTACCGTCAAGAGGAGAGAATTCATCAAGGTTAATAAGCACAAACACTGTATAAGTCGAATTTCAGCATTTTTGTGTGACCGGGAAAACCACAGTCACAAGCCGAGCTGCAGTTCCATAGAAACGTCAGTTTTACCGCTGAACCTAAAAATGGGTAGAAAGTACTTTTTCTCCCTTCCTGTTAATGCCACAGACTTCCCCTTTACAGTGCACACTGTGTCTAATCCTCCCCGCTTCTGCCCAGAAATATTGAGCTTCAGATGTGTTGTTAACGTTGAGTAAAAAAGTTGCTCGCAGCTGTTCTAGGAACACATTCTGAAATCGCGTATATCTTTGCTTCTACACATAGCAATGTATTGTGCTTTGCTTTACACACTATTCTACCGTCAAGAGGAGAGAATTCATCAAGGTTAATAAGCACAAACACTGTATAAGTCGAATTTCAGCATTCTAGTGTGACCGGGAAAACCACAGTCACAAGCCGATCTGCAGTTCCATAGAAACTTCAGTTTTACTGCTGAACATAAAAATGGGTAGAAAGTACTTTTTCTCCCTTCCTGTTAATGCCACAGACTTCCCATTTACAGTGCACACTGTGTCTAATCCTCCCCGCTTCAGCCCAGAAATATTGAGCTTCCGATGTGTTGTTAACGTTGAGTAAAAAAGTTGCTCGCAGCTGTTCTAGGAACACATTCTGAAATCGCGTATATCTTTGCTTCTACACATAGCAATGTATTGTGCTTTGCTTTACACATTATTCTACCTTCAAGAGGAGAGAATTCATCAAGGTTAATAAGCACATACACTGTATAAGTCGAATTTCAGCATTTTGTGTGACCGGGAAAACCACAGTCACAAGCCGAGCTGCAGTTCCATAGAAACTTCAGATTTACCGCTGAACCTAAAAATGGGTAGAAAGTACTTTTTCTCCCTTCCTGTTAATGCCACAGACTTCCCCTTTACAGTGCACACTGTGTCTAATCCTCCCCGCTTCAGCCCAGAAATATTGAGCTTCAGATGTGTTGTTAACGTTGAGTAAAAAAGTTGCTCGCAGCTGTTCTAGGAACACATTCTGAAATCGCGTATATCTTTGCTTCTACACATAGCAATGTATTGTGCTTTACACATTATTCTACCGTCAAGAGGAGAGAATTCATCAAGGTTAATAAGCACAAACACTGTATAAGTCGAATTTCAGCATTCTAGTGTGACCGGGAAAACCACAGTCACAAGCCGATCTGCAGTTCCATAGAAACTTCAGTTTTACCGCTGAACCTAAAAATGGGTAGAAAGTACTTTTTCTCCCTTCCTGTTAATGCCACAGACTTCCCCTTTACAGTGCACACTGTGTCTAATCCTCCCCGCTTCAGCCCAGAAATATTGAGCTTCAGATGTGTTGTTAACGTTGAGTAAAAAAGTTGCTCGCAGCTGTTCTAGGAACACATTCTGAAATCGCGTATATCTTTGCTTCTACACATAGCAATGTATTGTGCTTTGCTTTACACATTATTCTACCGTCAAGAGGAGAGAATTCATCAAGGTTAATAAGCACAAACACTGTATAAGTCGAATTTCAGCATTTTTGTGTGACCGGGAAAACCACAGTCACAAGCCGAGCTGCAGTTCCATAGAAACGTCAGTTTTACCGCTGAACCTAAAAATGGGTTGAAAGTACTTTTTCTCCCTTCCTGTTAATGCCACAGACTTCCCCTTTACAGTGCACACTGTGTCTAATCCTCCCCGCTTCTGCCCAGAAAAATTGAGCTTCAGATGTGTTGTTAACGTTGAGTAAAAAAGTTGCTCGCAGCTGTTCTAGGAACACATTCTGAAATCGCGTATATCTTTGCTTCTACACATAGCAATGTATTGTGCTTTGCTTTACACACTATTCTACCGTCAAGAGGAGAGAATTCATCAAGGTTAATAAGCACAAACACTGTATAAGTCGAATTTCAGTATTTTTGTGTGACCGGGAAAACCACCGTCACAAGCCGAGCTGCAGTTCCATAGAAACTTCAGTTTTACCGCTGAACCTAAAAATGGGTAGAAAGTACTTTTTCTCCCATCCTGTTAATGCCACAGACTTCCCCTTTACAGTGCACACTGTCTAATCCTCCCCGCTTCAGCCCAGAAATATTGAGCTTCAGATGTGTTGTTAACGTTGAGTAAAAAAGTTGCTCGCAGCTGTTCTAGGAACACATTCTGAAATCGCGTATATCTTTGCTTCTACACATAGCAATGTATTGTGCTTTGCTTTACACGCTATTCTACCGTCAAGAGGAGAGAATTCATCAAGGTTAATAAGCACAAACACTGTATAAGTCGAATTTCAGCATTTTTGTGTGACCGGGAAAACCACAGTCACAAGCCGAGCTGCAGTTCCATAGAAACGTCAGTTTTACCGCTGAACCTAAAAATGGGTAGAAAGTACTTTTTCTCCCTTCCTGTTAATGCCACAGACTTCCCCTTTACAGTGCACACTGTGTCTAATCCTCCCCGCTTCTGCCCAGAAATATTGAGCTTCAGATGTGTTGTTAACGTTGAGTAAAAAAGTTGCTCGCAGCTGTTCTAGGAACACATTCTGAAATCGCGTATATCTTTGCTTCTACACATAGCAATGTATTGTGCTTTGCTTTACACACTATTCTACCGTCAAGAGGAGAGAATTCATCAAGGTTAATAAGCACAAACACTGTATAAGTCGAATTTCAGCATTCTAGTGTGACCGGGAAAACCACAGTCACAAGCCGATCTGCAGTTCCATAGAAACTTCAGTTTTACTGCTGAACATAAAAATGGGTAGAAAGTACTTTTTCTCCCTTCCTGTTAATGCCACAGACTTCCCATTTACAGTGCACACTGTGTCTAATCCTCCCCGCTTCAGCCCAGAAATATTGAGCTTCCGATGTGTTGTTAACGTTGAGTAAAAAAGTTGCTCGCAGCTGTTCTAGGAACACATTCTGAAATCGCGTATATCTTTGCTTCTACACATAGCAATGTATTGTGCTTTGCTTTACACATTATTCTACCTTCAAGAGGAGAGAATTCATCAAGGTTAATAAGCACATACACTGTATAAGTCGAATTTCAGCATTTTGTGTGACCGGGAAAACCACAGTCACAAGCCGAGCTGCAGTTCCATAGAAACTTCAGATTTACCGCTGAACCTAAAAATGGGTAGAAAGTACTTTTTCTCCCTTCCTGTTAATGCCACAGACTTCCCCTTTACAGTGCACACTGTGTCTAATCCTCCCCGCTTCAGCCCAGAAATATTGAGCTTCAGATGTGTTGTTAACGTTGAGTAAAAAAGTTGCTCGCAGCTGTTCTAGGAACACATTCTGAAATCGCGTATATCTTTGCTTCTACACATAGCAATGTATTGTGCTTTACACATTATTCTACCGTCAAGAGGAGAGAATTCATCAAGGTTAATAAGCACAAACACTGTATAAGTCGAATTTCAGCATTCTAGTGTGACCGGGAAAACCACAGTCACAAGCCGATCTGCAGTTCCATAGAAACTTCAGTTTTACCGCTGAACCTAAAAATGGGTAGAAAGTACTTTTTCTCCCTTCCTGTTTATGCCACAGACTTCCCCTTTACAGTGCACACTGTGTCTAATCCTCCCCGCTTCAGCCCAGAAATATTGAGCTTCAGATGTGTTGTTAACGTTGAGTAAAAAAGTTGCTCGCAGCTGTTCTAGGAACACATTCTGAAATCGCGTATATCTTTGCTTCTACACATAGCAATGTATTGTGCTTTGCTTTACACATTATTCTACCGTCAAGAGGAGAGAATTCATCAAGGTTAATAAGCACAAACACTGTATAAGTCGAATTTCAGCATTTTTGTGTGACCGGGAAAACCACAGTCACAAGCCGATCTGCAGTTCCATAGAAACTTCAGTTTTACCGCTGAACATAAAAATGGGTAGAAAGTACTTTTTCTCCCTTCCTGTTAATGCCACAGACTTCCCCTTTACAGTGCACACAGTGTCTAATCCTCCCCGCTTCAGCCCAGAAATATTGAGCTTCAGATGTGTTGTTAACGTTGAGTAAAAAAGTTGCTCGCAGCTGTTCTAGGAACACATTCTGAAATCGCGTATATCTTTGCTTCTACACATAGCAATGTATTGTGCTTTGCTTTACACACTATTCTACCGTCAAGAGGAGAGAATTCATCAAGGTTAATAAGCACAAACACTGTATAAGTCGAATTTCAGCATTTTTGTGTGACCGGGAAAACCACAGTCACAAGCCGAGTTTCAGTTCCATAGAAACTTCAGTTTTAGCGCTGAACATAAAAATGGGTAGAAAGTACTTTTTCTCCCTTCCTGTTAATGCCACAGACTTCCCCTTTACAGTGCACACTGTGTCTAATCCTCCCCGCTTCAGCCCAGAAATATTGAGCTTCAGATGTGTTGTTAACGTTGAGTAAAAAAGTTGCTCGCAGCTGTTCTAGGAACACATTCTGAAATCGCGTATATCTTTGCTTCTACACATAGCAATGTATTGTGCTTTGCTTTACACACTATTCTACCGCCAAGAGGAGAGAATTCATCAAGGTTAATAAGCACAAACACTGTATAAGTCGAATTTCAGAATTTTTGTGTGACCGGGAAAACCACCGTCACAAGCTGATCTGCAGTTCCATAGAAACTTCAGTTTTACCGCTGAACCTAAAAATGGGTAGAAAGTACTTTTTCTCCCTTCCTGTTAATGCCACAGACTTCCCCTTTACAGTGCACACTGTGTCTAATCCTCCCCGCTTCAGCCCAGAAATATTGAGCTTCAGATGTGTTGTTAACGTTGAGTAAAAAAGTTGCTCGCAGCTGTTCTAGGAACACATTCTGAAATCGCGTATATCTTTGCTTCTACACATAGCAATGTATTGTGCTTTGCTTTACACACTATTCTACCGTCAAGAGGAGAGAATTCATCAAGGTTAATAAGCACAAACACTGTATAAGTCGAATTTCAGCATTTATGTGTGACCGGCAAAAACAGCAGATTCACAAGCCGAACTGCAGTTCCATAGAAACTTCAGTTTTACCGCTGAACCTAAAAATGGGTAGAAAGTACTTTTTCTCCCTTCCTGTTAATGCCACAGACTTCCCCTTTACCGTGCACACTGTGTCTAATCCTCCCCGCTTCAGCCCAGAAATATTGAGCTTCAGATGTGTTGTTAACGTTGAGTAAAAAAGTTGCTCGCAGCTGTTCTAGGAACACATTCTGAAATCGCGTATATCTTTGCTTCTACACATAGCAATGTATTGTGCTTTGCTTTACACACTATTCTACCGTCAAGAGGAGAGAATTCATCAAGGTTAATAAGCACAAACACTGTATAAGTCGAATTTCAGCATTTTTGTGTGACCGGGAAAAGCAGAGTCACAAGCCGAACTGCAGTTCCATAGAAACTTCAGTTTTACCGCTGAACCTAAAAATGGGTAGAAAGTACTTTTTCTCCCTTCCTGTTAATGCCACAGACTTCCCCTTTACCGTGCACACTGTGTCTAATCCTCCCCGCTTCAGCCCAGAAATATTGAGCTTCAGATGTGTTGTTAACGTTGAGTAAAAAAGTTGCTCGCAGCTGTTCTAGGAACACATTCTGAAATCGCGTATATCTTTGCTTCTACACATAGCAATGTATTGTGCTTTGCTTTACACACTATTCTACCGTCAAGAGGAGAGAATTCATCAAGGTTAATAAGCACAAACACTGTATAAATCGAATTTCAGCATTTTTGTGTGACCGGGAAAAGCAGAGTCACAAGCCGAGCTGCAGTTCCATAGAAACTTCAGTTTTACCGCTGAACCTAAAAATGGGTAGAAAGTACTTTTTCTCCCTTCCTGTTAATGCCACAGACTTCCCCTTTACAGTGCACACTGTGTCTAATCCTCCCCGCTTCAGCCCAGAAATATTGAGCTTCAGATGTGTTGTTAACGTTGAGTAAAAAAGTTGCTCGCAGCTGTTCTAGGAACACATTCTGAAATCGCGTATATCTTTGCTTCTACACATAGCAATGTATTGTGCTTTGCTTTACACACTATTCTACCGTCAAGAGGAGAGAATTCATCAAGGTTAATAAGCACAAACACTGTACAGTATAAGTCGAATTTCAGCATTTTTGTGTGACCGGGAAAAGCAGAGTCACAAGCCGAACTGCAGTTCCATAGAAACTTCAGTTTTACCGCTGAACATAAAAATGGGTAGAAAGTACTTTTTCTCCCTTCCTGTTAATGCCACAGACTTCCCCTTTACCGTGCACACTGTGTCTAATCCTCCCCGCTTCAGCCCAGAAATATTGAGCTTCAGATGTGTTGTTAACGTTGAGTAAAAAAGTTGCTCGCAGCTGTTCTAGGAACACATTCTGAAATCGCGTATATCTTTGCTTCTACACATAGCAATGTATTGTGCTTTGCTTTACACACTATTCTACCGTCAAGAGGAGAGAATTCATCAAGGTTAATAAGCACAAACACTGTATAAATCGAATTTCAGCATTTTTGTGTGACCGGGAAAAGCAGAGTCACAAGCCGAGCTGCAGTTCCATAGAAACTTCAGTTTTACCGCTGAACCTAAAAATGGGTAGAAAGTACTTTTTCTCCCTTCCTGTTAATGCCACAGACTTCCCCTTTACAGTGCACACTGTGTCTAATCCTCCCCGCTTCAGCCCAGAAATATTGAGCTTCAGATGTGTTGTTAACGTTGAGTAAAAAAGTTGCTCGCAGCTGTTCTAGGAACACATTCTGAAATCGCGTATATCTTTGCTTCTACACATAGCAATGTATTGTGCTTTGCTTTACACACTATTCTACCGTCAAGAGGAGAGAATTCATCAAGGTTAATAAGCACAAACACTGTATAAGTCGAATTTCAGCATTTTTGTGTGACCGGGAAAACCACAGTCACAAGCCGAGTTGCAGTTCCATAGAAACTTCAGTTTTACCGCTGAACATAAAAATGGGTAGAAAGTACTTTTTCTCCCTTCCTGTTAATGCCACAGACTTCCCCTTTACAGTGCACACTGTGTCTAATCCTCCCCGCTTCAGCCCAGAAATATTGAGCTTCAGATGTGTTGTTAACGTTGAGTAAAAAAGTTGCTCGCAGCTGTTCTAGGAACACTTTCTGAAATCGCGTATATCTTTGCTTCTACACATAGCAATGTATTGTGCTTTGCTTTACACACTATTCTACCGTCAAGAGGAGAGAATTCATCAAGGTTAATAAGCACAAACACTGTATAAGTCGAATTTCAGCATTTATGTGTGACCGGCAAAAACAGCAGAGTCACAAGCCGAACTGCAGTTCCATAGAAACTTCAGTTTTACCGCTGAACCTAAAAATGGGTAGAAAGTACTTTTTCTCCCTTCCTGTTAATGCCACAGACTTCCCCTTTACCGTGCACACTGTGTCTAATCCTCCCCGCTTCAGCCCAGAAATATTGAGCTTCAGATGTGTTGTTAACGTTGAGTAAAAAAGTTGCTCGCAGCTGTTCTAGGAACACATTCTGAAATCGCGTATATCTTTGCTTCTACACATAGCAATGTATTGTGCTTTGCTTTACACACTATTCTACCGTCAAGAGGAGAGAATTCATCAAGGTTAATAAGCACAAACACTGTATAAGTCGAATTTCAGCATTTTTGTGTGACCGGGAAAAGCAGAGTCACAAGCCGAGCTGCAGTTCCATAGAAACTTCAGTTTTACCGCTGAACCTAAAAATGGGTAGAAAGTACTTTTTCTCCCTTCCTGTTAATGCCACAGACTTCCCCTTTACAGTGCACACTGTGTCTAATCCTCCCCGCTTCAGCCCAGAAATATTGAGCTTCAGATGTGTTGTTAACGTTGAGTAAAAAAGTTGCTCGCAGCTGTTCTAGGAACACATTCTGAAATCGCGTATATCTTTGCTTCTACACATAGCAATGTATTGTGCTTTGCTTTACACACTATTCTACCGTCAAGAGGAGAGAATTCATCAAGGTTAATAAGCACAAACACTGTATAAGTCGAATTTCAGCATTTTTGTGTGACCGGGAAAACCACAGTCACAAGCCGAGTTGCAGTTCCATAGAAACTTCAGTTTTACCGCTGAACATAAAAATGGGTAGAAAGTACTTTTTCTCCCTTCCTATTAATGCCACAGACTTCCCCTTTACAGTGCACACTGTGTCTAATCCTCCCCGCTTCAGCCCAGAAATATTGAGCTTCAGATGTGTTGTTAACGTTGAGTAAAAAAGTTGCTCGCAGCTGTTCTAGGAACACTTTCTGAAATCGCGTATATCTTTGCTTCTACACATAGCAATGTATTGTGCTTTGCTTTACACACTATTCTACCGTCAAGAGGAGAGAATTCATCAAGGTTAATAAGCACAAACACTGTATAAGTCGAATTTCAGCATTTATGTGTGACCGGCAAAAACAGCAGAGTCACAAGCCGAACTGCAGTTCCATAGAAACTTCAGTTTTACCGCTGAACCTAAAAATGGGTAGAAAGTACTTTTTCTCCCTTCCTGTTAATGCCACAGACTTCCCCTTTACCGTGCACACTGTGTCTAATCCTCCCCGCTTCAGCCCAGAAATATTGAGCTTCAGATGTGTTGTTAACGTTGAGTAAAAAAGTTGCTCGCAGCTGTTCTAGGAACACATTCTGAAATCGCGTATATCTTTGCTTCTACACATAGCAATGTATTGTGCTTTGCTTTACACACTATTCTACCGTCAAGAGGAGAGAATTCATCAAGGTTAATAAGCACAAACACTGTATAAGTCGAATTTCAGCATTTTTGTGTGACCGGGAAAAGCAGAGTCACAAGCCGAACTGCAGTTCCATAGAAACTTCAGTTTTACCGCTGAACCTAAAAATGGGTAGAAAGTACTTTTTCTCCCTTCCTGTTAATGCCACAGACTTCCCCTTTACCGTGCACACTGTGTCTAATCCTCCCCGCTTCAGCCCAGAAATATTGAGCTTCAGATGTGTTGTTAACGTTGAGTAAAAAAGTTGCTCGCAGCTGTTCTAGGAACACATTCTGAAATCGCGTATATCTTTGCTTCTACACATAGCAATGTATTGTGCTTTGCTTTACACACTATTCTACCGTCAAGAGGAGAGAATTCATCAAGGTTAATAAGCACAAACACTGTATAAATCGAATTTCAGCATTTTTGTGTGACCGGGAAAAGCAGAGTCACAAGCCGAGCTGCAGTTCCATAGAAACTTCAGTTTTACCGCTGAACCTAAAAATGGGTAGAAAGTACTTTTTCTCCCTTCCTGTTAATGCCACAGACTTCCCCTTTACAGTGCACACTGTGTCTAATCCTCCCCGCTTCAGCCCAGAAATATTGAGCTTCAGATGTGTTGTTAACGTTGAGTAAAAAAGTTGCTCGCAGCTGTTCTAGGAACACATTCTGAAATCGCGTATATCTTTGCTTCTACACATAGCAATGTATTGTGCTTTGCTTTACACACTATTCTACCGTCAAGAGGAGAGAATTCATCAAGGTTAATAAGCACAAACACTGTATAAGTCGAATTTCAGCATTTTTGTGTGACCGGGAAAACCACAGTCACAAGCCGAGTTGCAGTTCCATAGAAACTTCAGTTTTACCGCTGAACATAAAAATGGGTAGAAAGTACTTTTTCTCCCTTCCTGTTAATGCCACAGACTTCCCCTTTACAGTGCACACTGTGTCTAATCCTCCCCGCTTCAGCCCAGAAATATTGAGCTTCAGATGTGTTGTTAACGTTGAGTAAAAAAGTTGCTCGCAGCTGTTCTAGGAACACTTTCTGAAATCGCGTATATCTTTGCTTCTACACATAGCAATGTATTGTGCTTTGCTTTACACACTATTCTACCGTCAAGAGGAGAGAATTCATCAAGGTTAATAAGCACAAACACTGTATAAGTCGAATTTCAGCATTTTTGTGTGACCGGGAAAACCACAGTCACAAGCCGAGTTGCAGTTCCATAGAAACTTCAGTTTTACCGCTGAACCTAAAAATGGGTAGAAAGTACTTTTTCTCCCTTCCTGTTAATGCCACAGACTTCCCCTTTACAGTGCACACTGTCTAATCCTCCCCGCTTCAGCCCAGAAATATTGAGCTTCAGATGTGTTGTTAACGTTGAGTAAAAAAGTTGCTCGCAGCTGTTCTAGGAACACATTCTGAAATCGCGTATATCTTTGCTTCTACACATAGCAATGTATTGTGCTTTACACATTATTCTACCGTCAAGAGGAGAGAATTCATCAAGGTTAATAAGCACAAACACTGTATAAGTCGAATTTCAGCATTTTTGTGTGACCGGGAAAACCACAGTCACAAGCCGAGCTGCAGTTCCATAGAAACTTCAGTTTTACCGCTGAACCTAAAAATGGGTAGAAAGTACTTTTTCTCCCTTCCTGTTAATGCCACAGACTTCCCCTTTACAGTGCTCACTGTGTCTAATCCTCCCCGCTTCAGCCCAGAAATATTGAGCTTCAGATGTGTTGTTAACGTTGAGTAAAAAAGTTGCTCGCAGCTGTTCTAGGAACACATTCTGAAATCGCGTATATCTTTGCTTCTACACATAGCAATGTATTGTGCTTTGCTTTACACGCTATTCTACCGTCAAGAGGAGAGAATTCATCAAGGTTAATAAGCACAAACACTGTATAAGTCGAATTTCAGCATTTTTGTGTGACCAGGAAAACCACAGTCACAAGCCGAGCTGCAGTTCCATAGAAACGTCAGTTTTACCGCTGAACCTAAAAATGGGTTGAAAGTACTTTTTCTCCCTTCCTGTTAATGCCACAGACTTCCCCTTTACAGTGCACACTGTGTCTAATCCTCCCCGCTTCTGCCCAGAAAAATTGAGCTTCAGATGTGTTGTTAACGTTGAGTAAAAAAGTTGCTCGCAGCTGTTCTAGGAACACATTCTGAAATCGCGTATATCTTTGCTTCTACACATAGCAATGTATTGTGCTTTGCTTTACACACTATTCTACCGTCAAGAGGAGAGAATTCATCAAGGTTAATAAGCACAAACACTGTATAAGTCGAATTTCAGTATTTTTGTGTGACCGGGAAAACCACCGTCACAAGCCGAGCTGCAGTTCCATAGAAACTTCAGTTTTACCGCTGAACCTAAAAATGGGTAGAAAGTACTTTTTCTCCCATCCTGTTAATGCCACAGACTTCCCCTTTACAGTGCACACTGTCTAATCCTCCCCGCTTCAGCCCAGAAATATTGAGCTTCAGATGTGTTGTTAACGTTGAGTAAAAAAGTTGCTCGCAGCTGTTCTAGGAACACATTCTGAAATCGCGTATATCTTTGCTTCTACACATAGCAATGTATTGTGCTTTGCTTTACACGCTATTCTACCGTCAAGAGGAGAGAATTCATCAAGGTTAATAAGCACAAACACTGTATAAGTCGAATTTCAGCATTTTTGTGTGACCGGGAAAACCACAGTCACAAGCCGAGCTGCAGTTCCATAGAAACGTCAGTTTTACCGCTGAACCTAAAAATGGGTAGAAAGTACTTTTTCTCCCTTCCTGTTAATGCCACAGACTTCCCCTTTACAGTGCACACTGTGTCTAATCCTCCCCGCTTCTGCCCAGAAATATTGAGCTTCAGATGTGTTGTTAACGTTGAGTAAAAAAGTTGCTCGCAGCTGTTCTAGGAACACATTCTGAAATCGCGTATATCTTTGCTTCTACACATAGCAATGTATTGTGCTTTGCTTTACACACTATTCTACCGTCAAGAGGAGAGAATTCATCAAGGTTAATAAGCACAAACACTGTATAAGTCGAATTTCAGCATTCTAGTGTGACCGGGAAAACCACAGTCACAAGCCGATCTGCAGTTCCATAGAAACTTCAGTTTTACCGCTGAACATAAAAATGGGTAGAAAGTACTTTTTCTCCCTTCCTGTTAATGCCACAGACTTCCCATTTACAGTGCACACTGTGTCTAATCCTCCCCGCTTCAGCCCAGAAATATTGAGCTTCCGATGTGTTGTTAACGTTGAGTAAAAAAGTTGCTCGCAGCTGTTCTAGGAACACATTCTGAAATCGCGTATATCTTTGCTTCTACACATAGCAATGTATTGTGCTTTACACATTATTCTACCGTCAAGAGGAGAGAATTCATCAAGGTTAATAAGCACAAACACTGTATAAGTCGAATTTCAGCATTTTTGTGTGACCGGGAAAACCACAGTCACAAGCCGAGCTGCAGTTCCATAGAAACTTCAGTTTTACCGCTGAACCTAAAAATGGGTAGAAAGTACTTTTTCTCCCTTCCTGTTAATGCCACAGACTTCCCCTTTACAGTGCTCACTGTGTCTAATCCTCCCCGCTTCAGCCCAGAAATATTGAGCTTCAGATGTGTTGTTAACGTTGAGTAAAAAAGTTGCTCGCAGCTGTTCTAGGAACACATTCTGAAATCGCGTATATCTTTGCTTCTACACATAGCAATGTATTGTGCTTTGCTTTACACGCTATTCTACCGTCAAGAGGAGAGAATTCATCAAGGTTAATAAGCACAAACACTGTATAAGTCGAATTTCAGCATTTTTGTGTGACCGGGAAAACCACAGTCACAAGCCGAGCTGCAGTTCCATAGAAACGTCAGTTTTACCGCTGAACCTAAAAATGGGTTGAAAGTACTTTTTCTCCCTTCCTGTTAATGCCACAGACTTCCCCTTTACAGTGCACACTGTGTCTAATCCTCCCCGCTTCTGCCCAGAAAAATTGAGCTTCAGATGTGTTGTTAACGTTGAGTAAAAAAGTTGCTCGCAGCTGTTCTAGGAACACATTCTGAAATCGCGTATATCTTTGCTTCTACACATAGCAATGTATTGTGCTTTGCTTTACACACTATTCTACCATCAAGAGGAGAGAATTCATCAAGGTTAATAAGCACAAACACTGTATAAGTCGAATTTCAGTATTTTTGTGTGACCGGGAAAACCACCGTCACAAGCCGAGCTGCAGTTCCATAGAAACTTCAGTTTTACCGCTGAACCTAAAAATGGGTAGAAAGTACTTTTTCTCCCTTCCTGTTAATGCCACAGACTTCCCCTTTACAGTGCACACTGTCTAATCCTCCCCGCTTCAGCCCAGAAATATTGAGCTTCAGATGTGTTGTTAACGTTGAGTAAAAAAGTTGCTCGCAGCTGTTCTAGGAACACATTCTGAAATCGCGTATATCTTTGCTTCTACACATAGCAATGTATTGTGCTTTACACATTATTCTACCGTCAAGAGGAGAGAATTCATCAAGGTTAATAAGCACAAACACTGTATAAGTCGAATTTCAGCATTTTTGTGTGACCGGGAAAACCACAGTCACAAGCCGAGCTGCAGTTCCATAGAAACTTCAGTTTTACCGCTGAACCTAAAAATGGGTAGAAAGTACTTTTTCTCCCTTCCTGTTAATGCCACAGACTTCCCCTTTACAGTGCTCACTGTGTCTAATCCTCCCCGCTTCAGCCCAGAAATATTGAGCTTCAGATGTGTTGTTAACGTTGAGTAAAAAAGTTGCTCGCAGCTGTTCTAGGAACACATTCTGAAATCGCGTATATCTTTGCTTCTACACATAGCAATGTATTGTGCTTTGCTTTACACGCTATTCTACCGTCAAGAGGAGAGAATTCATCAAGGTTAATAAGCACAAACACTGTATAAGTCGAATTTCAGCATTTTTGTGTGACCAGGAAAACCACAGTCACAAGCCGAGCTGCAGTTCCATAGAAACGTCAGTTTTACCGCTGAACCTAAAAATGGGTTGAAAGTACTTTTTCTCCCTTCCTGTTAATGCCACAGACTTCCCCTTTACAGTGCACACTGTGTCTAATCCTCCCCGCTTCTGCCCAGAAAAATTGAGCTTCAGATGTGTTGTTAACGTTGAGTAAAAAAGTTGCTCGCAGCTGTTCTAGGAACACATTCTGAAATCGCGTATATCTTTGCTTCTACACATAGCAATGTATTGTGCTTTGCTTTACACACTATTCTACCGTCAAGAGGAGAGAATTCATCAAGGTTAATAAGCACAAACACTGTATAAGTCGAATTTCAGTATTTTTGTGTGACCGGGAAAACCACCGTCACAAGCCGAGCTGCAGTTCCATAGAAACTTCAGTTTTACCGCTGAACCTAAAAATGGGTAGAAAGTACTTTTTCTCCCATCCTGTTAATGCCACAGACTTCCCCTTTACAGTGCACACTGTCTAATCCTCCCCGCTTCAGCCCAGAAATATTGAGCTTCAGATGTGTTGTTAACGTTGAGTAAAAAAGTTGCTCGCAGCTGTTCTAGGAACACATTCTGAAATCGCGTATATCTTTGCTTCTACACATAGCAATGTATTGTGCTTTGCTTTACACGCTATTCTACCGTCAAGAGGAGAGAATTCATCAAGGTTAATAAGCACAAACACTGTATAAGTCGAATTTCAGCATTTTTGTGTGACCGGGAAAACCACAGTCACAAGCCGAGCTGCAGTTCCATAGAAACGTCAGTTTTACCGCTGAACCTAAAAATGGGTAGAAAGTACTTTTTCTCCCTTCCTGTTAATGCCACAGACTTCCCCTTTACAGTGCACACTGTGTCTAATCCTCCCCGCTTCTGCCCAGAAATATTGAGCTTCAGATGTGTTGTTAACGTTGAGTAAAAAAGTTGCTCGCAGCTGTTCTAGGAACACATTCTGAAATCGCGTATATCTTTGCTTCTACACATAGCAATGTATTGTGCTTTGCTTTACACACTATTCTACCGTCAAGAGGAGAGAATTCATCAAGGTTAATAAGCACAAACACTGTATAAGTCGAATTTCAGCATTCTAGTGTGACCGGGAAAACCACAGTCACAAGCCGATCTGCAGTTCCATAGAAACTTCAGTTTTACCGCTGAACATAAAAATGGGTAGAAAGTACTTTTTCTCCCTTCCTGTTAATGCCACAGACTTCCCATTTACAGTGCACACTGTGTCTAATCCTCCCCGCTTCAGCCCAGAAATATTGAGCTTCCGATGTGTTGTTAACGTTGAGTAAAAAAGTTGCTCGCAGCTGTTCTAGGAACACATTCTGAAATCGCGTATATCTTTGCTTCTACACATAGCAATGTATTGTGCTTTGCTTTACACATTATTCTACCTTCAAGAGGAGAGAATTCATCAAGGTTAATAAGCACATACACTGTATAAGTCGAATTTCAGCATTTTGTGTGACCGGGAAAACCACAGTCACAAGCCGAGCTGCAGTTCCATAGAAACTTCAGATTTACCGCTGAACCTAAAAATGGGTAGAAAGTACTTTTTCTCCCTTCCTGTTAATGCCACAGACTTCCCCTTTACAGTGCACACTGTGTCTAATCCTCCCCGCTTCAGCCCAGAAATATTGAGCTTCAGATGTGTTGTTAACGTTGAGTAAAAAAGTTGCTCGCAGCTGTTCTAGGAACACATTCTGAAATCGCGTATATCTTTGCTTCTACACATAGCAATGTATTGTGCTTTACACATTATTCTACCGTCAAGAGGAGAGAATTCATCAAGGTTAATAAGCACAAACACTGTATAAGTCGAATTTCATCATTCTAGTGTGACCGGGAAAACCACAGTCACAAGCCGATCTGCAGTTCCATAGAAACTTCAGTTTTACCGCTGAACCTAAAAATGGGTAGAAAGTACTTTTTCTCCCTTCCTGTTAATGCCACAGACTTCCCCTTTACAGTGCACACTGTGTCTAATCCTCCCCGCTTCATCCCAGAAATATTGAGCTTCAGATGTGTTGTTAACGTTGAGTAAAAAAGTTGCTCGCAGCTGTTCTAGGAACACATTCTGAAATCGCGTATATCTTTGCTTCTACACATAGCAATGTATTGTGCTTTGCTTTACACATTATTCTACCGTCAAGAGGAGAGAATTCATCAAGGTTAATAAGCACAAACACTGTATAAGTCGAATTTCAGCATTTTTGTGTGACCGGGAAAACCACAGTCACAAGCCGATCTGAAGTTCCATAGAAACTTCAGTTTTACCGCTGAACATAAAAATGGGTAGAAAGTACTTTTTCTCCCTTCCTGTTAATGCCACAGACTTCCCCTTTACAGTGCACACTGTGTCTAATCCTCCCCGCTTCAGCCCAGAAATATTGAGCTTCAGATGTGTTGTTAACGTTGAGTAAAAAAGTTGCTCGCAGCTGTTCTAGGAACACATTCTGAAATCGCGTATATCTTTGCTTCTACACATAGCAATGTATTGTGCTTTGCTTTACACACTATTCTACCGTCAAGAGGAGAGAATTCATCAAGGTTAATAAGCACAAACACTGTATAAGTCGAATTTCAGAATTTTTGTGTGACCGGGAAAACCACCGTCACAAGCTGATCTGCAGTTCCATAGAAACTTCAGTTTTACCGCTGAACCTAAAAATGGGTAGAAAGTACTTTTTCTCCCTTCCTGTTAATGCCACAGACTTCCCCTTTACAGTGCACACTGTGTCTAATCCTCCCCGCTTCAGCCCAGAAATATTGAGCTTCAGATGTGTTGTTAACGTTGAGTAAAAAAGTTGCTCGCAGCTGTTCTAGGAACACATTCTGAAATCGCGTATATCTTTGCTTCTACACATAGCAATGTATTGTGCTTTGCTTTACACACTATTCTACCGTCAAGAGGAGAGAATTCATCAAGGTTAATAAGCACAAACACTGTATAAGTCGAATTTCAGCATTTATGTGTGACCGGCAAAAACAGCAGATTCACAAGCCGAACTGCAGTTCCATAGAAACTTCAGTTTTACCGCTGAACCTAAAAATGGGTAGAAAGTACTTTTTCTCCCTTCCTGTTAATGCCACAGACTTCCCCTTTACCGTGCACACTGTGTCTAATCCTCCCCGCTTCAGCCCAGAAATATTGAGCTTCAGATGTGTTGTTAACGTTGAGTAAAAAAGTTGTTCGCAGCTGTTCTAGGAACACATTCTGAAATCGCGTATATCTTTGCTTCTACACATAGCAATGTATTGTGCTTTGCTTTACACACTATTCTACCGTCAAGAGGAGAGAATTCATCAAGGTTAATAAGCACAAACACTGTATAAGTCGAATTTCAGCATTTTTGTGTGACCGGGAAAAGCAGAGTCACAAGCCGAACTGCAGTTCCATAGAAACTTCAGTTTTACCGCTGAACCTAAAAATGGGTAGAAAGTACTTTTTCTCCCTTCCTGTTAATGCCACAGACTTCCCCTTTACCGTGCACACTGTGTCTAATCCTCCCCGCTTCAGCCCAGAAATATTGAGCTTCAGATGTGTTGTTAACGTTGAGTAAAAAAGTTGCTCGCAGCTGTTCTAGGAACACATTCTGAAATCGCGTATATCTTTGCTTCTACACATAGCAATGTATTGTGCTTTGCTTTACACACTATTCTACCGTCAAGAGGAGAGAATTCATCAAGGTTAATAAGCACAAACACTGTATAAATCGAATTTCAGCATTTTTGTGTGACCGGGAAAAGCAGAGTCACAAGCCGAGCTGCAGTTCCATAGAAACTTCAGTTTTACCGCTGAACCTAAAAATGGGTAGAAAGTACTTTTTCTCCCTTCCTGTTAATGCCACAGACTTCCCCTTTACAGTGCACACTGTGTCTAATCCTCCCCGCTTCAGCCCAGAAATATTGAGCTTCAGATGTGTTGTTAACGTTGAGTAAAAAAGTTGCTCGCAGCTGTTCTAGGAACACATTCTGAAATCGCGTATATCTTTGCTTCTACACATAGCAATGTATTGTGCTTTGCTTTACACACTATTCTACCGTCAAGAGGAGAGAATTCATCAAGGTTAATAAGCACAAACACTGTATAAGTCGAATTTCAGCATTTTTGTGTGACCGGGAAAAGCAGAGTCACAAGCCGAACTGCAGTTCCATAGAAACTTCAGTTTTACCGCTGAACATAAAAATGGGTAGAAAGTACTTTTTCTCCCTTCCTGTTAATGCCACAGACTTCCCCTTTACCGTGCACACTGTGTCTAATCCTCCCCGCTTCAGCCCAGAAATATTGAGCTTCAGATGTGTTGTTAACGTTGAGTAAAAAAGTTGCTCGCAGCTGTTCTAGGAACACATTCTGAAATCGCGTATATCTTTGCTTCTACACATAGCAATGTATTGTGCTTTGCTTTACACACTATTCTACCGTCAAGAGGAGAGAATTCATCAAGGTTAATAATCACAAACACTGTATAAATCGAATTTCAGCATTTTTGTGTGACCGGGAAAAGCAGAGTCACATGCCGAGCTGCAGTTCCATAGAAACTTCAGTTTTACCGCTGAACCTAAAAATGGGTAGAAAGTACTTTTTCTCCCTTCCTGTTAATGCCACAGACTTCCCCTTTACAGTGCACACTGTGTCTAATCCTCCCCGCTTCAGCCCAGAAATATTGAGCTTCAGATGTGTTGTTAACGTTGAGTAAAAAAGTTGCTCGCAGCTGTTCTAGGAACACATTCTGAAATCGCGTATATCTTTGCTTCTACACATAGCAATGTATTGTGCTTTGCTTTACACACTATTCTACCGTCAAGAGGAGAGAATTCATCAAGGTTAATAAGCACAAACACTGTATAAGTCGAATTTCAGCATTTTTGTGTGACCGGGAAAACCACAGTCACAAGCCGAGTTGCAGTTCCATAGAAACTTCAGTTTTACCGCTGAACCTAAAAATGGGTAGAAAGTACTTTTTCTCCCTTCCTGTTAATGCCACAGACTTCCCCTTTACCGTGCACACTGTGTCTAATCCTCCCCGCTTCAGCCCAGAAATATTGAGCTTCAGATGTGTTGTTAACGTTGAGTAAAAAAGTTGCTCGCAGCTGTTCTAGGAACACATTCTGAAATCGCGTATATCTTTGCTTCTACACATAGCAATGTATTGTGCTTTGCTTTACACACTATTCTACCGTCAAGAGGAGAGAATTCATCAAGGTTAATAAGCACAAACACTGTATAAGTCGAATTTCAGCATTTTTGTGTGACCGGGAAAAGCAGAGTCACAAGCCGAACTGCAGTTCCATAGAAACTTCAGTTTTACCGCTGAACCTAAAAATGGGTAGAAAGTACTTTTTCTCCCTTCCTGTTAATGCCACAGACTTCCCCTTTACCGTGCACACTGTGTCTAATCCTCCCCGCTTCAGCCCAGAAATATTGAGCTTCAGATGTGTTGTTAACGTTGAGTAAAAAAGTTGCTCGCAGCTGTTCTAGGAACACATTCTGAAATCGCGTATATCTTTGCTTCTACACATAGCAATGTATTGTGCTTTGCTTTACACACTATTCTACCGTCAAGAGGAGAGAATTCATCAAGGTTAATAAGCACAAACACTGTATAAATCGAATTTCAGCATTTTTGTGTGACCGGGAAAAGCAGAGTCACAAGCCGAGCTGCAGTTCCATAGAAACTTCAGTTTTACCGCTGAACCTAAAAATGGGTAGAAAGTACTTTTTCTCCCTTCCTGTTAATGCCACAGACTTCCCCTTTACAGTGCACACTGTGTCTAATCCTCCCCGCTTCAGCCCAGAAATATTGAGCTTCAGATGTGTTGTTAACGTTGAGTAAAAAAGTTGCTCGCAGCTGTTCTAGGAACACATTCTGAAATCGCGTATATCTTTGCTTCTACACATAGCAATGTATTGTGCTTTGCTTTACACACTATTCTACCGTCAAGAGGAGAGAATTCATCAAGGTTAATAAGCACAAACACTGTATAAGTCGAATTTCAGCATTTTTGTGTGACCGGGAAAACCACAGTCACAAGCCGAGTTGCAGTTCCATAGAAACTTCAGTTTTACCGCTGAACATAAAAATGGGTAGAAAGTACTTTTTCTCCCTTCCTGTTAATGCCACAGACTTCCCCTTTACAGTGCACACTGTGTCTAATCCTCCCCGCTTCAGCCCAGAAATATTGAGCTTCAGATGTGTTGTTAACGTTGAGTAAAAAAGTTGCTCGCAGCTGTTCTAGGAACACTTTCTGAAATCGCGTATATCTTTGCTTCTACACATAGCAATGTATTGTGCTTTGCTTTACACACTATTCTACCGTCAAGAGGAGAGAATTCATCAAGGTTAATAAGCACAAACACTGTATAAGTCGAATTTCAGAATTTTTGTGTGACCGGGAAAACCACCGTCACAAGCCGATCTGCAGTTCCATAGAAACTTCAGTTTTACCGCTGAACCTAAAAATGGGTAGAAAGTACTTTTTCTCCCTTCCTGTTAATGCCACAGACTTCCCCTTTACAGTGCACACTGTGTCTAATCCTCCCAACTTCAGCCCAGAAATATTGAGCTTCAGATGTGTTGTTAACGTTGAGTAAAAAAGTTGCTCGCAGCTGTTCTAGGAACACATTCTGAAATCGCGTATATCTTTGCTTCTACACATAGCAATGTATTGTGCTTTGCTTTACACACTATTCTACCGTCAAGAGGAGAGAATTCATCAAGGTTAATAAGCACAAACACTGTATAAGTCGAATTTCAGCATTTATGTGTGACCGGGAAAACCACAGTCACAAGCCGAGCTGCAGTTCCATAGAAACTTCAGTTTTACCGCTGAACCTAAAAATGGGTAGAAAGTACTTTTTCTCCCTTCCTGTTAATGCCACAGACTATCCCTTTACAGTGCACACTGTCTAATCCTCCCCGCTTCAGCCCAGTAATATTGAGCTTCAGATGTGTTGTTAACGTTGAGTAAAAAAGTTGCTCGCAGCTGTTCTAGGAACACATTCTGAAATCGCGTATATCTTTGCTTCTACACATAGCAATGTATTGTGCTTTGCTTTACACACTATTCTACCGTCAAGAGGAGAGAATTCATCAAGGTTAATAAGCACAAACACTGTATAAGTCGAATTTCAGCATTTTAGTGTGACCGGGAAAACCACAGTCACAAGACGATCTGCAGTTCCATAGAAACTTCAGTTTTACCGCTGAACATAAAAATGGGTAGAAAGTACTTTTTCTCCCTTCCTGTTAATGCCATAGACTTCCCCTTTACAGTGCACACTGTGTCTAATCCTCCCCGCTTCAGCCCAGAAATATTGAGCTTCAGATGTGTTGTTAACGTTGAGTAAAAAAGTTGCTCGCAGCTGTTCTAGGAACACATTCTGAAATCGCGTATATCTTTGCTTCTACACATAGCAATGTATTGTGCTTTGCTTTACACACTATTCTACCGTCAAGAGGAGAGAATTCATCAAGGTTAATAAGCACAAACACTGTATAAGTCGAATTTCAGCATTTATGTGTGACCGGCAAAAACAGCAGAGTCACAAGCCGAACTGCAGTTCCATAGAAACTTCAGTTTTACCGCTGAACCTAAAAATGGGTAGAAAGTACTTTTTCTCCCTTCCTGTTAATGCCACAGACTTCCCCTTTACCGTGCACACTGTGTCTAATCCTCCCCGCTTCAGCCCAGAAATATTGAGCTTCAGATGTGTTGTTAACGTTGAGTAAAAAAGTTGCTCGCAGCTGTTCTAGGAACACATTCTGAAATCGCGTATATCTTTGCTTCTACACATAGCAATGTATTGTGCTTTGCTTTACACACTATTCTACCGTCAAGAGGAGAGAATTCATCAAGGTTAATAAGCACAAACACTGTATAAGTCGAATTTCAGCATTTTTGTGTGACCGGGAAAAGCAGAGTCACAAGCCGAACTGCAGTTCCATAGAAACTTCAGTTTTACCGCTGAACCTAAAAATGGGTAGAAAGTACTTTTTCTCCCTTCCTGTTAATGCCACAGACTTCCCCTTTACCGTGCACACTGTGTCTAATCCTCCCCGCTTCAGCCCAGAAATATTGAGCTTCAGATGTGTTGTTAACGTTGAGTAAAAAAGTTGCTCGCAGCTGTTCTAGGAACACATTCTGAAATCGCGTATATCTTTGCTTCTACACATAGCAATGTATTGTGCTTTGCTTTACACACTATTCTACCGTCAAGAGGAGAGAATTCATCAAGGTTAATAAGCACAAACACTGTATAAATCGAATTTCAGCATTTTTGTGTGACCGGGAAAAGCAGAGTCACAAGCCGAGCTGCAGTTCCATAGAAACTTCAGTTTTACCGCTGAACCTAAAAATGGGTAGAAAGTACTTTTTCTCCCTTCCTGTTAATGCCACAGACTTCCCCTTTACAGTGCACACTGTGTCTAATCCTCCCCGCTTCAGCCCAGAAATATTGAGCTTCAGATGTGTTGTTAACGTTGAGTAAAAAAGTTGCTCGCAGCTGTTCTAGGAACACATTCTGAAATCGCGTATATCTTTGCTTCTACACATAGCAATGTATTGTGCTTTGCTTTACACACTATTCTACCGTCAAGAGGAGAGAATTCATCAAGGTTAATAAGCACAAACACTGTATAAGTCGAATTTCAGCATTTTTGTGTGACCGGGAAAACCACAGTCACAAGCCGAGTTGCAGTTCCATAGAAACTTCAGTTTTACCGCTGAACATAAAAATGGGTAGAAAGTACTTTTTCTCCCTTCCTGTTAATGCCACAGACTTCCCCTTTACAGTGCACACTGTGTCTAATCCTCCCCGCTTCAGCCCAGAAATATTGAGCTTCAGATGTGTTGTTAACGTTGAGTAAAAAAGTTGCTCGCAGCTGTTCTAGGAACACTTTCTGAAATCGCGTATATCTTTGCTTCTACACATAGCAATGTATTGTGCTTTGCTTTACACACTATTCTACCGTCAAGAGGAGAGAATTCATCAAGGTTAATAAGCACAAACACTGTATAAGTCGAATTTCAGAATTTTTGTGTGACCGGGAAAACCACCGTCACAAGCCGATCTGCAGTTCCATAGAAACTTCAGTTTTACCGCTGAACCTAAAAATGGGTAGAAAGTACTTTTTCTCCCTTCCTGTTAATGCCACAGACTTCCCCTTTACAGTGCACACTGTGTCTAATCCTCCCAACTTCAGCCCAGAAATATTGAGCTTCAGATGTGTTGTTAACGTTGAGTAAAAAAGTTGCTCGCAGCTGTTCTAGGAACACATTCTGAAATCGCGTATATCTTTGCTTCTACACATAGCAATGTATTGTGCTTTGCTTTACACACTATTCTACCGTCAAGAGGAGAGAATTCATCAAGGTTAATAAGCACAAACACTGTATAAGTCGAATTTCAGCATTTATGTGTGACCGGGAAAACCACAGTCACAAGCCGAGCTGCAGTTCCATAGAAACTTCAGTTTTACCGCTGAACCTAAAAATGGGTAGAAAGTACTTTTTCTCCCTTCCTGTTAATGCCACAGACTATCCCTTTACAGTGCACACTGTCTAATCCTCCCCGCTTCAGCCCAGTAATATTGAGCTTCAGATGTGTTGTTAACGTTGAGTAAAAAAGTTGCTCGCAGCTGTTCTAGGAACACATTCTGAAATCGCGTATATCTTTGCTTCTACACATAGCAATGTATTGTGCTTTGCTTTACACACTATTCTACCGTCAAGAGGAGAGAATTCATCAAGGTTAATAAGCACAAACACTGTATAAGTCGAATTTCAGCATTTTAGTGTGACCGGGAAAACCACAGTCACAAGACGATCTGCAGTTCCATAGAAACTTCAGTTTTACCGCTGAACATAAAAATGGGTAGAAAGTACTTTTTCTCCCTTCCTGTTAATGCCATAGACTTCCCCTTTACAGTGCACACTGTGTCTAATCCTCCCCGCTTCAGCCCAGAAATATTGAGCTTCAGATGTGTTGTTAACGTTGAGTAAAAAAGTTGCTCGCAGCTGTTCTAGGAACACATTCTGAAATCGCGTATATCTTTGCTTCTACACATAGCAATGTATTGTGCTTTGCTTTACACACTATCCTACCGTCAAGAGGAGAGAATTCATCAAGGTTAATAAGCACAAACACTGTATAAGTCGAATTTCAGCATTTTTGTGTGACCGGGAAAACCACAGTCACAAGCCGAGCTGCATTTCCATAGAAACTTCAGTTTTACCGCTGAACCTAAAAATGGGTAGAAAGTACTTTTTCTCCCTTCCTGTTAATGCCACAGACTTCCCCTTTACAGTGCTCACTGTGTCTAATCCTCCCCGCTTCAGCCCAGAAATATTGAGCTTCAGATGTGTTTTTAACGTTGAGTAAAAAAGTTGCTCGCAGCTGTTCTAGGAACACATTCTGAAATCGCGTATATCTTTGCTTCTACACATAGCAATGTATTGTGCTTTGCTTTACACACTATTCTACCGTCAAGAGGAGAGAATTCATCAAGGTTAATAAGTACAAACACTGTATAAGTCGAATTTCAGCATTCTAGTGTGACCGGGAAAACCACAGTCACAAGCCGATCTGCAGTTCCATAGAAACTTCAGTTTTACCGCTGAACATAAAAATGGGTAGAAAGTACTTTTTCTCCCTTCCTGTTAATGCCACAGACTTCCCCTTTACAGTGCACACTGTGTCTAATCCTCCCCGCTTCAGCCCAGAAATATTGAGCTTCAGATGTGTTGTTAACGTTGAGTAAAAAAGTTGCTCGCAGCTGTTCTAGGAACACATTCTGAAATCGCGTATATCTTTGCTTCTACACATAGCAATGTATTGTGCTTTGCTTTACACATTATTCTACCGTCAAGAGGAGAGAATTCATCAAGGTTAATAAGCACAAACACTGTATAAGTCGAATTTCAGCATTTTTGTGTGACCGGGAAAACCACAGTCACAAGCCGATCTGCAGTTCCATAGAAACTTCAGTTTTACCGCTGAACTTAAAAATGGGTAGAAAGTACTTTTTCTCCCTTCCTGTTAATGCCACAGACTTCCCCTTTACAGTGCACACTGTGTCTAATCCTCCCCGCTTCAGCCCAGAAATATTGAGCTTCAGATGTGTTGTTAACGTTGAGTAAAAAAGTTGCTCGCAGCTGTTCTAGGAACACATTCTGAAATCGCGTATATCTTTGCTTCTACACATAGCAATGTATTGTGCTTTGCTTTACACACTATTCTACCGTCAAGAGGAGAGAATTCATCAAGGTTAATAAGCACAAACACTGTATAAGTCGAATTTCAGCATTTTTGTGTGACCGGGAAAACCACAGTCACAAGACGATCTGCAGTTCCATAGAAACTTCAGTTTTACCGCTGAACATAAAAATGGGTAGAAAGTACTTTTTCTCCCTTCCTGTTAATGCCACAGACTTCCCCTTTACAGTGCACACTGTGTCTAATCCTCCCCGCTTCAGCCCAGAAATATTGAGCTTCAGATGTGTTGTTAACGTTGAGTAAAAAAGTTGCTCGCAGCTGTTCTAGGAACACATTCTGAAATCGCGTATATCTTTGCTTCTACACATAGCAATGTATTGTGCTTTGCTTTACACACTATTCTACCGCCAAGAGGAGAGAATTCATCAAGGTTAATAAGCACAAACACTGTATAAGTCGAATTTCAGCATTTTTGTGTGACCGGGAAAACCACAGTCACAAGCCGAGTTGCAGTTCCATAGAAACTTCAGTTTTACCGCTGAACATAAAAATGGGTAGAAAGTACTTTTTCTCCCTTCCTGTTAATGCCACAGACTTCCCCTTTACAGTGCACACTGTGTCTAATCCTCCCCGCTTCAGCCCAGAAATATTGAGCTTCAGATGTGTTGTTAACGTTGAGTAAAAAAGTTGCTCGCAGCTGTTCTAGGAACACATTCTGAAATCGCGTATATCTTTGCTTCTACACATAGCAATGTATTGTGCTTTGCTTTACACACTATTCTACCGCCAAGAGGAGAGAATTCATCAAGGTTAATAAGCACAAACACTGTATAAGTCGAATTTCAGAATTTTTGTGTGACCGGGAAAACCACCGTCACAAGCTGATCTGCAGTTCCATAGAAACTTCAGTTTTACCGCTGAACCTAAAAATGGGTAGAAAGTACTTTTTCTCCCTTCCTGTTAATGCCACAGACTTCCCCTTTACAGTGCACACTGTGTCTAATCCTCCCCGCTTCAGCCCAGAAATATTGAGCTTCAGATGTGTTGTTAACGTTGAGTAAAAAAGTTGCTCGCAGCTGTTCTAGGAACACATTCTGAAATCGCGTATATCTTTGCTTCTACACATAGCAATGTATTGTGCTTTGCTTTACACACTATTCTACCGTCAAGAGGAGAGAATTCATCAAGGTTAATAAGCACAAACACTGTATAAGTCGAATTTCAGCATTTTTGTGTGACCGGGAAAAGCAGAGTCACAAGCCGAACTGCAGTTCCATAGAAACTTCAGTTTTACCGCTGAACCTAAAAATGGGTAGAAAGTACTTTTTCTCCCTTCCTGTTAATGCCACAGACTTCCCCTTTACCGTGCACACTGTGTCTAATCCTCCCCGCTTCAGCCCAGAAATATTGAGCTTCAGATGTGTTGTTAACGTTGAGTAAAAAAGTTGCTCGCAGCTGTTCTAGGAACACATTCTGAAATCGCGTATATCTTTGCTTCTACACATAGCAATGTATTGTGCTTTGCTTTACACACTATTCTACCGTCAAGAGGAGAGAATTCATCAAGGTTAATAAGCACAAACACTGTATAAATCGAATTTCAGCATTTTTGTGTGACCGGGAAAAGCAGAGTCACAAGCCGAGCTGCAGTTCCATAGAAACTTCAGTTTTACCGCTGAACCTAAAAATGGGTAGAAAGTACTTTTTCTCCCTTCCTGTTAATGCCACAGACTTCCCCTTTACAGTGCACACTGTGTCTAATCCTCCCCGCTTCAGCCCAGAAATATTGAGCTTCAGATGTGTTGTTAACGTTGAGTAAAAAAGTTGCTCGCAGCTGTTCTAGGAACACATTCTGAAATCGCGTATATCTTTGCTTCTACACATAGCAATGTATTGTGCTTTGCTTTACACACTATTCTACCGTCAAGAGGAGAGAATTCATCAAGGTTAATAAGCACAAACACTGTATAAGTCGAATTTCAGCATTTTTGTGTGACCGGGAAAACCACAGTCACAAGCCGAGTTGCAGTTCCATAGAAACTTCAGTTTTACCGCTGAACATAAAAATGGGTAGAAAGTACTTTTTCTCCCTTCCTGTTAATGCCACAGACTTCCCCTTTACAGTGCACACTGTGTCTAATCCTCCCCGCTTCAGCCCAGAAATATTGAGCTTCAGATGTGTTGTTAACGTTGAGTAAAAAAGTTGCTCGCAGCTGTTCTAGGAACACTTTCTGAAATCGCGTATATCTTTGCTTCTACACATAGCAATGTATTGTGCTTTGCTTTACACACTATTCTACCGTCAAGAGGAGAGAATTCATCAAGGTTAATAAGCACAAACACTGTATAAGTCGAATTTCAGAATTTTTGTGTGACCGGGAAAACCACCGTCACAAGCCGATCTGCAGTTCCATAGAAACTTCAGTTTTACCGCTGAACCTAAAAATGGGTAGAAAGTACTTTTTCTCCCTTCCTGTTAATGCCACAGACTTCCCCTTTACAGTGCACACTGTGTCTAATCCTCCCAACTTCAGCCCAGAAATATTGAGCTTCAGATGTGTTGTTAACGTTGAGTAAAAAAGTTGCTCGCAGCTGTTCTAGGAACACATTCTGAAATCGCGTATATCTTTGCTTCTACACATAGCAATGTATTGTGCTTTGCTTTACACACTATTCTACCGTCAAGAGGAGAGAATTCATCAAGGTTAATAAGCACAAACACTGTATAAGTCGAATTTCAGCATTTATGTGTGACCGGGAAAACCACAGTCACAAGCCGAGCTGCAGTTCCATAGAAACTTCAGTTTTACCGCTGAACCTAAAAATGGGTAGAAAGTACTTTTTCTCCCTTCCTGTTAATGCCACAGACTATCCCTTTACAGTGCACACTGTCTAATCCTCCCCGCTTCAGCCCAGTAATATTGAGCTTCAGATGTGTTGTTAACGTTGAGTAAAAAAGTTGCTCGCAGCTGTTCTAGGAACACATTCTGAAATCGCGTATATCTTTGCTTCTACACATAGCAATGTATTGTGCTTTGCTTTACACACTATTCTACCGTCAAGAGGAGAGAATTCATCAAGGTTAATAAGCACAAACACTGTATAAGTCGAATTTCAGCATTTTAGTGTGACCGGGAAAACCACAGTCACAAGACGATCTGCAGTTCCATAGAAACTTCAGTTTTACCGCTGAACATAAAAATGGGTAGAAAGTACTTTTTCTCCCTTCCTGTTAATGCCATAGACTTCCCCTTTACAGTGCACACTGTGTCTAATCCTCCCCGCTTCAGCCCAGAAATATTGAGCTTCAGATGTGTTGTTAACGTTGAGTAAAAAAGTTGCTCGCAGCTGTTCTAGGAACACATTCTGAAATCGCGTATATCTTTGCTTCTACACATAGCAATGTATTGTGCTTTGCTTTACACACTATCCTACCGTCAAGAGGAGAGAATTCATCAAGGTTAATAAGCACAAACACTGTATAAGTCGAATTTCAGCATTTTTGTGTGACCGGGAAAACCACAGTCACAAGCCGAGCTGCATTTCCATAGAAACTTCAGTTTTACCGCTGAACCTAAAAATGGGTAGAAAGTACTTTTTCTCCCTTCCTGTTAATGCCACAGACTTCCCCTTTACAGTGCTCACTGTGTCTAATCCTCCCCGCTTCAGCCCAGAAATATTGAGCTTCAGATGTGTTTTTAACGTTGAGTAAAAAAGTTGCTCGCAGCTGTTCTAGGAACACATTCTGAAATCGCGTATATCTTTGCTTCTACACATAGCAATGTATTGTGCTTTGCTTTACACACTATTCTACCGTCAAGAGGAGAGAATTCATCAAGGTTAATAAGTACAAACACTGTATAAGTCGAATTTCAGCATTCTAGTGTGACCAGGAAAACCACAGTCACAAGCCGATCTGCAGTTCCATAGAAACTTCAGTTTTACCGCTGAACATAAAAATGGGTAGAAAGTACTTTTTCTCCCTTCCTGTTAATGCCACAGACTTCCCCTTTACAGTGCACACTGTGTCTAATCCTCCCCGCTTCAGCCCAGAAATATTGAGCTTCAGATGTGTTGTTAACGTTGAGTAAAAAAGTTGCTCGCAGCTGTTCTAGGAAAACATTCTGAAATCGCGTATATCTTTGCTTCTACACATAGCAATGTATTGTGCTTTGCTTTACACATTATTCTACCGTCAAGAGGAGAGAATTCATCAAGGTTAATAAGCACAAACACTGTATAAGTCGAATTTCAGCATTTTTGTGTGACCGGGAAAACCACAGTCACAAGCCGATCTGCAGTTCCATAGAAACTTCAGTTTTACCGCTGAACATAAAAATGGGTAGAAAGTACTTTTTCTCCCTTCCTGTTAATGCCACAGACTTCCCCTTTACAGTGCACACTGTGTCTAATCCTCCCCGCTTCAGCCCAGAAATATTGAGCTTCAGATGTGTTGTTAACGTTGAGTAAAAAAGTTGCTCGCAGCTGTTCTAGGAACACATTCTGAAATCGCGTATATCTTTGCTTCTACACATAGCAATGTATTGTGCTTTGCTTTACACACTATTCTACCGTCAAGAGGAGAGAATTCATCAAGGTTAATAAGCACAAACACTGTATAAGTCGAATTTCAGCATTTTTGTGTGACCGGGAAAACCACAGTCACAAGCCGAGTTGCAGTTCCATAGAAACTTCAGTTTTACCGCTGAACATAAAAATGGGTAGAAAGTACTTTTTCTCCCTTCCTGTTAATGCCACAGACTTCCCCTTTACAGTGCACACTGTGTCTAATCCTCCCCGCTTCAGCCCAGAAATATTGAGCTTCAGATGTGTTGTTAACGTTGAGTAAAAAAGTTGCTCGCAGCTGTTCTAGGAACACATTCTGAAATCGCGTATATCTTTGCTTCTACACATAGCAATGTATTGTGCTTTGCTTTACACACTATTCTACCGTCAAGAGGAGAGAATTCATCAAGGTTAATAAGCACAAACACTGTATAAGTCGAATTTCAGCATTTTTGTGTGACCGGGAAAACCACAGTCACAAGCCGAGTTGCAGTTCCATAGAAACTTCAGTTTTACCGCTGAACATAAAAATGGGTAGAAAGTACTTTTTCTCCCTTCCTGTTAATGCCACAGACTTCCCCTTTACAGTGCACACTGTGTCTAATCCTCCCCGCTTCAGCCCAGAAATATTGAGCTTCAGATGTGTTGTTAACGTTGAGTAAAAAAGTTGCTCGCAGCTGTTCTAGGAACACATTCTGAAATCGCGTATATCTTTGCTTCTACACATAGCAATGTATTGTGCTTTGCTTTACACACTATTCTACCGCCAAGAGGAGATAATTCATCAAGGTTAATAAGCACAAACACTGTATAAGTCGAATTTCAGCATTTTTGTGTGACCGGGAAAACCACAGTCACAAGCCGAGTTGCAGTTCCATAGAAACTTCAGTTTTACCGCTGAACCTAAAAATGGGTAGAAAGTACTTTTTCTCCCTTCCTGTTAATGCCACAGACTTCCCCTTTACAGTGCACACTGTGTCTAATCCTCCCCGCTTCAGCCCAGAAATATTGAGCTTCAGATGTGTTGTTAACGTTGAGTAAAAAAGTTGCTCGCAGCTGTTCTAGGAACACATTCTGAAATCGCGTATATCTTTGCTTCTACACATAGCAATGTATTGTGCTTTGCTTTACACGCTATTCTACCGTCAAGAGGAGAGAATTCATCAAGGTTAATAAGCACAAACACTGTATAAGTCGAATTTCAGCATTTTTGTGTGACCGGGAAAACCACAGTCACAAGCCGAGCTGCAGTTCCATAGAAACGTCAGTTTTACCGCTGAACCTAAAAATGGGTAGAAAGTACTTTTTCTCCCTTCCTGTTAATGCCACAGACTTCCCCTTTACAGTGCACACTGTGTCTAATCCTCCCCGCTTCTGCCCAGAAATATTGAGCTTCAGATGTGTTGTTAACGTTGAGTAAAAAAGTTGCTCGCAGCTGTTCTAGGAACACATTCTGAAATCGCGTATATCTTTGCTTCTACACATAGCAATGTATTGTGCTTTGCTTTACACACTATTCTACCGTCAAGAGGAGAGAATTCATCAAGGTTAATAAGCACAAACACTGTATAAGTCGAATTTCAGCATTCTAGTGTGACCGGGAAAACCACAGTCACAAGCCGATCTGCAGTTCCATAGAAACTTCAGTTTTACTGCTGAACATAAAAATGGGTAGAAAGTACTTTTTCTCCCTTCCTGTTAATGCCACAGACTTCCCATTTACAGTGCACACTGTGTCTAATCCTCCCCGCTTCAGCCCAGAAATATTGAGCTTCCGATGTGTTGTTAACGTTGAGTAAAAAAGTTGCTCGCAGCTGTTCTAGGAACACATTCTGAAATCGCGTATATCTTTGCTTCTACACATAGCAATGTATTGTGCTTTGCTTTACACATTATTCTACCTTCAAGAGGAGAGAATTCATCAAGGTTAATAAGCACATACACTGTATAAGTCGAATTTCAGCATTTTGTGTGACCGGGAAAACCACAGTCACAAGCCGAGCTGCAGTTCCATAGAAACTTCAGATTTACCGCTGAACCTAAAAATGGGTAGAAAGTACTTTTTCTCCCTTCCTGTTAATGCCACAGACTTCCCCTTTACAGTGCACACTGTGTCTAATCCTCCCCGCTTCAGCCCAGAAATATTGAGCTTCAGATGTGTTGTTAACGTTGAGTAAAAAAGTTGCTCGCAGCTGTTCTAGGAACACATTCTGAAATCGCGTATATCTTTGCTTCTACACATAGCAATGTATTGTGCTTTACACATTATTCTACCGTCAAGAGGAGAGAATTCATCAAGGTTAATAAGCACAAACACTGTATAAGTCGAATTTCAGCATTCTAGTGTGACCGGGAAAACCACAGTCACAAGCCGATCTGCAGTTCCATAGAAACTTCAGTTTTACCGCTGAACCTAAAAATGGGTAGAAAGTACTTTTTCTCCCTTCCTGTTAATGCCACAGACTTCCCCTTTACAGTGCACACTGTGTCTAATCCTCCCCGCTTCAGCCCAGAAATATTGAGCTTCAGATGTGTTGTTAACGTTGAGTAAAAAAGTTGCTCGCAGCTGTTCTAGGAACACATTCTGAAATCGCGTATATCTTTGCTTCTACACATAGCAATGTATTGTGCTTTGCTTTACACATTATTCTACCGTCAAGAGGAGAGAATTCATCAAGGTTAATAAGCACAAACACTGTATAAGTCGAATTTCAGCATTTTTGTGTGACCGGGAAAACCACAGTCACAAGTCGAGCTGCAGTTCCATAGAAACGTCAGTTTTACCGCTGAACCTAAAAATGGGTTGAAAGTACTTTTTCTCCCTTCCTGTTAATGCCACAGACTTCCCCTTTACAGTGCACACTGTGTCTAATCCTCCCCGCTTCTGCCCAGAAAAATTGAGCTTCAGATGTGTTGTTAACGTTGAGTAAAAAAGTTGCTCGCAGCTGTTCTAGGAACACATTCTGAAATCGCGTATATCTTTGCTTCTACACATAGCAATGTATTGTGCTTTGCTTTACACACTATTCTACCGTCAAGAGGAGAGAATTCATCAAGGTTAATAAGCACAAACACTGTATAAGTCGAATTTCAGTATTTTTGTGTGACCGGGAAAACCACCGTCACAAGCCGAGCTGCAGTTCCATAGAAACTTCAGTTTTACCCTGAACCTAAAAATGGGTAGAAAGTACTTTTTCTCCCATCCTGTTAATGCCACAGACTTCCCCTTTACAGTGCACACTGTCTAATCCTCCCCGCTTCAGCCCAGAAATATTGAGCTTCAGATGTGTTGTTAACGTTGAGTAAAAAAGTTGCTCGCAGCTGTTCTAGGAACACATTCTGAAATCGCGTATATCTTTGCTTCTACACATAGCAATGTATTGTGCTTTGCTTTACACGCTATTCTACCGTCAAGAGGAGAGAATTCATCAAGGTTAATAAGCACAAACACTGTATAAGTCGAATTTCAGCATTTTTGTGTGACCGGGAAAACCACAGTCACAAGCCGAGCTGCAGTTCCATAGAAACGTCAGTTTTACCGCTGAACCTAAAAATGGGTAGAAAGTACTTTTTCTCCCTTCCTGTTAATGCCACAGACTTCCCCTTTACAGTGCACACTGTGTCTAATCCTCCCCGCTTCTGCCCAGAAATATTGAGCTTCAGATGTGTTGTTAACGTTGAGTAAAAAAGTTGCTCGCAGCTGTTCTAGGAACACATTCTGAAATCGCGTATATCTTTGCTTCTACACATAGCAATGTATTGTGCTTTGCTTTACACACTATTCTACCGTCAAGAGGAGAGAATTCATCAAGGTTAATAAGCACAAACACTGTATAAGTCGAATTTCAGCATTCTAGTGTGACCGGGAAAACCACAGTCACAAGCCGATCTGCAGTTCCATAGAAACGTCAGTTTTACCGCTGAACCTAAAAATGGGTAGAAAGTACTTTTTCTCCCTTCCTGTTAATGCCACAGACTTCCCCTTTACAGTGCACACTGTGTCTAATCCTCCCCGCTTCAGCCCAGAAATATTGAGCTTCAGATGTGTTGTTAACGTTGAGTAAAAAAGTTGCTCGCAGCTGTTCTAGGAACACATTCTGAAATCGCGTATATCTTTGCTTCTACACATAGCAATGTATTGTGCTTTACACATTATTCTACCGTCAAGAGGAGAGAATTCATCAAGGTTAATAAGCACAAACACTGTATAAGTCGAATTTCAGCATTCTAGTGTGACCGGGAAAACCACAGTCACAAGCCGATCTGCAGTTCCATAGAAACTTCAGTTTTACCGCTGAACCTAAAAATGGGTAGAAAGTACTTTTTCTCCCTTCCTGTTAATGCCACAGACTTCCCCTTTACAGTGCACACTGTGTCTAATCCTCCCCGCTTCAGCCCAGAAATATTGAGCTTCAGATGTGTTGTTAACGTTGAGTAAAAAAGTTGCTCGCAGCTGTTCTAGGAACACATTCTGAAATCGCGTATATCTTTGCTTCTACACATAGCAATGTATTGTGCTTTGCTTTACACATTATTCTACCGTCAAGAGGAGAGAATTCATCAAGGTTAATAAGCACAAACACTGTATAAGTCGAATTTCAGCATTTTTGTGTGACCGGGAAAACCACAGTCACAAGCCGATCTGCAGTTCCATAGAAACTTCAGTTTTACCGCTGAACATAAAAATGGGTAGAAAGTACTTTTTCTCCCTTCCTGTTAATGCCACAGACTTCCCCTTTACAGTGCACACAGTGTCTAATCCTCCCCGCTTCAGCCCAGAAATATTGAGCTTCAGATGTGTTGTTAACGTTGAGTAAAAAAGTTGCTCGCAGCTGTTCTAGGAACACATTCTGAAATCGCGTATATCTTTGCTTCTACACATAGCAATGTATTGTGCTTTGCTTTACACACTATTCTACCGTCAAGAGGAGAGAATTCATCAAGGTTAATAAGCACAAACACTGTATAAGTCGAATTTCAGCATTTTTGTGTGACCGGGAAAACCACAGTCACAAGCCGAGTTTCAGTTCCATAGAAACTTCAGTTTTAGCGCTGAACATAAAAATGGGTAGAAAGTACTTTTTCTCCCTTCCTGTTAATGCCACAGACTTCCCCTTTACAGTGCACACTGTGTCTAATCCTCCCCGCTTCAGCCCAGAAATATTGAGCTTCAGATGTGTTGTTAACGTTGAGTAAAAAAGTTGCTCGCAGCTGTTCTAGGAACACATTCTGAAATCGCGTATATCTTTGCTTCTACACATAGCAATGTATTGTGCTTTGCTTTACACACTATTCTACCGCCAAGAGGAGAGAATTCATCAAGGTTAATAAGCACAAACACTGTATAAGTCGAATTTCAGAATTTTTGTGTGACCGGGAAAACCACCGTCACAAGCTGATCTGCAGTTCCATAGAAACTTCAGTTTTACCGCTGAACCTAAAAATGGGTAGAAAGTACTTTTTCTCCCTTCCTGTTAATGCCACAGACTTCCCCTTTACAGTGCACACTGTGTCTAATCCTCCCCGCTTCAGCCCAGAAATATTGAGCTTCAGATGTGTTGTTAACGTTGAGTAAAAAAGTTGCTCGCAGCTGTTCTAGGAACACATTCTGAAATCGCGTATATCTTTGCTTCTACACATAGCAATGTATTGTGCTTTGCTTTACACACTATTCTACCGTCAAGAGGAGAGAATTCATCAAGGTTAATAAGCACAAACACTGTATAAGTCGAATTTCAGCATTTATGTGTGACCGGCAAAAACAGCAGATTCACAAGCCGAACTGCAGTTCCATAGAAACTTCAGTTTTACCGCTGAACCTAAAAATGGGTAGAAAGTACTTTTTCTCCCTTCCTGTTAATGCCACAGACTTCCCCTTTACCGTGCACACTGTGTCTAATCCTCCCCGCTTCAGCCCAGAAATATTGAGCTTCAGATGTGTTGTTAACGTTGAGTAAAAAAGTTGCTCGCAGCTGTTCTAGGAACACATTCTGAAATCGCGTATATCTTTGCTTCTACACATAGCAATGTATTGTGCTTTGCTTTACACACTATTCTACCGTCAAGAGGAGAGAATTCATCAAGGTTAATAAGCACAAACACTGTATAAGTCGAATTTCAGCATTTTTGTGTGACCGGGAAAAGCAGAGTCACAAGCCGAACTGCAGTTCCATAGAAACTTCAGTTTTACCGCTGAACCTAAAAATGGGTAGAAAGTACTTTTTCTCCCTTCCTGTTAATGCCACAGACTTCCCCTTTACCGTGCACACTGTGTCTAATCCTCCCCGCTTCAGCCCAGAAATATTGAGCTTCAGATGTGTTGTTAACGTTGAGTAAAAAAGTTGCTCGCAGCTGTTCTAGGAACACATTCTGAAATCGCGTATATCTTTGCTTCTACACATAGCAATGTATTGTGCTTTGCTTTACACACTATTCTACCGTCAAGAGGAGAGAATTCATCAAGGTTAATAAGCACAAACACTGTATAAATCGAATTTCAGCATTTTTGTGTGACCGGGAAAAGCAGAGTCACAAGCCGAGCTGCAGTTCCATAGAAACTTCAGTTTTACCGCTGAACCTAAAAATGGGTAGAAAGTACTTTTTCTCCCTTCCTGTTAATGCCACAGACTTCCCCTTTACAGTGCACACTGTGTCTAATCCTCCCCGCTTCAGCCCAGAAATATTGAGCTTCAGATGTGTTGTTAACGTTGAGTAAAAAAGTTGCTCGCAGCTGTTCTAGGAACACATTCTGAAATCGCGTATATCTTTGCTTCTACACATAGCAATGTATTGTGCTTTGCTTTACACACTATTCTACCGTCAAGAGGAGAGAATTCATCAAGGTTAATAAGCACAAACACTGTACAGTATAAGTCGAATTTCAGCATTTTTGTGTGACCGGGAAAAGCAGAGTCACAAGCCGAACTGCAGTTCCATAGAAACTTCAGTTTTACCGCTGAACATAAAAATGGGTAGAAAGTACTTTTTCTCCCTTCCTGTTAATGCCACAGACTTCCCCTTTACCGTGCACACTGTGTCTAATCCTCCCCGCTTCAGCCCAGAAATATTGAGCTTCAGATGTGTTGTTAACGTTGAGTAAAAAAGTTGCTCGCAGCTGTTCTAGGAACACATTCTGAAATCGCGTATATCTTTGCTTCTACACATAGCAATGTATTGTGCTTTGCTTTACACACTATTCTACCGTCAAGAGGAGAGAATTCATCAAGGTTAATAAGCACAAACACTGTATAAATCGAATTTCAGCATTTTTGTGTGACCGGGAAAAGCAGAGTCACAAGCCGAGCTGCAGTTCCATAGAAACTTCAGTTTTACCGCTGAACCTAAAAATGGGTAGAAAGTACTTTTTCTCCCTTCCTGTTAATGCCACAGACTTCCCCTTTACAGTGCACACTGTGTCTAATCCTCCCCGCTTCAGCCCAGAAATATTGAGCTTCAGATGTGTTGTTAACGTTGAGTAAAAAAGTTGCTCGCAGCTGTTCTAGGAACACATTCTGAAATCGCGTATATCTTTGCTTCTACACATAGCAATGTATTGTGCTTTGCTTTACACACTATTCTACCGTCAAGAGGAGAGAATTCATCAAGGTTAATAAGCACAAACACTGTATAAGTCGAATTTCAGCATTTTTGTGTGACCGGGAAAACCACAGTCACAAGCCGAGTTGCAGTTCCATAGAAACTTCAGTTTTACCGCTGAACATAAAAATGGGTAGAAAGTACTTTTTCTCCCTTCCTGTTAATGCCACAGACTTCCCCTTTACAGTGCACACTGTGTCTAATCCTCCCCGCTTCAGCCCAGAAATATTGAGCTTCAGATGTGTTGTTAACGTTGAGTAAAAAAGTTGCTCGCAGCTGTTCTAGGAACACTTTCTGAAATCGCGTATATCTTTGCTTCTACACATAGCAATGTATTGTGCTTTGCTTTACACACTATTCTACCGTCAAGAGGAGAGAATTCATCAAGGTTAATAAGCACAAACACTGTATAAGTCGAATTTCAGCATTTATGTGTGACCGGCAAAAACAGCAGAGTCACAAGCCGAACTGCAGTTCCATAGAAACTTCAGTTTTACCGCTGAACCTAAAAATGGGTAGAAAGTACTTTTTCTCCCTTCCTGTTAATGCCACAGACTTCCCCTTTACCGTGCACACTGTGTCTAATCCTCCCCGCTTCAGCCCAGAAATATTGAGCTTCAGATGTGTTGTTAACGTTGAGTAAAAAAGTTGCTCGCAGCTGTTCTAGGAACACATTCTGAAATCGCGTATATCTTTGCTTCTACACATAGCAATGTATTGTGCTTTGCTTTACACACTATTCTACCGTCAAGAGGAGAGAATTCATCAAGGTTAATAAGCACAAACACTGTATAAGTCGAATTTCAGCATTTTTGTGTGACCGGGAAAAGCAGAGTCACAAGCCGAGCTGCAGTTCCATAGAAACTTCAGTTTTACCGCTGAACCTAAAAATGGGTAGAAAGTACTTTTTCTCCCTTCCTGTTAATGCCACAGACTTCCCCTTTACAGTGCACACTGTGTCTAATCCTCCCCGCTTCAGCCCAGAAATATTGAGCTTCAGATGTGTTGTTAACGTTGAGTAAAAAAGTTGCTCGCAGCTGTTCTAGGAACACATTCTGAAATCGCGTATATCTTTGCTTCTACACATAGCAATGTATTGTGCTTTGCTTTACACACTATTCTACCGTCAAGAGGAGAGAATTCATCAAGGTTAATAAGCACAAACACTGTATAAGTCGAATTTCAGCATTTTTGTGTGACCGGGAAAACCACAGTCACAAGCCGAGTTGCAGTTCCATAGAAACTTCAGTTTTACCGCTGAACATAAAAATGGGTAGAAAGTACTTTTTCTCCCTTCCTGTTAATGCCACAGACTTCCCCTTTACAGTGCACACTGTGTCTAATCCTCCCCGCTTCAGCCCAGAAATATTGAGCTTCAGATGTGTTGTTAACGTTGAGTAAAAAAGTTGCTCGCAGCTGTTCTAGGAACACTTTCTGAAATCGCGTATATCTTTGCTTCTACACATAGCAATGTATTGTGCTTTGCTTTACACACTATTCTACCGTCAAGAGGAGAGAATTCATCAAGGTTAATAAGCACAAACACTGTATAAGTCGAATTTCAGCATTTATGTGTGACCGGCAAAAACAGCAGAGTCACAAGCCGAACTGCAGTTCCATAGAAACTTCAGTTTTACCGCTGAACCTAAAAATGGGTAGAAAGTACTTTTTCTCCCTTCCTGTTAATGCCACAGACTTCCCCTTTACCGTGCACACTGTGTCTAATCCTCCCCGCTTCAGCCCAGAAATATTGAGCTTCAGATGTGTTGTTAACGTTGAGTAAAAAAGTTGCTCGCAGCTGTTCTAGGAACACATTCTGAAATCGCGTATATCTTTGCTTCTACACATAGCAATGTATTGTGCTTTGCTTTACACACTATTCTACCGTCAAGAGGAGAGAATTCATCAAGGTTAATAAGCACAAACACTGTATAAGTCGAATTTCAGCATTTTTGTGTGACCGGGAAAAGCAGAGTCACAAGCCGAACTGCAGTTCCATAGAAACTTCAGTTTTACCGCTGAACCTAAAAATGGGTAGAAAGTACTTTTTCTCCCTTCCTGTTAATGCCACAGACTTCCCCTTTACCGTGCACACTGTGTCTAATCCTCCCCGCTTCAGCCCAGAAATATTGAGCTTCAGATGTGTTGTTAACGTTGAGTAAAAAAGTTGCTCGCAGCTGTTCTAGGAACACATTCTGAAATCGCGTATATCTTTGCTTCTACACATAGCAATGTATTGTGCTTTGCTTTACACACTATTCTACCGTCAAGAGGAGAGAATTCATCAAGGTTAATAAGCACAAACACAGTATAAATCGAATTTCAGCATTTTTGTGTGACCGGGAAAAGCAGAGTCACAAGCCGAGCTGCAGTTCCATAGAAACTTCAGTTTTACCGCTGAACCTAAAAATGGGTAGAAAGTACTTTTTCTCCCTTCCTGTTAATGCCACAGACTTCCCCTTTACAGTGCACACTGTGTCTAATCCTCCCCGCTTCAGCCCAGAAATATTGAGCTTCAGATGTGTTGTTAACGTTGAGTAAAAAAGTTGCTCGCAGCTGTTCTAGGAACACATTCTGAAATCGCGTATATCTTTGCTTCTACACATAGCAATGTATTGTGCTTTGCTTTACACACTATTCTACCGTCAAGAGGAGAGAATTCATCAAGGTTAATAAGCACAAACACTGTATAAGTCGAATTTCAGCATTTTTGTGTGACCGGGAAAACCACAGTCACAAGCCGAGTTGCAGTTCCATAGAAACTTCAGTTTTACCGCTGAACATAAAAATGGGTAGAAAGTACTTTTTCTCCCTTCCTGTTAATGCCACAGACTTCCCCTTTACAGTGCACACTGTGTCTAATCCTCCCCGCTTCAGCCCAGAAATATTGAGCTTCAGATGTGTTGTTAACGTTGAGTAAAAAAGTTGCTCGCAGCTGTTCTAGGAACACTTTCTGAAATCGCGTATATCTTTGCTTCTACACATAGCAATGTATTGTGCTTTGCTTTACACACTATTCTACCGTCAAGAGGAGAGAATTCATCAAGGTTAATAAGCACAAACACTGTATAAGTCGAATTTCAGCATTTATGTGTGACCGGCAAAAACAGCAGAGTCACAAGCCGAACTGCAGTTCCATAGAAACTTCAGTTTTACCGCTGAACCTAAAAATGGGTAGAAAGTACTTTTTCTCCCTTCCTGTTAATGCCACAGACTTCCCCTTTACCGTGCACACTGTGTCTAATCCTCCCCGCTTCAGCCCAGAAATATTGAGCTTCAGATGTGTTGTTAACGTTGAGTAAAAAAGTTGCTCGCAGCTGTTCTAGGAACACATTCTGAAATCGCGTATATCTTTGCTTCTACACATAGCAATGTATTGTGCTTTGCTTTACACACTATTCTACCGTCAAGAGGAGAGAATTCATCAAGGTTAATAAGCACAAACACTGTATAAGTCGAATTTCAGCATTTTTGTGTGACCGGGAAAAGCAGAGTCACAAGCCGAGCTGCAGTTCCATAGAAACTTCAGTTTTACCGCTGAACCTAAAAATGGGTAGAAAGTACTTTTTCTCCCTTCCTGTTAATGCCACAGACTTCCCCTTTACAGTGCACACTGTGTCTAATCCTCCCCGCTTCAGCCCAGAAATATTGAGCTTCAGATGTGTTGTTAACGTTGAGTAAAAAAGTTGCTCGCAGCTGTTCTAGGAACACATTCTGAAATCGCGTATATCTTTGCTTCTACACATAGCAATGTATTGTGCTTTGCTTTACACACTATTCTACCGTCAAGAGGAGAGAATTCATCAAGGTTAATAAGCACAAACACTGTATAAGTCGAATTTCAGCATTTATGTGTGACCGGGAAAACCACAGTCACAAGCCGAGTTGCAGTTCCATAGAAACTTCAGTTTTACCGCTGAACATAAAAATGGGTAGAAAGTACTTTTTCTCCCTTCCTGTTAATGCCACAGACTTCCCCTTTACAGTGCACACTGTGTCTAATCCTCCCCGCTTCAGCCCAGAAATATTGAGCTTCAGATGTGTTGTTAACGTTGAGTAAAAAAGTTGCTCGCAGCTGTTCTAGGAACACTTTCTGAAATCGCGTATATCTTTGCTTCTACACATAGCAATGTATTGTGCTTTGCTTTACACACTATTCTACCGTCAAGAGGAGAGAATTCATCAAGGTTAATAAGCACAAACACTGTATAAGTCGAATTTCAGCATTTATGTGTGACCGGCAAAAACAGCAGAGTCACAAGCCGAACTGCAGTTCCATAGAAACTTCAGTTTTACCGCTGAACCTAAAAATGGGTAGAAAGTACTTTTTCTCCCTTCCTGTTAATGCCACAGACTTCCCCTTTACCGTGCACACTGTGTCTAATCCTCCCCGCTTCAGCCCAGAAATATTGAGCTTCAGATGTGTTGTTAACGTTGAGTAAAAAAGTTGCTCGCAGCTGTTCTAGGAACACATTCTGAAATCGCGTATATCTTTGCTTCTACACATAGCAATGTATTGTGCTTTGCTTTACACACTATTCTACCGTCAAGAGGAGAGAATTCATCAAGGTTAATAAGCACAAACACTGTATAAGTCGAATTTCAGCATTTTTGTGTGACCGGGAAAAGCAGAGTCAAAAGCCGAACTGCAGTTCCATAGAAACTTCAGTTTTACCGCTGAACCTAAAAATGGGTAGAAAGTACTTTTTCTCCCTTCCTGTTAATGCCACAGACTTCCCCTTTACCGTGCACACTGTGTCTAATCCTCCCCGCTTCAGCCCAGAAATATTGAGCTTCAGATGTGTTGTTAACGTTGAGTAAAAAAGTTGCTCGCAGCTGTTCTAGGAACACATTCTGAAATCGCGTATATCTTTGCTTCTACACATAGCAATGTATTGTGCTTTGCTTTACACACTATTCTACCGTCAAGAGGAGAGAATTCATCAAGGTTAATAAGCACAAACACAGTATAAATCGAATTTCAGCATTTTTGTGTGACCGGGAAAAGCAGAGTCACAAGCCGAGCTGCAGTTCCATAGAAACTTCAGTTTTACCGCTGAACCTAAAAATGGGTAGAAAGTACTTTTTCTCCCTTCCTGTTAATGCCACAGACTTCCCCTTTACAGTGCACACTGTGTCTAATCCTCCCCGCTTCAGCCCAGAAATATTGAGCTTCAGATGTGTTGTTAACGTTGAGTAAAAAAGTTGCTCGCAGCTGTTCTAGGAACACTTTCTGAAATCGCGTATATCTTTGCTTCTACACATAGCAATGTATTGTGCTTTGCTTTACACACTATTCTACCGTCAAGAGGAGAGAATTCATCAAGGTTAATAAGCACAAACACTGTATAAGTCGAATTTCAGAATTTTTGTGTGACCGGGAAAACCACAGTCACAAGCCGAGCTGCAGTTCCATAGAAACTTCAGTTTTACCGCTGAACCTAAAAATGGGTAGAAAGTACTTTTTCTCCCTTCCTGTTAATGCCACAGACTTCCCCTTTACAGTGCACACTGTCTAATCCTCCCCGCTTCAGCCCAGAAATATTGAGCTTCAGATGTGTTGTTAACGTTGAGTAAAAAAGTTGCTCGCAGCTGTTCTAGGAACACATTCTGAAATCGCGTATATCTTTGCTTCTACACATAGCAATGTATTGTGCTTTACACATTATTCTACCGTCAAGAGGAGAGAATTCATCAAGGTTAATAAGCACAAACACTGTATAAGTCGAATTTCAGCATTTTTGTGTGACCGGGAAAACCACAGTCACAAGACGAGCTGCAGTTCCATAGAAACTTCAGTTTTACCGCTGAACCTAAAAATGGGTAGAAAGTACTTTTTCTCCCTTCCTGTTAATGCCACAGACTTCCCCTTTACAGTGCTCACTGTGTCTAATCCTCCCCGCTTCAGCCCAGAAATATTGAGCTTCAGATGTGTTGTTAACGTTGAGTAAAAAAGTTGCTCGCAGCTGTTCTAGGAACACATTCTGAAATCGCGTATATCTTTGCTTCTACACATAGCAATGTATTGTGCTTTGCTTTACACGCTATTCTACCGTCAAGAGGAGAGAATTCATCAAGGTTAATAAGCACAAACACTGTATAAGTCGAATTTCAGCATTTTTGTGTGACCAGGAAAACCACAGTCACAAGCCGAGCTGCAGTTCCATAGAAACGTCAGTTTTACCGCTGAACCTAAAAATGGGTTGAAAGTACTTTTTCTCCCTTCCTGTTAATGCCACAGACTTCCCCTTTACAGTGCACACTGTGTCTAATCCTCCCCGCTTCTGCCCAGAAAAATTGAGCTTCAGATGTGTTGTTAACGTTGAGTAAAAAAGTTGCTCGCAGCTGTTCTAGGAACACATTCTGAAATCGCGTATATCTTTGCTTCTACACATAGCAATGTATTGTGCTTTGCTTTACACACTATTCTACCGTCAAGAGGAGAGAATTCATCAAGGTTAATAAGCACAAACACTGTATAAGTCGAATTTCAGTATTTTTGTGTGACCGGGAAAACCACCGTCACAAGCCGAGCTGCAGTTCCATAGAAACTTCAGTTTTACCGCTGAACCTAAAAATGGGTAGAAAGTACTTTTTCTCCCATCTTGTTAATACCACAGACTTCCCCTTTACAGTGCACACTGTCTAATCCTCCCCGCTTCAGCCCAGAAATATTGAGCTTCAGATGTGTTGTTAACGTTGAGTAAAAAAGTTGCTCGCAGCTGTTCTAGGAACACATTCTGAAATCGCGTATATCTTTGCTTCTACACATAGCAATGTATTGTGCTTTGCTTTACACGCTATTCTACCGTCAAGAGGAGAGAATTCATCAAGGTTAATAAGCACAAACACTGTATAAGTCGAATTTCAGCATTTTTGTGTGACCGGGAAAACCACAGTCACAAGCCGAGCTGCAGTTCCATAGAAACGTCAGTTTTACCGCTGAACCTAAAAATGGGTAGAAAGTACTTTTTCTCCCTTCCTGTTAATGCCACAGACTTCCCCTTTACAGTGCACACTGTGTCTAATCCTCCCCGCTTCTGCCCAGAAATATTGAGCTTCAGATGTGTTGTTAACGTTGAGTAAAAAAGTTGCTCGCAGCTGTTCTAGGAACACATTCTGAAATCGCGTATATCTTTGCTTCTACACATAGCAATGTATTGTGCTTTGCTTTACACACTATTCTACCGTCAAGAGGAGAGAATTCATCAAGGTTAATAAGCACAAACACTGTATAAGTCGAATTTCAGCATTCTAGTGTGACCGGGAAAACCACAGTCACAAGCCGATCTGCAGTTCCATAGAAACTTCAGTTTTACCGCTGAACATAAAAATGGGTAGAAAGTACTTTTTCTCCCTTCCTGTTAATGCCACAGACTTCCCATTTACAGTGCACACTGTGTCTAATCCTCCCCGCTTCAGCCCAGAAATATTGAGCTTCCGATGTGTTGTTAACGTTGAGTAAAAAAGTTGCTCGCAGCTGTTCTAGGAACACATTCTGAAATCGCGTATATCTTTGCTTCTACACATAGCAATGTATTGTGCTTTGCTTTACACATTATTCTACCTTCAAGAGGAGAGAATTCATCAAGGTTAATAAGCACATACACTGTATAAGTCGAATTTCAGCATTTTGTGTGACCGGGAAAACCACAGTCACAAGCCGAGCTGCAGTTCCATAGAAACTTCAGATTTACCGCTGAACCTAAAAATGGGTAGAAAGTACTTTTTCTCCCTTCCTGTTAATGCCACAGACTTCCCCTTTACAGTGCACACTGTGTCTAATCCTCCCCGCTTCAGCCCAGAAATATTGAGCTTCAGATGTGTTGTTAACGTTGAGTAAAAAAGTTGCTCGCAGCTGTTCTAGGAACACATTCTGAAATCGCGTATATCTTTGCTTCTACACATAGCAATGTATTGTGCTTTACACATTATTCTACCGTCAAGAGGAGAGAATTCATCAAGGTTAATAAGCACAAACACTGTATAAGTCGAATTTCAGCATTCTAGTGTGACCGGGAAAACCACAGTCACAAGCCGATCTGCAGTTCCATAGAAACTTCAGTTTTACCGCTGAACCTAAAAATGGGTAGAAAGTACTTTTTCTCCCTTCCTGTTAATGCCACAGACTTCCCCTTTACAGTGCACACTGTGTCTAATCCTCCCCGCTTCATCCCAGAAATATTGAGCTTCAGATGTGTTGTTAACGTTGAGTAAAAAAGTTGCTCGCAGCTGTTCTAGGAACACATTCTGAAATCGCGTATATCTTTGCTTCTACACATAGCAATGTATTGTGCTTTGCTTTACACATTATTCTACCGTCAAGAGGAGAGAATTCATCAAGGTTAATAAGCACAAACACTGTATAAGTCGAATTTCAGCATTTTTGTGTGACCGGGAAAACCACAGTCACAAGCCGATCTGCAGTTCCATAGAAACTTCAGTTTTACCGCTGAACCTAAAAATGGGTAGAAAGTACTTTTTCTCCCTTCCTGTTAATGCCACAGACTTCCCCTTTACAGTGCACACTGTGTCTAATCCTCCCCGCTTCAGCCCAGAAATATTGAGCTTCAGATGTGTTGTTAACGTTGAGTAAAAAAGTTGCTCGCAGCTGTTCTAGGAACACATTCTGAAATCGCGTATATCTTTGCTTCTACACATAGCAATGTATTGTGCTTTGCTTTACACACTATTCTACCGTCAAGAGGAGAGAATTCATCAAGGTTAATAAGCACAAACACTGTATAAGTCGAATTTCAGCATTTATGTGTGACCGGCAAAAACAGCAGATTCACAAGCCGAACTGCAGTTCCATAGAAACTTCAGTTTTACCGCTGAACCTAAAAATGGGTAGAAAGTACTTTTTCTCCCTTCCTGTTAATGCCACAGACTTCCCCTTTACCGTGCACACTGTGTCTAATCCTCCCCGCTTCAGCCCAGAAATATTGAGCTTCAGATGTGTTGTTAACGTTGAGTAAAAAAGTTGTTCGCAGCTGTTCTAGGAACACATTCTGAAATCGCGTATATCTTTGCTTCTACACATAGCAATGTATTGTGCTTTGCTTTACACACTATTCTACCGTCAAGAGGAGAGAATTCATCAAGGTTAATAAGCACAAACACTGTATAAGTCGAATTTCAGCATTTTTGTGTGACCGGGAAAAGCAGAGTCACAAGCCGAACTGCAGTTCCATAGAAACTTCAGTTTTACCGCTGAACCTAAAAATGGGTAGAAAGTACTTTTTCTCCCTTCCTGTTAATGCAACAGACTTCCCCTTTACCGTGCACACTGTGTCTAATCCTCCCCGCTTCAGCCCAGAAATATTGAGCTTCAGATGTGTTGTTAACGTTGAGTAAAAAAGTTGCTCGCAGCTGTTCTAGGAACACATTCTGAAATCGCGTATATCTTTGCTTCTACACATAGCAATGTATTGTGCTTTGCTTTACACACTATTCTACCGTCAAGAGGAGAGAATTCATCAAGGTTAATAAGCACAAACACTGTATAAATCGAATTTCAGCATTTTTGTGTGACCGGGAAAAGCAGAGTCACAAGCCGAGCTGCAGTTCCATAGAAACTTCAGTTTTACCGCTGAACCTAAAAATGGGTAGAAAGTACTTTTTCTCCCTTCCTGTTAATGCCACAGACTTCCCCTTTACAGTGCACACTGTGTCTAATCCTCCCCGCTTCAGCCCAGAAATATTGAGCTTCAGATGTGTTGTTAACGTTGAGTAAAAAAGTTGCTCGCAGCTGTTCTAGGAACACATTCTGAAATCGCGTATATCTTTGCTTCTACACATAGCAATGTATTGTGCTTTGCTTTACACACTATTCTACCGTCAAGAGGAGAGAATTCATCAAGGTTAATAAGCACAAACACTGTATAAGTCGAATTTCAGCATTTTTGTGTGACCGGGAAAAGCAGAGTCACAAGCCGAACTGCAGTTCCATAGAAACTTCAGTTTTACCGCTGAACATAAAAATGGGTAGAAAGTACTTTTTCTCCCTTCCTGTTAATGCCACAGACTTCCCCTTTACCGTGCACACTGTGTCTAATCCTCCCCGCTTCAGCCCAGAAATATTGAGCTTCAGATGTGTTGTTAACGTTGAGTAAAAAAGTTGCTCGCAGCTGTTCTAGGAACACATTCTGAAATCGCGTATATCTTTGCTTCTACACATAGCAATGTATTGTGCTTTGCTTTACACACTATTCTACCGTCAAGAGGAGAGAATTCATCAAGGTTAATAATCACAAACACTGTATAAATCGAATTTCAGCATTTTTGTGTGACCGGGAAAAGCAGAGTCACATGCCGAGCTGCAGTTCCATAGAAACTTCAGTTTTACCGCTGAACCTAAAAATGGGTAGAAAGTACTTTTTCTCCCTTCCTGTTAATGCCACAGACTTCCCCTTTACAGTGCACACTGTGTCTAATCCTCCCCGCTTCAGCCCAGAAATATTGAGCTTCAGATGTGTTGTTAACGTTGAGTAAAAAAGTTGCTCGCAGCTGTTCTAGGAACACATTCTGAAATCGCGTATATCTTTGCTTCTACACATAGCAATGTATTGTGCTTTGCTTTACACACTATTCTACCGTCAAGAGGAGAGAATTCATCAAGGTTAATAAGCACAAACACTGTATAAGTCGAATTTCAGCATTTTTGTGTGACCGGGAAAACCACAGTCACAAGCCGAGTTGCAGTTCCATAGAAACTTCAGTTTTACCGCTGAACATAAAAATGGGTAGAAAGTACTTTTTCTCCCTTCCTGTTAATGCCACAGACTTCCCCTTTACAGTGCACACTGTGTCTAATCCTCCCCGCTTCAGCCCAGAAATATTGAGCTTCAGATGTGTTGTTAACGTTGAGTAAAAAAGTTGCTCGCAGCTGTTCTAGGAACACTTTCTGAAATCGCGTATATCTTTGCTTCTACACATAGCAATGTATTGTGCTTTGCTTTACACACTATTCTACCGTCAAGAGGAGAGAATTCATCAAGGTTAATAAGCACAAACACTGTATAAGTCGAATTTCAGCATTTATGTGTGACCGGCAAAAACAGCAGAGTCACAAGCCGAACTGCAGTTCCATAGAAACTTCAGTTTTACCGCTGAACCTAAAAATGGGTAGAAAGTACTTTTTCTCCCTTCCTGTTAATGCCACAGACTTCCCCTTTACCGTGCACACTGTGTCTAATCCTCCCCGCTTCAGCCCAGAAATATTGAGCTTCAGATGTGTTGTTAACGTTGAGTAAAAAAGTTGCTCGCAGCTGTTCTAGGAACACATTCTGAAATCGCGTATATCTTTGCTTCTACACATAGCAATGTATTGTGCTTTGCTTTACACACTATTCTACCGTCAAGAGGAGAGAATTCATCAAGGTTAATAAGCACAAACACTGTATAAGTCGAATTTCAGCATTTTTGTGTGACCGGGAAAAGCAGAGTCACAAGCCGAACTGCAGTTCCATAGAAACTTCAGTTTTACCGCTGAACCTAAAAATGGGTAGAAAGTACTTTTTCTCCCTTCCTGTTAATGCCACAGACTTCCCCTTTACCGTGCACACTGTGTCTAATCCTCCCCGCTTCAGCCCAGAAATATTGAGCTTCAGATGTGTTGTTAACGTTGAGTAAAAAAGTTGCTCGCAGCTGTTCTAGGAACACATTCTGAAATCGCGTATATCTTTGCTTCTACACATAGCAATGTATTGTGCTTTGCTTTACACACTATTCTACCGTCAAGAGGAGAGAATTCATCAAGGTTAATAAGCACAAACACTGTATAAATCGAATTTCAGCATTTTTGTGTGACCGGGAAAAGCAGAGTCACAAGCCGAGCTGCAGTTCCATAGAAACTTCAGTTTTACCGCTGAACCTAAAAATGGGTAGAAAGTACTTTTTCTCCCTTCCTGTTAATGCCACAGACTTCCCCTTTACAGTGCACACTGTGTCTAATCCTCCCCGCTTCAGCCCAGAAATATTGAGCTTCAGATGTGTTGTTAACGTTGAGTAAAAAAGTTGCTCGCAGCTGTTCTAGGAACACATTCTGAAATCGCGTATATCTTTGCTTCTACACATAGCAATGTATTGTGCTTTGCTTTACACACTATTCTACCGTCAAGAGGAGAGAATTCATCAAGGTTAATAAGCACAAACACTGTATAAGTCGAATTTCAGCATTTTTGTGTGACCGGGAAAACCACAGTCACAAGCCGAGTTGCAGTTCCATAGAAACTTCAGTTTTACCGCTGAACATAAAAATGGGTAGAAAGTACTTTTTCTCCCTTCCTGTTAATGCCACAGACTTCCCCTTTACAGTGCACACTGTGTCTAATCCTCCCCGCTTCAGCCCAGAAATATTGAGCTTCAGATGTGTTGTTAACGTTGAGTAAAAAAGTTGCTCGCAGCTGTTCTAGGAACACTTTCTGAAATCGCGTATATCTTTGCTTCTACACATAGCAATGTATTGTGCTTTGCTTTACACACTATTCTACCGTCAAGAGGAGAGAATTCATCAAGGTTAATAAGCACAAACACTGTATAAGTCGAATTTCAGAATTTTTGTGTGACCGGGAAAACCACCGTCACAAGCCGATCTGCAGTTCCATAGAAACTTCAGTTTTACCGCTGAACCTAAAAATGGGTAGAAAGTACTTTTTCTCCCTTCCTGTTAATGCCACAGACTTCCCCTTTACAGTGCACACTGTGTCTAATCCTCCCAACTTCAGCCCAGAAATATTGAGCTTCAGATGTGTTGTTAACGTTGAGTAAAAAAGTTGCTCGCAGCTGTTCTAGGAACACATTCTGAAATCGCGTATATCTTTGCTTCTACACATAGCAATGTATTGTGCTTTGCTTTACACACTATTCTACCGTCAAGAGGAGAGAATTCATCAAGGTTAATAAGCACAAACACTGTATAAGTCGAATTTCAGCATTTATGTGTGACCGGGAAAACCACAGTCACAAGCCGAGCTGCAGTTCCATAGAAACTTCAGTTTTACCGCTGAACCTAAAAATGGGTAGAAAGTACTTTTTCTCCCTTCCTGTTAATGCCACAGACTATCCCTTTACAGTGCACACTGTCTAATCCTCCCCGCTTCAGCCCAGTAATATTGAGCTTCAGATGTGTTGTTAACGTTGAGTAAAAAAGTTGCTCGCAGCTGTTCTAGGAACACATTCTGAAATCGCGTATATCTTTGCTTCTACACATAGCAATGTATTGTGCTTTGCTTTACACACTATTCTACCGTCAAGAGGAGAGAATTCATCAAGGTTAATAAGCACAAACACTGTATAAGTCGAATTTCAGCATTTTAGTGTGACCGGGAAAACCACAGTCACAAGACGATCTGCAGTTCCATAGAAACTTCAGTTTTACCGCTGAACATAAAAATGGGTAGAAAGTACTTTTTCTCCCTTCCTGTTAATGCCATAGACTTCCCCTTTACAGTGCACACTGTGTCTAATCCTCCCCGCTTCAGCCCAGAAATATTGAGCTTCAGATGTGTTGTTAACGTTGAGTAAAAAAGTTGCTCGCAGCTGTTCTAGGAACACATTCTGAAATCGCGTATATCTTTGCTTCTACACATAGCAATGTATTGTGCTTTGCTTTACACACTATCCTACCGTCAAGAGGAGAGAATTCATCAAGGTTAATAAGCACAAACACTGTATAAGTCGAATTTCAGCATTTTTGTGTGACCGGGAAAACCACAGTCACAAGCCGAGCTGCATTTCCATAGAAACTTCAGTTTTACCGCTGAACCTAAAAATGGGTAGAAAGTACTTTTTCTCCCTTCCTGTTATTGCCACAGACTTCCCCTTTACAGTGCTCACTGTGTCTAATCCTCCCCGCTTCAGCCCAGAAATATTGAGCTTCAGATGTGTTTTTAACGTTGAGTAAAAAAGTTGCTCGCAGCTGTTCTAGGAACACATTCTGAAATCGCGTATATCTTTGCTTCTACACATAGCAATGTATTGTGCTTTGCTTTACACACTATTCTACCGTCAAGAGGAGAGAATTCATCAAGGTTAATAAGTACAAACACTGTATAAGTCGAATTTCAGCATTCTAGTGTGACCGGGAAAACCACAGTCACAAGCCGATCTGCAGTTCCATAGAAACTTCAGTTTTACCGCTGAACATAAAAATGGGTAGAAAGTACTTTTTCTCCCTTCCTGTTAATGCCACAGACTTCCCCTTTACAGTGCACACTGTGTCTAATCCTCCCCGCTTCAGCCCAGAAATATTGAGCTTCAGATGTGTTGTTAACGTTGAGTAAAAAAGTTGCTCGCAGCTGTTCTAGGAACACATTCTGAAATCGCGTATATCTTTGCTTCTACACATAGCAATGTATTGTGCTTTGCTTTACACATTATTCTACCGTCAAGAGGAGAGAATTCATCAAGGTTAATAAGCACAAACACTGTATAAGTCGAATTTCAGCATTTTTGTGTGACCGGGAAAACCACAGTCACAAGCCGATCTGCAGTTCCATAGAAACTTCAGTTTTACCGCTGAACTTAAAAATGGGTAGAAAGTACTTTTTCTCCCTTCCTGTTAATGCCACAGACTTCCCCTTTACAGTGCACACTGTGTCTAATCCTCCCCGCTTCAGCCCAGAAATATTGAGCTTCAGATGTGTTGTTAACGTTGAGTAAAAAAGTTGCTCGCAGCTGTTCTAGGAACACATTCTGAAATCGCGTATATCTTTGCTTCTACACATAGCAATGTATTGTGCTTTGCTTTACACACTATTCTACCGTCAAGAGGAGAGAATTCATCAAGGTTAATAAGCACAAACACTGTATAAGTCGAATTTCAGCATTTTTGTGTGACCGGGAAAACCACAGTCACAAGACGATCTGCAGTTCCATAGAAACTTCAGTTTTACCGCTGAACATAAAAATGGGTAGAAAGTACTTTTTCTCCCTTCCTGTTAATGCCACAGACTTCCCCTTTACAGTGCACACTGTGTCTAATCCTCCCCGCTTCAGCCCAGAAATATTGAGCTTCAGATGTGTTGTTAACGTTGAGTAAAAAAGTTGCTCGCAGCTGTTCTAGGAACACATTCTGAAATCGCGTATATCTTTGCTTCTACACATAGCAATGTATTGTGCTTTGCTTTACACACTATTCTACCGCCAAGAGGAGAGAATTCATCAAGGTTAATAAGCACAAACACTGTATAAGTCGAATTTCAGCATTTTTGTGTGACCGGGAAAACCACAGTCACAAGCCGAGTTGCAGTTCCATAGAAACTTCAGTTTTACCGCTGAACATAAAAATGGGTAGAAAGTACTTTTTCTCCCTTCCTGTTAATGCCACAGACTTCCCCTTTACAGTGCACACTGTGTCTAATCCTCCCCGCTTCAGCCCAGAAATATTGAGCTTCAGATGTGTTGTTAACGTTGAGTAAAAAAGTTGCTCGCAGCTGTTCTAGGAACACATTCTGAAATCGCGTATATCTTTGCTTCTACACATAGCAATGTATTGTGCTTTGCTTTACACACTATTCTACCGCCAAGAGGAGAGAATTCATCAAGGTTAATAAGCACAAACACTGTATAAGTCGAATTTCAGAATTTTTGTGTGACCGGGAAAACCACCGTCACAAGCTGATCTGCAGTTCCATAGAAACTTCAGTTTTACCGCTGAACCTAAAAATGGGTAGAAAGTACTTTTTCTCCCTTCCTGTTAATGCCACAGACTTCCCCTTTACAGTGCACACTGTGTCTAATCCTCCCCGCTTCAGCCCAGAAATATTGAGCTTCAGATGTGTTGTTAACGTTGAGTAAAAAAGTTGCTCGCAGCTGTTCTAGGAACACATTCTGAAATCGCGTATATCTTTGCTTCTACACATAGCAATGTATTGTGCTTTGCTTTACACACTATTCTACCGTCAAGAGGAGAGAATTCATCAAGGTTAATAAGCACAAACACTGTATAAGTCGAATTTCAGCATTTTTGTGTGACCGGGAAAAGCAGAGTCACAAGCCGAACTGCAGTTCCATAGAAACTTCAGTTTTACCGCTGAACCTAAAAATGGGTAGAAAGTACTTTTTCTCCCTTCCTGTTAATGCCACAGACTTCCCCTTTACCGTGCACACTGTGTCTAATCCTCCCCGCTTCAGCCCAGAAATATTGAGCTTCAGATGTGTTGTTAACGTTGAGTAAAAAAGTTGCTCGCAGCTGTTCTAGGAACACATTCTGAAATCGCGTATATCTTTGCTTCTACACATAGCAATGTATTGTGCTTTGCTTTACACACTATTCTACCGTCAAGAGGAGAGAATTCATCAAGGTTAATAAGCACAAACACTGTATAAATCGAATTTCAGCATTTTTGTGTGACCGGGAAAAGCAGAGTCACAAGCCGAGCTGCAGTTCCATAGAAACTTCAGTTTTACCGCTGAACCTAAAAATGGGTAGAAAGTACTTTTTCTCCCTTCCTGTTAATGCCACAGACTTCCCCTTTACAGTGCACACTGTGTCTAATCCTCCCCGCTTCAGCCCAGAAATATTGAGCTTCAGATGTGTTGTTAACGTTGAGTAAAAAAGTTGCTCGCAGCTGTTCTAGGAACACTTTCTGAAATCGCGTATATCTTTGCTTCTACACATAGCAATGTATTGTGCTTTGCTTTACACACTATTCTACCGTCAAGAGGAGAGAATTCATCAAGGTTAATAAGCACAAACACTGTATAAGTCGAATTTCAGAATTTTTGTGTGACCGGGAAAACCACCGTCACAAGCCGATCTGCAGTTCCATAGAAACTTCAGTTTTACCGCTGAACCTAAAAATGGGTAGAAAGTACTTTTTCTCCCTTCCTGTTAATGCCACAGACTTCCCCTTTACAGTGCACACTGTGTCTAATCCTCCCAACTTCAGCCCAGAAATATTGAGCTTCAGATGTGTTGTTAACGTTGAGTAAAAAAGTTGCTCGCAGCTGTTCTAGGAACACATTCTGAAATCGCGTATATCTTTGCTTCTACACATAGCAATGTATTGTGCTTTGCTTTACACACTATTCTACCGTCAAGAGGAGAGAATTCATCAAGGTTAATAAGCACAAACACTGTATAAGTCGAATTTCAGCATTTATGTGTGACCGGGAAAACCACAGTCACAAGCCGAGCTGCAGTTCCATAGAAACTTCAGTTTTACCGCTGAACCTAAAAATGGGTAGAAAGTACTTTTTCTCCCTTCCTGTTAATGCCACAGACTATCCCTTTACAGTGCACACTGTCTAATCCTCCCCGCTTCAGCCCAGTAATATTGAGCTTCAGATGTGTTGTTAACGTTGAGTAAAAAAGTTGCTCGCAGCTGTTCTAGGAACACATTCTGAAATCGCGTATATCTTTGCTTCTACACATAGCAATGTATTGTGCTTTGCTTTACACACTATTCTACCGTCAAGAGGAGAGAATTCATCAAGGTTAATAAGCACAAACACTGTATAAGTCGAATTTCAGCATTTTAGTGTGACCGGGAAAACCACAGTCACAAGACGATCTGCAGTTCCATAGAAACTTCAGTTTTACCGCTGAACATAAAAATGGGTAGAAAGTACTTTTTCTCCCTTCCTGTTAATGCCATAGACTTCCCCTTTACAGTGCACACTGTGTCTAATCCTCCCCGCTTCAGCCCAGAAATATTGAGCTTCAGATGTGTTGTTAACGTTGAGTAAAAAAGTTGCTCGCAGCTGTTCTAGGAACACATTCTGAAATCGCGTATATCTTTGCTTCTACACATAGCAATGTATTGTGCTTTGCTTTACACACTATCCTACCGTCAAGAGGAGAGAATTCATCAAGGTTAATAAGCACAAACACTGTATAAGTCGAATTTCAGCATTCTAGTGTGACCGGGAAAACCACAGTCACAAGCCGATCTGCAGTTCCATAGAAACTTCAGTTTTACCGCTGAACATAAAAATGGGTAGAAAGTACTTTTTCTCCCTTCCTGTTAATGCCACAGACTTCCCCTTTACAGTGCACACTGTGTCTAATCCTCCCCGCTTCAGCCCAGAAATATTGAGCTTCAGATGTGTTGTTAACGTTGAGTAAAAAAGTTGCTCGCAGCTGTTCTAGGAAAACATTCTGAAATCGCGTATATCTTTGCTTCTACACATAGCAATGTATTGTGCTTTGCTTTACACATTATTCTACCGTCAAGAGGAGAGAATTCATCAAGGTTAATAAGCACAAACACTGTATAAGTCGAATTTCAGCATTTTTGTGTGACCGGGAAAACCACAGTCACAAGCCGATCTGCAGTTCCATAGAAACTTCAGTTTTACCGCTGAACATAAAAATGGGTAGAAAGTACTTTTTCTCCCTTCCTGTTAATGCCACAGACTTCCCCTTTACAGTGCACACTGTGTCTAATCCTCCCCGCTTCAGCCCAGAAATATTGAGCTTCAGATGTGTTGTTAACGTTGAGTAAAAAAGTTGCTCGCAGCTGTTCTAGGAACACATTCTGAAATCGCGTATATCTTTGCTTCTACACATAGCAATGTATTGTGCTTTGCTTTACACACTATTCTACCGTCAAGAGGAGAGAATTCATCAAGGTTAATAAGCACAAACACTGTATAAGTCGAATTTCAGCATTTTTGTGTGACCGGGAAAACCACAGTCACAAGCCGAGTTGCAGTTCCATAGAAACTTCAGTTTTACCGCTGAACATAAAAATGGGTAGAAAGTACTTTTTCTCCCTTCCTGTTAATGCCACAGACTTCCCCTTTACAGTGCACACTGTGTCTAATCCTCCCCGCTTCAGCCCAGAAATATTGAGCTTCAGATGTGTTGTTAACGTTGAGTAAAAAAGTTGCTCGCAGCTGTTCTAGGAACACATTCTGAAATCGCGTATATCTTTGCTTCTACACATAGCAATGTATTGTGCTTTGCTTTACACACTATTCTACCGCCAAGAGGAGATAATTCATCAAGGTTAATAAGCACAAACACTGTATAAGTCGAATTTCAGCATTTTTGTGTGACCGGGAAAACCACAGTCACAAGCCGAGTTGCAGTTCCATAGAAACTTCAGTTTTACCGCTGAACATAAAAATGGGTAGAAAGTACTTTTTCTCCCTTCCTGTTAATGCCACAGACTTCCCCTTTACAGTGCACACTGTGTCTAATCCTCCCCGCTTCAGCCCAGAAATATTGAGCTTCAGATGTGTTGTTAACGTTGAGTAAAAAAGTTGCTCGCAGCTGTTCTAGGAACACATTCTGAAATCGCGTATATCTTTGCTTCTACACATAGCAATGTATTGTGCTTTGCTTTACACACTATTCTACCGCCAAGAGGAGAGAATTCATCAAGGTTAATAAGCACAAACACTGTATAAGTCGAATTTCAGAATTTTTGTGTGACCGGGAAAACCACCGTCACAAGCTGATCTGCAGTTCCATAGAAACTTCAGTTTTACCGCTGAACCTAAAAATGGGTAGAAAGTACTTTTTCTCCCTTCCTGTTAATGCCACAGACTTCCCCTTTACAGTGCACACTGTGTCTAATCCTCCCCGCTTCAGCCCAGAAATATTGAGCTTCAGATGTGTTGTTAACGTTGAGTAAAAAAGTTGCTCGCAGCTGTTCTAGGAACACATTCTGAAATCGCGTATATCTTTGCTTCTACACATAGCAATGTATTGTGCTTTGCTTTACACACTATTCTACCGTCAAGAGGAGAGAATTCATCAAGGTTAATAAGCACAAACACTGTATAAGTCGAATTTCAGCATTTTTGTGTGACCGGGAAAAGCAGAGTCACAAGCCGAACTGCAGTTCCATAGAAACTTCAGTTTTACCGCTGAACCTAAAAATGGGTAGAAAGTACTTTTTCTCCCTTCCTGTTAATGCCACAGACTTCCCCTTTACCGTGCACACTGTGTCTAATCCTCCCCGCTTCAGCCCAGAAATATTGAGCTTCAGATGTGTTGTTAACGTTGAGTAAAAAAAGTTGCTCGCAGCTGTTCTAGGAACACATTCTGAAATCGCGTATATCTTTGCTTCTACACATAGCAATGTATTGTGCTTTGCTTTACACACTATTCTACCGTCAAGAGGAGAGAATTCATCAAGGTTAATAAGCACAAACACTGTATAAATCGAATTTCAGCATTTTTGTGTGACCGGGAAAAGCAGAGTCACAAGCCGAGCTGCAGTTCCATAGAAACTTCAGTTTTACCGCTGAACCTAAAAATGGGTAGAAAGTACTTTTTCTCCCTTCCTGTTAATGCCACAGACTTCCCCTTTACAGTGCACACTGTGTCTAATCCTCCCCGCTTCAGCCCAGAAATATTGAGCTTCAGATGTGTTGTTAACGTTGAGTAAAAAAGTTGCTCGCAGCTGTTCTAGGAACACATTCTGAAATCGCGTATATCTTTGCTTCTACACATAGCAATGTATTGTGCTTTGCTTTACACACTATTCTACCGTCAAGAGGAGAGAATTCATCAAGGTTAATAAGCACAAACACTGTATAAGTCGAATTTCAGCATTTTTGTGTGACCGGGAAAACCACAGTCACAAGCCGATCTGCAGTTCCATAGAAACTTCAGTTTTACCGCTGAACATAAAAATGGGTAGAAAGTACTTTTTCTCCCTTCCTGTTAATGTCACAGACTTCCCCTTTACAGTGCACACTGTGTCTAATCCTCCCCGCTTCAGCCCAGAAATATTGAGCTTCAGATGTGTTGTTAACGTTGAGTAAAAAAGTTGCTCGCAGCTGTTCTAGGAACACTTTCTGAAATCGCGTATATCTTTGCTTCTACACATAGCAATGTATTGTGCTTTGCTTTACACACTATTCTACCGTCAAGAGGAGAGAATTCATCAAGGTTAATAAGCACAAACACTGTATAAGTCGAATTTCAGAATTTTTGTGTGACCGGGAAAACCACCGTCACAAGCCGATCTCCAGTTCCATAGAAACTTCAGTTTTACCGCTGAACCTAAAAATGGGTAGAAAGTACTTTTTCTCCCTTCCTGTTAATGCCACAGACTTCCCCTTTACAGTGCACACTGTGTCTAATCCTCCCCGCTTCAGCCCAGAAATATTGAGCTTCAGATGTGTTGTTAACGTTGAGTAAAAAAGTTGCTCGCAGCTGTTCTAGGAACACATTCTGAAATCGCGTATATCTTTGCTTCTACACATAGCAATGTATTGTGCTTTGCTTTACACACTATTCTACCGTCAAGAGGAGAGAATTCATCAAGGTTAATAAGCACAAACACTGTATAAGTCGAATTTCAGCATTTATGTGTGACCGGGAAAACCACAGTCACAAGCCTAGCTGCAGTTCCATAGAAACTTCAGTTTTACCGCTGAACCTAAAAATGGGTAGAAAGTACTTTTTCTCCCTTCCTGTTAATGCCACAGACTATCCCTTTACAGTGCACACTGACTAATCCTCCCCGCTTCAGCCCAGTAATATTGAGCTTCAGATGTGTTGTTAACGTTGAGTAAAAAAGTTGCTCGCAGCTGTTCTAGGAACACATTCTGAAATCGCGTATATCTTTGCTTCTACACATTGCAATGTATTGTGCTTTGCTTTACACACTATTCTACCGTCAAGAGGAGAGAATTCATCAAGGTTAATAAGCACAAACACTGTATAAGTCGAATTTCAGCATTTTAGTGTGACCGGGAAAACCACAGTCACAAGACGATCTGCAGTTCCATAGAAACTTCAGTTTTACCGCTGAACATAAAAATGGGTAGAAAGTACTTTTTCTCCCTTCCTGTTAATGCCACAGACATCCCCTTTACAGTGCACACTGTGTCTAATCCTCCCCGCTTCTGCCCAGAAATATTGAGCTTCAGATGTGTTGTTAACGTTGAGTAAAAAAGTTGCTCGCAGCTGTTCTAGGAACACATTCTGAAATCGCGTATATCTTTGCTTCTACACATAGCAATGTATTGTGCTTTGCTTTACACACTATTCTACCGTCAAGAGGAGAGAATTCATCAAGGTTAATAAGCACAAACACTGTATAAGTCGAATTTCAGCATTTTTGTGTGACCGGGAAAACCACAGTCACAAGCCGATCTGCAGTTCCATAGAAACTTCAGTTTTACCGCTGAACATAAAAATGGGTAGAAAGTACTTTTTCTCCCTTCCTGTTAATGCCACAGACTTCCCCTTTACAGTGCACACTGTGTCTAATCCTCCCCGCTTCAGCCCAGAAATATTGAGCTTCAGATGTGTTGTTAACGTTGAGTAAAAAAGTTGCTCGCAGCTGTTCTAGGAACACATTCTGAAATCGCGTATATCTTTGCTTCTACACATAGCAATGTATTGTGCTTTGCTTTACACACTATCCTACCGTCAAGAGGAGAGAATTCATCAAGGTTAATAAGCACAAACACTGTATAAGTCGAATTTCAGCATTTTTGTGTGACCGGGAAAACCACAGTCACAAGCCGAGCTGCAGTTCCATAGAAACGTCAGTTTTACCGCTGAACCTAAAAATGGGTAGAAAGTACTTTTTCTCCCTTCCTGTTAATTCCACAGACTTCCCCTTTACAGTGCACACTGTGTCTAATCCTCCCCGCTTCTGCCCAGAAATATTGAGCTTCAGATGTGTTGTTAACGTTGAGTAAAAAAGTTGCTCGCAGCTGTTCTAGGAACACATTCTGAAATCGCGTATATCTTTGCTTCTACACATAGCAATGTATTGTGCTTTGCTTTACACACTATTCTACCGTCAAGAGGAGAGAATTCATCAAGGTTAATAAGCACAAACACTGTATAAGTCGAATTTCAGCATTTTTGTGTGACCGGGAAAACCACAGTCACAAGCCGATCTGCAGTTCCATAGAAACTTCAGTTTTACCGCTGAACATAAAAATGGGTAGAAAGTACTTTTTCTCCCTTCCTGTTAATGCCACAGACATCCCCTTTACAGTGCACACTGTGTCTAATCCTCCCCGCTTCAGCCCAGAAATATTGAGCTTCAGATGTGTTGTTAACGTTGAGTAAAAAAGTTGCTCGCAGCTGTTCTAGGAACACATTCTGAAATCGCGTATATCTTTGCTTCTACACATAGCAATGTATTGTGCTTTGCTTTACACACTATTCTACCGTCAAGAGGAGAGAATTCATCAAGGTTAATAAGCACAAACACTGTATAAGTCGAATTTCAGCATTTTTGTGTGACCGGGAAAACCACAGTCACAAGCCGAGCTGCAGTTCCATAGAAACGTCAGTTTTACCGCTGAACCTAAAAATGGGTAGAAAGTACTTTTTCTCCCTTCCTGTTAATGCCACAGACTTCCCCTTTACAGTGCACACTGTGTCTAATCCTCCCCGCTTCTGCCCAGAAATATTGAGCTTCAGATGTGTTGTTAACGTTGAGTAAAAAAGTTGCTCGCAGCTGTTCGAGGAACACATTCTGAAATCGCGTATATCTTTGCTTCTACACATAGCAATGTATTGTGCTTTGCTTTACACACTATTCTACCGCCAAGAGGAGAGAATTCATCAAGGTTAATAAGCACAAACACTGTATAAGTCGAATTTCAGCATTTTTGTGTGACCGGGAAAACCACCGTCACAAGCTGATCTGCAGTTCCATAGAAACTTCAGTTTTACCGCTGAACATAAAAATGGGTAGAAAGTACTTTTTCTCCCTTCCTGTTAATGCCACAGACATCCCCTTTACAGTGCACACTGTGTCTAATCCTCCCCGCTTCAGCCCAGAAATATTGAGCTTCAGATGTGTTGTTAACGTTGAGTAAAAAAGTTGCTCGCAGCTGTTCTAGGAACACATTCTGAAATCGCGTATATCTTTGCTTCTACACATAGCAATGTATTGTGCTTTGCTTTACACACTATTCTACCGTCAAGAGGAGAGAATTCATCAAGGTTAATAAGCACAAACACTGTATAAGTCGAATTTCAGCATTTTTGTGTGACCGGGAAAACCACAGTCACAAGCCGATCTGCAGTTCCATAGAAACTTCAGTTTTACCGCTGAACATAAAAATGGGTAGAAAGTACTTTTTCTCCCTTCCTGTTAATGCCACAGACTTCCCCTTTACAGTGCACACTGTGTCTAATCCTCCCCGCTTCTGCCCAGAAATATTGAGCTTCAGATGTGTTGTTAACGTTGAGTAAAAAAGTTGCTCGCAGCTGTTCGAGGAACACATTCTGAAATCGCGTATATCTTTGCTTCTACACATAGCAATGTATTGTGCTTTGCTTTACACACTATTCTACCGCCAAGAGGAGAGAATTCATCAAGGTTAATAAGCACAAACACTGTATAAGTCGAATTTCAGCATTTTTGTGTGACCGGGAAAACCACCGTCACAAGCTGATCTGCAGTTCCATAGAAACTTCAGTTTTACCGCTGAACCTAAAAATGGGTAGAAAGTACTTTTTCTCCCTTCCTGTTAATGCCACAGACTTCCCCTTTACAGTGCACACTGTGTCTAATCCTCCCCGCTTCAGCCCAGAAATATTGAGCTTCAGATGTGTTGTTAACGTTGAGTAAAAAAGTTGCTCGCAGCTGTTCTAGGAACACATTCTGAAATCGCGTATATCTTTGCTTCTACACATAGCAATGTATTGTGCTTTGCTTTACACACTATTCTACCGCCAAGAGGAGAGAATTCATCAAGGTTAATAAGCACAAACACTGTATAAGTCGAATTTCAGAATTTTTGTGTGACCGGGAAAACCACCGTCACAAGCTGATCTGCAGTTCCATAGAAACTTCAGTTTTACCGCTGAACCTAAAAATGGGTAGAAAGTACTTTTTCTCCCTTCCTGTTAATGCCACAGACTTCCCCTTTACAGTGCACACTGTGTCTAATCCTCCCCGCTTCAGCCCAGAAATATTGAGCTTCAGATGTGTTGTTAACGTTGAGTAAAAAAGTTGCTCGCAGCTGTTCTAGGAACACATTCTGAAATCGCGTATATCTTTGCTTCTACACATAGCAATGTATTGTGCTTTGCTTTACACACTATTCTACCGTCAAGAGGAGAGAATTCATCAAGGTTAATAAGCACAAACACTGTATAAGTCGAATTTCAGCATTTATGTGTGACCGGGAAAACCACAGTCACAAGCCTAGCTGCAGTTCCATAGAAACTTCAGTTTTACCGCTGAACCTAAAAATGGGTAGAAAGTACTTTTTCTCCCTTCCTGTTAATGCCACAGACTATCCCTTTACAGTGCACACTGTCTAATCCTCCCCGCTTCAGCCCAGTAATATTGAGCTTCAGATGTGTTGTTAACGTTGAGTAAAAAAGTTGCTCGCAGCTGTTCTAGGAACACATTCTGAAATCGCGTATATCTTTGCTTCTACACATTGCAATGTATTGTGCTTTGCTTTACACACTATTCTACCGTCAAGAGGAGAGAATTCATCAAGGTTAATAAGCACAAACACTGTATAAGTCGAATTTCAGCATTTTAGTGTGACCGGGAAAACCACAGTCACAAGACGATCTGCAGTTCCATAGAAACTTCAGTTTTACCGCTGAACATAAAAATGGGTAGAAAGTACTTTTTCTCCCTTCCTGTTAATGCCACAGACTTCCCCTTTACAGTGCACACTGTGTCTAATCCTCCCCGCTTCAGCCCAGAAATATTGAGCTTCAGATGTGTTGTTAACGTTGAGTAAAAAAGTTGCTCGCAGCTGTTCTAGGAACACATTCTGAAATCGCGTATATCTTTGCTTCTACACATAGCAATGTATTGTGCTTTGCTTTACACACTATCCTACCGTCAAGAGGAGAGAATTCATCAAGGTTAATAAGCACAAACACTGTATAAGTCGAATTTCAGAATTTTTGTGTGACCGGGAAAACCACCGTCACAAGCTGATCTGCAGTTCCATAGAAACTTCAGTTTTACCGCTGAACCTAAAAATGGGTAGAAAGTACTTTTTCTCCCTTCCTGTTAATGCCACAGACTTCCCCTTTACAGTGCACACTGTGTCTAATCCTCCCCGCTTCAGCCCAGAAATATTGAGCTTCAGATATGTTGTTAACGTTGAGTAAAAAAGTTGCTCGCAGCTGTTCTAGGAACACTTTCTGAAATCGCGTATATCTTTGCTTCTACACATAGCAATGTATTGTACTTTGCTTTACACACTATTCTACCGTCAAGAGGAGAGAATTCATCAAGGTTAATAAGCACAAACACTGTATAAGTCGAATTTCAGAATTTTTGTGTGACCGGGAAAACCACCGTCACAAGCCGATCTGCAGTTCCATAGAAACTTCAGTTTTACCGCTGAACCTAAAAATGGGTAGAAAGTACTTTTTCTCCCTTCCTGTTAATGCCACAGACTTCCCCTTTATAGTGCACACTGTGTCTAATCCTCCCCGCTTCAGCCCAGAAATATTGAGCTTCAGATGTGTTGTTAACGTTGAGTAAAAAAGTTGCTCGCAGCTGTTCTAGGAACACATTCTGAAATCGCGTATATCTTTGCTTCTACACATAGCAATGTATTGTGCTTTGCTTTACACACTATTCTACCGTCAAGAGGAGAGAATTCATCAAGGTTAATAAGCACAAACACTGTATAAGTCGAATTTCAGCATTTATGTGTGACCGGGAAAACCACAGTCACAAGCCGAGCTGCAGTTCCATAGAAACTTCAGTTTTACCGCTGAACCTAAAAATGGGTAGAAAGTACTTTTTCTCCCTTCCTGTTAATGCCACAGACTTCCCCTTTACAGTGCACACTGTCTAATCCTCCCCGCTTCAGCCCAGTAATATTGAGCTTCAGATGTGTTGTTAACGTTGAGTAAAAAAGTTGCTCGCAGCTGTTCTAGGAACACATTCTGAAATCGCGTATATCTTTGCTTCTACACATAGCAATGTATTGTGCTTTGCTTTACACACTATTCTACCGTCAAGAGGAGAGAATTCATCAAGGTTAATAAGCACAAACACTGTATAAGTCGAATTTCAGCATTTTTGTGTGACCGGGAAAACCACAGTCACAAGCCGAGCTGCAGTTCCATAGAAACGTCAGTTTTACCGCTGAACCTAAAAATGGGTAGAAAGTACTTTTTCTCCCTTCCTGTTAATGCCACAGACTTCCCCTTTACAGTGCACACTGTGTCTAATCCTCCCCGCTTCTGCCCAGAAATATTGAGCTTCAGATGTGTTGTTAACGTTGAGTAAAAAAGTTGCTCGCAGCTGTTCTAGGAACACATTCTGAAATCGCGTATATCTTTGCTTCTACACATAGCAATGTATTGTGCTTTGCTTTACACACTATTCTACCGTCAAGAGGAGAGAATTCATCAAGGTTAATAAGCACAAACACTGTATAAGTCGAATTTCAGCATTTATGTGTGACCGGGAAAACCACAGTCACAAGCCTAGCTGCAGTTCCATAGAAACTTCAGTTTTACCGCTGAACCTAAAAATGGGTAGAAAGTACTTTTTCTCCCTTCCTGTTAATGCCACAGACTATCCCTTTACAGTGCACACTGTCTAATCCTCCCCGCTTCAGCCCAGTAATATTGAGCTTCAGATGTGTTGTTAACGTTGAGTAAAAAAGTTGCTCGCAGCTGTTCTAGGAACACATTCTGAAATCGCGTATATCTTTGCTTCTACACATTGCAATGTATTGTGCTTTGCTTTACACACTATTCTACCGTCAAGAGGAGAGAATTCATCAAGGTTAATAAGCACAAACACTGTATAAGTCGAATTTCAGCATTTTAGTGTGACCGGGAAAACCACAGTCACAAGACGATCTGCAGTTCCATAGAAACTTCAGTTTTACCGCTGAACATAAAAATGGGTAGAAAGTACTTTTTCTCCCTTCCTGTTAATGCCACAGACTTCCCCTTTACAGTGCACACTGTGTCTAATCCTCCCCGCTTCAGCCCAGAAATATTGAGCTTCAGATGTGTTGTTAACGTTGAGTAAAAAAGTTGCTCGCAGCTGTTCTAGGAACACATTCTGAAATCGCGTATATCTTTGCTTCTACACATAGCAATGTATTGTGCTTTGCTTTACACACTATCCTACCGTCAAGAGGAGAGAATTCATCAAGGTTAATAAGCACAAACACTGTATAAGTCGAATTTCAGCATTTTTGTGTGACCGGGAAAACCACAGTCACAAGCCGAGCTGCAGTTCCATAGAAACGTCAGTTTTACCGCTGAACCTAAAAATGGGTAGAAAGTACTTTTTCTCCCTTCCTGTTAATTCCACAGACTTCCCCTTTACAGTGCACACTGTGTCTAATCCTCCCCGCTTCTGCCCAGAAATATTGAGCTTCAGATGTGTTGTTAACGTTGAGTAAAAAAGTTGCTCGCAGCTGTTCTAGGAACACATTCTGAAATCGCGTATATCTTTGCTTCTACACATAGCAATGTATTGTGCTTTGCTTTACACACTATTCTACCGTCAAGAGGAGAGAATTCATCAAGGTTAATAAGCACAAACACTGTATAAGTCGAATTTCAGCATTTTTGTGTGACCGGGAAAACCACAGTCACAAGCCGATCTGCAGTTCCATAGAAACTTCAGTTTTACCGCTGAACATAAAAATGGGTAGAAAGTACTTTTTCTCCCTTCCTGTTAATGCCACAGACTTCCCCTTTACAGTGCACACTGTGTCTAATCCTCCCCGCTTCAGCCCAGAAATATTGAGCTTCAGATGTGTTGTTAACGTTGAGTAAAAAAGTTGCTCGCAGCTGTTCTAGGAACACATTCTGAAATCGCGTATATCTTTGCTTCTACACATAGCAATGTATTGTGCTTTGCTTTACACACTATTCTACCGTCAAGAGGAGAGAATTCATCAAGGTTAATAAGCACAAACACTGTATAAGTCGAATTTCAGCATTTTTGTGTGACCGGGAAAACCACAGTCACAAGCCGAGCTGCAGTTCCTTAGAAACGTCAGTTTTACCGCTGAACCTAAAAATGGGTAGAAAGTACTTTTTCTCCCTTCCTGTTAATGCCACAGACTTCCCCTTTACAGTGCACACTGTGTCTAATCCTCCCCGCTTCTGCCCAGAAATATTGAGCTTCAGATGTGTTGTTAACGTTGAGTAAAAAAGTTGCTCGCAGCTGTTCTAGGAACACATTCTGAAATCGCGTATATCTTTGCTTCTACACATAGCAATGTATTGTGCTTTGCTTTACACACTATTCTACCGTCAAGAGGAGAGAATTCATCAAGGTTAATAAGCACAAACACTGTATAAGTCGAATTTCAGCATTTTTGTGTGACCGGGAAAACCACAGTCACAAGCCGATCTGCAGTTCCATAGAAACTTCAGGTTTACCGCTGAACATAAAAATGGGTAGAAAGTACTTTTTCTCCCTTCCTGTTAATGCCACAGACTTCCCCTTTACAGTGCACACTGTGTCTAATCCTCCCCGCTTCTGCCCAGAAATATTGAGCTTCAGATGTGTTGTTAACGTTGAGTAAAAAAGTTGCTCGCAGCTGTTCGAGGAACACATTCTGAAATCGCGTATATCTTTGCTTCTACACATAGCAATGTATTGTGCTTTGCTTTACACACTATTCTACCGCCAAGAGGAGAGAATTCATCAAGGTTAATAAGCACAAACACTGTATAAGTCGAATTTCAGCATTTTTGTGTGACCGGGAAAACCACCGTCACAAGCTGATCTGCAGTTCCATAGAAACTTCAGTTTTACCGCTGAACCTAAAAATGGGTAGAAAGTACTTTTTCTCCCTTCCTGTTAATGCCACAGACTTCCCCTTTACAGTGCACACTGTGTCTAATCCTCCCCGCTTCAGCCCAGAAATATTGAGCTTCAGATGTGTTGTTAACGTTGAGTAAAAAAGTTGCTCGCAGCTGTTCTAGGAACACATTCTGAAATCGCGTATATCTTTGCTTCTACACATAGCAATGTATTGTGCTTTGCTTTACACACTATTCTACCGCCAAGAGGAGAGAATTCATCAAGGTTAATAAGCACAAACACTGTATAAGTCGAATTTCAGAATTTTTGTGTGACCGGGAAAACCACCGTCACAAGCTGATCTGCAGTTCCATAGAAACTTCAGTTTTACCGCTGAACCTAAAAATGGGTAGAAAGTACTTTTTCTCCCTTCCTGTTAATGCCACAGACTTCCCCTTTACCGTGCACACTGTGTCTAATCCTCCCCGCTTCAGCCCAGAAATATTGAGCTTCAGATGTGTTGTTAACGTTGAGTAAAAAAGTTGCTCGCAGCTGTTCTAGGAACACATTCTGAAATCGCGTATATCTTTGCTTCTACACATAGCAATGTATTGTACTTTGCTTTACACACTATTCTACCGTCAAGAGGAGAGAATTCATCAAGGTTAATAAGCACAAACACTGTATAAGTCGAATTTCAGCATTTTTTGTGACCGGGAAAACCACAGTCACAAGCCGAGTTGCAGTTCCATAGAAACTTCAGTTTTACCGCTGAACATAAAAATGGGTAGAAAGTACTTTTTCTCCCTTCCTGTTAATGCCACAGACTTCCCCTTTACAGTGCACACTGTGTCTAATCCTCCCCGCTTCAGCCCAGAAATATTGAGCTTCAGATGTGTTGTTAACGTTGAGTAAAAAAGTTGCTCGCAGCTGTTCTAGGAACACTTTCTGAAATCGCGTATATCTTTGCTTCTACACATAGCAATGTATTGTACTTTGCTTTACACACTATTCTACCGTCAAGAGGAGAGAATTCATCAAGGTTAATAAGCACAAACACTGTATAAGTCGAATTTCAGAATTTTTGTGTGACCGGGAAAACCACCGTCACAAGCCGATCTGCAGTTCCATAGAAACTTCAGTTTTACCGCTGAACCTAAAAATGGGTAGAAAGTACTTTTTCTCCCTTCCTGTTAATGCCACAGACTTCCCCTTTATAGTGCACACTGTGTCTAATCCTCCCCGCTTCAGCCCAGAAATATTGAGCTTCAGATGTGTTGTTAACGTTGAGTAAAAAAGTTGCTCGCAGCTGTTCTAGGAACACATTCTGAAATCGCGTATATCTTTGCTTCTACACATAGCAATGTATTGTGCTTTGCTTTACACACTATTCTACCGTCAAGAGGAGAGAATTCATCAAGGTTAATAAGCACAAACACTGTATAAGTCGAATTTCAGCATTTATGTGTGACCGGGAAAACCACAGTCACAAGCCGAGCTGCAGTTCCATAGAAACTTCAGTTTTACCGCTGAACCTAAAAATGGGTAGAAAGTACTTTTTCTCCCTTCCTGTTAATGCCACAGACTTCCCCTTTACAGTGCACACTATCTAATCCTCCCCGCTTCAGCCCAGTAATATTGAGCTTCAGATGTGTTGTTAACGTTGAGTAAAAAAGTTGCTCGCAGCTGTTCTAGGAACACATTCTGAAATCGCGTATATCTTTGCTTCTACACATAGCAATGTATTGTGCTTTGCTTTACACACTATTCTACCGTCAAGAGGAGAGAATTCATCAAGGTTAATAAGCACAAACACTGTATAAGTCGAATTTCAGCATTTTTGTGTGACCGGGAAAACCACAGTCACAAGCCGAGCTGCAGTTCCATAGAAACGTCAGTTTTACCGCTGAACCTAAAAATGGGTAGAAAGTACTTTTTCTCCCTTCCTGTTAATGCCACAGACTTCCCCTTTACAGTGCACACTGTGTCTAATCCTCCCCGCTTCTGCCCAGAAATATTGAGCTTCAGATGTGTTGTTAACGTTGAGTAAAAAAGTTGCTCGCAGCTGTTCTAGGAACACATTCTGAAATCGCGTATATCTTTGCTTCTACACATAGCAATGTATTGTGCTTTGCTTTACACACTATTCTACCGTCAAGAGGAGAGAATTCATCAAGGTTAATAAGCACAAACACTGTATAAGTCGAATTTCAGCATTTATGTGTGACCGGGAAAACCACAGTCACAAGCCGAGCTGCAGTTCCATAGAAACTTCAGTTTTACCGCTGAACCTAAAAATGGGTAGAAAGTACTTTTTCTCCCTTCCTGTTAATGCCACAGACTTCCCCTTTACAGTGCACACTGTCTAATCCTCCCCGCTTCAGCCCAGTAATATTGAGCTTCAGATGTGTTGTTAACGTTGAGTAAAAAAGTTGCTCGCAGCTGTTCTAGGAACACATTCTGAAATCGCGTATATCTTTGCTTCTACACATAGCAATGTATTGTGCTTTGCTTTACACACTATTCTACCGTCAAGAGGAGAGAATTCATCAAGGTTAATAAGCACAAACACTGTATAAGTCGAATTTCAGCATTTTTGTGTGACCGGGAAAAGCAGAGTCACAAGCCGAACTGCAGTTCCATAGAAACTTCAGTTTTACCGCTGAACCTAAAAATGGGTAGAAAGTACTTTTTCTCCCTTCCTGTTAATGCCACAGACTTCCCCTTTACCGTGCACACTGTGTCTAATCCTCCCCGCTTCAGCCCAGAAATATTGAGCTTCAGATGTGTTGTTAACATTGAGTAAAAAAGTTGCTCGCAGCTGTTCTAGGAACACATTCTGAAATCGCGTATATCTTTGCTTCTACACATAGCAATGTATTGTACTTTGCTTTACACACTATTCTACCGTCAAGAGGAGAGAATTCATCAAGGTTAATAAGCACAAACACTGTATAAGTCGAATTTCAGCATTTTTTGTGACCGGGAAAACCACAGTCACAAGCCGAGTTGCAGTTCCATAGAAACTTCAGTTTTACCGCTGAACATAAAAATGGGTAGAAAGTACTTTTTCTCCCTTCCTGTTAATGCCACAGACTTCCCCTTTACAGTGCACACTGTGTCTAATCCTCCCCGCTTCAGCCCAGAAATATTGAGCTTCAGATGTGTTGTTAACGTTGAGTAAAAAAGTTGCTCGCAGCTGTTCTAGGAACACTTTCTGAAATCGCGTATATCTTTGCTTCTACACATAGCAATGTATTGTGCTTTGCTTTACACACTATTCTACCGTCAAGAGGAGAGAATTCATCAAGGTTAATAAGCACAAACACTGTATAAGTCGAATTTCAGCATTTATGTGTGACCGGGAAAACCACAGTCACAAGCCTAGCTGCAGTTCCATAGAAACTTCAGTTTTACCGCTGAACCTAAAAATGGGTAGAAAGTACTTTTTCTCCCTTCCTGTTAATGCCACAGACTTCCCCTTTACAGTGCACACTGTGTCTAATCCTCCCCGCTTCAGCCCAGAAATATTGAGCTTCAGATGTGTTGTTAACGTTGAGTAAAAAAGTTGCTCGCAGCTGTTCTAGGAACACATTCTGAAATCGCGTATATCTTTGCTTCTACACATAGCAATGTATTGTGCTTTGCTTTACACACTATTCTACCGCCAAGAGGAGAGAATTCATCAAGGTTAATAAGCACAAACACTGTATAAGTCGAATTTCAGAATTTTTGTGTGACCGGGAAAACCACCGTCACAAGCTGATCTGCAGTTCCATAGAAACTTCAGTTTTACCGCTGAACCTAAAAATGGGTAGAAAGTACTTTTTCTCCCTTCCTGTTAATGCCACAGACTTCCCCTTTACCGTGCACACTGTGTCTAATCCTCCCCGCTTCAGCCCAGAAATATTGAGCTTCAGATGTGTTGTTAACGTTGAGTAAAAAAGTTGCTCGCAGCTGTTCTAGGAACACATTCTGAAATCGCGTATATCTTTGCTTCTACACATAGCAATGTATTGTACTTTGCTTTACACACTATTCTACCGTCAAGAGGAGAGAATTCATCAAGGTTAATAAGCACAAACACTGTATAAGTCGAATTTCAGCATTTTTTGTGACCGGGAAAACCACAGTCACAAGCCGAGTTGCAGTTCCATAGAAACTTCAGTTTTACCGCTGAACATAAAAATGGGTAGAAAGTACTTTTTCTCCCTTCCTGTTAATGCCACAGACTTCCCCTTTACAGTGCACACTGTGTCTAATCCTCCCCGCTTCAGCCCAGAAATATTGAGCTTCAGATGTGTTGTTAACGTTGAGTAAAAAAGTTGCTCGCAGCTGTTCTAGGAACACTTTCTGAAATCGCGTATATCTTTGCTTCTACACATAGCAATGTATTGTACTTTGCTTTACACACTATTCTACCGTCAAGAGGAGAGAATTCATCAAGGTTAATAAGCACAAACACTGTATAAGTCGAATTTCAGAATTTTTGTGTGACCGGGAAAACCACCGTCACAAGCCGATCTGCAGTTCCATAGAAACTTCAGTTTTACCGCTGAACCTAAAAATGGGTAGAAAGTACTTTTTCTCCCTTCCTGTTAATGCCACAGACTTCCCCTTTATAGTGCACACTGTGTCTAATCCTCCCCGCTTCAGCCCAGAAATATTGAGCTTCAGATGTGTTGTTAACGTTGAGTAAAAAAGTTGCTCGCAGCTGTTCTAGGAACACATTCTGAAATCGCGTATATCTTTGCTTCTACACATAGCAATGTATTGTGCTTTGCTTTACACACTATTCTACCGTCAAGAGGAGAGAATTCATCAAGGTTAATAAGCACAAACACTGTATAAGTCGAATTTCAGCATTTATGTGTGACCGGGAAAACCACAGTCACAAGCCGAGCTGCAGTTCCATAGAAACTTCAGTTTTACCGCTGAACCTAAAAATGGGTAGAAAGTACTTTTTCTCCCTTCCTGTTAATGCCACAGACTTCCCCTTTACAGTGCACACTGTCTAATCCTCCCCGCTTCAGCCCAGTAATATTGAGCTTCAGATGTGTTGTTAACGTTGAGTAAAAAAGTTGCTCGCAGCTGTTCTAGGAACACATTCTGAAATCGCGTATATCTTTGCTTCTACACATAGCAATGTATTGTGCTTTGCTTTACACACTATTCTACCGTCAAGAGGAGAGAATTCATCAAGGTTAATAAGCACAAACACTGTATAAGTCGAATTTCAGCATTTTTGTGTGACCGGGAAAACCACAGTCACAAGCCGAGCTGCAGTTCCATAGAAACGTCAGTTTTACCGCTGAACCTAAAAATGGGTAGAAAGTACTTTTTCTCCCTTCCTGTTAATGCCACAGACTTCCCCTTTACAGTGCACACTGTGTCTAATCCTCCCCGCTTCTGCCCAGAAATATTGAGCTTCAGATGTGTTGTTAACGTTGAGTAAAAAAGTTGCTCGCAGCTGTTCTAGGAACACATTCTGAAATCGCGTATATCTTTGCTTCTACACATAGCAATGTATTGTGCTTTGCTTTACACACTATTCTACCGTCAAGAGGAGAGAATTCATCAAGGTTAATAAGCACAAACACTGTATAAGTCGAATTTCAGCATTTATGTGTGACCGGGAAAACCACAGTCACAAGCCGAGCTGCAGTTCCATAGAAACTTCAGTTTTACCGCTGAACCTAAAAATGGGTAGAAAGTACTTTTTCTCCCTTCCTGTTAATGCCACAGACTTCCCCTTTACAGTGCACACTGTCTAATCCTCCCCGCTTCAGCCCAGTAATATTGAGCTTCAGATGTGTTGTTAACGTTGAGTAAAAAAGTTGCTCGCAGCTGTTCTAGGAACACATTCTGAAATCGCGTATATCTTTGCTTCTACACATAGCAATGTATTGTGCTTTGCTTTACACACTATTCTACCGTCAAGAGGAGAGAATTCATCAAGGTTAATAAGCACAAACACTGTATAAGTCGAATTTCAGCATTTTTGTGTGACCGGGAAAAGCAGAGTCACAAGCCGAACTGCAGTTCCATAGAAACTTCAGTTTTACCGCTGAACCTAAAAATGGGTAGAAAGTACTTTTTCTCCCTTCCTGTTAATGCCACAGACTTCCCCTTTACCGTGCACACTGTGTCTAATCCTCCCCGCTTCAGCCCAGAAATATTGAGCTTCAGATGTGTTGTTAACATTGAGTAAAAAAGTTGCTCGCAGCTGTTCTAGGAACACATTCTGAAATCGCGTATATCTTTGCTTCTACACATAGCAATGTATTGTACTTTGCTTTACACACTATTCTACCGTCAAGAGGAGAGAATTCATCAAGGTTAATAAGCACAAACACTGTATAAGTCGAATTTCAGCATTTTTTGTGACCGGGAAAACCACAGTCACAAGCCGAGTTGCAGTTCCATAGAAACTTCAGTTTTACCGCTGAACATAAAAATGGGTAGAAAGTACTTTTTCTCCCTTCCTGTTAATGCCACAGACTTCCCCTTTACAGTGCACACTGTGTCTAATCCTCCCCGCTTCAGCCCAGAAATATTGAGCTTCAGATGTGTTGTTAACGTTGAGTAAAAAAGTTGCTCGCAGCTGTTCTAGGAACACTTTCTGAAATCGCGTATATCTTTGCTTCTACACATAGCAATGTATTGTGCTTTGCTTTACACACTATTCTACCGTCAAGAGGAGAGAATTCATCAAGGTTAATAAGCACAAACACTGTATAAGTCGAATTTCAGCATTTATGTGTGACCGGGAAAACCACAGTCACAAGCCTAGCTGCAGTTCCATAGAAACTTCAGTTTTACCGCTGAACCTAAAAATGGGTAGAAAGTACTTTTTCTCCCTTCCTGTTAATGCCACAGACTATCCCTTTACAGTGCACACTGTCTAATCCTCCCCGCTTCAGCCCAGTAATATTGAGCTTCAGATGTGTTGTTAACGTTGAGTAAAAAAGTTGCTCGCAGCTGTTCTAGGAACACATTCTGAAATCGCGTATATCTTTGCTTCTACACATTGCAATGTATTGTGCTTTGCTTTACACACTATTCTACCGTCAAGAGGAGAGAATTCATCAAGGTTAATAAGCACAAACACTGTATAAGTCGAATTTCAGCATTTTAGTGTGACCGGGAAAACCACAGTCACAAGACGATCTGCAGTTCCATAGAAACTTCAGTTTTACCGCTGAACCTAAAAATGGGTAGAAAGTACTTTTTCTCCCTTCCTGTTAATGCCACAGACATCCCCTTTACAGTGCACACTGTGTCTAATCCTCCCCGCTTCTGCCCAGAAATATTGAGCTTCAGATGTGTTGTTAACGTTGAGTAAAAAAGTTGCTCGCAGCTGTTCTAGGAACACATTCTGAAATCGCGTATATCTTTGCTTCTACACATAGCAATGTATTGTGCTTTGCTTTACACACTATTCTACCGTCAAGAGGAGAGAATTCATCAAGGTTAATAAGCACAAACACTGTATAAGTCGAATTTCAGCATTTTTGTGTGACCGGGAAAACCACAGTCACAAGCCGATCTGCAGTTCCATAGAAACTTCAGTTTTACCGCTGAACATAAAAATGGGTAGAAAGTACTTTTTCTCCCTTCCTGTTAATGCCACAGACTTCCCCTTTACAGTGCACACTGTGTCTAATCCTCCCCGCTTCAGCCCAGAAATATTGAGCTTCAGATGTGTTGTTAACGTTGAGTAAAAAAGTTGCTCGCAGCTGTTCTAGGAACACATTCTGAAATCGCGTATATCTTTGCTTCTACACATAGCAATGTATTGTGCTTTGCTTTACACACTATCCTACCGTCAAGAGGAGAGAATTCATCAAGGTTAATAAGCACAAACACTGTATAAGTCGAATTTCAGCATTTTTGTGTGACCGGGAAAACCACAGTCACAAGCCGAGCTGCAGTTCCATAGAAACGTCAGTTTTACCGCTGAACCTAAAAATGGGTAGAAAGTACTTTTTCTCCCTTCCTGTTAATTCCACAGACTTCCCCTTTACAGTGCACACTGTGTCTAATCCTCCCCGCTTCTGCCTAGAAATATTGAGCTTCAGATGTGTTGTTAACGTTGAGTAAAAAAGTTGCTCGCAGCTGTTCTAGGAACACATTCTGAAATCGCGTATATCTTTGCTTCTACACATAGCAATGTATTGTGCTTTGCTTTACACACTATTCTACCGTCAAGAGGAGAGAATTCATCAAGGTTAATAAGCACAAACACTGTATAAGTCGAATTTCAGCATTTTTGTGTGACCGGGAAAACCACAGTCACAAGCCGATCTGCAGTTCCATAGAAACTTCAGTTTTACCGCTGAACATAAAAATGGGTAGAAAGTACTTTTTCTCCCTTCCTGTTAATGCCACAGACTTCCCCTTTACAGTGCACACTGTGTCTAATCCTCCCCGCTTCAGCCCAGAAATATTGAGCTTCAGATGTGTTGTTAACGTTGAGTAAAAAAGTTGCTCGCAGCTGTTCTAGGAACACATTCTGAAATCGCGTATATCTTTGCTTCTACACATAGCAATGTATTGTGCTTTGCTTTACACACTATTCTACCGTCAAGAGGAGAGAATTCATCAAGGTTAATAAGCACAAACACTGTATAAGTCGAATTTCAGCATTTTTGTGTGACCGGGAAAACCACAGTCACAAGCCGAGCTGCAGTTCCATAGAAACGTCAGTTTTACCGCTGAACCTAAAAATGGGTAGAAAGTACTTTTTCTCCCTTCCTGTTAATGCCACAGACTTCCCCTTTACAGTGCACACTGTGTCTAATCCTCCCCGCTTCTGCCCAGAAATATTGAGCTTCAGATGTGTTGTTAACGTTGAGTAAAAAAGTTGCTCGCAGCTGTTCTAGGAACACATTCTGAAATCGCGTATATCTTTGCTTCTACACATAGCAATGTATTGTGCTTTGCTTTACACACTATTCTACCGTCAAGAGGAGAGAATTCATCAAGGTTAATAAGCACAAACACTGTATAAGTCGAATTTCAGCATTTTTGTGTGACCGGGAAAACCACAGTCACAAGCCGATCTGCAGTTCCATAGAAACTTCAGTTTTACCGCTGAACATAAAAATGGGTAGAAAGTACTTTTTCTCCCTTCCTGTTAATGCCACAGACTTCCCCTTTACAGTGCACACTGTGTCTAATCCTCCCCGCTTCTGCCCAGAAATATTGAGCTTCAGATGTGTTGTTAACGTTGAGTAAAAAAGTTGCTCGCAGCTGTTCTAGGAACACATTCTGAAATCGCGTATATCTTTGCTTCTACACATAGCAATGTATTGTGCTTTGCTTTACACACTATTCTACCGCCAAGAGGAGAGAATTCATCAAGGTTAATAAGCACAAACACTGTATAAGTCGAATTTCAGCATTTTTGTGTGACCGGGAAAACCACCGTCACAAGCTGATCTGCAGTTCCATAGAAACTTCAGTTTTACCGCTGAACCTAAAAATGGGTAGAAAGTACTTTTTCTCCCTTCCTGTTAATGCCACAGACTTCCCCTTTACAGTGCACACTGTGTCTAATCCTCCCCGCTTCAGCCCAGAAATATTGAGCTTCAGATGTGTTGTTAACGTTGAGTAAAAAAGTTGCTCGCAGCTGTTCTAGGAACACATTCTGAAATCGTGTATATCTTTGCTTCTACACATAGCAATGTATTGTGCTTTGCTTTACACACTATTCTACCGCCAAGAGGAGAGAATTCATCAAGGTTAATAAGCACAAACACTGTATAAGTCGAATTTCAGAATTTTTGTGTGACCGGGAAAACCACCGTCACAAGCTGATCTGCAGTTCCATAGAAACTTCAGTTTTACCGCTGAACCTAAAAATGGGTAGAAAGTACTTTTTCTCCCTTCCTGTTAATGCCACAGACTTCCCCTTTACCGTGCACACTGTGTCTAATCCTCCCCGCTTCAGCCCAGAAATATTGAGCTTCAGATGTGTTGTTAACGTTGAGTAAAAAAGTTGCTCGCAGCTGTTCTAGGAACACATTCTGAAATCGCGTATATCTTTGCTTCTACACATAGCAATGTATTGTGCTTTGCTTTACACACTATTCTACCGTCAAGAGGAGAGAATTCATCAAGGTTAATAAGCACAAACACTGTATAAGTCGAATTTCAGCATTTATGTGTGACCGGGAAAACCACAGTCACAAGCCGAGCTGCAGTTCCATAGAAACTTCAGTTTTACCGCTGAACATAAAAATGGGTAGAAAGTACTTTTTCTCCCTTCCTGTTAATGCCACAGACTTCCCCTTTACAGTGCACACTGTGTCTAATCCTCCCCGCTTCAGCCCAGAAATATTGAGCTTCAGATATGTTGTTAACGTTGAGTAAAAAAGTTGCTCGCAGCTGTTCTAGGAACACTTTCTGAAATCGCGTATATCTTTGCTTCTACACATAGCAATGTATTGTACTTTGCTTTACACACTATTCTACCGTCAAGAGGAGAGAATTCATCAAGGTTAATAAGCACAAACACTGTATAAGTCGAATTTCAGAATTTTTGTGTGACCGGGAAAACCACCGTCACAAGCCGATCTGCAGTTCCATAGAAACTTCAGTTTTACCGCTGAACCTAAAAATGGGTAGAAAGTACTTTTTCTCCCTTCCTGTTAATGCCACAGACTTCCCCTTTATAGTGCACACTGTGTCTAATCCTCCCCGCTTCAGCCCAGAAATATTGAGCTTCAGATGTGTTGTTAACGTTGAGTAAAAAAGTTGCTCGCAGCTGTTCTAGGAACACATTCTGAAATCGCGTATATCTTTGCTTCTACACATAGCAATGTATTGTGCTTTGCTTTACACACTATTCTACCGTCAAGAGGAGAGAATTCATCAAGGTTAATAAGCACAAACACTGTATAAGTCGAATTTCAGCATTTATGTGTGACCGGGAAAACCACAGTCACAAGCCGAGCTGCAGTTCCATAGAAACTTCAGTTTTACCGCTGAACCTAAAAATGGGTATAAAGTACTTTTTCTCCCTTCCTGTTAATGCCACAGACTTCCCCTTTACAGTGCACACTGTCTAATCCTCCCCGCTTCAGCCCAGTAATATTGAGCTTCAGATGTGTTGTTGAGTAAAAAAGTTGCTCGCAGCTGTTCTAGGAACACATTCTGAAATCGCGTATATCTTTGCTTCTACACATAGCAATGTATTGTGCTTTGCTTTACACACTATTCTACCGTCAAGAGGAGAGAATTCATCAAGGTTAATAAGCACAAACACTGTATAAGTCGAATTTCAGCATTTTTGTGTGACCGGGAAAACCACAGTCACAAGCCGAGCTGCAGTTCCATAGAAACGTCAGTTTTACCGCTGAATCTAAAAATGGGTAGAAAGTACTTTTTCTCCCTTCCTGTTAATGCCACAGACTTCCCCTTTACAGTGCACACTGTGTCTAATCCTCCCCGCTTCTGCCCAGAAATATTGAGCTTCAGATGTGTTGTTAACGTTGAGTAAAAAAGTTGCTCGCAGCTGTTCTAGGAACACATTCTGAAATCGCGTATATCTTTGCTTCTACACATAGCAATGTATTGTGCTTTGCTTTACACACTATTCTACCGTCAAGAGGAGAGAATTCATCAAGGTTAATAAGCACAAACACTGTATAAGTCGAATTTCAGCATTTTTGTGTGACCGGGAAAAGCAGAGTCACAAGCCGAACTGCAGTTCCATAGAAACTTCAGTTTTACCGCTGAACCTAAAAATGGGTAGAAAGTACTTTTTCTCCCTTCCTGTTAATGCCACAGACTTCCCCTTTACCGTGCACACTGTGTCTAATCCTCCCCGCTTCAGCCCAGAAATATTGAGCTTCAGATGTGTTGTTAACGTTGAGTAAAAAAGTTGCTCGCAGCTGTTCTAGGAACACATTCTGAAATCGCGTATATCTTTGCTTCTACACATAGCAATGTATTGTGCTTTGCTTTACACACTATCCTACCGTCAAGAGGAGAGAATTCATCAAGGTTAATAAGCACAAACACTGTATAAGTCGAATTTCAGCATTTTTGTGTGACCGGGAAAACCACAGTCACAAGCCGAGCTGCAGTTCCATAGAAACGTCAGTTTTACCGCTGAACCTAAAAATGGGTAGAAAGTACTTTTTCTCCCTTCCTGTTAATTCCACAGACTTCCCCTTTACAGTGCACACTGTGTCTAATCCTCCCCGCTTCTGCCTAGAAATATTGAGCTTCAGATGTGTTGTTAACGTTGAGTAAAAAAGTTGCTCGCAGCTGTTCTAGGAACACATTCTGAAATCGCGTATATCTTTGCTTCTACACATAGCAATGTATTGTGCTTTGCTTTACACACTATTCTACCGTCAAGAGGAGAGAATTCATCAAGGTTAATAAGCACAAACACTGTATAAGTCGAATTTCAGCATTTTTGTGTGACCGGGAAAACCACAGTCACAAGCCGATCTGCAGTTCCATAGAAACTTCAGTTTTACCGCTGAACATAAAAATGGGTAGAAAGTACTTTTTCTCCCTTCCTGTTAATGCCACAGACTTCCCCTTTACAGTGCACACTGTGTCTAATCCTCCCCGCTTCAGCCCAGAAATATTGAGCTTCAGATGTGTTGTTAACGTTGAGTAAAAAAGTTGCTCGCAGCTGTTCTAGGAACACATTCTGAAATCGCGTATATCTTTGCTTCTACACATAGCAATGTATTGTGCTTTGCTTTACACACTATTCTACCGTCAAGAGGAGAGAATTCATCAAGGTTAATAAGCACAAACACTGTATAAGTCGAATTTCAGCATTTTTGTGTGACCGGGAAAAACACAGTCACAAGCCGAGCTGCAGTTCCATAGAAACGTCAGTTTTACCGCTGTACCTAGAAATGGGTAGAAAGTACTTTTTCTCCCTTCCTGTTAATGCCACAGACTTCCCCTTTACAGTGCACACTGTGTCTAATCCTCCCCGCTTCTGCCCAGAAATATTGAGCTTCAGATGTGTTGTTAACGTTGAGTAAAAAAGTTGCTCGCAGCTGTTCTAGGAACACATTCTGAAATCGCGTATATCTTTGCTTCTACACATAGCAATGTATTGTGCTTTGCTTTACACACTATTCTACCGTCAAGAGGAGAGAATTCATCAAGGTTAATAAGCACAAACACTGTATAAGTCGAATTTCAGCATTTTTGTGTGACCGGGAAAACCACAGTCACAAGCCGATCTGCAGTTCCATAGAAACTTCAGTTTTACCGCTGAACATAAAAATGGGTAGAAAGTACTTTTTCTCCCTTCCTGTTAATGCCACAGACTTCCCCTTTACAGTGCACACTGTGTCTAATCCTCCCCGCTTCTGCCCAGAAATATTGAGCTTCAGATGTGTTGTTAACGTTGAGTAAAAAAGTTGCTCGCAGCTGTTCTAGGAACACATTCTGAAATCGCGTATATCTTTGCTTCTACACATAGCAATGTATTGTGCTTTGCTTTACACACTATTCTACCGCCAAGAGGAGAGAATTCATCAAGGTTAATAAGCACAAACACTGTATAAGTCGAATTTCAGCATTTTTGTGTGACCGGGAAAACCACCGTCACAAGCTGATCTGCAGTTCCATAGAAACTTCAGTTTTACCGCTGAACCTAAAAATGGGTAGAAAGTACTTTTTCTCCCTTCCTGTTAATGCCACAGACTTCCCCTTTACAGTGCACACTGTGTCTAATCCTCCCCGCTTCAGCCCAGAAATATTGAGCTTCAGATGTGTTGTTAACGTTGAGTAAAAAAGTTGCTCGCAGCTGTTCTAGGAACACATTCTGAAATCGTGTATATCTTTGCTTCTACACATAGCAATGTATTGTGCTTTGCTTTACACACTATTCTACCGCCAAGAGGAGAGAATTCATCAAGGTTAATAAGCACAAACACTGTATAAGTCGAATTTCAGAATTTTTGTGTGACCGGGAAAACCACCGTCACAAGCTGATCTGCAGTTCCATAGAAACTTCAGTTTTACCGCTGAACCTAAAAATGGGTAGAAAGTACTTTTTCTCCCTTCCTGTTAATGCCACAGACTTCCCCTTTACCGTGCACACTGTGTCTAATCCTCCCCGCTTCAGCCCAGAAATATTGAGCTTCAGATGTGTTGTTAACGTTGAGTAAAAAAGTTGCTCGCAGCTGTTCTAGGAACACATTCTGAAATCGCGTATATCTTTGCTTCTACACATAGCAATGTATTGTGCTTTGCTTTACACACTATTCTACCGTCAAGAGGAGAGAATTCATCAAGGTTAATAAGCACAAACACTGTATAAGTCGAATTTCAGCATTTATGTGTGACCGGGAAAACCACAGTCACAAGCCGAGCTGCAGTTCCATAGAAAATTCAGTTTTACCGCTGAACATAAAAATGGGTAGAAAGTACTTTTTCTCCCTTCCTGTTAATGCCACAGACTTCCCCTTTACAGTGCACACTGTGTCTAATCCTCCCCGCTTCAGCCCAGAAATATTGAGCTTCAGATATGTTGTTAACGTTGAGTAAAAAAGTTGCTCGCAGCTGTTCTAGGAACACTTTCTGAAATCGCGTATATCTTTGCTTCTACACATAGCAATGTATTGTACTTTGCTTTACACACTATTCTACCGTCAAGAGGAGAGAATTCATCAAGGTTAATAAGCACAAACACTGTATAAGTCGAATTTCAGAATTTTTGTGTGACCGGGAAAACCACCGTCACAAGCCGATCTGCAGTTCCATAGAAACTTCAGTTTTACCGCTGAACCTAAAAATGGGTAGAAAGTACTTTTTCTCCCTTCCTGTTAATGCCACAGACTTCCCCTTTATAGTGCACACTGTGTCTAATCCTCCCCGCTTCAGCCCAGAAATATTGAGCTTCAGATGTGTTGTTAACGTTGAGTAAAAAAGTTGCTCGCAGCTGTTCTAGGAACACATTCTGAAATCGCGTATATCTTTGCTTCTACACATAGCAATGTATTGTGCTTTGCTTTACACACTATTCTACCGTCAAGAGGAGAGAATTCATCAAGGTTAATAAGCACAAACACTGTATAAGTCGAATTTCAGCATTTATGTGTGACCGGGAAAACCACAGTCACAAGCCGAGCTGCAGTTCCATAGAAACTTCAGTTTTACCGCTGAACCTAAAAATGGGTATAAAGTACTTTTTCTCCCTTCCTGTTAATGCCACAGACTTCCCCTTTACAGTGCACACTGTCTAATCCTCCCCGCTTCAGCCCAGTAATATTGAGCTTCAGATGTGTTGTTGAGTAAAAAAGTTGCTCGCAGCTGTTCTAGGAACACATTCTGAAATCGCGTATATCTTTGCTTCTACACATAGCAATGTATTGTGCTTTGCTTTACACACTATTCTACCGTCAAGAGGAGAGAATTCATCAAGGTTAATAAGCACAAACACTGTATAAGTCGAATTTCAGCATTTTTGTGTGACCGGGAAAACCACAGTCACAAGCCGAGCTGCAGTTCCATAGAAACGTCAGTTTTACCGCTGAATCTAAAAATGGGTAGAAAGTACTTTTTCTCCCTTCCTGTTAATGCCACAGACTTCCCCTTTACAGTGCACACTGTGTCTAATCCTCCCCGCTTCTGCCCAGAAATATTGAGCTTCAGATGTGTTGTTAACGTTGAGTAAAAAAGTTGCTCGCAGCTGTTCTAGGAACACATTCTGAAATCGCGTATATCTTTGCTTCTACACATAGCAATGTATTGTGCTTTGCTTTACACACTATTCTACCGTCAAGAGGAGAGAATTCATCAAGGTTAATAAGCACAAACACTGTATAAGTCGAATTTCAGCATTTTTGTGTGACCGGGAAAAGCAGAGTCACAAGCCGAACTGCAGTTCCATAGAAACTTCAGTTTTACCGCTGAACCTAAAAATGGGTAGAAAGTACTTTTTCTCCCTTCCTGTTAATGCCACAGACTTCCCCTTTACCGTGCACACTGTGTCTAATCCTCCCCGCTTCAGCCCAGAAATATTGAGCTTCAGATGTGTTGTTAACATTGAGTAAAAAAGTTGCTCGCAGCTGTTCTAGGAACACATTCTGAAATCGCGTATATCTTTGCTTCTACACATAGCAATGTATTGTACTTTGCTTTACACACTATTCTACCGTCAAGAGGAGAGAATTCATCAAGGTTAATAAGCACAAACACTGTATAAGTCGAATTTCAGCATTTTTGTGTGACCGGGAAAACCACAGTCACAAGCCGAGTTGCAGTTCCATAGAAACTTCAGTTTTACCGCTGAACATAAAAATGGGTAGAAAGTACTTTTTCTCCCTTCCTGTTAATGCCACAGACTTCCCCTTTACAGTGCACACTGTGTCTAATCCTCCCCGCTTCAGCCCAGAAATATTGAGCTTCAGATGTGTTGTTAACGTTGAGTAAAAAAGTTGCTCGCAGCTGTTCTAGGAACACTTTCTGAAATCGCGTATATCTTTGCTTCTACACATAGCAATGTATTGTGCTTTGCTTTACACACTATTCTACCGTCAAGAGGAGAGAATTCATCAAGGTTAATAAGCACAAACACTGTATAAGTCGAATTTCAGCATTTATGTGTGACCGGGAAAACCACAGTCACAAGCCGAGCTGCAGTTCCATAGAAACTTCAGTTTTACCGCTGAACCTAAAAATGGGTAGAAAGTACCTTTTCTCCCTTCCTGTTAATGCCACAGACTTCCCCTTTACAGTGCACACTGTCTAATCCTCCCCGCTTCAGCCCAGTAATATTGAGCTTCAGATGTGTTGTTAACGTTGAGTAAAAAAGTTGCTCGCAGCTGTTCTAGGAACACATTCTGAAATCGCGTATATCTTTGCTTCTACACATAGCAATGTATTGTGCTTTGCTTTACACACTATTCTACCGTCAAGAGGAGAGAATTCATCAAGGTTAATAAGCACAAACACTGTATAAGTCGAATTTCAGCATTTTAGTGTGACCGGGAAAACCACAGTCACAAGACGATCTGCAGTTCCATAGAAACTTCAGTTTTACCGCTGAACATAAAAATGGGTAGAAAGTACTTTTTCTCCCTTCCTGTTAATGCCACAGACTTCCCCTTTACAGTGCACACTGTGTCTAATCCTCCCCGCTTCAGCCCAGAAATATTGAGCTTCAGATGTGTTGTTAACGTTGAGTAAAAAAGTTGCTCGCAGCTGTTCTAGGAACACATTCTGAAATCGCGTATATCTTTGCTTCTACACATAGCAATGTATTGTGCTTTGCTTTACACACTATCCTACCGTCAAGAGGAGAGAATTCATCAAGGTTAATAAGCACAAACACTGTATAAGTCGAATTTCAGCATTTTTGTGTGACCGGGAAAACCACAGTCACAAGCCGAGCTGCAGTTCCATAGAAACGTCAGTTTTACCGCTGAACCTAAAAATGGGTAGAAAGTACTTTTTCTCCCTTCCTGTTAATGCCACAGACTTCCCCTTTACAGTGCACACTGTGTCTAATCCTCCCCGCTTCAGCCCAGAAATATTGAGCTTCAGATGTGTTGTTAACGTTGAGTAAAAAAGTTGCTCGCAGCTGTTCTAGGAACACATTCTGAAATTGCGTATATCTTTGCTTCTACACATAGCAATGTATTGTGCTTTGCTTTACACACTATTCTACCGTCAAGAGGAGAGAATTCATCAAGGTTAATAAGCACAAACACTGTATAAGTCGAATTTCAGCATTTTAGTGTGACCGGGAAAACCACAGTCACAAGACGATCTGCAGTTCCATAGAAACTTCAGTTTTACCGCTGAACATAAAAATGGGTAGAAAGTACTTTTTCTCCCTTCCTGTTAATGCCACAGACTTCCCCTTTACAGTACACACTGTGTCTAATCCTCCCCGCTTCAGCACAGAAATATTGAGCTTCAGATGTGTTGTTAACGTTGAGTAAAAAAGTTGCTCGCAGCTGTTCTAGGAACACATTCTGAAATCGCGTATATCTTTGCTTCTACACATAGCAATGTATTGTGCTTTGCTTTACACACTATCCTACCGTCAAGAGGAGAGAATTCATCAAGGTTAATAAGCACAAACACTGTATAAGTCGAATTTCAGCATTTTTGTGTGACCGGGAAAACCACAGTCACAAGCCGAGCTGCAGTTCCATAGAAACGTCAGTTTTACCGCTGAACCTAAAAATGGGTAGAAAGTACTTTTTCTCCCTTCCTGTTAATTCCACAGACTTCCCCTTTACAGTGCACACTGTGTCTAATCCTCCCCGCTTCTGCCTAGAAATATTGAGCTTCAGATGTGTTGTTAACGTTGAGTAAAAAAGTTGCTCGCAGCTGTTCTAGGAACACATTCTGAAATCGCGTATATCTTTGCTTCTACACATAGCAATGTATTGTGCTTTGCTTTACACACTATTCTACCGTCAAGAGGAGAGAATTCATCAAGGTTAATAAGCACAAACACTGTATAAGTCGAATTTCAGCATTTTTGTGTGACCGGGAAAACCACAGTCACAAGCCGATCTGCAGTTCCATAGAAACTTCAGTTTTACCGCTGAACATAAAAATGGGTAGAAAGTACTTTTTCTCCCTTCCTGTTAATGCCACAGACTTCCCCTTTACAGTGCACACTGTGTCTAATCCTCCCCGCTTCAGCCCAGAAATATTGAGCTTCAGATGTGTTGTTAACGTTGAGTAAAAAAGTTGCTCGCAGCTGTTCTAGGAACACATTCTGAAATCGCGTATATCTTTGCTTCTACACATAGCAATGTATTGTGCTTTGCTTTACACACTATTCTACCGTCAAGAGGAGAGAATTCATCAAGGTTAATAAGCACAAACACTGTATAAGTCGAATTTCAGCATTTTTGTGTGACCGGGAAAACCACAGTCACAAGCCGAGCTGCAGTTCCATAGAAACGTCAGTTTTACCGCTGAACCTAAAAATGGGTAGAAAGTACTTTTTCTCCCTTCCTGTTAATGCCACAGACTTCCCCTTTACAGTGCACACTGTGTCTAATCCTCCCCGCTTCTGCCCAGAAATATTGAGCTTCAGATGTGTTGTTAACGTTGAGTAAAAAAGTTGCTCGCAGCTGTTCTAGGAACACATTCTGAAATCGCGTATATCTTTGCTTCTACACATAGCAATGTATTGTGCTTTGCTTTACACACTATTCTACCGTCAAGAGGAGAGAATTCATCAAGGTTAATAAGCACAAACACTGTATAAGTCGAATTTCAGCATTTTTGTGTGACCGGGAAAACCACAGTCACAAGCCGATCTGCAGTTCCATAGAAACTTCAGTTTTACCGCTGAACATAAAAATGGGTAGAAAGTACTTTTTCTCCCTTCCTGTTAATGCCACAGACTTCCCCTTTACAGTGCACACTGTGTCTAATCCTCCCCGCTTCTGCCCAGAAATATTGAGCTTCAGATGTGTTGTTAACGTTGAGTAAAAAAGTTGCTCGCAGCTGTTCTAGGAACACATTCTGAAATCGCGTATATCTTTGCTTCTACACATAGCAATGTATTGTGCTTTGCTTTACACACTATTCTACCGCCAAGAGGAGAGAATTCATCAAGGTTAATAAGCACAAACACTGTATAAGTCGAATTTCAGCATTTTTGTGTGACCGGGAAAACCACCGTCACAAGCTGATCTGCAGTTCCATAGAAACTTCAGTTTTACCGCTGAACCTAAAAATGGGTAGAAAGTACTTTTTCTCCCTTCCTGTTAATGCCACAGACTTCCCCTTTACAGTGCACACTGTGTCTAATCCTCCCCGCTTCAGCCCAGAAATATTGAGCTTCAGATGTGTTGTTAACGTTGAGTAAAAAAGTTGCTCGCAGCTGTTCTAGGAACACATTCTGAAGTCGTGTATATCTTTGCTTCTACACATAGCAATGTATTGTGCTTTGCTTTACACACTATTCTACCGCCAAGAGGAGAGAATTCATCAAGGTTAATAAGCACAAACACTGTATAAGTCGAATTTCAGAATTTTTGTGTGACCGGGAAAACCACCGTCACAAGCTGATCTGCAGTTCCATAGAAACTTCAGTTTTACCGCTGAACCTAAAAATGGGTAGAAAGTACTTTTTCTCCCTTCCTGTTAATGCCACAGACTTCCCCTTTACCGTGCACACTGTGTCTAATCCTCCCCGCTTCAGCCCAGAAATATTGAGCTTCAGATGTGTTGTTAACGTTGAGTAAAAAAGTTGCTCGCAGCTGTTCTAGGAACACATTCTGAAATCGCGTATATCTTTGCTTCTACACATAGCAATGTATTGTGCTTTGCTTTACACACTATTCTACCGTCAAGAGGAGAGAATTCATCAAGGTTAATAAGCACAAACACTGTATAAGTCGAATTTCAGCATTTATGTGTGACCGGGAAAACCACAGTCACAAGCCGAGCTGCAGTTCCATAGAAACTTCAGTTTTACCGCTGAACATAAAAATGGGTAGAAAGTACTTTTTCTCCCTTCCTGTTAATGCCACAGACTTCCCCTTTACAGTGCACACTGTGTCTAATCCTCCCCGCTTCAGCCCAGAAATATTGAGCTTCAGATATGTTGTTAACGTTGAGTAAAAAAGTTGCTCGCAGCTGTTCTAGGAACACTTTCTGAAATCGCGTATATCTTTGCTTCTACACATAGCAATGTATTGTACTTTGCTTTACACACTATTCTACCGTCAAGAGGAGAGAATTCATCAAGGTTAATAAGCACAAACACTGTATAAGTCGAATTTCAGAATTTTTGTGTGACCGGGAAAACCACCGTCACAAGCCGATCTGCAGTTCCATAGAAACTTCAGTTTTACCGCTGAACCTAAAAATGGGTAGAAAGTACTTTTTCTCCCTTCCTGTTAATGCCACAGACTTCCCCTTTATAGTGCACACTGTGTCTAATCCTCCCCGCTTCAGCCCAGAAATATTGAGCTTCAGATGTGTTGTTAACGTTGAGTAAAAAAGTTGCTCGCAGCTGTTCTAGGAACACATTCTGAAATCGCGTATATCTTTGCTTCTACACATAGCAATGTATTGTGCTTTGCTTTACACACTATTCTACCGTCAAGAGGAGAGAATTCATCAAGGTTAATAAGCACAAACACTGTATAAGTCGAATTTCAGCATTTATGTGTGACCGGGAAAACCACAGTCACAAGCCGAGCTGCAGTTCCATAGAAACTTCAGTTTTACCGCTGAACCTAAAAATGGGTATAAAGTACTTTTTCTCCCTTCCTGTTAATGCCACAGACTTCCCCTTTACAGTGCACACTGTCTAATCCTCCCCGCTTCAGCCCAGTAATATTGAGCTTCAGATGTGTTGTTGAGTAAAAAAGTTGCTCGCAGCTGTTCTAGGAACACATTCTGAAATCGCGTATATCTTTGCTTCTACACATAGCAATGTATTGTGCTTTGCTTTACACACTATTCTACCGTCAAGAGGAGAGAATTCATCAAGGTTAATAAGCACAAACACTGTATAAGTCGAATTTCAGCATTTATGTGTGACCGGGAAAACCACAGTCACAAGCCGAGCTGCAGTTCCATAGAAACTTCAGTTTTACCGCTGAACATAAAAATGGGTAGAAAGTACTTTTTCTCCCTTCCTGTTAATGCCACAGACTTCCCCTTTACAGTGCACACTGTGTCTAATCCTCCCCGCTTCAGCCCAGAAATATTGAGCTTCAGATATGTTGTTAACGTTGAGTAAAAAAGTTGCTCGCAGCTGTTCTAGGAACACTTTCTGAAATCGCGTATATCTTTGCTTCTACACATAGCAATGTATTGTACTTTGCTTTACACACTATTCTACCGTCAAGAGGAGAGAATTCATCAAGGTTAATAAGCACAAACACTGTATAAGTCGAATTTCAGAATTTTTGTGTGACCGGGAAAACCACCGTCACAAGCCGATCTGCAGTTCCATAGAAACTTCAGTTTTACCGCTGAACCTAAAAATGGGTAGAAAGTACTTTTTCTCCCTTCCTGTTAATGCCACAGACTTCCCCTTTATAGTGCACACTGTGTCTAATCCTCCCCGCTTCAGCCCAGAAATATTGAGCTTCAGATGTGTTGTTAACGTTGAGTAAAAAAGTTGCTCGCAGCTGTTCTAGGAACACATTCTGAAATCGCGTATATCTTTGCTTCTACACATAGCAATGTATTGTGCTTTGCTTTACACACTATTCTACCGTCAAGAGGAGAGAATTCATCAAGGTTAATAAGCACAAACACTGTATAAGTCGAATTTCAGCATTTATGTGTGACCGGGAAAACCACAGTCACAAGCCGAGCTGCAGTTCCATAGAAACTTCAGTTTTACCGCTGAACCTAAAAATGGGTATAAAGTACTTTTTCTCCCTTCCTGTTAATGCCACAGACTTCCCCTTTACAGTGCACACTGTCTAATCCTCCCCGCTTCAGCCCAGTAATATTGAGCTTCAGATGTGTTGTTGAGTAAAAAAGTTGCTCGCAGCTGTTCTAGGAACACATTCTGAAATCGCGTATATCTTTGCTTCTACACATAGCAATGTATTGTGCTTTGCTTTACACACTATTCTACCGTCAAGAGGAGAGAATTCATCAAGGTTAATAAGCACAAACACTGTATAAGTCGAATTTCAGCATTTTTGTGTGACCGGGAAAACCACAGTCACAAGCCGAGCTGCAGTTCCATAGAAACGTCAGTTTTACCGCTGAATCTAAAAATGGGTAGAAAGTACTTTTTCTCCCTTCCTGTTAATGCCACAGACTTCCCCTTTACAGTGCACACTGTGTCTAATCCTCCCCGCTTCTGCCCAGAAATATTGAGCTTCAGATGTGTTGTTAACGTTGAGTAAAAAAGTTGCTCGCAGCTGTTCTAGGAACACATTCTGAAATCGCGTATATCTTTGCTTCTACACATAGCAATGTATTGTGCTTTGCTTTACACACTATTCTACCGTCAAGAGGAGAGAATTCATCAAGGTTAATAAGCACAAACACTGTATAAGTCGAATTTCAGCATTTTTGTGTGACCGGGAAAAGCAGAGTCACAAGCCGAACTGCAGTTCCATAGAAACTTCAGTTTTACCGCTGAACCTAAAAATGGGTAGAAAGTACTTTTTCTCCCTTCCTGTTAATGCCACAGACTTCCCCTTTACCGTGCACACTGTGTCTAATCCTCCCCGCTTCAGCCCAGAAATATTGAGCTTCAGATGTGTTGTTAACGTTGAGTAAAAAAGTTGCTCGCAGCTGTTCTAGGAACACATTCTGAAATCGCGTATATCTTTGCTTCTACACATAGCAATGTATTGTGCTTTGCTTTACACACTATCCTACCGTCAAGAGGAGAGAATTCATCAAGGTTAATAAGCACAAACACTGTATAAGTCGAATTTCAGCATTTTTGTGTGACCGGGAAAACCACAGTCACAAGCCGAGCTGCAGTTCCATAGAAACGTCAGTTTTACCGCTGAACCTAAAAATGGGTAGAAAGTACTTTTTCTCCCTTCCTGTTAATTCCACAGACTTCCCCTTTACAGTGCACACTGTGTCTAATCCTCCCCGCTTCTGCCTAGAAATATTGAGCTTCAGATGTGTTGTTAACGTTGAGTAAAAAAGTTGCTCGCAGCTGTTCTAGGAACACATTCTGAAATCGCGTATATCTTTGCTTCTACACATAGCAATGTATTGTGCTTTGCTTTACACACTATTCTACCGTCAAGAGGAGAGAATTCATCAAGGTTAATAAGCACAAACACTGTATAAGTCGAATTTCAGCATTTTTGTGTGACCGGGAAAACCACAGTCACAAGCCGATCTGCAGTTCCATAGAAACTTCAGTTTTACCGCTGAACATAAAAATGGGTAGAAAGTACTTTTTCTCCCTTCCTGTTAATGCCACAGACTTCCCCTTTACAGTGCACACTGTGTCTAATCCTCCCCGCTTCAGCCCAGAAATATTGAGCTTCAGATGTGTTGTTAACGTTGAGTAAAAAAGTTGCTCGCAGCTGTTCTAGGAACACATTCTGAAATCGCGTATATCTTTGCTTCTACACATAGCAATGTATTGTGCTTTGCTTTACACACTATTCTACCGTCAAGAGGAGAGAATTCATCAAGGTTAATAAGCACAAACACTGTATAAGTCGAATTTCAGCATTTTTGTGTGACCGGGAAAAACACAGTCACAAGCCGAGCTGCAGTTCCATAGAAACGTCAGTTTTACCGCTGTACCTAGAAATGGGTAGAAAGTACTTTTTCTCCCTTCCTGTTAATGCCACAGACTTCCCCTTTACAGTGCACACTGTGTCTAATCCTCCCCGCTTCTGCCCAGAAATATTGAGCTTCAGATGTGTTGTTAACGTTGAGTAAAAAAGTTGCTCGCAGCTGTTCTAGGAACACATTCTGAAATCGCGTATATCTTTGCTTCTACACATAGCAATGTATTGTGCTTTGCTTTACACACTATTCTACCGTCAAGAGGAGAGAATTCATCAAGGTTAATAAGCACAAACACTGTATAAGTCGAATTTCAGCATTTTTGTGTGACCGGGAAAACCACAGTCACAAGCCGATCTGCAGTTCCATAGAAACTTCAGTTTTACCGCTGAACATAAAAATGGGTAGAAAGTACTTTTTCTCCCTTCCTGTTAATGCCACAGACTTCCCCTTTACAGTGCACACTGTGTCTAATCCTCCCCGCTTCTGCCCAGAAATATTGAGCTTCAGATGTGTTGTTAACGTTGAGTAAAAAAGTTGCTCGCAGCTGTTCTAGGAACACATTCTGAAATCGCGTATATCTTTGCTTCTACACATAGCAATGTATTGTGCTTTGCTTTACACACTATTCTACCGCCAAGAGGAGAGAATTCATCAAGGTTAATAAGCACAAACACTGTATAAGTCGAATTTCAGCATTTTTGTGTGACCGGGAAAACCACCGTCACAAGCTGATCTGCAGTTCCATAGAAACTTCAGTTTTACCGCTGAACCTAAAAATGGGTAGAAAGTACTTTTTCTCCCTTCCTGTTAATGCCACAGACTTCCCCTTTACAGTGCACACTGTGTCTAATCCTCCCCGCTTCAGCCCAGAAATATTGAGCTTCAGATGTGTTGTTAACGTTGAGTAAAAAAGTTGCTCGCAGCTGTTCTAGGAACACATTCTGAAATCGTGTATATCTTTGCTTCTACACATAGCAATGTATTGTGCTTTGCTTTACACACTATTCTACCGCCAAGAGGAGAGAATTCATCAAGGTTAATAAGCACAAACACTGTATAAGTCGAATTTCAGAATTTTTGTGTGACCGGGAAAACCACCGTCACAAGCTGATCTGCAGTTCCATAGAAACTTCAGTTTTACCGCTGAACCTAAAAATGGGTAGAAAGTACTTTTTCTCCCTTCCTGTTAATGCCACAGACTTCCCCTTTACCGTGCACACTGTGTCTAATCCTCCCCGCTTCAGCCCAGAAATATTGAGCTTCAGATGTGTTGTTAACGTTGAGTAAAAAAGTTGCTCGCAGCTGTTCTAGGAACACATTCTGAAATCGCGTATATCTTTGCTTCTACACATAGCAATGTATTGTGCTTTGCTTTACACACTATTCTACCGTCAAGAGGAGAGAATTCATCAAGGTTAATAAGCACAAACACTGTATAAGTCGAATTTCAGCATTTATGTGTGACCGGGAAAACCACAGTCACAAGCCGAGCTGCAGTTCCATAGAAAATTCAGTTTTACCGCTGAACATAAAAATGGGTAGAAAGTACTTTTTCTCCCTTCCTGTTAATGCCACAGACTTCCCCTTTACAGTGCACACTGTGTCTAATCCTCCCCGCTTCAGCCCAGAAATATTGAGCTTCAGATATGTTGTTAACGTTGAGTAAAAAAGTTGCTCGCAGCTGTTCTAGGAACACTTTCTGAAATCGCGTATATCTTTGCTTCTACACATAGCAATGTATTGTACTTTGCTTTACACACTATTCTACCGTCAAGAGGAGAGAATTCATCAAGGTTAATAAGCACAAACACTGTATAAGTCGAATTTCAGAATTTTTGTGTGACCGGGAAAACCACCGTCACAAGCCGATCTGCAGTTCCATAGAAACTTCAGTTTTACCGCTGAACCTAAAAATGGGTAGAAAGTACTTTTTCTCCCTTCCTGTTAATGCCACAGACTTCCCCTTTATAGTGCACACTGTGTCTAATCCTCCCCGCTTCAGCCCAGAAATATTGAGCTTCAGATGTGTTGTTAACGTTGAGTAAAAAAGTTGCTCGCAGCTGTTCTAGGAACACATTCTGAAATCGCGTATATCTTTGCTTCTACACATAGCAATGTATTGTGCTTTGCTTTACACACTATTCTACCGTCAAGAGGAGAGAATTCATCAAGGTTAATAAGCACAAACACTGTATAAGTCGAATTTCAGCATTTATGTGTGACCGGGAAAACCACAGTCACAAGCCGAGCTGCAGTTCCATAGAAACTTCAGTTTTACCGCTGAACCTAAAAATGGGTATAAAGTACTTTTTCTCCCTTCCTGTTAATGCCACAGACTTCCCCTTTACAGTGCACACTGTCTAATCCTCCCCGCTTCAGCCCAGTAATATTGAGCTTCAGATGTGTTGTTGAGTAAAAAAGTTGCTCGCAGCTGTTCTAGGAACACATTCTGAAATCGCGTATATCTTTGCTTCTACACATAGCAATGTATTGTGCTTTGCTTTACACACTATTCTACCGTCAAGAGGAGAGAATTCATCAAGGTTAATAAGCACAAACACTGTATAAGTCGAATTTCAGCATTTTTGTGTGACCGGGAAAACCACAGTCACAAGCCGAGCTGCAGTTCCATAGAAACGTCAGTTTTACCGCTGAATCTAAAAATGGGTAGAAAGTACTTTTTCTCCCTTCCTGTTAATGCCACAGACTTCCCCTTTACAGTGCACACTGTGTCTAATCCTCCCCGCTTCTGCCCAGAAATATTGAGCTTCAGATGTGTTGTTAACGTTGAGTAAAAAAGTTGCTCGCAGCTGTTCTAGGAACACATTCTGAAATCGCGTATATCTTTGCTTCTACACATAGCAATGTATTGTGCTTTGCTTTACACACTATTCTACCGTCAAGAGGAGAGAATTCATCAAGGTTAATAAGCACAAACACTGTATAAGTCGAATTTCAGCATTTTTGTGTGACCGGGAAAAGCAGAGTCACAAGCCGAACTGCAGTTCCATAGAAACTTCAGTTTTACCGCTGAACCTAAAAATGGGTAGAAAGTACTTTTTCTCCCTTCCTGTTAATGCCACAGACTTCCCCTTTACCGTGCACACTGTGTCTAATCCTCCCCGCTTCAGCCCAGAAATATTGAGCTTCAGATGTGTTGTTAACATTGAGTAAAAAAGTTGCTCGCAGCTGTTCTAGGAACACATTCTGAAATCGCGTATATCTTTGCTTCTACACATAGCAATGTATTGTACTTTGCTTTACACACTATTCTACCGTCAAGAGGAGAGAATTCATCAAGGTTAATAAGCACAAACACTGTATAAGTCGAATTTCAGCATTTTTGTGTGACCGGGAAAACCACAGTCACAAGCCGAGTTGCAGTTCCATAGAAACTTCAGTTTTACCGCTGAACATAAAAATGGGTAGAAAGTACTTTTTCTCCCTTCCTGTTAATGCCACAGACTTCCCCTTTACAGTGCACACTGTGTCTAATCCTCCCCGCTTCAGCCCAGAAATATTGAGCTTCAGATGTGTTGTTAACGTTGAGTAAAAAAGTTGCTCGCAGCTGTTCTAGGAACACTTTCTGAAATCGCGTATATCTTTGCTTCTACACATAGCAATGTATTGTGCTTTGCTTTACACACTATTCTACCGTCAAGAGGAGAGAATTCATCAAGGTTAATAAGCACAAACACTGTATAAGTCGAATTTCAGCATTTATGTGTGACCGGGAAAACCACAGTCACAAGCCGAGCTGCAGTTCCATAGAAACTTCAGTTTTACCGCTGAACCTAAAAATGGGTAGAAAGTACTTTTTCTCCCTTCCTGTTAATGCCACAGACTTCCCCTTTACAGTGCACACTGTGTCTAATCCTCCCCGCTTCAGCCCAGAAATATTGAGCTTCAGATGTGTTGTTAACGTTGAGTAAAAAAGTTGCTCGCAGCTGTTCTAGGAACACATTCTGAAATCGCGTATATCTTTGCTTCTACACATAGCAATGTATTGTGCTTTGCTTTACACACTATTCTACCGTCAAGAGGAGAGAATTCATCAAGGTTAATAAGCACAAACACTGTATAAGTCGAATTTCAGCATTTTTGTGTGACCGGGAAAAACACAGTCACAAGCCGAGCTGCAGTTCCATAGAAACGTCAGTTTTACCGCTGTACCTAGAAATGGGTAGAAAGTACTTTTTCTCCCTTCCTGTTAATGCCACAGACTTCCCCTTTACAGTGCACACTGTGTCTAATCCTCCCCGCTTCTGCCCAGAAATATTGAGCTTCAGATGTGTTGTTAACGTTGAGTAAAAAAGTTGCTCGCAGCTGTTCTAGGAACACATTCTGAAATCGCGTATATCTTTGCTTCTACACATAGCAATGTATTGTGCTTTGCTTTACACACTATTCTACCGTCAAGAGGAGAGAATTCATCAAGGTTAATAAGCACAAACACTGTATAAGTCGAATTTCAGCATTTTTGTGTGACCGGGAAAACCACAGTCACAAGCCGATCTGCAGTTCCATAGAAACTTCAGTTTTACCGCTGAACATAAAAATGGGTAGAAAGTACTTTTTCTCCCTTCCTGTTAATGCCACAGACTTCCCCTTTACAGTGCACACTGTGTCTAATCCTCCCCGCTTCTGCCCAGAAATATTGAGCTTCAGATGTGTTGTTAACGTTGAGTAAAAAAGTTGCTCGCAGCTGTTCTAGGAACACATTCTGAAATCGCGTATATCTTTGCTTCTACACATAGCAATGTATTGTGCTTTGCTTTACACACTATTCTACCGCCAAGAGGAGAGAATTCATCAAGGTTAATAAGCACAAACACTGTATAAGTCGAATTTCAGCATTTTTGTGTGACCGGGAAAACCACCGTCACAAGCTGATCTGCAGTTCCATAGAAACTTCAGTTTTACCGCTGAACCTAAAAATGGGTAGAAAGTACTTTTTCTCCCTTCCTGTTAATGCCACAGACTTCCCCTTTACAGTGCACACTGTGTCTAATCCTCCCCGCTTCAGCCCAGAAATATTGAGCTTCAGATGTGTTGTTAACGTTGAGTAAAAAAGTTGCTCGCAGCTGTTCTAGGAACACATTCTGAAATCGTGTATATCTTTGCTTCTACACATAGCAATGTATTGTGCTTTGCTTTACACACTATTCTACCGCCAAGAGGAGAGAATTCATCAAGGTTAATAAGCACAAACACTGTATAAGTCGAATTTCAGAATTTTTGTGTGACCGGGAAAACCACCGTCACAAGCTGATCTGCAGTTCCATAGAAACTTCAGTTTTACCGCTGAACCTAAAAATGGGTAGAAAGTACTTTTTCTCCCTTCCTGTTAATGCCACAGACTTCCCCTTTACCGTGCACACTGTGTCTAATCCTCCCCGCTTCAGCCCAGAAATATTGAGCTTCAGATGTGTTGTTAACGTTGAGTAAAAAAGTTGCTCGCAGCTGTTCTAGGAACACATTCTGAAATCGCGTATATCTTTGCTTCTACACATAGCAATGTATTGTGCTTTGCTTTACACACTATTCTACCGTCAAGAGGAGAGAATTCATCAAGGTTAATAAGCACAAACACTGTATAAGTCGAATTTCAGCATTTATGTGTGACCGGGAAAACCACAGTCACAAGCCGAGCTGCAGTTCCATAGAAAATTCAGTTTTACCGCTGAACATAAAAATGGGTAGAAAGTACTTTTTCTCCCTTCCTGTTAATGCCACAGACTTCCCCTTTACAGTGCACACTGTGTCTAATCCTCCCCGCTTCAGCCCAGAAATATTGAGCTTCAGATATGTTGTTAACGTTGAGTAAAAAAGTTGCTCGCAGCTGTTCTAGGAACACTTTCTGAAATCGCGTATATCTTTGCTTCTACACATAGCAATGTATTGTACTTTGCTTTACACACTATTCTACCGTCAAGAGGAGAGAATTCATCAAGGTTAATAAGCACAAACACTGTATAAGTCGAATTTCAGAATTTTTGTGTGACCGGGAAAACCACCGTCACAAGCCGATCTGCAGTTCCATAGAAACTTCAGTTTTACCGCTGAACCTAAAAATGGGTAGAAAGTACTTTTTCTCCCTTCCTGTTAATGCCACAGACTTCCCCTTTATAGTGCACACTGTGTCTAATCCTCCCCGCTTCAGCCCAGAAATATTGAGCTTCAGATGTGTTGTTAACGTTGAGTAAAAAAGTTGCTCGCAGCTGTTCTAGGAACACATTCTGAAATCGCGTATATCTTTGCTTCTACACATAGCAATGTATTGTGCTTTGCTTTACACACTATTCTACCGTCAAGAGGAGAGAATTCATCAAGGTTAATAAGCACAAACACTGTATAAGTCGAATTTCAGCATTTATGTGTGACCGGGAAAACCACAGTCACAAGCCGAGCTGCAGTTCCATAGAAACTTCAGTTTTACCGCTGAACCTAAAAATGGGTATAAAGTACTTTTTCTCCCTTCCTGTTAATGCCACAGACTTCCCCTTTACAGTGCACACTGTCTAATCCTCCCCGCTTCAGCCCAGTAATATTGAGCTTCAGATGTGTTGTTGAGTAAAAAAGTTGCTCGCAGCTGTTCTAGGAACACATTCTGAAATCGCGTATATCTTTGCTTCTACACATAGCAATGTATTGTGCTTTGCTTTACACACTATTCTACCGTCAAGAGGAGAGAATTCATCAAGGTTAATAAGCACAAACACTGTATAAGTCGAATTTCAGCATTTTTGTGTGACCGGGAAAACCACAGTCACAAGCCGAGCTGCAGTTCCATAGAAACGTCAGTTTTACCGCTGAATCTAAAAATGGGTAGAAAGTACTTTTTCTCCCTTCCTGTTAATGCCACAGACTTCCCCTTTACAGTGCACACTGTGTCTAATCCTCCCCGCTTCTGCCCAGAAATATTGAGCTTCAGATGTGTTGTTAACGTTGAGTAAAAAAGTTGCTCGCAGCTGTTCTAGGAACACATTCTGAAATCGCGTATATCTTTGCTTCTACACATAGCAATGTATTGTGCTTTGCTTTACACACTATTCTACCGTCAAGAGGAGAGAATTCATCAAGGTTAATAAGCACAAACACTGTATAAGTCGAATTTCAGCATTTTTGTGTGACCGGGAAAAGCAGAGTCACAAGCCGAACTGCAGTTCCATAGAAACTTCAGTTTTACCGCTGAACCTAAAAATGGGTAGAAAGTACTTTTTCTCCCTTCCTGTTAATGCCACAGACTTCCCCTTTACAGTGCACACTGTGTCTAATCCTCCCCGCTTCAGCCCAGAAATATTGAGCTTCAGATGTGTTGTTAACGTTGAGTAAAAAAGTTGCTCGCAGCTGTTCTAGGAACACATTCTGAAATCGTGTATATCTTTGCTTCTACACATAGCAATGTATTGTGCTTTGCTTTACACACTATTCTACCGCCAAGAGGAGAGAATTCATCAAGGTTAATAAGCACAAACACTGTATAAGTCGAATTTCAGAATTTTTGTGTGACCGGGAAAACCACCGTCACAAGCTGATCTGCAGTTCCATAGAAACTTCAGTTTTACCGCTGAACCTAAAAATGGGTAGAAAGTACTTTTTCTCCCTTCCTGTTAATGCCACAGACTTCCCCTTTACCGTGCACACTGTGTCTAATCCTCCCCGCTTCAGCCCAGAAATATTGAGCTTCAGATGTGTTGTTAACGTTGAGTAAAAAAGTTGCTCGCAGCTGTTCTAGGAACACATTCTGAAATCGCGTATATCTTTGCTTCTACACATAGCAATGTATTGTGCTTTGCTTTACACACTATTCTACCGTCAAGAGGAGAGAATTCATCAAGGTTAATAAGCACAAACACTGTATAAGTCGAATTTCAGCATTTATGTGTGACCGGGAAAACCACAGTCACAAGCCGAGCTGCAGTTCCATAGAAAATTCAGTTTTACCGCTGAACATAAAAATGGGTAGAAAGTACTTTTTCTCCCTTCCTGTTAATGCCACAGACTTCCCCTTTACAGTGCACACTGTGTCTAATCCTCCCCGCTTCAGCCCAGAAATATTGAGCTTCAGATGTGTTGTTAACGTTGAGTAAAAAAGTTGCTCGCAGCTGTTCTAGGAACACATTCTGAAATCGCGTATATCTTTGATTCTACACATAGCAATGTATTGTGCTTTACACATTATTCTACCGTCAAGAGGAGAGAATTCATCAAGGTTAATAAGCACAAACACTGTATAAGTCGAATTTCAGCATTTTTGTGTGACCGGGAAAACCACAGTCACAAGCCGAGCTGCAGTTCCATAGAAACTTCAGTTTTACCGCTGAACCTAAAAATGGGTAGAAAGTACTTTTTCTCCCTTCCTGTTAATGCCACAGACTTCCCCTTTACAGTGCACACTGTGTCTAATCCTCCCCGCTTCAGCCCAGAAATATTGAGCTTCAGATGTGTTGTTAACGTTGAGTAAAAAAGTTGCTCGCAGCTGTTCTAGGAACACATTCTGAAATCGCGTATATCTTTGCTTCTACACATAGCAATGTATTGTGCTTTACACATTATTCTACCGTCAAGAGGAGAGAATTCATCAAGGTTAATAAGCACAAACACTGTATAAGTCGAATTTCAGCATTTTTGTGTGACCGGGAAAACCACAGTCACAAGGCGAGCTGCAGTTCCATAGAAACGTCAGTTTTACCGCTGAACCTAAAAATGGGTAGAAAGTACTTTTTCTCCCTTCCTGTTAATGCCACAGACTTCCCCTTTACAGTGCACACTGTGTCTAATCCTCCCCGCTTCAGCCCAGAAATATTGAGCTTCAGATGTGTTGTTAACGTTGAGTAAAAAAGTTGCTCGCAGCTGTTCTAGGAACACATTCTGAAATCGCGTATATCTTTGCTTCTACACATAGCAATGTATTGTGCTTTGCTTTACACTCTATTCTACCGTCAAGAGGAGAGAATTCATCAAGGTTAATAAGCACAAACACTGTATAAGTCGAATTTCAGCATTTTTGTGTGACCGGGAAAACCACAGTCACAAGGCGAGCTGCAGTTCCATAGAAACGTCAGTTTTACCGCTGAACCTAAAAATGGGTAGAAAGTACTTTTTCTCCCTTCTTGTTAATGCCACAGACTTCCCCTTTACAGTGCACACTGTGTCTAATCCTCCCCGCTTCTGCCCAGAAATATTGAGCTTCAGATGTGTTGTTAACGTTGAGTAAAAAAGTTGCTCGCAGCTGTTCTAGGAACACATTCTGAAATCGCGTATATCTTTGCTTCTACACATAGCAATGTATTGTGCTTTGCTTTACACACTATTCTACCGTCAAGAGGAGAGAATTCATCAAGGTTAATAAGCACAAACACTGTATAAGTCGAATTTCAGCATTCTAGTGTAACCGGGAAAACCACAGTCACAAGCCGATCTGCAGTTCCATAGAAACTTCAGTTTTACCGCTGAACATAAAAATGGGTAGAAAGTACTTTTTCTCCCTTCCTGTTAATGCCACAGACTTCCCCTTTACAGTGCACACTGTGTCTAATCCTCCCCGCTTCAGCCCAGAAATATTGAGCTTCCGATGTGTTGTTAACGTTGAGTAAAAAAGTTGCTCGCAGCTGTTCTAGGAACACATTCTGAAATCGCGTATATCTTTGCTTCTACACATAGCAATGTATTGTGCTTTGCTTTACACATTATTCTACCGTCAAGAGGAGAGAATTCATCAAGGTTAATAAGCACAAACACTGTATAAGTCGAATTTCAGCATTTTTGTGTGACCGGGAAAACCACAGTCACAAGCCGAGCTGCAGTTCCATAGAAACTTCAGTTTTACCGCTGAACCTAAAAATGGGTAGAAAGTACTTTTTCTCCCTTCCTGTTAATGCCACAGACTTCCCATTTACAGTGCACACTGTCTAATCCTCCCCGCCTCAGCCCAGAAATATTGAGCTTCAGATGTGTTGTTAACGTTGAGTAAAAAAGTTGCTCGCAGCTGTTCTAGGAACACATTCTGAAATCGCGTATATCTTTGCTTCTACACATAGCAATGTATTGTGCTTTGCTTTACACGCTATTCTACCGTCAAGAGGAGAGAATTCATCAAGGTTAATAAGCACAAACACTGTATAAGTCGAATTTCAGCATTTTTGTGTGACCGGGAAAACCACAGTCACAAGGCGAGCTGCAGTTCCATAGAAACGTCAGTTTTACCGCTGAACCTAAAAATGGGTAGAAAGTACTTTTTCTCCCTTCCTGTTAATGCCACAGACTTCCCCTTTACAGTGCACACTGTGTCTAATCCTCCCCGCTTCTGCCCAGAAATATTGAGCTTCAGATGTGTTGTTAACGTTGAGTAAAAAAGTTGCTCGCAGCTGTTCTAGGAACACATTCTGAAATCGCGTATATCTTTGCTTCTACACATAGCAATGTATTGTGCTTTGCTTTACACACTATTCTACCGTCAAGAGGAGAGAATTCATCAAGGTTAATAAGCACAAACACTGTATAAGTCGAATTTCAGCATTCTAGTGTAACCGGGAAAACCACAGTCACAAGCCGATCTGCAGTTCCATAGAAACTTCAGTTTTACCGCTGAACATAAAAATGGGTAGAAAGTACTTTTTCTCCCTTCCTGTTAATGCCACAGACTTCCCCTTTACAGTGCACACTGTGTCTAATCCTCCCCGCTTCAGCCCAGAAATATTGAGCTTCCGATGTGTTGTTAACGTTGAGTAAAAAAGTTGCTCGCAGCTGTTCTAGGAACACATTCTGAAATCGCGTATATCTTTGCTTCTACACATAGCAATGTATTGTGCTTTGCTTTACACATTATTCTACCGTCAAGAGGAGAGAATTCATCAAGGTTAATAAGCACAAACACTGTATAAGTCGAATTTCAGCATTTTTGTGTGACCGGGAAAACCACAGTCACAAGCCGAGCTGCAGTTCCATAGAAACTTCAGTTTTACCGCTGAACCTAAAAATGGGTAGAAAGTACTTTTTCTCCCTTCCTGTTAATGCCACAGACTTCCCCTTTACAGTGCACACTGTCTAATCCTCCCCGCTTCAGCCCAGAAATATTGAGCTTCAGATGTGTTGTTAACGTTGAGTAAAAAAGTTGCTCGCAGCTGTTCTAGGAACACATTCTGAAATCGCGTATATCTTTGCTTCTACACATAGCAATGTATTGTGCTTTGCTTTACACGCTATTCTACCGTCAAGAGGAGAGAATTCATCAAGGTTAATAAGCACAAACACTGTATAAGTCGAATTTCAGCATTTTTGTGTGACCGGGAAAGCCACAGTCACAAGCCGAGCTGCAGTTCCATAGAAACGTCAGTTTTACCGCTGAACCTAAAAATGGGTAGAAAGTACTTTTTCTCCCTTCCTGTTAATGCCACAGACTTCCCCTTTACAGTGCACACTGTGTCTAATCCTCCCCGCTTCTGCCCAGAAATATTGAGCTTCAGATGTGTTGTTAACGTTGAGTAAAAAAAGTTGCTCGCAGCTGTTCTAGGAACACATTCTGAAATCGCGTATATCTTTGCTTCTACACATAGCAATGTATTGTGCTTTGCTTTACACACTATTCTACCGTCAAGAGGAGAGAATTCATCAAGGTTAATAAGCACAAACACTGTATAAGTCGAATTTCAGCATTCTAGTGTGACCGGGAAAACCACAGTCACAAGCCGATCTGCAGTTCCATAGAAACTTCAGTTTTACCGCTGAACATAAAAATGGGTAGAAAGTACTTTTTCTCCCTTCCTGTTAATGCCACAGACTTCCCCTTTACAGTGCACACTGTGTCTAATCCTCCCCGCTTCAGCCCAGAAATATTGAGCTTCCGATGTGTTGTTAACGTTGAGTAAAAAAGTTGCTCGCAGCTGTTCTAGGAACACATTCTGAAATCGCGTATATCTTTGCTTCTACACATAGCAATGTATTGTGCTTTGCTTTACACATTATTCTACCGTCAAGAGGAGAGAATTCATCAAGGTTAATAAGCACAAACACTGTATAAGTCGAATTTCAGCATTTTTGTGTGACCGGGAAAACCACAGTCACAAGCCAAGCTGCAGTTCCATAGAAACTTCAGTTTTACCGCTGAACCTAAAAATGGGTAGAAAGTACTTTTTCTCCCTTCCTGTTAATGCCACAGACTTCCCCTTTACAGTGCACACTGTCTAATCCTCCCCGCTTCAGCCCAGAAATATTGAGCTTCAGATGTGTTGTTAACGTTGAGTAAAAAAGTTGCTCGCAGCTGTTCTAGGAACACATTCTGAAATCGCGTATATCTTTGCTTCTACACATAGCAATGTATTGTGCTTTACACATTATTCTACCGTCAAGAGGAGAGAATTCATCAAGGTTAATAAGCACAAACACTGTATAAGTCGAATTTCAGCATTTTTGTGTGACCGGGAAAACCACCGTCACAAGCTGATCTGCAGTTCCATAGAAACTTCAGTTTTACCGCTGAACCTAAAAATGGGTAGAAAGTACTTTTTCTCCCTTCCTGTTAATGCCACAGACTTCCCCTTTACAGTGCACACTGTGTCTAATCCTCCCCGCTTCAGCCCAGAAATATTGAGCTTCAGATGTGTTGTTAACGTTGAGTAAAAAAGTTGCTCGCAGCTGTTCTAGGAACACATTCTGAAATCGTGTATATCTTTGCTTCTACACATAGCAATGTATTGTGCTTTGCTTTACACACTATTCTACCGCCAAGAGGAGAGAATTCATCAAGGTTAATAAGCACAAACACTGTATAAGTCGAATTTCAGAATTTTTGTGTGACCGGGAAAACCACCGTCACAAGCTGATCTGCAGTTCCATAGAAACTTCAGTTTTACCGCTGAACCTAAAAATGGGTAGAAAGTACTTTTTCTCCCTTCCTGTTAATGCCACAGACTTCCCCTTTACCGTGCACACTGTGTCTAATCCTCCCCGCTTCAGCCCAGAAATATTGAGCTTCAGATGTGTTGTTAACGTTGAGTAAAAAAGTTGCTCGCAGCTGTTCTAGGAACACATTCTGAAATCGCGTATATCTTTGCTTCTACACATAGCAATGTATTGTGCTTTGCTTTACACACTATTCTACCGTCAAGAGGAGAGAATTCATCAAGGTTAATAAGCACAAACACTGTATAAGTCGAATTTCAGCATTTATGTGTGACCGGGAAAACCACAGTCACAAGCCGAGCTGCAGTTCCATAGAAAATTCAGTTTTACCGCTGAACATAAAAATGGGTAGAAAGTACTTTTTCTCCCTTCCTGTTAATGCCACAGACTTCCCCTTTACAGTGCACACTGTGTCTAATCCTCCCCGCTTCAGCCCAGAAATATTGAGCTTCAGATATGTTGTTAACGTTGAGTAAAAAAGTTGCTCGCAGCTGTTCTAGGAACACTTTCTGAAATCGCGTATATCTTTGCTTCTACACATAGCAATGTATTGTACTTTGCTTTACACACTATTCTACCGTCAAGAGGAGAGAATTCATCAAGGTTAATAAGCACAAACACTGTATAAGTCGAATTTCAGAATTTTTGTGTGACCGGGAAAACCACCGTCACAAGCCGATCTGCAGTTCCATAGAAACTTCAGTTTTACCGCTGAACCTAAAAATGGGTAGAAAGTACTTTTTCTCCCTTCCTGTTAATGCCACAGACTTCCCCTTTATAGTGCACACTGTGTCTAATCCTCCCCGCTTCAGCCCAGAAATATTGAGCTTCAGATGTGTTGTTAACGTTGAGTAAAAAAGTTGCTCGCAGCTGTTCTAGGAACACATTCTGAAATCGCGTATATCTTTGCTTCTACACATAGCAATGTATTGTGCTTTGCTTTACACACTATTCTACCGTCAAGAGGAGAGAATTCATCAAGGTTAATAAGCACAAACACTGTATAAGTCGAATTTCAGCATTTATGTGTGACCGGGAAAACCACAGTCACAAGCCGAGCTGCAGTTCCATAGAAACTTCAGTTTTACCGCTGAACCTAAAAATGGGTATAAAGTACTTTTTCTCCCTTCCTGTTAATGCCACAGACTTCCCCTTTACAGTGCACACTGTCTAATCCTCCCCGCTTCAGCCCAGTAATATTGAGCTTCAGATGTGTTGTTGAGTAAAAAAGTTGCTCGCAGCTGTTCTAGGAACACATTCTGAAATCGCGTATATCTTTGCTTCTACACATAGCAATGTATTGTGCTTTGCTTTACACACTATTCTACCGTCAAGAGGAGAGAATTCATCAAGGTTAATAAGCACAAACACTGTATAAGTCGAATTTCAGCATTTTTGTGTGACCGGGAAAACCACAGTCACAAGCCGAGCTGCAGTTCCATAGAAACGTCAGTTTTACCGCTGAATCTAAAAATGGGTAGAAAGTACTTTTTCTCCCTTCCTGTTAATGCCACAGACTTCCCCTTTACAGTGCACACTGTGTCTAATCCTCCCCGCTTCTGCCCAGAAATATTGAGCTTCAGATGTGTTGTTAACGTTGAGTAAAAAAGTTGCTCGCAGCTGTTCTAGGAACACATTCTGAAATCGCGTATATCTTTGCTTCTACACATAGCAATGTATTGTGCTTTGCTTTACACACTATTCTACCGTCAAGAGGAGAGAATTCATCAAGGTTAATAAGCACAAACACTGTATAAGTCGAATTTCAGCATTTTTGTGTGACCGGGAAAAGCAGAGTCACAAGCCGAACTGCAGTTCCATAGAAACTTCAGTTTTACCGCTGAACCTAAAAATGGGTAGAAAGTACTTTTTCTCCCTTCCTGTTAATGCCACAGACTTCCCCTTTACCGTGCACACTGTGTCTAATCCTCCCCGCTTCAGCCCAGAAATATTGAGCTTCAGATGTGTTGTTAACATTGAGTAAAAAAGTTGCTCGCAGCTGTTCTAGGAACACATTCTGAAATCGCGTATATCTTTGCTTCTACACATAGCAATGTATTGTACTTTGCTTTACACACTATTCTACCGTCAAGAGGAGAGAATTCATCAAGGTTAATAAGCACAAACACTGTATAAGTCGAATTTCAGCATTTTTGTGTGACCGGGAAAACCACAGTCACAAGCCGAGTTGCAGTTCCATAGAAACTTCAGTTTTACCGCTGAACATAAAAATGGGTAGAAAGTACTTTTTCTCCCTTCCTGTTAATGCCACAGACTTCCCCTTTACAGTGCACACTGTGTCTAATCCTCCCCGCTTCAGCCCAGAAATATTGAGCTTCAGATGTGTTGTTAACGTTGAGTAAAAAAGTTGCTCGCAGCTGTTCTAGGAACACTTTCTGAAATCGCGTATATCTTTGCTTCTACACATAGCAATGTATTGTGCTTTGCTTTACACACTATTCTACCGTCAAGAGGAGAGAATTCATCAAGGTTAATAAGCACAAACACTGTATAAGTCGAATTTCAGCATTTATGTGTGACCGGGAAAACCACAGTCACAAGCCGAGCTGCAGTTCCATAGAAACTTCAGTTTTACCGCTGAACCTAAAAATGGGTAGAAAGTACCTTTTCTCCCTTCCTGTTAATGCCACAGACTTCCCCTTTACAGTGCACACTGTCTAATCCTCCCCGCTTCAGCCCAGTAATATTGAGCTTCAGATGTGTTGTTAACGTTGAGTAAAAAAGTTGCTCGCAGCTGTTCTAGGAACACATTCTGAAATCGCGTATATCTTTGCTTCTACACATAGCAATGTATTGTGCTTTGCTTTACACACTATTCTACCGTCAAGAGGAGAGAATTCATCAAGGTTAATAAGCACAAACACTGTATAAGTCGAATTTCAGCATTTTAGTGTGACCGGGAAAACCACAGTCACAAGACGATCTGCAGTTCCATAGAAACTTCAGTTTTACCGCTGAACATAAAAATGGGTAGAAAGTACTTTTTCTCCCTTCCTGTTAATGCCACAGACTTCCCCTTTACAGTGCACACTGTGTCTAATCCTCCCCGCTTCAGCCCAGAAATATTGAGCTTCAGATGTGTTGTTAACGTTGAGTAAAAAAGTTGCTCTCAGCTGTTCTAGGAACACATTCTGAAATCGCGTATATCTTTGCTTCTACACATAGCAATGTATTGTGCTTTGCTTTACACACTATCCTACCGTCAAGAGGAGAGAATTCATCAAGGTTAATAAGCACAAACACTGTATAAGTCGAATTTCAGCATTTTTGTGTGACCGGGAAAACCACAGTCACAAGCCGAGCTGCAGTTCCATAGAAACGTCAGTTTTACCGCTGAACCTAAAAATGGGTAGAAAGTACTTTTTCTCCCTTCCTGTTAATGCCACAGACTTCCCCTTTACAGTGCACACTGTGTCTAATCCTCCCCGCTTCAGCACAGAAATATTGAGCTTCAGATGTGTTGTTAACGTTGAGTAAAAAAGTTGCTCGCAGCTGTTCTAGGAACACATTCTGAAATCGCGTATATCTTTGCTTCTACACATAGCAATGTATTGTGCTTTGCTTTACACACTATCCTACCGTCAAGAGGAGAGAATTCATCAAGGTTAATAAGCACAAACACTGTATAAGTCGAATTTCAGCATTTTTGTGTGACCGGGAAAACCACAGTCACAAGCCGAGCTGCAGTTCCATAGAAACGTCAGTTTTACCGCTGAACCTAAAAATGGGTAGAAAGTACTTTTTCTCCCTTCCTGTTAATGCCACAGACTTCCCCTTTACAGTGCACACTGTGTCTAATCCTCCCCGCTTCTGCCCAGAAATATTGAGCTTCAGATGTGTTGTTAACGTTGAGTAAAAAAGTTGCTCGCAGCTGTTCTAGGAACACATTCTGAAATCGCGTATATCTTTGCTTCTACACATAGCAATGTATTGTGCTTTGCTTTACACACTATTCTACCGTCAAGAGGAGAGAATTCATCAAGGTTAATAAGCACAAACAGTGTATAAGTCGAATTTCAGCATTTTTGTGTGACCGGGAAAACCACAGTCACAAGCCGAGTTGCAGTTCCATAGAAACTTCAGTTTTACCGCTGAACATAAAAATGGGTAGAAAGTACTTTTTCTCCCTTCCTGTTAATGCCACAGACTTCCCCTTTACAGTGCACACTGTGTCTAATCCTCCCCGCTTCAGCCCAGAAATATTGAGCTTCAGATGTGTTGTTAACGTTGAATAAAAAAGTTGCTCGCAGCTGTTCTAGGAACACATTCTGAAATCGCGTATATCTTTGCTTCTACACATAGCAATGTATTGTGCTTTGCTTTACACACTATTCTACCGCCAAGAGGAGAGAATTCATCAAGGTTAATAAGCACAAACACTGTATAAGTCGAATTTCAGAATTTTTGTGTGACCGGGAAAACCACCGTCACAAGCTGATCTGCAGTTCCATAGAAACTTCAGTTTTACCGCTGAACCTAAAAATGGGTAGAAAGTACTTTTTCTCCCTTCCTGTTAATGCCACAGACTTCCCCTTTACAGTGCACACTGTGTCTAATCCCCCCCGCTTCAGCCCAGAAATATTGAGCTTCAGATGTGTTGTTAACGTTGAGTAAAAAAGTTGCTCGCAGCTGTTCTAGGAACACATTCTGAAATCGCGTATATCTTTGCTTCTACACATAGCAATGTATTGTGCTTTGCTTTACACACTATTCAACGTCAAGAGGAGAGAATTCATCAAGGTTAATAAGCACAAACACTGTATAAGTCGAATTTCAGCATTTTTGTGTGACCGGGAAAAGCAGAGTCACAAGCCGAACTGCAGTTCCATAGAAACTTCAGTTTTACCGCTGAACCTAAAAATGGGTAGAAAGTACTTTTTCTCCCTTCCTGTTAATGCCACAGACTTCCCCTTTACCGTGCACACTGTGTCTAATCCTCCCCGCTTCAGCCCAGAAATATTGAGCTTCAGATGTGTTGTTAACGTTGAGTAAAAAAGTTGCTCGCAGCTGTTCTAGGAACACATTCTGAAATCGCGTATATCTTTGCTTCTACACATAGCAATGTATTGTGCTTTGCTTTACACACTATTCTACCGTCAAGAGGAGAGAATTCATCAAGGTTAATAAGCACAAACACTGTATAAGTCGAATTTCAGCATTTTTGTGTGACCGGGAAAACCACAGTCACAAGACGAGCTGCAGTTCCATAGAAACGTCAGTTTTACCGCTGAACCTAAAAATGGGTTGAAAGTACTTTTTCTCCCTTCCTGTTAATGCCACAGACTTCCCCTTTACAGTGCACACTGTGTCTAATCCTCCCCGCTTCTGCCCAGAAAAATTGAGCTTCAGATGTGTTGTTAACGTTGAGTAAAAAAGTTGCTCGCAGCTGTTCTAGGAACACATTCTGAAATCGCGTATATCTTTGCTTCTACACATAGCAATGTATTGTGCTTTGCTTTACACACTATTCTACCGTCAAGAGGAGAGAATTCATCAAGGTTAATAAGCACAAACACTGTATAAGTCGAATTTCAGTATTTTTGTGTGACCGGGAAAACCACCGTCACAAGCCGAGCTGCAGTTCCATAGAAACTTCAGTTTTACCGCTGAACCTAAAAATGGGTAGAAAGTACTTTTTCTCCCATCCTGTTAATGCCACAGACTTCCCCTTTACAGTGCACACTGTCTAATCCTCCCCGCTTCAGCCCAGAAATATTGAGCTTCAGATGTGTTGTTAACGTTGAGTAAAAAAGTTGCTCGCAGCTGTTCTAGGAACACATTCTGAAATCGCGTATATCTTTGATTCTACACATTGCAATGTGTTGTGCTTTACACATTATTCTACCGTCAAGAGGAGAGAATTCATCAAGGTTAATAAGCACAAACACTGTATAAGTCGAATTTCAGCATTTTTGTGTGACCGGGAAAACCACAGTCACAAGGCGAGCTGCAGTTCCATAGAAACGTCAGTTTTACCGCTGAACCTAAAAATGGGTAGAAAGTACTTTTTCTCCCTTCCTGTTAATGCCACAGACTTCCCCTTTACAGTGCACACTGTGTCTAATCCTCCCCGCTTCAGCCCAGAAATATTGAGCTTCAGATGTGTTGTTAACGTTGAGTAAAAAAGTTGCTCGCAGCTGTTCTAGGAACACATTCTGAAATCGCGTATATCTTTGCTTCTACACATAGCAATGTATTGTGCTTTGCTTTACACACTATTCTACCGTCAAGAGGAGAGAATTCATCAAGGTTAATAAGCACAAACACTGTATAAGTCGAATTTCAGCATTTTTGTGTGACCGGGAAAACCACAGTCACAAGCCGAGCTGCAGTTCCATAGAAACTTCAGTTTTACCGCTGAACCTAAAAATGGGTAGAAAGTACTTTTTCTCCCTTCCTGTTAATGCCACAGACTTCCCCTTTACAGTGCACACTGTGTCTAATCCTCCCCGCTTCAGCCCAGAAATATTGAGCTTCAGATGTGTTGTTAACGTTGAGTAAAAAAGTTGCTCGCAGCTGTTCTAGGAACACATTCTGAAATCGCGTATATCTTTGCTTCTACACATAGCAATGTATTGTGCTTTACACATTATTCTACCGTCAAGAGGAGAGAATTCATCAAGGTTAATAAGCACAAACACTGTATAAGTCGAATTTCAGCATTTTTGTGTGACCGGGAAAACCACAGTCACAAGCCGAGCTGCAGTTCCATAGAAACGTCAGTTTTACCGCTGAACCTAAAAATGGGTTGAAAGTACTTTTTCTCCCTTCCTGTTAATGCCAAAGACTTCCCCTTTACAGTGCACACTGTGTCTAATCCTCCCCGCTTCTGCCCAGAAAAATTGAGCTTCAGATGTGTTGTTAACGTTGAGTAAAAAAGTTGCTCGCAGCTGTTCTAGGAACACATTCTGAAATCGCGTATATCTTTGCTTCTACACATAGCAATGTATTGTGCTTTGCTTTACACACTATTCTACCGTCAAGAGGAGAGAATTCATCAAGGTTAATAAGCACAAACACTGTATAAGTCGAATTTCAGTATTTTTGTGTGACCGGGAAAACCACCGTCACAAGCCGAGCTGCAGTTCCATAGAAACTTCAGTTTTACCGCTGAACCTAAAAATGGGTAGAAAGTACTTTTTCTCCCATCCTGTTAATGCCACAGACTTCCCCTTTACAGTGCACACTGTCTAATCCTCCCCGCTTCAGCCCAGAAATATTGAGCTTCAGATGTGTTGTTAACGTTGAGTAAAAAAGTTGCTCGCAGCTGTTCTAGGAACACATTCTGAAATCGCGTATATCTTTGCTTCTACACATAGCAATGTATTGTGCTTTGCTTTACACGCTATTCTACCGTCAAGAGGAGAGAATTCATCAAGGTTAATAAGCACAAACACTGTATAAGTCGAATTTCAGCATTTTTGTGTGACCGGGAAAACCACAGTCACAAGCCGAGCTGCAGTTCCATAGAAACGTCAGTTTTACCGCTGAACCTAAAAATGGGTAGAAAGTACTTTTTCTCCCTTCCTGTTAATGCCACAGACTTCCCCTTTACAGTGCACACTGTGTCTAATCCTCCCCGCTTCTGCCCAGAAATATTGAGCTTCAGATGTGTTGTTAACGTTGAGTAAAAAAGTTGCTCGCAGCTGTTCTAGGAACACATTCTGAAATCGCGTATATCTTTGCTTCTACACATAGCAATGTATTGTGCTTTGCTTTACACACTATTCTACCGTCAAGAGGAGAGAATTCATCAAGGTTAATAAGCACAAACACTGTATAAGTCGAATTTCAGCATTTTTGTGTGACCGGGAAAACCACAGTCACAAGCCGAGCTGCAGTTCCATAGAAACTTCAGTTTTACCGCTGAACCTAAAAATGGGTAGAAAGTACTTTTTCTCCCTTCCTGTTAATGCCACAGACTTCCCCTTTACAGTGCACACTGTGTCTAATCCTCCCCGCTTCAGCCCAGAAATATTGAGCTTCAGATGTGTTGTTAACGTTGAGTAAAAAAGTTGCTCGCAGCTGTTCTAGGAACACATTCTGAAATCGCGTATATCTTTGCTTCTACACATAGCAATGTATTGTGCTTTGCTTTACACGCTATTCTACCGTCAAGAGGAGAGAATTCATCAAGGTTAATAAGCACAAACACTGTATAAGTCGAATTTCAGCATTTTTGTGTGACCGGGAAAACCACAGTCACAAGGCGAGCTGCAGTTCCATAGAAACGTCAGTTTTACCGCTGAACCTAAAAATGGGTAGAAAGTACTTTTTCTCCCTTCCTGTTAATGCCACAGACTTCCCCTTTACAGTGCACACTGTGTCTAATCCTCCCCGCTTCTGCCCAGAAATATTGAGCTTCAGATGTGTTGTTAACGTTGAGTAAAAAAGTTGCTCGCAGCTGTTCTAGGAACACATTCTGAAATCGCGTATATCTTTGCTTCTACACATAGCAATGTATTGTGCTTTGCTTTACACACTATTCTACCGTCAAGAGGAGAGAATTCATCAAGGTTAATAAGCACAAACACTGTATAAGTCGAATTTCAGCATTCTAGTGTAACCGGGAAAACCACAGTCACAAGCCGATCTGCAGTTCCATAGAAACTTCAGTTTTACCGCTGAACATAAAAATGGGTAGAAAGTACTTTTTCTCCCTTCCTGTTAATGCCACAGACTTCCCCTTTACAGTGCACACTGTGTCTAATCCTCCCCGCTTCAGCCCAGAAATATTGAGCTTCAGATGTGTTGTTAACGTTGAGTAAAAAAGTTGCTCGCAGCTGTTCTAGGAACACATTCTGAAATCGCGTTTATCTTTGATTCTACACATAGCAATGTATTGTGCTTTACACATTATTCTACCGTCAAGAGGAGAGAATTCATCAAGGTTAATAAGCACAAACACTGTATAAGTCGAATTTCAGCATTTTTGTGTGACCGGGAAAACCACAGTCACAAGCCGAGCTGCAGTTCCATAGAAACTTCAGTTTTACCGCTGAACCTAAAAATGGGTAGAAAGTACTTTTTCTCCCTTCCTGTTAATGCCACAGACTTCCCCTTTACAGTGCTCACTGTGTCTAATCCTCCCCGCTTCAGCCCAGAAATATTGAGCTTCAGATGCGTTGTTAACGTTGAGTAAAAAAGTTGCTCGCAGCTGTTCTAGGAACACATTCTGAAATCGCGTATATCTTTGCTTCTACACATAGCAATGTATTGTGCTTTGCTTTACACGCTATTCTACCGTCAAGAGGAGAGAATTCATCAAGGTTAATAAGCACAAACACTGTATAAGTCGAATTTCAGCATTTTTGTGTGACCGGGAAAACCACAGTCACAAGGCGAGCTGCAGTTCCATAGAAACGTCAGTTTTACCGCTGAACCTAAAAATGGGTAGAAAGTACTTTTTCTCCCTTCCTGTTAATGCCACAGACTTCCCCTTTACAGTGCACACTGTGTCTAATCCTCCCCGCTTCAGCCCAGAAATATTGAGCTTCAGATGTGTTGTTAACGTTGAGTAAAAAAGTTGCTCGCAGCTGTTCTAGGAACACATTCTGAAATCGCGTACTATATCTTTGCTTCTACACATAGCAATGTATTGTGCTTTGCTTTACACACTATTCTACCGTCAAGAGGAGCGAATTCATCAAGGTTAATAAGCACAAACACTGTATAAGTCGAATTTCAGCATTTTTGTGTGACCGGGAAAACCACAGTCACAAGCCGAGCTGCAGTTCCATAGAAACTTCAGTTTTACCGCTGAACCTAAAAATGGGTAGAAAGTACTTTTTCTCCCTTCCTGTTAATGCCACAGACTTCCCCTTTACAGTGCACACTGTGTCTAATCCTCCCCGCTTCAGCCCAGAAATATTGAGCTTCAGATGTGTTGTTAACGTTGAGTAAAAAAGTTGCTCGCAGCTGTTCTAGGAACACATTCTGAAATCGCGTATATCTTTGCTTCTACACATAGCAATGTATTGTGCTTTGCTTTACACGCTATTCTACCGTCAAGAGGAGAGAATTCATCAAGGTTAATAAGCACAAACACTGTATAAGTCGAATTTCAGCATTTTTGTGTGACCGGGAAAACCACAGTCACAAGGCGAGCTGCAGTTCCATAGAAACGTCAGTTTTACCGCTGAACCTAAAAATGGGTAGAAAGTACTTTTTCTCCCTTCCTGTTAATGCCACAGACTTCCCCTTTACAGTGCACACTGTGTCTAATCCTCCCCGCTTCTGCCCAGAAATATTGAGCTTCAGATGTGTTGTTAACGTTGAGTAAAAAAGTTGCTCGCAGCTGTTCTAGGAACACATTCTGAAATCGCGTATATCTTTGCTTCTACACATAGCAATGTATTGTGCTTTGCTTTACACACTATTCTACCGTCAAGAGGAGAGAATTCATCAAGGTTAATAAGCACAAACACTGTATAAGTCGAATTTCAGCATTTTTGTGTGACCGGGAAAACCACAGTCACAAGCCGAGCTGCAGTTCCATAGAAACTTCAGTTTTACCGCTGAACCTAAAAATGGGTAGAAAGTACTTTTTCTCCCTTCCTGTTAATGCCACAGACTTCCCCTTTACAGTGCACACTGTGTCTAATCCTCCCCGCTTCAGCCCAGAAATATTGAGCTTCAGATGTGTTGTTAACGTTGAGTAAAAAAGTTGCTCGCAGCTGTTCTAGGAACACATTCTGAAATCGCGTATATCTTTGCTTCTACACATAGCAATGTATTGTGCTTTGCTTTACACGCTATTCTACCGTCAAGAGGAGAGAATTCATCAAGGTTAATAAGCACAAACACTGTATAAGTCGAATTTCAGCATTTTTGTGTGACCGGGAAAACCACAGTCACAAGGCGAGCTGCAGTTCCATAGAAACGTCAGTTTTACCGCTGAACCTAAAAATGGGTAGAAAGTACTTTTTCTCCCTTCCTGTTAATGCCACAGACTTCCCCTTTACAGTGCACACTGTGTCTAATCCTCCCCGCTTCTGCCCAGAAATATTGAGCTTCAGATGTGTTGTTAACGTTGAGTAAAAAAGTTGCTCGCAGCTGTTCTAGGAACACATTCTGAAATCGCGTATATCTTTGCTTCTACACATAGCAATGTATTGTGCTTTGCTTTACACACTATTCTACCGTCAAGAGGAGAGAATTCATCAAGGTTAATAAGCACAAACACTGTATAAGTCGAATTTCAGCATTCTAGTGTAACCGGGAAAACCACAGTCACAAGCCGATCTGCAGTTCCATAGAAACTTCAGTTTTACCGCTGAACATAAAAATGGGTAGAAAGTACTTTTTCTCCCTTCCTGTTAATGCCACAGACTTCCCCTTTACAGTGCACACTGTGTCTAATCCTCCCCGCTTCAGCCCAGAAATATTGAGCTTCAGATGTGTTGTTAACGTTGAGTAAAAAAGTTGCTCGCAGCTGTTCTAGGAACACATTCTGAAATCGCGTTTATCTTTGATTCTACACATAGCAATGTATTGTGCTTTACACATTATTCTACCGTCAAGAGGAGAGAATTCATCAAGGTTAATAAGCACAAACACTGTATAAGTCGAATTTCAGCATTTTAGTGTGACTGGGAAAACCACAGTCACAAGACGATCTGCAGTTCCATAGAAACTTCAGTTTTACCGCTGAACATAAAAATGGGTAGAAAGTACTTTTTCTCCCTTCCTGTTAATGCCACAGACTTCCCCTTTACAGTGCACACTGTGTCTAATCCTCCCCGCTTCAGCCCAGAAATATTGAGCTTCAGATGTGTTGTTAACGTTGAGTAAAAAAGTTGCTCGCAGCTGTTCTAGGAACACATTCTGAAATCGCGTATATCTTTGCTTCTACACATAGCAATGTATTGTGCTTTGCTTTACACACTATTCTAACATCAAGAGGAGAGAATTCATCAAGGTTAATAAGCACAAACACTGTATAAGTCGAATTTCAGCATTTTTGTGTGACCGGGAAAACCACAGTCACAAGCCGAGCTGCAGTTCCATAGAAACTTCAGTTTTACCGCTGAAACTAAAAATGGGTTGAAAGTACTTTTTCTCCCTTCCTGTTAATGTCACAGACTTCCCCTTTACAGTGCACACTGTGTCTAATCCTCCCCGCTTCAGCCCAGAAATATTGAGCTTCAGATGTGTTGTTAACGTTGAGTAAAAAAGTTGCTCGCAGCTGTTCTAGGAACACATTCTGAAATCGCGTATATCTTTGCTTCTACACATAGCAATGTATTGTGCTTTGCTTTACACACTATTCTACCGTCAAGAGGAGAGAATTCATCAAGGTTAATAAGCACAAACACTGTATAAGTCGAATTTCAGCATTTTTGTGTGACCGGGAAAACCACAGTCACAAGCCGAGCTGCAGTTCCATAGAAACTTCAGTTTTACCGCTGAACCTAAAAATGGGTAGAAAGTACTTTTTCTCCCTTCCTGTTAATGCCACAGACTTCCCCTTTACAGTGCACACTGTGTCTAATCCTCCCCGCTTCAGCCCAGAAATATTGAGCTTCAGATGTGTTGTTAACGTTGAGTAAAAAAGTTGCTCGCAGCTGTTCTAGGAACACATTCTGAAATCGCGTATATCTTTGCTTCTACACATAGCAATGTATTGTGCTTTGCTTAACACACTATTCTACCGTCAAGAGGAGAGAATTCATCAAGGTTAATAAGCACAAACACTGTATAAGTCGAATTTCAGCATTTATGTGTGACCGGGAAAAGCAGAGTCACAAGCCGAACTGCAGTTCCATAGAAACTTCAGTTTTACCGCTGAACATAAAAATGGGTAGAAAGTACTTTTTCTCCCTTCCTGTTAATGCCACAGACTTCCCCTTTACAGTGCACACTGTGTCTAATCCTCCCCGCTTCAGCCCAGAAATATTGAGCTTCAGATGTGTTGTTAACGTTGAGTAAAAAAGTTGCTCGCAGCTGTTCTAGGAACACATTCTGAAATCGCGTATATCTTTGCTTCTACACATAGCAATGTATTGTGCTTTGCTTTACACACTATTCTACCGTCAAGAGGAGAGAATTCATCAAGGTTAATAAGCACAAACACTGTATAAGTCGAATTTCAGCATTTTTGTGTGACCGGGAAAACCACAGTCACAAGCCGAGTTGCAGTTCCATAGAAACTTCAGTTTTACCGCTGAACATATAAATGGGTAGAAAGTACTTTTTCTCCCTTCCTGTTAATGCCACAGACTTCCCCTTTACAGTGCACACTGTGTCTAATCCTCCCCGCTTCAGCCCAGAAATATTGAGCTTCAGATGTGTTGTTAACGTTGAGTAAAAAAGTTGCTCGCAGCTGTTCTAGGAACACATTCTGAAATCGCGTATATCTTTGCTTCTACACATAGCAATGTATTGTGCTTTGCTTTACACGCTATTCTACCGTCAAGAGGAGAGAATTCATCAAGGTTAATAAGCACAAACACTGTATAAGTCGAATTTCAGCATTATTGTGTGACCGGGAAAACCACAGTCACAAGCCGAGCTGCAGTTCCATAGAAACGTCAGTTTTACCGCTGAACCTAAAAATGGGTAGAAAGTACTTTTTCTCCCTTCCTGTTAATGCCACAGACTTCCCCTTTACAGTGCACACTGTGTCTAATCCTCCCCGCTTCTGCCCAGAAATATTGAGCTTCAGATGTGTTGTTAACGTTGAGTAAAAAAGTTGCTCGCAGCTGTTCTAGGAACACATTCTGAAATCGCGTATATCTTTGCTTCTACACATAGCAATGTATTGTGCTTTGCTTTACACACTATTCTACCGTCAAGAGGAGAGAATTCATCAAGGTTAATAAGCACAAACACTGTATAAGTCGAATTTCAGCATTTTTGTGTGACCGGGAAAACCACAGTCACAAGCCGAGTTGCAGTTCCATAGAAACTTCAGTTTTACCGCTGAACATAAAAATGGGTAGAAAGTACTTTTTCTCCCTTCCTGTTAATGCCACAGACTTCCCCTTTACAGTGCACACTGTGTCTAATCCTCCCCGCTTCAGCCCAGAAATATTGAGCTTCAGATGTGTTGTTAACGTTGAGTAAAAAAGTTGCTCGCAGCTGTTCTAGGAACACATTCTGAAATCGCGTATATCTTTGCTTCTACACATAGCAATGTATTGTGCTTTGCTTAACACACTATTCTACCGTCAAGAGGAGAAAATTCATCAAGGTTAATAAGCACAAACACTGTATAAGTCGAATTTCAGCATTTATGTGTGACCGGGAAAAGCAGAGTCACAAGCCGAACTGCAGTTCCATAGAAACTTCAGTTTTACCGCTGAACCTAAAAATGGGTAGAAAGTACTTTTTCTCCCTTCCTGTTAATGCCACAGACTTCCCCTTTACCGTGCACACTGTGTCTAATCCTCCCCGCTTCAGCCCAGAAATATTGAGCTTCAGATGTGTTGTTAACGTTGAGTAAAAAAGTTGCTCGCAGCTGTTCTAGGAACACATTCTGAAATCGCGTATATCTTTGCTTCTACACATAGCAATGTATTGTGCTTTGCTTTATACAGTATTCTACCGTCAAGAGGAGAGAATTCATCAAGGTTAATAAGCACAAACACTGTATAAGTCGAATTTCAGAATTTTTGTGTGACCGGGAAAACCACCGTCACAAGCCGATCTGCAGTTCCATAGAAACTTCAGTTTTACCGCTGAACCTAAAAATGGGTAGAAAGTACTTTTTCTCCCATCCTGTTAATGCCACAGACTTCCCCTTTACAGTGCACACTGTCTAATCCTCCCCGCTTCAGCCCAGAAATATTGAGCTTCAGATGTGTTGTTAACGTTGAGTAAAAAAGTTGCTCGCAGCTGTTCTAGGAACACATTCTGAAATCGCGTATATCTTTGCTTCTACACATAGCAATGTATTGTGCTTTGCTTTACACACTATTCTACCGTCAAGAGGAGAGAATTCATCAAGGTTAATAAGCACAAACACTGTATAAGTCGAATTTCAGAATTTTTGTGTGACCGGGAAAACCACCGTCACAAGCCGATCTGCAGTTCCATAGAAACTTCAGTATTACCGCTGAACCTAAAAATGGGTAGAAAGTACTTTTTCTCCCATCCTGTTAATGCCACAGACTTCCCCTTTACAGTGCACACTGTCTAATCCTCCCCGCTTCAGCCCAGAAATATTGAGCTTCAGATGTGTTGTTAACGTTGAGTAAAAAAGTTGCTCGCAGCTGTTCTAGGAACACATTCTGAAATCGCGTATATCTTTGCTTCTACACATAGCAATGTATTGTGCTTTGCTTTACACACTATTCTACCGTCAAGAGGAGAGAATTCATCAAGGTTAATAAGCACAAACACTGTATAAGTCGAATTTCAGCATTTTTGTGTGACCGGGAAAACCACAGTCACAAGCCGAGCTGCAGTTCCATAGAAACTTCAGTTTTACCGCTGAACCTAAAAATGGGTAGAAAGTACTTTTTCTCCCTTCCTGTTAATGCCACAGACTTCCCCTTTACCGTGCACACTGTGTCTAATCCTCCCCGCTTCAGCCCAGAAATATTGAGCTTCAGATGTGTTGTTAACGTTGAGTAAAAAAGTTGCTCGCAGCTGTTCTAGGAACACATTCTGAAATCGCGTATATCTTTGCTTCTACACATAGCAATGTATTGTGCTTTGCTTTACACACTATTCTACCGTCAAGAGGAGAGAATTCATCAAGGTTAATAAGCACAAACACTGTATAAGTCGAATTTCAGAATTTTTGTGTGACCGGGAAAACCACCGTCACAAGCCGATCTGCAGTTCCATAGAAACTTCAGTTTTACCGCTGAACCTAAAAATGGGTAGAAAGTACTTTTTCTCCCATCCTGTTAATGCCACAGACTTCCCCTTTACAGTGCACACTGTCTAATCCTCCCCGCTTCAGCCCAGAAATATTGAGCTTCAGATGTGTTGTTAACGTTGAGTAAAAAAGTTGCTCGCAGCTGTTCTAGGAACACATTCTGAAATCGCGTATATCTTTGCTTCTACACATAGCAATGTATTGTGCTTTGCTTTACACACTATTCTACCGTCAAGAGGAGAGAATTCATCAAGGTTAATAAGCACAAACACTGTATAAGTCGAATTTCAGCATTTTTGTGTGACCGGGAAAACCACAGTCACAAGCCGAGCTGCAGTTCCATAGAAACTTCAGTTTTACCGCTGAACCTAAAAATGGGTAGAAAGTACTTTTTCTCCCTTCCTGTTAATGCCACAGACTTCCCCTTTACAGTGCACACTGTGTCTAATCCTCCCCGCTTCTGCCCAGAAATATTGAGCTTCAGATGTGTTGTTAACGTTGAGTAAAAAAGTTGCTCGCAGCTGTTCTAGGAACACATTCTGAAATCGCGTATATCTTTGCTTCTACACATAGCAATGTATTGTGCTTTGCTTTACACACTATTCTACCGTCAAGAGGAGAGAATTCATCAAGGTTAATAAGCACAAACACTGTATAAGTCGAATTTCAGCATTCTAGTGTAACCGGGAAAACCACAATCACAAGCCGATCTGCAGTTCCATAGAAACTTCAGTTTTACCGCTGAACATAAAAATGGGTAGAAAGTACTTTTTCTCCCTTCCTGTTAATGCCACAGACTTCCCCTTTACAGTGCACACTGTGTCTAATCCTCCCCGCTTCAGCCCAGAAATATTGAGCTTCAGATGTGTTGTTAACGTTGAGTAAAAAAGTTGCTCGCAGCTGTTCTAGGAACACATTCTGAAATCGCGTATATCTTTGATTCTACACATAGCAATGTATTGTGCTTTACACATTATTCTACCGTCAAGAGGAGAGAATTCATCAAGGTTAATAAGCACAAACACTGTATAAGTCGAATTTCAGCATTTTTGTGTGACCGGGAAAACCACAGTCACAAGCCGAGCTGCAGTTCCATAGAAACTTCAGTTTTACCGCTGAACCTAAAAATGGGTAGAAAGTACTTTTTCTCCCTTCCTGTTAATGCCACAGACTTCCCCTTTACAGTGCACACTGTGTCTAATCCTCCCCGCTTCAGCCCAGAAATATTGAGCTTCAGATGTGTTGTTAACGTTGAGTAAAAAAGTTGCTCGCAGCTGTTCTAGGAACACATTCTGAAATCGCGTATATCTTTGCTTCTACACATAGCAATGTATTGTGCTTTACACATTATTCTACCGTCAAGAGGAGAGAATTCATCAAGGTTAATAAGCACAAACACTGTATAAGTCGAATTTCAGCATTTTTGTGTGACCGGGAAAACCACAGTCACAAGGCGAGCTGCAGTTCCATAGAAACGTCAGTTTTACCGCTGAACCTAAAAATGGGTAGAAAGTACTTTTTCTCCCTTCCTGTTAATGCCACAGACTTCCCCTTTACAGTGCACACTGTGTCTAATCCTCCCCGCTTCAGCCCAGAAATATTGAGCTTCAGATGTGTTGTTAACGTTGAGTAAAAAAGTTGCTCGCAGCTGTTCTAGGAACACATTCTGAAATCGCGTATATCTTTGCTTCTACACATAGCAATGTATTGTGCTTTGCTTTACACTCTATTCTACCGTCAAGAGGAGAGAATTCATCAAGGTTAATAAGCACAAACACTGTATAAGTCGAATTTCAGCATTTTTGTGTGACCGGGAAAACCACAGTCACAAGGCGAGCTGCAGTTCCATAGAAACGTCAGTTTTACCGCTGAACCTAAAAATGGGTAGAAAGTACTTTTTCTCCCTTCTTGTTAATGCCACAGACTTCCCCTTTACAGTGCACACTGTGTCTAATCCTCCCCGCTTCTGCCCAGAAATATTGAGCTTCAGATGTGTTGTTAACGTTGAGTAAAAAAGTTGCTCGCAGCTGTTCTAGGAACACATTCTGAAATCGCGTATATCTTTGCTTCTACACATAGCAATGTATTGTGCTTTGCTTTACACACTATTCTACCGTCAAGAGGAGAGAATTCATCAAGGTTAATAAGCACAAACACTGTATAAGTCGAATTTCAGCATTCTAGTGTAACCGGGAAAACCACAGTCACAAGCCGATCTGCAGTTCCATAGAAACTTCAGTTTTACCGCTGAACATAAAAATGGGTAGAAAGTACTTTTTCTCCCTTCCTGTTAATGCCACAGACTTCCCCTTTACAGTGCACACTGTGTCTAATCCTCCCCGCTTCAGCCCAGAAATATTGAGCTTCCGATGTGTTGTTAACGTTGAGTAAAAAAGTTGCTCGCAGCTGTTCTAGGAACACATTCTGAAATCGCGTATATCTTTGCTTCTACACATAGCAATGTATTGTGCTTTGCTTTACACATTATTCTACCGTCAAGAGGAGAGAATTCATCAAGGTTAATAAGCACAAACACTGTATAAGTCGAATTTCAGCATTTTTGTGTGACCGGGAAAACCACAGTCACAAGCCGAGCTGCAGTTCCATAGAAACTTCAGTTTTACCGCTGAACCTAAAAATGGGTAGAAAGTACTTTTTCTCCCTTCCTGTTAATGCCACAGACTTCCCATTTACAGTGCACACTGTCTAATCCTCCCCGCCTCAGCCCAGAAATATTGAGCTTCAGATGTGTTGTTAACGTTGAGTAAAAAAGTTGCTCGCAGCTGTTCTAGGAACACATTCTGAAATCGCGTATATCTTTGCTTCTACACATAGCAATGTATTGTGCTTTGCTTTACACGCTATTCTACCGTCAAGAGGAGAGAATTCATCAAGGTTAATAAGCACAAACACTGTATAAGTCGAATTTCAGCATTTTTGTGTGACCGGGAAAACCACAGTCACAAGGCGAGCTGCAGTTCCATAGAAACGTCAGTTTTACCGCTGAACCTAAAAATGGGTAGAAAGTACTTTTTCTCCCTTCCTGTTAATGCCACAGACTTCCCCTTTACAGTGCACACTGTGTCTAATCCTCCCCGCTTCTGCCCAGAAATATTGAGCTTCAGATGTGTTGTTAACGTTGAGTAAAAAAGTTGCTCGCAGCTGTTCTAGGAACACATTCTGAAATCGCGTATATCTTTGCTTCTACACATAGCAATGTATTGTGCTTTGCTTTACACACTATTCTACCGTCAAGAGGAGAGAATTCATCAAGGTTAATAAGCACAAACACTGTATAAGTCGAATTTCAGCATTCTAGTGTAACCGGGAAAACCACAGTCACAAGCCGATCTGCAGTTCCATAGAAACTTCAGTTTTACCGCTGAACATAAAAATGGGTAGAAAGTACTTTTTCTCCCTTCCTGTTAATGCCACAGACTTCCCCTTTACAGTGCACACTGTGTCTAATCCTCCCCGCTTCAGCCCAGAAATATTGAGCTTCCGATGTGTTGTTAACGTTGAGTAAAAAAGTTGCTCGCAGCTGTTCTAGGAACACATTCTGAAATCGCGTATATCTTTGCTTCTACACATAGCAATGTATTGTGCTTTGCTTTACACATTATTCTACCGTCAAGAGGAGAGAATTCATCAAGGTTAATAAGCACAAACACTGTATAAGTCGAATTTCAGCATTTTTGTGTGACCGGGAAAACCACAGTCACAAGCCGAGCTGCAGTTCCATAGAAACTTCAGTTTTACCGCTGAACCTAAAAATGGGTAGAAAGTACTTTTTCTCCCTTCCTGTTAATGCCACAGACTTCCCCTTTACAGTGCACACTGTCTAATCCTCCCCGCTTCAGCCCAGAAATATTGAGCTTCAGATGTGTTGTTAACGTTGAGTAAAAAAGTTGCTCGCAGCTGTTCTAGGAACACATTCTGAAATCGCGTATATCTTTGCTTCTACACATAGCAATGTATTGTGCTTTGCTTTACACGCTATTCTACCGTCAAGAGGAGAGAATTCATCAAGGTTAATAAGCACAAACACTGTATAAGTCGAATTTCAGCATTTTTGTGTGACCGGGAAAGCCACAGTCACAAGCCGAGCTGCAGTTCCATAGAAACGTCAGTTTTACCGCTGAACCTAAAAATGGGTAGAAAGTACTTTTTCTCCCTTCCTGTTAATGCCACAGACTTCCCCTTTACAGTGCACACTGTGTCTAATCCTCCCCGCTTCTGCCCAGAAATATTGAGCTTCAGATGTGTTGTTAACGTTGAGTAAAAAAAGTTGCTCGCAGCTGTTCTAGGAACACATTCTGAAATCGCGTATATCTTTGCTTCTACACATAGCAATGTATTGTGCTTTGCTTTACACACTATTCTACCGTCAAGAGGAGAGAATTCATCAAGGTTAATAAGCACAAACACTGTATAAGTCGAATTTCAGCATTCTAGTGTGACCGGGAAAACCACAGTCACAAGCCGATCTGCAGTTCCATAGAAACTTCAGTTTTACCGCTGAACATAAAAATGGGTAGAAAGTACTTTTTCTCCCTTCCTGTTAATGCCACAGACTTCCCCTTTACAGTGCACACTGTGTCTAATCCTCCCCGCTTCAGCCCAGAAATATTGAGCTTCCGATGTGTTGTTAACGTTGAGTAAAAAAGTTGCTCGCAGCTGTTCTAGGAACACATTCTGAAATCGCGTATATCTTTGCTTCTACACATAGCAATGTATTGTGCTTTGCTTTACACATTATTCTACCGTCAAGAGGAGAGAATTCATCAAGGTTAATAAGCACAAACACTGTATAAGTCGAATTTCAGCATTTTTGTGTGACCGGGAAAACCACAGTCACAAGCCGAGCTGCAGTTCCATAGAAACTTCAGTTTTACCGCTGAACCTAAAAATGGGTAGAAAGTACTTTTTCTCCCTTCCTGTTAATGCCACAGACTTCCCCTTTACAGTGCACACTGTCTAATCCTCCCCGCTTCAGCCCAGAAATATTGAGCTTCAGATGTGTTGTTAACGTTGAGTAAAAAAGTTGCTCGCAGCTGTTCTAGGAACACATTCTGAAATCGCGTATATCTTTGCTTCTACACATAGCAATGTATTGTGCTTTACACATTATTCTACCGTCAAGAGGAGAGAATTCATCAAGGTTAATAAGCACAAACACTGTATAAGTCGAATTTCAGCATTTTTGTGTGACCGGGAAAACCACAGTCACAAGCCGAGCTGCAGTTCCATAGAAACTTCAGTTTTACCGCTGAACCTAAAAATGGGTAGAAAGTACTTTTTCTCCCTTCCTGTTAATGCCACAGACTTCCCCTTTACAGTGCTCACTGTGTCTAATCCTCCCCGCTTCAGCCCAGAAATATTGAGCTTCAGATGTGTTGTTAACGTTGAGTAAAAAAGTTGCTCGCAGCTGTTCTAGGAACACAATCTGAAATCGCGTATATCTTTGCTTCTACACATAGCAATGTATTGTGCTTTGCTTTACACGCTATTCTACCGTCAAGAGGAGAGAATTCATCAAGGTTAATAAGCACAAACACTGTATAAGTCGAATTTCAGCATTTTTGTGTGACCGGGAAAACCACAGTCACAAGACGAGCTGCAGTTCCATAGAAACGTCAGTTTTACCGCTGAACCTAAAAATGGGTTGAAAGTACTTTTTCTCCCTTCCTGTTAATGCCACAGACTTCCCCTTTACAGTGCACACTGTGTCTAATCCTCCCCGCTTCTGCCCAGAAAAATTGAGCTTCAGATGTGTTGTTAACGTTGAGTAAAAAAGTTGCTCGCAGCTGTTCTAGGAACACATTCTGAAATCGCGTATATCTTTGCTTCTACACATAGCAATGTATTGTGCTTTGCTTTACACACTATTCTACCGTCAAGAGGAGAGAATTCATCAAGGTTAATAAGCACAAACACTGTATAAGTCGAATTTCAGTATTTTTGTGTGACCGGGAAAACCACCGTCACAAGCCGAGCTGCAGTTCCATAGAAACTTCAGTTTTACCGCTGAACCTAAAAATGGGTAGAAAGTACTTTTTCTCCCATCCTGTTAATGCCACAGACTTCCCCTTTACAGTGCACACTGTCTAATCCTCCCCGCTTCAGCCCAGAAATATTGAGCTTCAGATGTGTTGTTAACGTTGAGTAAAAAAGTTGCTCGCAGCTGTTCTAGGAACACATTCTGAAATCGCGTATATCTTTGATTCTACACATTGCAATGTATTGTGCTTTACACATTATTCTACCGTCAAGAGGAGAGAATTCATCAAGGTTAATAAGCACAAACACTGTATAAGTCGAATTTCAGCATTTTTGTGTGACCGGGAAAACCACAGTCACAAGGCGAGCTGCAGTTCCATAGAAACGTCAGTTTTACCGCTGAACCTAAAAATGGGTAGAAAGTACTTTTTCTCCCTTCCTGTTAATGCCACAGACTTCCCCTTTACAGTGCACACTGTGTCTAATCCTCCCCGCTTCAGCCCAGAAATATTGAGCTTCAGATGTGTTGTTAACGTTGAGTAAAAAAGTTGCTCGCAGCTGTTCTAGGAACACATTCTGAAATCGCGTATATCTTTGCTTCTACACATAGCAATGTATTGTGCTTTGCTTTACACACTATTCTACCGTCAAGAGGAGAGAATTCATCAAGGTTAATAAGCACAAACACTGTATAAGTCGAATTTCAGCATTTTTGTGTGACCGGGAAAACCACAGTCACAAGCCGAGCTGCAGTTCCATAGAAACTTCAGTTTTACCGCTGAACCTAAAAATGGGTAGAAAGTACTTTTTCTCCCTTCCTGTTAATGCCACAGACTTCCCCTTTACAGTGCACACTGTGTCTAATCCTCCCCGCTTCAGCCCAGAAATATTGAGCTTCAGATGTGTTGTTAACGTTGAGTAAAAAAGTTGCTCGCAGCTGTTCTAGGAACACATTCTGAAATCGCGTATATCTTTGCTTCTACACATAGCAATGTATTGTGCTTTACACATTATTCTACCGTCAAGAGGAGAGAATTCATCAAGGTTAATAAGCACAAACACTGTATAAGTCGAATTTCAGCATTTTTGTGTGACCGGGAAAACCACAGTCACAAGCCGAGCTGCAGTTCCATAGAAACGTCAGTTTTACCGCTGAACCTAAAAATGGGTTGAAAGTACTTTTTCTCCCTTCCTGTTAATGCCAAAGACTTCCCCTTTACAGTGCACACTGTGTCTAATCCTCCCCGCTTCTGCCCAGAAAAATTGAGCTTCAGATGTGTTGTTAACGTTGAGTAAAAAAGTTGCTCGCAGCTGTTCTAGGAACACATTCTGAAATCGCGTATATCTTTGCTTCTACACATAGCAATGTATTGTGCTTTGCTTTACACACTATTCTACCGTCAAGAGGAGAGAATTCATCAAGGTTAATAAGCACAAACACTGTATAAGTCGAATTTCAGTATTTTTGTGTGACCGGGAAAACCACCGTCACAAGCCGAGCTGCAGTTCCATAGAAACTTCAGTTTTACCGCTGAACCTAAAAATGGGTAGAAAGTACTTTTTCTCCCATCCTGTTAATGCCACAGACTTCCCCTTTACAGTGCACACTGTCTAATCCTCCCCGCTTCAGCCCAGAAATATTGAGCTTCAGATGTGTTGTTAACGTTGAGTAAAAAAGTTGCTCGCAGCTGTTCTAGGAACACATTCTGAAATCGCGTATATCTTTGCTTCTACACATAGCAATGTATTGTGCTTTGCTTTACACGCTATTCTACCGTCAAGAGGAGAGAATTCATCAAGGTTAATAAGCACAAACACTGTATAAGTCGAATTTCAGCATTTTTGTGTGACCGGGAAAACCACAGTCACAAGCCGAGCTGCAGTTCCATAGAAACGTCAGTTTTACCGCTGAACCTAAAAATGGGTAGAAAGTACTTTTTCTCCCTTCCTGTTAATGCCACAGACTTCCCCTTTACAGTGCACACTGTGTCTAATCCTCCCCGCTTCTGCCCAGAAATATTGAGCTTCAGATGTGTTGTTAACGTTGAGTAAAAAAGTTGCTCGCAGCTGTTCTAGGAACACATTCTGAAATCGCGTATATCTTTGCTTCTACACATAGCAATGTATTGTGCTTTGCTTTACACACTATTCTACCGTCAAGAGGAGAGAATTCATCAAGGTTAATAAGCACAAACACTGTATAAGTCGAATTTCAGCATTTTTGTGTGACCGGGAAAACCACAGTCACAAGCCGAGCTGCAGTTCCATAGAAACTTCAGTTTTACCGCTGAACCTAAAAATGGGTAGAAAGTACTTTTTCTCCCTTCCTGTTAATGCCACAGACTTCCCCTTTACAGTGCACACTGTGTCTAATCCTCCCCGCTTCAGCCCAGAAATATTGAGCTTCAGATGTGTTGTTAACGTTGAGTAAAAAAGTTGCTCGCAGCTGTTCTAGGAACACATTCTGAAATCGCGTATATCTTTGCTTCTACACATAGCAATGTATTGTGCTTTGCTTTACACGCTATTCTACCGTCAAGAGGAGAGAATTCATCAAGGTTAATAAGCACAAACACTGTATAAGTCGAATTTCAGCATTTTTGTGTGACCGGGAAAACCACAGTCACAAGGCGAGCTGCAGTTCCATAGAAACGTCAGTTTTACCGCTGAACCTAAAAATGGGTAGAAAGTACTTTTTCTCCCTTCCTGTTAATGCCACAGACTTCCCCTTTACAGTGCACACTGTGTCTAATCCTCCCCGCTTCTGCCCAGAAATATTGAGCTTCAGATGTGTTGTTAACGTTGAGTAAAAAAGTTGCTCGCAGCTGTTCTAGGAACACATTCTGAAATCGCGTATATCTTTGCTTCTACACATAGCAATGTATTGTGCTTTGCTTTACACACTATTCTACCGTCAAGAGGAGAGAATTCATCAAGGTTAATAAGCACAAACACTGTATAAGTCGAATTTCAGCATTCTAGTGTAACCGGGAAAACCACAGTCACAAGCCGATCTGCAGTTCCATAGAAACTTCAGTTTTACCGCTGAACATAAAAATGGGTAGAAAGTACTTTTTCTCCCTTCCTGTTAATGCCACAGACTTCCCCTTTACAGTGCACACTGTGTCTAATCCTCCCCGCTTCAGCCCAGAAATATTGAGCTTCAGATGTGTTGTTAACGTTGAGTAAAAAAGTTGCTCGCAGCTGTTCTAGGAACACATTCTGAAATCGCGTTTATCTTTGATTCTACACATAGCAATGTATTGTGCTTTACACATTATTCTACCGTCAAGAGGAGAGAATTCATCAAGGTTAATAAGCACAAACACTGTATAAGTCGAATTTCAGCATTTTTGTGTGACCGGGAAAACCACAGTCACAAGCCGAGCTGCAGTTCCATAGAAACTTCAGTTTTACCGCTGAACCTAAAAATGGGTAGAAAGTACTTTTTCTCCCTTCCTGTTAATGCCACAGACTTCCCCTTTACAGTGCTCACTGTGTCTAATCCTCCCCGCTTCAGCCCAGAAATATTGAGCTTCAGATGTGTTGTTAACGTTGAGTAAAAAAGTTGCTCGCAGCTGTTCTAGGAACACATTCTGAAATCGCGTATATCTTTGCTTCTACACATAGCAATGTATTGTGCTTTGCTTTACACGCTATTCTACCGTCAAGAGGAGAGAATTCATCAAGGTTAATAAGCACAAACACTGTATAAGTCGAATTTCAGCATTTTTGTGTGACCGGGAAAACCACAGTCACAAGGCGAGCTGCAGTTCCATAGAAACGTCAGTTTTACCGCTGAACCTAAAAATGGGTAGAAAGTACTTTTTCTCCCTTCCTGTTAATGCCACAGACTTCCCCTTTACAGTGCACACTGTGTCTAATCCTCCCCGCTTCAGCCCAGAAATATTGAGCTTCAGATGTGTTGTTAACGTTGAGTAAAAAAGTTGCTCGCAGCTGTTCTAGGAACACATTCTGAAATCGCGTACTATATCTTTGCTTCTACACATAGCAATGTATTGTGCTTTGCTTTACACACTATTCTACCGTCAAGAGGAGCGAATTCATCAAGGTTAATAAGCACAAACACTGTATAAGTCGAATTTCAGCATTTTTGTGTGACCGGGAAAACCACAGTCACAAGCCGAGCTGCAGTTCCATAGAAACTTCAGTTTTACCGCTGAACCTAAAAATGGGTAGAAAGTACTTTTTCTCCCTTCCTGTTAATGCCACAGACTTCCCCTTTACAGTGCACACTGTGTCTAATCCTCCCCGCTTCAGCCCAGAAATATTGAGCTTCAGATGTGTTGTTAACGTTGAGTAAAAAAGTTGCTCGCAGCTGTTCTAGGAACACATTCTGAAATCGCGTATATCTTTGCTTCTACACATAGCAATGTATTGTGCTTTGCTTTACACGCTATTCTACCGTCAAGAGGAGAGAATTCATCAAGGTTAATAAGCACAAACACTGTATAAGTCGAATTTCAGCATTTTTGTGTGACCGGGAAAACCACAGTCACAAGGCGAGCTGCAGTTCCATAGAAACGTCAGTTTTACCGCTGAACCTAAAAATGGGTAGAAAGTACTTTTTCTCCCTTCCTGTTAATGCCACAGACTTCCCCTTTACAGTGCACACTGTGTCTAATCCTCCCCGCTTCTGCCCAGAAATATTGAGCTTCAGATGTGTTGTTAACGTTGAGTAAAAAAGTTGCTCGCAGCTGTTCTAGGAACACATTCTGAAATCGCGTATATCTTTGCTTCTACACATAGCAATGTATTGTGCTTTGCTTTACACACTATTCTACCGTCAAGAGGAGAGAATTCATCAAGGTTAATAAGCACAAACACTGTATAAGTCGAATTTCAGCATTTTTGTGTGACCGGGAAAACCACAGTCACAAGCCGAGCTGCAGTTCCATAGAAACTTCAGTTTTACCGCTGAACCTAAAAATGGTTAGAAAGTACTTTTTCTCCCTTCCTGTTAATGCCACAGACTTCCCCTTTACAGTGCACACTGTGTCTAATCCTCCCCGCTTCAGCCCAGAAATATTGAGCTTCAGATGTGTTGTTAACGTTGAGTAAAAAAGTTGCTCGCAGCTGTTCTAGGAACACATTCTGAAATCGCGTATATCTTTGCTTCTACACATAGCAATGTATTGTGCTTTGCTTTACACGCTATTCTACCGTCAAGAGGAGAGAATTCATCAAGGTTAATAAGCACAAACACTGTATAAGTCGAATTTCAGCATTCTAGTGTAACCGGGAAAACCACAGTCACAAGCCGATCTGCAGTTCCATAGAAACTTCAGTTTTACCGCTGAACATAAAAATGGGTAGAAAGTACTTTTTCTCCCTTCCTGTTAATGCCACAGACTTCCCCTTTACAGTGCACACTGTGTCTAATCCTCCCCGCTTCAGCCCAGAAATATTGAGCTTCAGATGTGTTGTTAACGTTGAGTAAAAAAGTTGCTCGCAGCTGTTCTAGGAACACATTCTGAAATCGCGTTTATCTTTGATTCTACACATAGCAATGTATTGTGCTTTACACATTATTCTACCGTCAAGAGGAGAGAATTCATCAAGGTTAATAAGCACAAACACTGTATAAGTCGAATTTCAGCATTTTTGTGTGACCGGGAAAACCACAGTCACAAGCCGAGCTGCAGTTCCATAGAAACTTCAGTTTTACCGCTGAACCTAAAAATGGGTAGAAAGTACTTTTTCTCCCTTCCTGTTAATGCCACAGACTTCCCCTTTACAGTGCTCACTGTGTCTAATCCTCCCCGCTTCAGCCCAGAAATATTGAGCTTCAGATGTGTTGTTAACGTTGAGTAAAAAAGTTGCTCGCAGCTGTTCTAGGAACACATTCTGAAATCGCGTATATCTTTGCTTCTACACATAGCAATGTATTGTGCTTTGCTTTACACGCTATTCTACCGTCAAGAGGAGAGAATTCATCAAGGTTAATAAGCACAAACACTGTATAAGTCGAATTTCAGCATTTTTGTGTGACCGGGAAAACCACAGTCACAAGGCGAGCTGCAGTTCCATAGAAACGTCAGTTTTACCGCTGAACCTAAAAATGGGTAGAAAGTACTTTTTCTCCCTTCCTGTTAATGCCACAGACTTCCCCTTTACAGTGCACACTGTGTCTAATCCTCCCCGCTTCAGCCCAGAAATATTGAGCTTCAGATGTGTTGTTAACGTTGAGTAAAAAAGTTGCTCGCAGCTGTTCTAGGAACACATTCTGAAATCGCGTACTATATCTTTGCTTCTACACATAGCAATGTATTGTGCTTTGCTTTACACACTATTCTACCGTCAAGAGGAGAGAATTCATCAAGGTTAATAAGCACAAACACTGTATAAGTCGAATTTCAGCATTTTTGTGTGACCGGGAAAACCACAGTCACAAGCCGAGCTGCAGTTCCATAGAAACTTCAGTTTTACCGCTGAACCTAAAAATGGGTAGAAAGTACTTTTTCTCCCTTCCTGTTAATGCCACAGACTTCCCCTTTACAGTGCACACTGTGTCTAATCCTCCCCGCTTCAGCCCAGAAATATTGAGCTTCAGATGTGTTGTTAACGTTGAGTAAAAAAGTTGCTCGCAGCTGTTCTAGGAACACATTCTGAAATCGCGTATATCTTTGCTTCTACACATAGCAATGTATTGTGCTTTACACATTATTCTACCGTCAAGAGGAGAGAATTCATCAAGGTTAATAAGCACAAACACTGTATAAGTCGAATTTCAGCATTTTTGTGTGACCGGGAAAACCACAGTCACAAGCCGAGCTGCAGTTCCATAGAAACTTCAGTTTTACCGCTGAACCTAAAAATGGGTAGAAAGTACTTTTTCTCCCTTCCTGTTAATGCCACAGACTTCCCCTTTACAGTGCACACTGTGTCTAATCCTCCCCGCTTCAGCCCAGAAATATTGAGCTTCAGATGTGTTGTTAACGTTGAGTAAAAAAGTTGCTCGCAGCTGTTCTAGGAACACATTCTGAAATCGCGTATATCTTTGCTTCTACACATAGCAATGTATTGTGCTTTGCTTTACACTCTATTCTACCGTCAAGAGGAGAGAATTCATCAAGGTTAATAAGCACAAACACTGTATAAGTCGAATTTCAGCATTTTTGTGTGACCGGGAAAACCACAGTCACAAGGCGAGCTGCAGTTCCATAGAAACGTCAGTTTTACCGCTGAACCTAAAAATGGGTAGAAAGTACTTTTTCTCCCTTCCTGTTAATGCCACAGACTTCCCCTTTACAGTGCACACTGTGTCTAATCCTCCCCGCTTCTGCCCAGAAATATTGAGCTTCAGATGTGTTGTTAACGTTGAGTAAAAAAGTTGCTCGCAGCTGTTCTAGGAACACATTCTGAAATCGCGTATATCTTTGCTTCTACACATAGCAATGTATTGTGCTTTGCTTTACACACTATTCTACCGTCAAGAGGAGAGAATTCATCAAGGTTAATAAGCACAAACACTGTATAAGTCGAATTTCAGCATTCTAGTGTAACCGGGAAAACCACAGTCACAAGCCGATCTGCAGTTCCATAGAAACTTCAGTTTTACCGCTGAACATAAAAATGGGTAGAAAGTACTTTTTCTCCCTTCCTGTTAATGCCACAGACTTCCCCTTTACAGTGCACACTGTGTCTAATCCTCCCCGCTTCAGCCCAGAAATATTGAGCTTCCGATGTGTTGTTAACGTTGAGTAAAAAAGTTGCTCGCAGCTGTTCTAGGAACACATTCTGAAATCGCGTATATCTTTGCTTCTACACATAGCAATGTATTGTGCTTTGCTTTACACATTATTCTACCGTCAAGAGGAGAGAATTCATCAAGGTTAATAAGCACAAACACTGTATAAGTCGAATTTCAGCATTTTTGTGTGACCGGGAAAACCACAGTCACAAGCCGAGCTGCAGTTCCATAGAAACTTCAGTTTTACCGCTGAACATAAAAATGGGTAGAAAGTACTTTTTCTCCCTTCCTGTTAATGCCACAGACTTCCCCTTTACAGTGCACACTGTGTCTAATCCTCCCCGCTTCAGCTCAGAAATATTGAGCTTCAGATGTGTTGTTAACGTTGAGTAAAAAAGTTGCTCGCAGCTGTTCTAGGAACACATTCTGAAATCGCGTATATCTTTGCTTCTACACATAGCAATGTATTGTGCTTTGCTTTACACATTATTCTACCGTCAAGAGGAGAGAATTCATCAAGGTTAATAAGCACAAACACTGTATAAGTCGAATTTCAGCATTCTAGTGTAACCGGGAAAACCACAGTCACAAGCCGATCTGCAGTTCCATAGAAACTTCAGTTTTACCGCTGAACCTAAAAATGGGTAGAAAGTACTTTTTCTCCCTTCCTGTTAATGCCACAGACTTCCCCTTTACAGTGCACACTGTGTCTAATCCTCCCCGCTTCAGCTCAGAAATATTGAGCTTCAGATGTGTTGTTAACGTTGAGTAAAAAAGTTGCTCGCAGCTGTTCTAGGAACACATTCTGAAATCGCGTATATCTTTGCTTCTACACATAGCAATGTATTGTGCTTTGCTTTACACACTATTCTACCGTCAAGAGGAGAGAATTCATCAAGGTTAATAAGCACAAACACTGTATAAATCGAATTTCAGCATTTTTGTGTGACCGGGAAAAGCAGAGTCACAAGCCAAGCTGCAGTTCCATAGAAACTTCAGTTTTACCGCTGAACCTAAAAATGGGTAGAAAGTACTTTTTCTCCCTTCCTGTTAATGCCACAGACTTCCCCTTTACAGTGCACACTGTGTCTAATCCTCCCCGCTTCAGCCCAGAAATATTGAGCTTCAGATGTGTTGTTAACGTTGAGTAAAAAAGTTGCTCGCAGCTGTTCTAGGAACACATTCTGAAATCGCGTATATCTTTGCTTCTACACATAGCAATGTATTGTGCTTTGCTTTACACACTATTCTACCGTCAAGAGGAGAGAATTCATCAAGGTTAATAAGCACAAACACTGTATAAGTCGAATTTCCGCATTTTTGTGTGACCGGGAAAACCACAGTCACAAGCCGAGTTGCAGTTCCATAGAAACTTCAGTTTTACCGCTGAACATAAAAATGGGTAGAAAGTACTTTTTCTCCCTTCCTGTTAATGCCACAGACTTCCCCTTTACAGTGCACACTGTGTCTAATCCTCCCCGCTTCAGCCCAGAAATATTGAGCTTCAGATGTGTTGTTAACGTTGAGTAAAAAAGTTGCTCGCAGCTGTTCTAGGAACACTTTCTGAAATCGCGTATATCTTTGCTTCTACACATAGCAATGTATTGTGCTTTGCTTTACACACTATTCTACCGTCAAGAGGAGAGAATTCATCAAGGTTAATAAGCACAAACACTGTATAAGTCGAATTTCAGCATTTATGTGTGACCGGCAAAAACAGCAGAGTCACAAGCCGAACTGCAGTTCCATAGAAACTTCAGTTTTACCGCTGAACCTAAAAATGGGTAGAAAGTACTTTTTCTCCCTTCCTGTTAATGCCACAGACTTCCCCTTTACCGTGCACACTGTGTCTAATCCTCCCCGCTTCAGCCCAGAAATATTGAGCTTCAGATGTGTTGTTAACGTTGAGTAAAAAAGTTGCTCGCAGCTGTTCTAGGAACACATTCTGAAATCGCGTATATCTTTGCTTCTACACATAGCAATGTATTGTGCTTTGCTTTACACACTATTCTACCGTCAAGAGGAGAGAATTCATCAAGGTTAATAAGCACAAACACTGTATAAGTCGAATTTCAGCATTTTTGTGTGACCGGGAAAAGCAGAGTCACAAGCCGAACTGCAGTTCCATAGAAACTTCCGTTTTACCGCTGAACCTAAAAATGGGTAGAAAGTACTTTTTCTCCCTTCCTGTTAATGCCACAGACTTCCCCTTTACCGTGCACACTGTGTCTAATCCTCCCCGCTTCAGCCCAGAAATATTGAGCTTCAGATGTGTTGTTAACGTTGAGTAAAAAAGTTGCTCGCAGCTGTTCTAGGAACACATTCTGAAATCGCGTATATCTTTGCTTCTACACATAGCAATGTATTGTGCTTTGCTTTACACACTATTCTACCGTCAAGAGGAGAGAATTCATCAAGGTTAATAAGCACAAACACTGTATAAATCGAATTTCAGCATTTTTGTGTGACCGGGAAAAGCAGAGTCACAAGCCGAGCTGCAGTTCCATAGAAACTTCAGTTTTACCGCTGAACCTAAAAATGGGTAGAAAGTACTTTTTCTCCCTTCCTGTTAATGCCACAGACTTCCCCTTTACAGTGCACACTGTGTCTAATCCTCCCCGCTTCAGCCCAGAAATATTGAGCTTCAGATGTGTTGTTAACGTTGAGTAAAAAAGTTGCTCGCAGCTGTTCTAGGAACACATTCTGAAATCGCGTATATCTTTGCTTCTACACATAGCAATGTATTGTGCTTTGCTTTACACGCTATTCTACCGTCAAGAGGAGAGAATTCATCAAGGTTAATAAGCACAAACACTGTATAAGTCGAATTTCAGCATTTTTGTGTGACCGGGAAAACCACAGTCACAAGGCGAGCTGCAGTTCCATAGAAACGTCAGTTTTACCGCTGAACCTAAAAATGGGTAGAAAGTACTTTTTCTCCCTTCCTGTTAATGCCACAGACTTCCCCTTTACAGTGCACACTGTGTCTAATCCTCCCCGCTTCTGCCCAGAAATATTGAGCTTCAGATGTGTTGTTAACGTTGAGTAAAAAAGTTGCTCGCAGCTGTTCTAGGAACACATTCTGAAATCGCGTATATCTTTGCTTCTACACATAGCAATGTATTGTGCTTTGCTTTACACACTATTCTACCGTCAAGAGGAGAGAATTCATCAAGGTTAATAAGCACAAACACTGTATAAGTCGAATTTCAGCATTCTAGTGTAACCGGGAAAACCACAGTCACAAGCCGATCTGCAGTTCCATAGAAACTTCAGTTTTACCGCTGAACATAAAAATGGGTAGAAAGTACTTTTTCTCCCTTCCTGTTAATGCCACAGACTTCCCCTTTACAGTGCACACTGTGTCTAATCCTCCCCGCTTCAGCCCAGAAATATTGAGCTTCAGATGTGTTGTTAACGTTGAGTAAAAAAGTTGCTCGCAGCTGTTCTAGGAACACATTCTGAAATCGCGTTTATCTTTGATTCTACACATAGCAATGTATTGTGCTTTACACATTATTCTACCGTCAAGAGGAGAGAATTCATCAAGGTTAATAAGCACAAACACTGTATAAGTCGAATTTCAGCATTTTTGTGTGACCGGGAAAACCACAGTCACAAGGCGAGCTGCAGTTCCATAGAAACGTCAGTTTTACCGCTGAACCTAAAAATGGGTAGAAAGTACTTTTTCTCCCTTCCTGTTAATGCCACAGACTTCCCCTTTACAGTGCACACTGTGTCTAATCCTCCCCGCTTCAGCCCAGAAATATTGAGCTTCAGATGTGTTGTTAACGTTGAGTAAAAAAGTTGCTCGCAGCTGTTCTAGGAACACATTCTGAAATCGCGTACTATATCTTTGCTTCTACACATAGCAATGTATTGTGCTTTGCTTTACACACTATTCTACCGTCAAGAGGAGAGAATTCATCAAGGTTAATAAGCACAAACACTGTATAAGTCGAATTTCAGCATTTTTGTGTGACCGGGAAAACCACAGTCACAAGCCGAGCTGCAGTTCCATAGAAACTTCAGTTTTACCGCTGAACCTAAAAATGGGTAGAAAGTACTTTTTCTCCCTTCCTGTTAATGCCACAGACTTCCCCTTTACAGTGCACACTGTGTCTAATCCTCCCCGCTTCAGCCCAGAAATATTGAGCTTCAGATGTGTTGTTAACGTTGAGTAAAAAAGTTGCTCGCAGCTGTTCTAGGAACACATTCTGAAATCGCGTATATCTTTGCTTCTACACATAGCAATGTATTGTGCTTTACACATTATTCTACCGTCAAGAGGAGAGAATTCATCAAGGTTAATAAGCACAAACACTGTATAAGTCGAATTTCAGCATTTTTGTGTGACCGGGAAAACCACAGTCACAAGCCGAGCTGCAGTTCCATAGAAACTTCAGTTTTACCGCTGAACCTAAAAATGGGTAGAAAGTACTTTTTCTCCCTTCCTGTTAATGCCACAGACTTCCCCTTTACAGTGCACACTGTGTCTAATCCTCCCCGCTTCAGCCCAGAAATATTGAGCTTCAGATGTGTTGTTAACGTTGAGTAAAAAAGTTGCTCGCAGCTGTTCTAGGAACACATTCTGAAATCGCGTATATCTTTGCTTCTACACATAGCAATGTATTGTGCTTTGCTTTACACTCTATTCTACCGTCAAGAGGAGAGAATTCATCAAGGTTAATAAGCACAAACACTGTATAAGTCGAATTTCAGCATTTTTGTGTGACCGGGAAAACCACAGTCACAAGGCGAGCTGCAGTTCCATAGAAACGTCAGTTTTACCGCTGAACCTAAAAATGGGTAGAAAGTACTTTTTCTCCCTTCCTGTTAATGCCACAGACTTCCCCTTTACAGTGCACACTGTGTCTAATCCTCCCCGCTTCTGCCCAGAAATATTGAGCTTCAGATGTGTTGTTAACGTTGAGTAAAAAAGTTGCTCGCAGCTGTTCTAGGAACACATTCTGAAATCGCGTATATCTTTGCTTCTACACATAGCAATGTATTGTGCTTTGCTTTACACACTATTCTACCGTCAAGAGGAGAGAATTCATCAAGGTTAATAAGCACAAACACTGTATAAGTCGAATTTCAGCATTCTAGTGTAACCGGGAAAACCACAGTCACAAGCCGATCTGCAGTTCCATAGAAACTTCAGTTTTACCGCTGAACATAAAAATGGGTAGAAAGTACTTTTTCTCCCTTCCTGTTAATGCCACAGACTTCCCCTTTACAGTGCACACTGTGTCTAATCCTCCCCGCTTCAGCCCAGAAATATTGAGCTTCCGATGTGTTGTTAACGTTGAGTAAAAAAGTTGCTCGCAGCTGTTCTAGGAACACATTCTGAAATCGCGTATATCTTTGCTTCTACACATAGCAATGTATTGTGCTTTGCTTTACACATTATTCTACCGTCAAGAGGAGAGAATTCATCAAGGTTAATAAGCACAAACACTGTATAAGTCGAATTTCAGCATTTTTGTGTGACCGGGAAAACCACAGTCACAAGCCGAGCTGCAGTTCCATAGAAACTTCAGTTTTACCGCTGAACATAAAAATGGGTAGAAAGTACTTTTTCTCCCTTCCTGTTAATGCCACAGACTTCCCCTTTACAGTGCACACTGTGTCTAATCCTCCCCGCTTCAGCTCAGAAATATTGAGCTTCAGATGTGTTGTTAACGTTGAGTAAAAAAGTTGCTCGCAGCTGTTCTAGGAACACATTCTGAAATCGCGTATATCTTTGCTTCTACACATAGCAATGTATTGTGCTTTGCTTTACACATTATTCTACCGTCAAGAGGAGAGAATTCATCAAGGTTAATAAGCACAAACACTGTATAAGTCGAATTTCAGCATTCTAGTGTAACCGGGAAAACCACAGTCACAAGCCGATCTGCAGTTCCATAGAAACTTCAGTTTTACCGCTGAACATAAAAATGGGTAGAAAGTACTTTTTCTCCCTTCCTGTTAATGCCACAGACTTCCCCTTTACCGTGCACACTGTGTCTAATCCTCCCCGCTTCAGCCCAGAAATATTGAGCTTCAGATGTGTTGTTAACGTTGAGTAAAAAAGTTGCTCGCAGCTGTTCTAGGAACACATTCTGAAATCGCGTATATCTTTGCTTCTACACATAGCAATGTATTGTGCTTTGCTTTACACACTATTCTACCGTCAAGAGGAGAGAATTCATCAAGGTTAATAAGCACAAACACTGTATAAGTCGAATTTCAGCATTTTTGTGTGACCGGGAAAAGCAGAGTCACAAGCCGAACTGCAGTTCCATAGAAACTTCCGTTTTACCGCTGAACCTAAAAATGGGTAGAAAGTACTTTTTCTCCCTTCCTGTTAATGCCACAGACTTCCCCTTTACAGTGCACACTGTGTCTAATCCTCCCCGCTTCAGCCCAGAAATATTGAGCTTCAGATGTGTTGTTAACGTTGAGTAAAAAAGTTGCTCGCAGCTGTTCTAGGAACACATTCTGAAATCGCGTATATCTTTGCTTCTACACATAGCAATGTATTGAGCTTTGCTTTACACACTATTCTACCGTCAAGAGGAGAGAATTCATCAAGGTTAATAAGCACAAACACTGTATAAGTCGAATTTCAGCATTTTTGTGTGACCGGGAAAACCACAGTCACAAGCCGAGTTGCAGTTCCATAGAAACTTCAGTTTTACCGCTGAACATAAAAATGGGTAGAAAGTACTTTTTCTCCCTTCCTGTTAATGCCACAGACTTCCCCTTTACAGTGCACACTGTGTCTAATCCTCCCCGCTTCAGCCCAGAAATATTGAGCTTCAGATGTGTTGTTAACGTTGAGTAAAAAAGTTGCTCGCAGCTGTTCTAGGAACACTTTCTGAAATCGCGTATATCTTTGCTTCTACACATAGCAATGTATTGTGCTTTGCTTTACACACTATTCTACCGTCAAGAGGAGAGAATTCATCAAGGATAATAAGCACAAACACTGTATAAGTCGAATTTCAGAATTTTTGTGTGACCGGGAAAACCACAGTCACAAGCCGAGCTGCAGTTCCATAGAAACTTCAGTTTTACCGCTGAACCTAAAAATGGGTAGAAAGTACTTTTTCTCCCTTCCTGTTAATGCCACAGACTTCCCCTTTACAGTGCACACTGTCTAATCCTCCCCGCTTCAGCCCAGAAATATTGAGCTTCAGATGTGTTGTTAACGTTGAGTAAAAAAGTTGCTCGCAGCTGTTCTAGGAACACATTCTGAAATCGCGTATATCTTTGCTTCTACACATAGCAATGTATTGTGCTTTACACATTATTCTACCGTCAAGAGGAGAGAATTCATCAAGGTTAATAAGCACAAACACTGTATAAGTCGAATTTCAGCATTTTTGTGTGACCGGGAAAACCACAGTCACAAGCCGAGCTGCAGTTCCATAGAAACTTCAGTTTTACCGCTGAACCTAAAAATGGGTAGAAAGTACTTTTTCTCCCTTCCTGTTAATGCCACAGACTTCCCCTTTACAGTGCTCACTGTGTCTAATCCTCCCCGCTTCAGCCCAGAAATATTGAGCTTCAGATGTGTTGTTAACGTTGAGTAAAAAAGTTGCTCGCAGCTGTTCTAGGAACACATTCTGAAATCGCGTATATCTTTGCTTCTACACATAGCAATGTATTGTGCTTTGCTTTACACGCTATTCTACCGTCAAGAGGAGAGAATTCATCAAGGTTAATAAGCACAAACACTGTATAAGTCGAATTTCAGCATTTTTGTGTGACCGGGAAAACCACAGTCACAAGCCGAGCTGCAGTTCCATAGAAACGTCAGTTTTACCGCTGAACCTAAAAATGGGTTGAAAGTACTTTTTCTCCCTTCCTGTTAATGCCACAGACTTCCCCTTTACAGTGCACACTGTGTCTAATCCTCCCCGCTTCTGCCCAGAAAAATTGAGCTTCAGATGTGTTGTTAACGTTGAGTAAAAAAGTTGCTCGCAGCTGTTCTAGGAACACATTCTGAAATCGCGTATATCTTTGCTTCTACACATAGCAATGTATTGTGCTTTGCTTTACACACTATTCTACCGTCAAGAGGAGAGAATTCATCAAGGTTAATAAGCACAAACACTGTATAAGTCGAATTTCAGCATTTATGTGTGACCGGCAAAAACAGCAGAGTCACAAGCCGAACTGCAGTTCCATAGAAACTTCAGTTTTACCGCTGAACCTAAAAATGGGTAGAAAGTACTTTTTCTCCCTTCCTGTTAATGCCACAGACTTCCCCTTTACCGTGCACACTGTGTCTAATCCTCCCCGCTTCAGCCCAGAAATATTGAGCTTCAGATGTGTTGTTAACGTTGAGTAAAAAAGTTGCTCGCAGCTGTTCTAGGAACACATTCTGAAATCGCGTATATCTTTGCTTCTACACATAGCAATGTATTGTGCTTTGCTTTACACACTATTCTACCGTCAAGAGGAGAGAATTCATCAAGGTTAATAAGCACAAACACTGTATAAGTCGAATTTCAGCATTTTTGTGTGACCGGGAAAAGCAGAGTCACAAGCCGAACTGCAGTTCCATAGAAACTTCCGTTTTACCGCTGAACCTAAAAATGGGTAGAAAGTACTTTTTCTCCCTTCCTGTTAATGCCACAGACTTCCCCTTTAACGTGCACACTGTGTCTAATCCTCCCCGCTTCAGCCCAGAAATATTGAGCTTCAGATGTGTTGTTAACGTTGAGTAAAAAAGTTGCTCGCAGCTGTTCTAGGAACACATTCTGAAATCGCGTATATCTTTGCTTCTACACATAGCAATGTATTGTGCTTTGCTTTACACACTATTCTACCGTCAAGAGGAGAGAATTCATCAAGGTTAATAAGCACAAACACTGTATAAATCGAATTTCAGCATTTTTGTGTGACCGGGAAAAGCAGAGTCACAAGCCGAGCTGCAGTTCCATAGAAACTTCAGTTTTACCGCTGAACCTAAAAATGGGTAGAAAGTACTTTTTCTCCCTTCCTGTTAATGCCACAGACTTCCCCTTTACAGTGCACACTGTGTCTAATCCTCCCCGCTTCAGCCCAGAAATATTGAGCTTCAGATGTGTTGTTAACGTTGAGTAAAAAAGTTGCTCGCAGCTGTTCTAGGAACACATTCTGAAATCGCGTATATCTTTGCTTCTACACATAGCAATGTATTGTGCTTTGCTTTACACACTATTCTACCGTCAAGAGGAGAGAATTCATCAAGGTTAATAAGCACAAACACTGTATAAGTCGAATTTCAGCATTTTTGTGTGACCGGGAAAACCACAGTCACAAGCCGAGTTGCAGTTCCATAGAAACTTCAGTTTTACCGCTGAACATAAAAATGGGTAGAAAGTACTTTTTCTCCCTTCCTGTTAATGCCACAGACTTCCCCTTTACAGTGCACACTGTGTCTAATCCTCCCCGCTTCAGCCCAGAAATATTGAGCTTCAGATGTGTTGTTAACGTTGAGTAAAAAAGTTGCTCGCAGCTGTTCTAGGAACACTTTCTGAAATCGCGTATATCTTTGCTTCTACACATAGCAATGTATTGTGCTTTGCTTTACACACTATTCTACCGTCAAGAGGAGAGAATTCATCAAGGTTAATAAGCACAAACACTGTATAAGTCGAATTTCAGAATTTTTGTGTGACCGGGAAAACCACAGTCACAAGCCGAGCTGCAGTTCCATAGAAACTTCAGTTTTACCGCTGAACCTAAAAATGGGTAGAAAGTACTTTTTCTCCCTTCCTGTTAATGCCACAGACTTCCCCTTTACAGTGCACACTGTCTAATCCTCCCCGCTTCAGCCCAGAAATATTGAGCTTCAGATGTGTTGTTAACGTTGAGTAAAAAAGTTGCTCGCAGCTGTTCTAGGAACACATTCTGAAATCGCGTATATCTTTGCTTCTACACATAGCAATGTATTGTGCTTTACACATTATTCTACCGTCAAGAGGAGAGAATTCATCAAGGTTAATAAGCACAAACACTGTATAAGTCGAATTTCAGCATTTTTGTGTGACCGGGAAAACCACAGTCACAAGCCGAGCTGCAGTTCCATAGAAACTTCAGTTTTACCGCTGAACCTAAAAATGGGTAGAAAGTACTTTTTCTCCCTTCCTGTTAATGCCACAGACTTCCCCTTTACAGTGCTCACTGTGTCTAATCCTCCCCGCTTCAGCCCAGAAATATTGAGCTTCAGATGTGTTGTTAACGTTGAGTAAAAAAGTTGCTCGCAGCTGTTCTAGGAACACATTCTGAAATCGCGTATATCTTTGCTTCTACACATAGCAATGTATTGTGCTTTGCTTTACACGCTATTCTACCGTCAAGAGGAGAGAATTCATCAAGGTTAATAAGCACAAACACTGTATAAGTCGAATTTCAGCATTTTTGTGTGACCGGGAAAACCACAGTCACAAGCCGAGCTGCAGTTCCATAGAAACGTCAGTTTTACCGCTGAACCTAAAAATGGGTTGAAAGTACTTTTTCTCCCTTCCTGTTAATGCCACAGACTTCCCCTTTACAGTGCACACTGTGTCTAATCCTCCCCGCTTCTGCCCAGAAAAATTGAGCTTCAGATGTGTTGTTAACGTTGAGTAAAAAAGTTGCTCGCAGCTGTTCTAGGAACACATTCTGAAATCGCGTATATCTTTGCTTCTACACATAGCAATGTATTGTGCTTTGCTTTACACACTATTCTACCGTCAAGAGGAGAGAATTCATCAAGGTTAATAAGCACAAACACTGTATAAGTCGAATTTCAGTATTTTTGTGTGACCGGGAAAACCACCGTCACAAGCCGAGCTGCAGTTCCATAGAAACTTCAGTTTTACCGCTGAACCTAAAAATGGGTAGAAAGTACTTTTTCTCCCATCCTGTTAATGCCACAGACTTCCCCTTTACAGTGCACACTGTCTAATCCTCCCCGCTTCAGCCCAGAAATATTGAGCTTCAGATGTGTTGTTAACGTTGAGTAAAAAAGTTGCTCGCAGCTGTTCTAGGAACACATTCTGAAATCGCGTATATCTTTGCTTCTACACATAGCAATGTATTGTGCTTTGCTTTACACACTATTCTACCGTCAAGAGGAGAGAATTCATCAAGGTTAATAAGCACAAACACTGTATAAGTCGAATTTCAGCATTTTTGTGTGACCGGGAAAACCACAGTCACAAGCCGAGTTGCAGTTCCATAGAAACTTCAGTTTTACCGCTGAACATAAAAATGGGTAGAAAGTACTTTTTCTCCCTTCCTGTTAATGCCACAGACTTCCCCTTTACAGTGCACACTGTGTCTAATCCTCCCCGCTTCAGCCCAGAAATATTGAGCTTCAGATGTGTTGTTAACGTTGAGTAAAAAAGTTGCTCGCAGCTGTTCTAGGAACACTTTCTGAAATCGCGTATATCTTTGCTTCTACACATAGCAATGTATTGTGCTTTGCTTTACACACTATTCTACCGTCAAGAGGAGAGAATTCATCAAGGTTAATAAGCACAAACACTGTATAAGTCGAATTTCAGCATTTTTGTGTGACCGGGAAAAGCAGAGTCACAAGCCGAACTGCAGTTCCATAGAAACTTCCGTTTTACCGCTGAACCTAAAAATGGGTAGAAAGTACTTTTTCTCCCTTCCTGTTAATGCCACAGACTTCCCCTTTACCGTGCACACTGTGTCTAATCCTCCCCGCTTCAGCCCAGAAATATTGAGCTTCAGATGTGTTGTTAACGTTGAGTAAAAAAGTTGCTCGCAGCTGTTCTAGGAACACATTCTGAAATCGCGTATATCTTTGCTTCTACACATAGCAATGTATTGTGCTTTGCTTTACACACTATTCTACCGTCAAGAGGAGAGAATTCATCAAGGTTAATAAGCACAAACACTGTATAAATCGAATTTCAGCATTTTTGTGTGACCGGGAAAAGCAGAGTCACAAGCCGAGCTGCAGTTCCATAGAAACTTCAGTTTTACCGCTGAACCTAAAAATGGGTAGAAAGTACTTTTTCTCCCTTCCTGTTAATGCCACAGACTTCCCCTTTACAGTGCACACTGTGTCTAATCCTCCCCGCTTCAGCCCAGAAATATTGAGCTTCAGATGTGTTGTTAACGTTGAGTAAAAAAGTTGCTCGCAGCTGTTCTAGGAACACATTCTGAAATCGCGTATATCTTTGCTTCTACACATAGCAATGTATTGTGCTTTGCTTTACACACTATTCTACCGTCAAGAGGAGAGAATTCATCAAGGTTAATAAGCACAAACACTGTATAAGTCGAATTTCAGCATTTTTGTGTGACCGGGAAAACCACAGTCACAAGCCGAGTTGCAGTTCCATAGAAACTTCAGTTTTACCGCTGAACATAAAAATGGGTAGAAAGTACTTTTTCTCCCTTCCTGTTAATGCCACAGACTTCCCCTTTACAGTGCACACTGTGTCTAATCCTCCCCGCTTCAGCCCAGAAATATTGAGCTTCAGATGTGTTGTTAACGTTGAGTAAAAAAGTTGCTCGCAGCTGTTCTAGGAACACTTTCTGAAATCGCGTATATCTTTGCTTCTACACATAGCAATGTATTGTGCTTTGCTTTACACACTATTCTACCGTCAAGAGGAGAGAATTCATCAAGGTTAATAAGCACAAACACTGTATAAGTCGAATTTCAGAATTTTTGTGTGACCGGGAAAACCACAGTCACAAGCCGAGCTGCAGTTCCATAGAAACTTCAGTTTTACCGCTGAACCTAAAAATGGGTAGAAAGTACTTTTTCTCCCTTCCTGTTAATGCCACAGACTTCCCCTTTACAGTGCACACTGTCTAATCCTCCCCGCTTCAGCCCAGAAATATTGAGCTTCAGATGTGTTGTTAACATTGAGTAAAAAAGTTGCTCGCAGCTGTTCTAGGAACACATTCTGAAATCGCGTATATCTTTGCTTCTACACATAGCAATGTATTGTGCTTTACACATTATTCTACCGTCAAGAGGAGAGAATTCATCAAGGTTAATAAGCACAAACACTGTATAAGTCGAATTTCAGCATTTTTGTGTGACCGGGAAAACCACAGTCACAAGCCGAGCTGCAGTTCCATAGAAACTTCAGTTTTACCGCTGAACCTAAAAATGGGTAGAAAGTACTTTTTCTCCCTTCCTGTTAATGCCACAGACTTCCCCTTTACAGTGCTCACTGTGTCTAATCCTCCCCGCTTCAGCCCAGAAATATTGAGCTTCAGATGTGTTGTTAACGTTGAGTAAAAAAGTTGCTCGCAGCTGTTCTAGGAACACATTCTGAAATCGCGTATATCTTTGCTTCTACACATAGCAATGTATTGTGCTTTGCTTTACACGCTATTCTACCGTCAAGAGGAGAGAATTCATCAAGGTTAATAAGCACAAACACTGTATAAGTCGAATTTCAGCATTTTTGTGTGACCGGGAAAACCACAGTCACAAGCCGAGCTGCAGTTCCATAGAAACGTCAGTTTTACCGCTGAACCTAAAAATGGGTTGAAAGTACTTTTTCTCCCTTCCTGTTAATGCCACAGACTTCCCCTTTACAGTGCACACTGTGTCTAATCCTCCCCGCTTCTGCCCAGAAAAATTGAGCTTCAGATGTGTTGTTAACGTTGAGTAAAAAAGTTGCTCGCAGCTGTTCTAGGAACACATTCTGAAATCGCGTATATCTTTGCTTCTACACATAGCAATGTATTGTGCTTTGCTTTACACACTATTCTACCGTCAAGAGGAGAGAATTCATCAAGGTTAATAAGCACAAACACTGTATAAGTCGAATTTCAGTATTTTTGTGTGACCGGGAAAACCACCGTCACAAGCCGAGCTGCAGTTCCATAGAAACTTCAGTTTTACCGCTGAACCTAAAAATGGGTAGAAAGTACTTTTTCTCCCATCCTGTTAATGCCACAGACTTCCCCTTTACAGTGCACACTGTCTAATCCTCCCCGCTTCAGCCCAGAAATATTGAGCTTCAGATGTGTTGTTAACGTTGAGTAAAAAAGTTGCTCGCAGCTGTTCTAGGAACACATTCTGAAATCGCGTATATCTTTGCTTCTACACATAGCAATGTATTGTGCTTTGCTTTACACACTATTCTACCGTCAAGAGGAGAGAATTCATCAAGGTTAATAAGCACAAACACTGTATAAGTCGAATTTCAGCATTTTTGTGTGACCGGGAAAACCACAGTCACAAGCCGAGTTGCAGTTCCATAGAAACTTCAGTTTTACCGCTGAACATAAAAATGGGTAGAAAGTACTTTTTCTCCCTTCCTGTTAATGCCACAGACTTCCCCTTTACAGTGCACACTGTGTCTAATCCTCCCCGCTTCAGCCCAGAAATATTGAGCTTCAGATGTGTTGTTAACGTTGAGTAAAAAAGTTGCTCGCAGCTGTTCTAGGAACACTTTCTGAAATCGCGTATATCTTTGCTTCTACACATAGCAATGTATTGTGCTTTGCTTTACACGCTATTCTACCGTCAAGAGGAGAGAATTCATCAAGGTTAATAAGCACAAACACTGTATAAGTCGAATTTCAGCATTTTTGTGTGACCGGGAAAACCACAGTCACAAGCCGAGCTGCAGTTCCATAGAAACGTCAGTTTTACCGCTGAACCTAAAAATGGGTTGAAAGTACTTTTTCTCCCTTCCTGTTAATGCCACAGACTTCCCCTTTACAGTGCACACTGTGTCTAATCCTCCCCGCTTCTGCCCAGAAAAATTGAGCTTCAGATGTGTTGTTAACGTTGAGTAAAAAAGTTGCTCGCAGCTGTTCTAGGAACACATTCTGAAATCGCGTATATCTTTGCTTCTACACATAGCAATGTATTGTGCTTTGCTTTACACACTATTCTACCGTCAAGAGGAGAGAATTCATCAAGGTTAATAAGCACAAACACTGTATAAGTCGAATTTCAGTATTTTTGTGTGACCGGGAAAACCACCGTCACAAGCCGAGCTGCAGTTCCATAGAAACTTCAGTTTTACCGCTGAACCTAAAAATGGGTAGAAAGTACTTTTTCTCCCATCCTGTTAATGCCACAGACTTCCCCTTTACAGTGCACACTGTCTAATCCTCCCCGCTTCAGCCCAGAAATATTGAGCTTCAGATGTGTTGTTAACGTTGAGTAAAAAAGTTGCTCGCAGCTGTTCTAGGAACACATTCTGAAATCGCGTATATCTTTGCTTCTACACATAGCAATGTATTGTGCTTTGCTTTACACACTATTCTACCGTCAAGAGGAGAGAATTCATCAAGGTTAATAAGCACAAACACTGTATAAGTCGAATTTCAGCATTTTTGTGTGACCGGGAAAACCACAGTCACAAGCCGAGTTGCAGTTCCATAGAAACTTCAGTTTTACCGCTGAACATAAAAATGGGTAGAAAGTACTTTTTCTCCCTTCCTGTTAATGCCACAGACTTCCCCTTTACAGTGCACACTGTGTCTAATCCTCCCCGCTTCAGCCCAGAAATATTGAGCTTCAGATGTGTTGTTAACGTTGAGTAAAAAAGTTGCTCGCAGCTGTTCTAGGAACACTTTCTGAAATCGCGTATATCTTTGCTTCTACACATAGCAATGTATTGTGCTTTGCTTTACACACTATTCTACCGTCAAGAGGAGAGAATTCATCAAGGTTAATAAGCACAAACACTGTATAAGTCGAATTTCAGCATTTATGTGTGACCGGCAAAAACAGCAGAGTCACAAGCCGAACTGCAGTTCCATAGAAACTTCAGTTTTACCGCTGAACCTAAAAATGGGTAGAAAGTACTTTTTCTCCCTTCCTGTTAATGCCACAGACTTCCCCTTTACCGTGCACACTGTGTCTAATCCTCCCCGCTTCAGCCCAGAAATATTGAGCTTCAGATGTGTTGTTAACGTTGAGTAAAAAAGTTGCTCGCAGCTGTTCTAGGAACACATTCTGAAATCGCGTATATCTTTGCTTCTACACATAGCAATGTATTGTGCTTTGCTTTACACACTATTCTACCGTCAAGAGGAGAGAATTCATCAAGGTTAATAAGCACAAACACTGTATAAGTCGAATTTCAGCATTTTTGTGTGACCGGGAAAAGCAGAGTCACAAGCCGAACTGCAGTTCCATAGAAACTTCCGTTTTACCGCTGAACCTAAAAATGGGTAGAAAGTACTTTTTCTCCCTTCCTGTTAATGCCACAGACTTCCCCTTTACCGTGCACACTGTGTCTAATCCTCCCCGCTTCAGCCCAGAAATATTGAGCTTCAGATGTGTTGTTAACGTTGAGTAAAAAAGTTGCTCGCAGCTGTTCTAGGAACACATTCTGAAATCGCGTATATCTTTGCTTCTACACATAGCAATGTATTGTGCTTTGCTTTACACACTATTCTACCGTCAAGAGGAGAGAATTCATCAAGGTTAATAAGCACAAACACTGTATAAATCGAATTTCAGCATTTTTGTGTGACCGGGAAAAGCAGAGTCACAAGCCGAGCTGCAGTTCCATAGAAACTTCAGTTTTACCGCTGAACCTAAAAATGGGTAGAAAGTACTTTTTCTCCCTTCCTGTTAATGCCACAGACTTCCCCTTTACAGTGCACACTGTGTCTAATCCTCCCCGCTTCAGCCCAGAAATATTGAGCTTCAGATGTGTTGTTAACGTTGAGTAAAAAAGTTGCTCGCAGCTGTTCTAGGAACACATTCTGAAATCGCGTATATCTTTGCTTCTACACATAGCAATGTATTGTGCTTTGCTTTACACACTATTCTACCGTCAAGAGGAGAGAATTCATCAAGGTTAATAAGCACAAACACTGTATAAGTCGAATTTCAGCATTTTTGTGTGACCGGGAAAACCACAGTCACAAGCCGAGTTGCAGTTCCATAGAAACGTCAGTTTTACCGCTGAACATAAAAATGGGTAGAAAGTACTTTTTCTCCCTTCCTGTTAATGCCACAGACTTCCCCTTTACAGTGCACACTGTGTCTAATCCTCCCCGCTTCAGCCCAGAAATATTGAGCTTCAGATGTGTTGTTAACGTTGAGTAAAAAAGTTGCTCGCAGCTGTTCTAGGAACACTTTCTGAAATCGCGTATATCTTTGCTTCTACACATAGCAATGTATTGTGCTTTGCTTTACACACTATTCTACCGTCAAGAGGAGAGAATTCATCAAGGTTAATAAGCACAAACACTGTATAAGTCGAATTTCAGAATTTTTGTGTGACCGGGAAAACCACAGTCACAAGCCGAGCTGCAGTTCCATAGAAACTTCAGTTTTACCGCTGAACCTAAAAATGGGTAGAAAGTACTTTTTCTCCCTTCCTGTTAATGCCACAGACTTCCCCTTTACAGTGCACACTGTCTAATCCTCCCCGCTTCAGCCCAGAAATATTGAGCTTCAGATGTGTTGTTAACGTTGAGTAAAAAAGTTGCTCGCAGCTGTTCTAGGAACACATTCTGAAATCGCGTATATCTTTGCTTCTACACATAGCAATGTATTGTGCTTTGCTTTACACGCTATTCTACCGTCAAGAGGAGAGAATTCATCAAGGTTAATAAGCACAAACACTGTATAAGTCGAATTTCAGCATTTTTGTGTGACCGGGAAAACCACAGTCACAAGCCGAGCTGCAGTTCCATAGAAACGTCAGTTTTACCGCTGAACCTAAAAATGGGTAGAAAGTACTTTTTCTCCCTTCCTGTTAATGCCACAGACTTCCCCTTTACAGTGCACACTGTGTCTAATCCTCCCCGCTTCTGCCCAGAAATATTGAGCTTCAGATGTGTTGTTAACGTTGAGTAAAAAAGTTGCTCGCAGCTGTTCTAGGAACACATTCTGAAATCGCGTATATCTTTGCTTCTACACATAGCAATGTATTGTGCTTTGCTTTACACACTATTCTACCGTCAAGAGGAGAGAATTCATCAAGGTTAATAAGCACAAACACTGTATAAGTCGAATTTCAGCATTCTAGTGTGACCGGGAAAACCACAGTCACAAGCCGATCTGCAGTTCCATAGAAACTTCAGTTTTACTGCTGAACATAAAAATGGGTAGAAAGTACTTTTTCTCCCTTCCTGTTAATGCCACAGACTTCCCATTTACAGTGCACACTGTGTCTAATCCTCCCCGCTTCAGCCCAGAAATATTGAGCTTCCGATGTGTTGTTAACGTTGAGTAAAAAAGTTGCTCGCAGCTGTTCTAGGAACACATTCTGAAATCGCGTATATCTTTGCTTCTACACATAGCAATGTATTGTGCTTTGCTTTACACATTATTCTACCTTCAAGAGGAGAGAATTCATCAAGGTTAATAAGCACATACACTGTATAAGTCGAATTTCAGCATTTTGTGTGACCGGGAAAACCACAGTCACAAGCCGAGCTGCAGTTCCATAGAAACTTCAGTTTTACCGCTGAACCTAAAAATGGGTAGAAAGTACCTTTTCTCCCATCCTGTTAATGCCACAGACTTCCCCTTTACAGTGCACACTGTCTAATCCTCCCCGCTTCAGCCCAGAAATATTGAGCTTCAGATGTGTTGTTAACGTTGAGTAAAAAAGTTGCTCGCAGCTGTTCTAGGAACACATTCTGAAATCGCGTATATCTTTGCTTCTACACATAGCAATGTATTGTGCTTTGCTTTACACGCTATTCTACCGTCAAGAGGAGAGAATTCATCAAGGTTAATAAGCACAAACACTGTATAAGTCGAATTTCAGCATTTTTGTGTGACCGGGAAAACCACAGTCACAAGCCGAGCTGCAGTTCCATAGAAACGTCAGTTTTACCGCTGAACCTAAAAATGGGTAGAAAGTACTTTTTCTCCCTTCCTGTTAATGCCACAGACTTCCCCTTTACAGTGCACACTGTGTCTAATCCTCCCCGCTTCTGCCCAGAAATATTGAGCTTCAGATGTGTTGTTAACGTTGAGTAAAAAAGTTGCTCGCAGCTGTTCTAGGAACACATTCTGAAATCGCGTATATCTTTGCTTCTACACATAGCAATGTATTGTGCTTTGCTTTACACACTATTCTACCGTCAAGAGGAGAGAATTCATCAAGGTTAATAAGCACAAACACTGTATAAGTCGAATTTCAGCATTCTAGTGTGACCGGGAAAACCACAGTCACAAGCCGATCTGCAGTTCCATAGAAACTTCAGTTTTACTGCTGAACATAAAAATGGGTAGAAAGTACTTTTTCTCCCTTCCTGTTAATGCCACAGACTTCCCATTTACAGTGCACACTGTGTCTAATCCTCCCCGCTTCAGCCCAGAAATATTGAGCTTCCGATGTGTTGTTAACGTTGAGTAAAAAAGTTGCTCGCAGCTGTTCTAGGAACACATTCTGAAATCGCGTATATCTTTGCTTCTACACATAGCAATGTATTGTGCTTTGCTTTACACATTATTCTACCTTCAAGAGGAGAGAATTCATCAAGGTTAATAAGCACATACACTGTATAAGTCGAATTTCAGCATTTTGTGTGACCGGGAAAACCACAGTCACAAGCCGAGCTGCAGTTCCATAGAAACTTCAGATTTACCGCTGAACCTAAAAATGGGTAGAAAGTACTTTTTCTCCCTTCCTGTTAATGCCACAGACTTCCCCTTTACAGTGCACACTGTGTCTAATCCTCCCCGCTTCAGCCCAGAAATATTGAGCTTCAGATGTGTTGTTAACGTTGAGTAAAAAAGTTGCTCGCAGCTGTTCTAGGAACACATTCTGAAATCGCGTATATCTTTGCTTCTACACATAGCAATGTATTGTGCTTTACACATTATTCTACCGTCAAGAGGAGAGAATTCATCAAGGTTAATAAGCACAAACACTGTATAAGTCGAATTTCAGCATTCTAGTGTGACCGGGAAAACCACAGTCACAAGCCGATCTGCAGTTCCATAGAAACTTCAGTTTTACCGCTGAACCTAAAAATGGGTAGAAAGTACTTTTTCTCCCTTCCTGTTAATGCCACAGACTTCCCCTTTACAGTGCACACTGTGTCTAATCCTCCCCGCTTCAGCCCAGAAATATTGAGCTTCAGATGTGTTGTTAACGTTGAGTAAAAAAGTTGCTCGCAGCTGTTCTAGGAACACATTCTGAAATCGCGTATATCTTTGCTTCTACACATAGCAATGTATTGTGCTTTGCTTTACACATTATTCTACCGTCAAGAGGAGAGAATTCATCAAGGTTAATAAGCACAAACACTGTATAAGTCGAATTTCAGCATTTTTGTGTGACCGGGAAAACCACAGTCACAAGCCGAGCTGCAGTTCCATAGAAACGTCAGTTTTACCGCTGAACCTAAAAATGGGTTGAAAGTACTTTTTCTCCCTTCCTGTTAATGCCACAGACTTCCCCTTTACAGTGCACACTGTGTCTAATCCTCCCCGCTTCTGCCCAGAAAAATTGAGCTTCAGATGTGTTGTTAACGTTGAGTAAAAAAGTTGCTCGCAGCTGTTCTAGGAACACATTCTGAAATCGCGTACAGTATATCTTTGCTTCTACACATAGCAATGTATTGTGCTTTGCTTTACACACTATTCTACCGTCAAGAGGAGAGAATTCATCAAGGTTAATAAGCACAAACACTGTATAAGTCGAATTTCAGTATTTTTGTGTGACCGGGAAAACCACCGTCACAAGCCGAGCTGCAGTTCCATAGAAACTTCAGTTTTACCGCTGAACCTAAAAATGGGTAGAAAGTACTTTTTCTCCCATCCTGTTAATGCCACAGACTTCCCCTTTACAGTGCACACTGTCTAATCCTCCCCGCTTCAGCCCAGAAATATTGAGCTTCAGATGTGTTGTTAACGTTGAGTAAAAAAGTTGCTCGCAGCTGTTCTAGGAACACATTCTGAAATCGCGTATATCTTTGCTTCTACACATAGCAATGTATTGTGCTTTGCTTTACACGCTATTCTACCGTCAAGAGGAGAGAATTCATCAAGGTTAATAAGCACAAACACTGTATAAGTCGAATTTCAGCATTTTTGTGTGACCGGGAAAACCACAGTCACAAGCCGAGCTGCAGTTCCATAGAAACGTCAGTTTTACCGCTGAACCTAAAAATGGGTAGAAAGTACTTTTTCTCCCTTCCTGTTAATGCCACAGACTTCCCCTTTACAGTGCACACTGTGTCTAATCCTCCCCGCTTCTGCCCAGAAATATTGAGCTTCAGATGTGTTGTTAACGTTGAGTAAAAAAGTTGCTCGCAGCTGTTCTAGGAACACATTCTGAAATCGCGTATATCTTTGCTTCTACACATAGCAATGTATTGTGCTTTGCTTTACACACTATTCTACCGTCAAGAGGAGAGAATTCATCAAGGTTAATAAGCACAAACACTGTATAAGTCGAATTTCAGCATTCTAGTGTGACCGGGAAAACCACAGTCACAAGCCGATCTGCAGTTCCATAGAAACTTCAGTTTTACTGCTGAACATAAAAATGGGTAGAAAGTACTTTTTCTCCCTTCCTGTTAATGCCACAGACTTCCCATTTACAGTGCACACTGTGTCTAATCCTCCCCGCTTCAGCCCAGAAATATTGAGCTTCCGATGTGTTGTTAACGTTGAGTAAAAAAGTTGCTCGCAGCTGTTCTAGGAACACATTCTGAAATCGCGTATATCTTTGCTTCTACACATAGCAATGTATTGTGCTTTGCTTTACACATTATTCTACCTTCAAGAGGAGAGAATTCATCAAGGTTAATAAGCACATACACTGTATAAGTCGAATTTCAGCATTTTGTGTGACCGGGAAAACCACAGTCACAAGCCGAGCTGCAGTTCCATAGAAACTTCAGATTTACCGCTGAACCTAAAAATGGGTAGAAAGTACTTTTTCTCCCTTCCTGTTAATGCCACAGACTTCCCCTTTACAGTGCACACTGTGTCTAATCCTCCCCGCTTCAGCCCAGAAATATTGAGCTTCAGATGTGTTGTTAACGTTGAGTAAAAAAGTTGCTCGCAGCTGTTCTAGGAACACATTCTGAAATCGCGTATATCTTTGCTTCTACACATAGCAATGTATTGTGCTTTACACATTATTCTACCGTCAAGAGGAGAGAATTCATCAAGGTTAATAAGCACAAACACTGTATAAGTCGAATTTCAGCATTCTAGTGTGACCGGGAAAACCACAGTCACAAGCCGATCTGCAGTTCCATAGAAACTTCAGTTTTACCGCTGAACCTAAAAATGGGTAGAAAGTACTTTTTCTCCCTTCCTGTTTATGCCACAGACTTCCCCTTTACAGTGCACACTGTGTCTAATCCTCCCCGCTTCAGCCCAGAAATATTGAGCTTCAGATGTGTTGTTAACGTTGAGTAAAAAAGTTGCTCGCAGCTGTTCTAGGAACACATTCTGAAATCGCGTATATCTTTGCTTCTACACATAGCAATGTATTGTGCTTTGCTTTACACATTATTCTACCGTCAAGAGGAGAGAATTCATCAAGGTTAATAAGCACAAACACTGTATAAGTCGAATTTCAGCATTTTTGTGTGACCGGGAAAACCACAGTCACAAGCCGATCTGCAGTTCCATAGAAACTTCAGTTTTACCGCTGAACATAAAAATGGGTAGAAAGTACTTTTTCTCCCTTCCTGTTAATGCCACAGACTTCCCCTTTACAGTGCACACAGTGTCTAATCCTCCCCGCTTCAGCCCAGAAATATTGAGCTTCAGATGTGTTGTTAACGTTGAGTAAAAAAGTTGCTCGCAGCTGTTCTAGGAACACATTCTGAAATCGCGTATATCTTTGCTTCTACACATAGCAATGTATTGTGCTTTGCTTTACACACTATTCTACCGTCAAGAGGAGAGAATTCATCAAGGTTAATAAGCACAAACACTGTATAAGTCGAATTTCAGCATTTTTGTGTGACCGGGAAAACCACAGTCACAAGCCGAGTTTCAGTTCCATAGAAACTTCAGTTTTAGCGCTGAACATAAAAATGGGTAGAAAGTACTTTTTCTCCCTTCCTGTTAATGCCACAGACTTCCCCTTTACAGTGCACACTGTGTCTAATCCTCCCCGCTTCAGCCCAGAAATATTGAGCTTCAGATGTGTTGTTAACGTTGAGTAAAAAAGTTGCTCGCAGCTGTTCTAGGAACACATTCTGAAATCGCGTATATCTTTGCTTCTACACATAGCAATGTATTGTGCTTTGCTTTACACACTATTCTACCGCCAAGAGGAGAGAATTCATCAAGGTTAATAAGCACAAACACTGTATAAGTCGAATTTCAGAATTTTTGTGTGACCGGGAAAACCACCGTCACAAGCTGATCTGCAGTTCCATAGAAACTTCAGTTTTACCGCTGAACCTAAAAATGGGTAGAAAGTACTTTTTCTCCCTTCCTGTTAATGCCACAGACTTCCCCTTTACAGTGCACACTGTGTCTAATCCTCCCCGCTTCAGCCCAGAAATATTGAGCTTCAGATGTGTTGTTAACGTTGAGTAAAAAAGTTGCTCGCAGCTGTTCTAGGAACACATTCTGAAATCGCGTATATCTTTGCTTCTACACATAGCAATGTATTGTGCTTTGCTTTACACACTATTCTACCGTCAAGAGGAGAGAATTCATCAAGGTTAATAAGCACAAACACTGTATAAGTCGAATTTCAGCATTTATGTGTGACCGGCAAAAACAGCAGATTCACAAGCCGAACTGCAGTTCCATAGAAACTTCAGTTTTACCGCTGAACCTAAAAATGGGTAGAAAGTACTTTTTCTCCCTTCCTGTTAATGCCACAGACTTCCCCTTTACCGTGCACACTGTGTCTAATCCTCCCCGCTTCAGCCCAGAAATATTGAGCTTCAGATGTGTTGTTAACGTTGAGTAAAAAAGTTGCTCGCAGCTGTTCTAGGAACACATTCTGAAATCGCGTATATCTTTGCTTCTACACATAGCAATGTATTGTGCTTTGCTTTACACACTATTCTACCGTCAAGAGGAGAGAATTCATCAAGGTTAATAAGCACAAACACTGTATAAGTCGAATTTCAGCATTTTTGTGTGACCGGGAAAAGCAGAGTCACAAGCCGAACTGCAGTTCCATAGAAACTTCAGTTTTACCGCTGAACCTAAAAATGGGTAGAAAGTACTTTTTCTCCCTTCCTGTTAATGCCACAGACTTCCCCTTTACCGTGCACACTGTGTCTAATCCTCCCCGCTTCAGCCCAGAAATATTGAGCTTCAGATGTGTTGTTAACGTTGAGTAAAAAAGTTGCTCGCAGCTGTTCTAGGAACACATTCTGAAATCGCGTATATCTTTGCTTCTACACATAGCAATGTATTGTGCTTTGCTTTACACACTATTCTACCGTCAAGAGGAGAGAATTCATCAAGGTTAATAAGCACAAACACTGTATAAATCGAATTTCAGCATTTTTGTGTGACCGGGAAAAGCAGAGTCACAAGCCGAGCTGCAGTTCCATAGAAACTTCAGTTTTACCGCTGAACCTAAAAATGGGTAGAAAGTACTTTTTCTCCCTTCCTGTTAATGCCACAGACTTCCCCTTTACAGTGCACACTGTGTCTAATCCTCCCCGCTTCAGCCCAGAAATATTGAGCTTCAGATGTGTTGTTAACGTTGAGTAAAAAAGTTGCTCGCAGCTGTTCTAGGAACACATTCTGAAATCGCGTATATCTTTGCTTCTACACATAGCAATGTATTGTGCTTTGCTTTACACACTATTCTACCGTCAAGAGGAGAGAATTCATCAAGGTTAATAAGCACAAACACTGTACAGTATAAGTCGAATTTCAGCATTTTTGTGTGACCGGGAAAAGCAGAGTCACAAGCCGAACTGCAGTTCCATAGAAACTTCAGTTTTACCGCTGAACATAAAAATGGGTAGAAAGTACTTTTTCTCCCTTCCTGTTAATGCCACAGACTTCCCCTTTACCGTGCACACTGTGTCTAATCCTCCCCGCTTCAGCCCAGAAATATTGAGCTTCAGATGTGTTGTTAACGTTGAGTAAAAAAGTTGCTCGCAGCTGTTCTAGGAACACATTCTGAAATCGCGTATATCTTTGCTTCTACACATAGCAATGTATTGTGCTTTGCTTTACACACTATTCTACCGTCAAGAGGAGAGAATTCATCAAGGTTAATAAGCACAAACACTGTATAAATCGAATTTCAGCATTTTTGTGTGACCGGGAAAAGCAGAGTCACAAGCCGAGCTGCAGTTCCATAGAAACTTCAGTTTTACCGCTGAACCTAAAAATGGGTAGAAAGTACTTTTTCTCCCTTCCTGTTAATGCCACAGACTTCCCCTTTACAGTGCACACTGTGTCTAATCCTCCCCGCTTCAGCCCAGAAATATTGAGCTTCAGATGTGTTGTTAACGTTGAGTAAAAAAGTTGCTCGCAGCTGTTCTAGGAACACATTCTGAAATCGCGTATATCTTTGCTTCTACACATAGCAATGTATTGTGCTTTGCTTTACACACTATTCTACCGTCAAGAGGAGAGAATTCATCAAGGTTAATAAGCACAAACACTGTATAAGTCGAATTTCAGCATTTTTGTGTGACCGGGAAAACCACAGTCACAAGCCGAGTTGCAGTTCCATAGAAACTTCAGTTTTACCGCTGAACATAAAAATGGGTAGAAAGTACTTTTTCTCCCTTCCTGTTAATGCCACAGACTTCCCCTTTACAGTGCACACTGTGTCTAATCCTCCCCGCTTCAGCCCAGAAATATTGAGCTTCAGATGTGTTGTTAACGTTGAGTAAAAAAGTTGCTCGCAGCTGTTCTAGGAACACTTTCTGAAATCGCGTATATCTTTGCTTCTACACATAGCAATGTATTGTGCTTTGCTTTACACACTATTCTACCGTCAAGAGGAGAGAATTCATCAAGGTTAATAAGCACAAACACTGTATAAGTCGAATTTCAGCATTTATGTGTGACCGGCAAAAACAGCAGTTCCATAGAAACTTCAGTTTTACCGCTGAACCTAAAAATGGGTAGAAAGTACTTTTTCTCCCTTCCTGTTAATGCCACAGACTTCCCCTTTACCGTGCACACTGTGTCTAATCCTCCCCGCTTCAGCCCAGAAATATTGAGCTTCAGATGTGTTGTTAACGTTGAGTAAAAAAGTTGCTCGCAGCTGTTCTAGGAACACATTCTGAAATCGCGTATATCTTTGCTTCTACACATAGCAATGTATTGTGCTTTGCTTTACACACTATTCTACCGTCAAGAGGAGAGAATTCATCAAGGTTAATAAGCACAAACACTGTATAAGTCGAATTTCAGCATTTTTGTGTGACCGGGAAAAGCAGAGTCACAAGCCGAGCTGCAGTTCCATAGAAACTTCAGTTTTACCGCTGAACCTAAAAATGGGTAGAAAGTACTTTTTCTCCCTTCCTGTTAATGCCACAGACTTCCCCTTTACAGTGCACACTGTGTCTAATCCTCCCCGCTTCAGCCCAGAAATATTGAGCTTCAGATGTGTTGTTAACGTTGAGTAAAAAAGTTGCTCGCAGCTGTTCTAGGAACACATTCTGAAATCGCGTATATCTTTGCTTCTACACATAGCAATGTATTGTGCTTTGCTTTACACACTATTCTACCGTCAAGAGGAGAGAATTCATCAAGGTTAATAAGCACAAACACTGTATAAGTCGAATTTCAGCATTTTTGTGTGACCGGGAAAACCACAGTCACAAGCCGAGTTGCAGTTCCATAGAAACTTCAGTTTTACCGCTGAACATAAAAATGGGTAGAAAGTACTTTTTCTCCCTTCCTATTAATGCCACAGACTTCCCCTTTACAGTGCACACTGTGTCTAATCCTCCCCGCTTCAGCCCAGAAATATTGAGCTTCAGATGTGTTGTTAACGTTGAGTAAAAAAGTTGCTCGCAGCTGTTCTAGGAACACTTTCTGAAATCGCGTATATCTTTGCTTCTACACATAGCAATGTATTGTGCTTTGCTTTACACACTATTCTACCGTCAAGAGGAGAGAATTCATCAAGGTTAATAAGCACAAACACTGTATAAGTCGAATTTCAGCATTTATGTGTGACCGGCAAAAACAGCAGAGTCACAAGCCGAACTGCAGTTCCATAGAAACTTCAGTTTTACCGCTGAACCTAAAAATGGGTAGAAAGTACTTTTTCTCCCTTCCTGTTAATGCCACAGACTTCCCCTTTACCGTGCACACTGTGTCTAATCCTCCCCGCTTCAGCCCAGAAATATTGAGCTTCAGATGTGTTGTTAACGTTGAGTAAAAAAGTTGCTCGCAGCTGTTCTAGGAACACATTCTGAAATCGCGTATATCTTTGCTTCTACACATAGCAATGTATTGTGCTTTGCTTTACACACTATTCTACCGTCAAGAGGAGAGAATTCATCAAGGTTAATAAGCACAAACACTGTATAAGTCGAATTTCAGCATTTTTGTGTGACCGGGAAAAGCAGAGTCACAAGCCGAACTGCAGTTCCATAGAAACTTCAGTTTTACCGCTGAACCTAAAAATGGGTAGAAAGTACTTTTTCTCCCTTCCTGTTAATGCCACAGACTTCCCCTTTACCGTGCACACTGTGTCTAATCCTCCCCGCTTCAGCCCAGAAATATTGAGCTTCAGATGTGTTGTTAACGTTGAGTAAAAAAGTTGCTCGCAGCTGTTCTAGGAACACATTCTGAAATCGCGTATATCTTTGCTTCTACACATAGCAATGTATTGTGCTTTGCTTTACACACTATTCTACCGTCAAGAGGAGAGAATTCATCAAGGTTAATAAGCACAAACACTGTATAAATCGAATTTCAGCATTTTTGTGTGACCGGGAAAAGCAGAGTCACAAGCCGAGCTGCAGTTCCATAGAAACTTCAGTTTTACCGCTGAACCTAAAAATGGGTAGAAAGTACTTTTTCTCCCTTCCTGTTAATGCCACAGACTTCCCCTTTACAGTGCACACTGTGTCTAATCCTCCCCGCTTCAGCCCAGAAATATTGAGCTTCAGATGTGTTGTTAACGTTGAGTAAAAAAGTTGCTCGCAGCTGTTCTAGGAACACATTCTGAAATCGCGTATATCTTTGCTTCTACACATAGCAATGTATTGTGCTTTGCTTTACACACTATTCTACCGTCAAGAGGAGAGAATTCATCAAGGTTAATAAGCACAAACACTGTATAAGTCGAATTTCAGCATTTTTGTGTGACCGGGAAAACCACAGTCACAAGCCGAGTTGCAGTTCCATAGAAACTTCAGTTTTACCGCTGAACATAAAAATGGGTAGAAAGTACTTTTTCTCCCTTCCTGTTAATGCCACAGACTTCCCCTTTACAGTGCACACTGTGTCTAATCCTCCCCGCTTCAGCCCAGAAATATTGAGCTTCAGATGTGTTGTTAACGTTGAGTAAAAAAGTTGCTCGCAGCTGTTCTAGGAACACTTTCTGAAATCGCGTATATCTTTGCTTCTACACATAGCAATGTATTGTGCTTTGCTTTACACACTATTCTACCGTCAAGAGGAGAGAATTCATCAAGGTTAATAAGCACAAACACTGTATAAGTCGAATTTCAGAATTTTTGTGTGACCGGGAAAACCACAGTCACAAGCCGAGCTGCAGTTCCATAGAAACTTCAGTTTTACCGCTGAACCTAAAAATGGGTAGAAAGTACTTTTTCTCCCTTCCTGTTAATGCCACAGACTTCCCCTTTACAGTGCACACTGTCTAATCCTCCCCGCTTCAGCCCAGAAATATTGAGCTTCAGATGTGTTGTTAACGTTGAGTAAAAAAGTTGCTCGCAGCTGTTCTAGGAACACATTCTGAAATCGCGTATATCTTTGCTTCTACACATAGCAATGTATTGTGCTTTACACATTATTCTACCGTCAAGAGGAGAGAATTCATCAAGGTTAATAAGCACAAACACTGTATAAGTCGAATTTCAGCATTTTTGTGTGACCGGGAAAACCACAGTCACAAGCCGAGCTGCAGTTCCATAGAAACTTCAGTTTTACCGCTGAACCTAAAAATGGGTAGAAAGTACTTTTTCTCCCTTCCTGTTAATGCCACAGACTTCCCCTTTACAGTGCTCACTGTGTCTAATCCTCCCCGCTTCAGCCCAGAAATATTGAGCTTCAGATGTGTTGTTAACGTTGAGTAAAAAAGTTGCTCGCAGCTGTTCTAGGAACACATTCTGAAATCGCGTATATCTTTGCTTCTACACATAGCAATGTATTGTGCTTTGCTTTACACGCTATTCTACCGTCAAGAGGAGAGAATTCATCAAGGTTAATAAGCACAAACACTGTATAAGTCGAATTTCAGCATTTTTGTGTGACCAGGAAAACCACAGTCACAAGCCGAGCTGCAGTTCCATAGAAACGTCAGTTTTACCGCTGAACCTAAAAATGGGTTGAAAGTACTTTTTCTCCCTTCCTGTTAATGCCACAGACTTCCCCTTTACAGTGCACACTGTGTCTAATCCTCCCCGCTTCTGCCCAGAAAAATTGAGCTTCAGATGTGTTGTTAACGTTGAGTAAAAAAGTTGCTCGCAGCTGTTCTAGGAACACATTCTGAAATCGCGTATATCTTTGCTTCTACACATAGCAATGTATTGTGCTTTGCTTTACACACTATTCTACCGTCAAGAGGAGAGAATTCATCAAGGTTAATAAGCACAAACACTGTATAAGTCGAATTTCAGTATTTTTGTGTGACCGGGAAAACCACCGTCACAAGCCGAGCTGCAGTTCCATAGAAACTTCAGTTTTACCGCTGAACCTAAAAATGGGTAGAAAGTACTTTTTCTCCCATCCTGTTAATGCCACAGACTTCCCCTTTACAGTGCACACTGTCTAATCCTCCCCGCTTCAGCCCAGAAATATTGAGCTTCAGATGTGTTGTTAACGTTGAGTAAAAAAGTTGCTCGCAGCTGTTCTAGGAACACATTCTGAAATCGCGTATATCTTTGCTTCTACACATAGCAATGTATTGTGCTTTGCTTTACACGCTATTCTACCGTCAAGAGGAGAGAATTCATCAAGGTTAATAAGCACAAACACTGTATAAGTCGAATTTCAGCATTTTTGTGTGACCGGGAAAACCACAGTCACAAGCCGAGCTGCAGTTCCATAGAAACGTCAGTTTTACCGCTGAACCTAAAAATGGGTAGAAAGTACTTTTTCTCCCTTCCTGTTAATGCCACAGACTTCCCCTTTACAGTGCACACTGTGTCTAATCCTCCCCGCTTCTGCCCAGAAATATTGAGCTTCAGATGTGTTGTTAACGTTGAGTAAAAAAGTTGCTCGCAGCTGTTCTAGGAACACATTCTGAAATCGCGTATATCTTTGCTTCTACACATAGCAATGTATTGTGCTTTGCTTTACACACTATTCTACCGTCAAGAGGAGAGAATTCATCAAGGTTAATAAGCACAAACACTGTATAAGTCGAATTTCAGCATTCTAGTGTGACCGGGAAAACCACAGTCACAAGCCGATCTGCAGTTCCATAGAAACTTCAGTTTTACCGCTGAACATAAAAATGGGTAGAAAGTACTTTTTCTCCCTTCCTGTTAATGCCACAGACTTCCCATTTACAGTGCACACTGTGTCTAATCCTCCCCGCTTCAGCCCAGAAATATTGAGCTTCCGATGTGTTGTTAACGTTGAGTAAAAAAGTTGCTCGCAGCTGTTCTAGGAACACATTCTGAAATCGCGTATATCTTTGCTTCTACACATAGCAATGTATTGTGCTTTACACATTATTCTACCGTCAAGAGGAGAGAATTCATCAAGGTTAATAAGCACAAACACTGTATAAGTCGAATTTCAGCATTTTTGTGTGACCGGGAAAACCACAGTCACAAGCCGAGCTGCAGTTCCATAGAAACTTCAGTTTTACCGCTGAACCTAAAAATGGGTAGAAAGTACTTTTTCTCCCTTCCTGTTAATGCCACAGACTTCCCCTTTACAGTGCTCACTGTGTCTAATCCTCCCCGCTTCAGCCCAGAAATATTGAGCTTCAGATGTGTTGTTAACGTTGAGTAAAAAAGTTGCTCGCAGCTGTTCTAGGAACACATTCTGAAATCGCGTATATCTTTGCTTCTACACATAGCAATGTATTGTGCTTTGCTTTACATGCTATTCTACCGTCAAGAGGAGAGAATTCATCAAGGTTAATAAGCACAAACACTGTATAAGTCGAATTTCAGCATTTTTGTGTGACCGGGAAAACCACAGTCACAAGCCGAGCTGCAGTTCCATAGAAACGTCAGTTTTACCGCTGAACCTAAAAATGGGTTGAAAGTACTTTTTCTCCCTTCCTGTTAATGCCACAGACTTCCCCTTTACAGTGCACACTGTGTCTAATCCTCCCCGCTTCTGCCCAGAAAAATTGAGCTTCAGATGTGTTGTTAACGTTGAGTAAAAAAGTTGCTCGCAGCTGTTCTAGGAACACATTCTGAAATCGCGTATATCTTTGCTTCTACACATAGCAATGTATTGTGCTTTGCTTTACACACTATTCTACCATCAAGAGGAGAGAATTCATCAAGGTTAATAAGCACAAACACTGTATAAGTCGAATTTCAGTATTTTTGTGTGACCGGGAAAACCACCGTCACAAGCCGAGCTGCAGTTCCATAGAAACTTCAGTTTTACCGCTGAACCTAAAAATGGGTAGAAAGTACTTTTTCTCCCTTCCTGTTAATGCCACAGACTTCCCCTTTACAGTGCACACTGTCTAATCCTCCCCGCTTCAGCCCAGAAATATTGAGCTTCAGATGTGTTGTTAACGTTGAGTAAAAAAGTTGCTCGCAGCTGTTCTAGGAACACATTCTGAAATCGCGTATATCTTTGCTTCTACACATAGCAATGTATTGTGCTTTACACATTATTCTACCGTCAAGAGGAGAGAATTCATCAAGGTTAATAAGCACAAACACTGTATAAGTCGAATTTCAGCATTTTTGTGTGACCGGGAAAACCACAGTCACAAGCCGAGCTGCAGTTCCATAGAAACTTCAGTTTTACCGCTGAACCTAAAAATGGGTAGAAAGTACTTTTTCTCCCTTCCTGTTAATGCCACAGACTTCCCCTTTACAGTGCTCACTGTGTCTAATCCTCCCCGCTTCAGCCCAGAAATATTGAGCTTCAGATGTGTTGTTAACGTTGAGTAAAAAAGTTGCTCGCAGCTGTTCTAGGAACACATTCTGAAATCGCGTATATCTTTGCTTCTACACATAGCAATGTATTGTGCTTTGCTTTACACGCTATTCTACCGTCAAGAGGAGAGAATTCATCAAGGTTAATAAGCACAAACACTGTATAAGTCGAATTTCAGCATTTTTGTGTGACCAGGAAAACCACAGTCACAAGCCGAGCTGCAGTTCCATAGAAACGTCAGTTTTACCGCTGAACCTAAAAATGGGTTGAAAGTACTTTTTCTCCCTTCCTGTTAATGCCACAGACTTCCCCTTTACAGTGCACACTGTGTCTAATCCTCCCCGCTTCTGCCCAGAAAAATTGAGCTTCAGATGTGTTGTTAACGTTGAGTAAAAAAGTTGCTCGCAGCTGTTCTAGGAACACATTCTGAAATCGCGTATATCTTTGCTTCTACACATAGCAATGTATTGTGCTTTGCTTTACACACTATTCTACCGTCAAGAGGAGAGAATTCATCAAGGTTAATAAGCACAAACACTGTATAAGTCGAATTTCAGTATTTTTGTGTGACCGGGAAAACCACCGTCACAAGCCGAGCTGCAGTTCCATAGAAACTTCAGTTTTACCGCTGAACCTAAAAATGGGTAGAAAGTACTTTTTCTCCCATCCTGTTAATGCCACAGACTTCCCCTTTACAGTGCACACTGTCTAATCCTCCCCGCTTCAGCCCAGAAATATTGAGCTTCAGATGTGTTGTTAACGTTGAGTAAAAAAGTTGCTCGCAGCTGTTCTAGGAACACATTCTGAAATCGCGTATATCTTTGCTTCTACACATAGCAATGTATTGTGCTTTGCTTTACACGCTATTCTACCGTCAAGAGGAGAGAATTCATCAAGGTTAATAAGCACAAACACTGTATAAGTCGAATTTCAGCATTTTTGTGTGACCGGGAAAACCACAGTCACAAGCCGAGCTGCAGTTCCATAGAAACGTCAGTTTTACCGCTGAACCTAAAAATGGGTAGAAAGTACTTTTTCTCCCTTCCTGTTAATGCCACAGACTTCCCCTTTACAGTGCACACTGTGTCTAATCCTCCCCGCTTCTGCCCAGAAATATTGAGCTTCAGATGTGTTGTTAACGTTGAGTAAAAAAGTTGCTCGCAGCTGTTCTAGGAACACATTCTGAAATCGCGTATATCTTTGCTTCTACACATAGCAATGTATTGTGCTTTGCTTTACACACTATTCTACCGTCAAGAGGAGAGAATTCATCAAGGTTAATAAGCACAAACACTGTATAAGTCGAATTTCAGCATTCTAGTGTGACCGGGAAAACCACAGTCACAAGCCGATCTGCAGTTCCATAGAAACTTCAGTTTTACCGCTGAACATAAAAATGGGTAGAAAGTACTTTTTCTCCCTTCCTGTTAATGCCACAGACTTCCCATTTACAGTGCACACTGTGTCTAATCCTCCCCGCTTCAGCCCAGAAATATTGAGCTTCCGATGTGTTGTTAACGTTGAGTAAAAAAGTTGCTCGCAGCTGTTCTAGGAACACATTCTGAAATCGCGTATATCTTTGCTTCTACACATAGCAATGTATTGTGCTTTGCTTTACACATTATTCTACCTTCAAGAGGAGAGAATTCATCAAGGTTAATAAGCACATACACTGTATAAGTCGAATTTCAGCATTTTGTGTGACCGGGAAAACCACAGTCACAAGCCGAGCTGCAGTTCCATAGAAACTTCAGATTTACCGCTGAACCTAAAAATGGGTAGAAAGTACTTTTTCTCCCTTCCTGTTAATGCCACAGACTTCCCCTTTACAGTGCACACTGTGTCTAATCCTCCCCGCTTCAGCCCAGAAATATTGAGCTTCAGATGTGTTGTTAACGTTGAGTAAAAAAGTTGCTCGCAGCTGTTCTAGGAACACATTCTGAAATCGCGTATATCTTTGCTTCTACACATAGCAATGTATTGTGCTTTACACATTATTCTACCGTCAAGAGGAGAGAATTCATCAAGGTTAATAAGCACAAACACTGTATAAGTCGAATTTCAGCATTCTAGTGTGACCGGGAAAACCACAGTCACAAGCCGATCTGCAGTTCCATAGAAACTTCAGTTTTACCGCTGAACCTAAAAATGGGTAGAAAGTACTTTTTCTCCCTTCCTGTTAATGCCACAGACTTCCCCTTTACAGTGCACACTGTGTCTAATCCTCCCCGCTTCATCCCAGAAATATTGAGCTTCAGATGTGTTGTTAACGTTGAGTAAAAAAGTTGCTCGCAGCTGTTCTAGGAACACATTCTGAAATCGCGTATATCTTTGCTTCTACACATAGCAATGTATTGTGCTTTGCTTTACACATTATTCTACCGTCAAGAGGAGAGAATTCATCAAGGTTAATAAGCACAAACACTGTATAAGTCGAATTTCAGCATTTTTGTGTGACCGGGAAAACCACAGTCACAAGCCGATCTGAAGTTCCATAGAAACTTCAGTTTTACCGCTGAACATAAAAATGGGTAGAAAGTACTTTTTCTCCCTTCCTGTTAATGCCACAGACTTCCCCTTTACAGTGCACACTGTGTCTAATCCTCCCCGCTTCAGCCCAGAAATATTGAGCTTCAGATGTGTTGTTAACGTTGAGTAAAAAAGTTGCTCGCAGCTGTTCTAGGAACACATTCTGAAATCGCGTATATCTTTGCTTCTACACATAGCAATGTATTGTGCTTTGCTTTACACACTATTCTACCGTCAAGAGGAGAGAATTCATCAAGGTTAATAAGCACAAACACTGTATAAGTCGAATTTCAGAATTTTTGTGTGACCGGGAAAACCACCGTCACAAGCTGATCTGCAGTTCCATAGAAACTTCAGTTTTACCGCTGAACCTAAAAATGGGTAGAAAGTACTTTTTCTCCCTTCCTGTTAATGCCACAGACTTCCCCTTTACAGTGCACACTGTGTCTAATCCTCCCCGCTTCAGCCCAGAAATATTGAGCTTCAGATGTGTTGTTAACGTTGAGTAAAAAAGTTGCTCGCAGCTGTTCTAGGAACACATTCTGAAATCGCGTATATCTTTGCTTCTACACATAGCAATGTATTGTGCTTTGCTTTACACACTATTCTACCGTCAAGAGGAGAGAATTCATCAAGGTTAATAAGCACAAACACTGTATAAGTCGAATTTCAGCATTTATGTGTGACCGGCAAAAACAGCAGATTCACAAGCCGAACTGCAGTTCCATAGAAACTTCAGTTTTACCGCTGAACCTAAAAATGGGTAGAAAGTACTTTTTCTCCCTTCCTGTTAATGCCACAGACTTCCCCTTTACCGTGCACACTGTGTCTAATCCTCCCCGCTTCAGCCCAGAAATATTGAGCTTCAGATGTGTTGTTAACGTTGAGTAAAAAAGTTGTTCGCAGCTGTTCTAGGAACACATTCTGAAATCGCGTATATCTTTGCTTCTACACATAGCAATGTATTGTGCTTTGCTTTACACACTATTCTACCGTCAAGAGGAGAGAATTCATCAAGGTTAATAAGCACAAACACTGTATAAGTCGAATTTCAGCATTTTTGTGTGACCGGGAAAAGCAGAGTCACAAGCCGAACTGCAGTTCCATAGAAACTTCAGTTTTACCGCTGAACCTAAAAATGGGTAGAAAGTACTTTTTCTCCCTTCCTGTTAATGCCACAGACTTCCCCTTTACCGTGCACACTGTGTCTAATCCTCCCCGCTTCAGCCCAGAAATATTGAGCTTCAGATGTGTTGTTAACGTTGAGTAAAAAAGTTGCTCGCAGCTGTTCTAGGAACACATTCTGAAATCGCGTATATCTTTGCTTCTACACATAGCAATGTATTGTGCTTTGCTTTACACACTATTCTACCGTCAAGAGGAGAGAATTCATCAAGGTTAATAAGCACAAACACTGTATAAATCGAATTTCAGCATTTTTGTGTGACCGGGAAAAGCAGAGTCACAAGCCGAGCTGCAGTTCCATAGAAACTTCAGTTTTACCGCTGAACCTAAAAATGGGTAGAAAGTACTTTTTCTCCCTTCCTGTTAATGCCACAGACTTCCCCTTTACAGTGCACACTGTGTCTAATCCTCCCCGCTTCAGCCCAGAAATATTGAGCTTCAGATGTGTTGTTAACGTTGAGTAAAAAAGTTGCTCGCAGCTGTTCTAGGAACACATTCTGAAATCGCGTATATCTTTGCTTCTACACATAGCAATGTATTGTGCTTTGCTTTACACACTATTCTACCGTCAAGAGGAGAGAATTCATCAAGGTTAATAAGCACAAACACTGTATAAGTCGAATTTCAGCATTTTTGTGTGACCGGGAAAAGCAGAGTCACAAGCCGAACTGCAGTTCCATAGAAACTTCAGTTTTACCGCTGAACATAAAAATGGGTAGAAAGTACTTTTTCTCCCTTCCTGTTAATGCCACAGACTTCCCCTTTACCGTGCACACTGTGTCTAATCCTCCCCGCTTCAGCCCAGAAATATTGAGCTTCAGATGTGTTATTAACGTTGAGTAAAAAAGTTGCTCGCAGCTGTTCTAGGAACACATTCTGAAATCGCGTATATCTTTGCTTCTACACATAGCAATGTATTGTGCTTTGCTTTACACACTATTCTACCGTCAAGAGGAGAGAATTCATCAAGGTTAATAATCACAAACACTGTATAAATCGAATTTCAGCATTTTTGTGTGACCGGGAAAAGCAGAGTCACATGCCGAGCTGCAGTTCCATAGAAACTTCAGTTTTACCGCTGAACCTAAAAATGGGTAGAAAGTACTTTTTCTCCCTTCCTGTTAATGCCACAGACTTCCCCTTTACAGTGCACACTGTGTCTAATCCTCCCCGCTTCAGCCCAGAAATATTGAGCTTCAGATGTGTTGTTAACGTTGAGTAAAAAAGTTGCTCGCAGCTGTTCTAGGAACACATTCTGAAATCGCGTATATCTTTGCTTCTACACATAGCAATGTATTGTGCTTTGCTTTACACACTATTCTACCGTCAAGAGGAGAGAATTCATCAAGGTTAATAAGCACAAACACTGTATAAGTCGAATTTCAGCATTTTTGTGTGACCGGGAAAACCACAGTCACAAGCCGAGTTGCAGTTCCATAGAAACTTCAGTTTTACCGCTGAACATAAAAATGGGTAGAAAGTACTTTTTCTCCCTTCCTGTTAATGCCACAGACTTCCCCTTTACAGTGCACACTGTGTCTAATCCTCCCCGCTTCAGCCCAGAAATATTGAGCTTCAGATGTGTTGTTAACGTTGAGTAAAAAAGTTGCTCGCAGCTGTTCTAGGAACACTTTCTGAAATCGCGTATATCTTTGCTTCTACACATAGCAATGTATTGTGCTTTGCTTTACACACTATTCTACCGTCAAGAGGAGAGAATTCATCAAGGTTAATAAGCACAAACACTGTATAAGTCGAATTTCAGCATTTATGTGTGACCGGCAAAAACAGCAGAGTCACAAGCCGAACTGCAGTTCCATAGAAACTTCAGTTTTACCGCTGAACCTAAAAATGGGTAGAAAGTACTTTTTCTCCCTTCCTGTTAATGCCACAGACTTCCCCTTTACCGTGCACACTGTGTCTAATCCTCCCCGCTTCAGCCCAGAAATATTGAGCTTCAGATGTGTTGTTAACGTTGAGTAAAAAAGTTGCTCGCAGCTGTTCTAGGAACACATTCTGAAATCGCGTATATCTTTGCTTCTACACATAGCAATGTATTGTGCTTTGCTTTACACACTATTCTACCGTCAAGAGGAGAGAATTCATCAAGGTTAATAAGCACAAACACTGTATAAGTCGAATTTCAGCATTTTTGTGTGACCGGGAAAAGCAGAGTCACAAGCCGAACTGCAGTTCCATAGAAACTTCAGTTTTACCGCTGAACCTAAAAATGGGTAGAAAGTACTTTTTCTCCCTTCCTGTTAATGCCACAGACTTCCCCTTTACCGTGCACACTGTGTCTAATCCTCCCCGCTTCAGCCCAGAAATATTGAGCTTCAGATGTGTTGTTAACGTTGAGTAAAAAAGTTGCTCGCAGCTGTTCTAGGAACACATTCTGAAATCGCGTATATCTTTGCTTCTACACATAGCAATGTATTGTGCTTTGCTTTACACACTATTCTACCGTCAAGAGGAGAGAATTCATCAAGGTTAATAAGCACAAACACTGTATAAATCGAATTTCAGCATTTTTGTGTGACCGGGAAAAGCAGAGTCACAAGCCGAGCTGCAGTTCCATAGAAACTTCAGTTTTACCGCTGAACCTAAAAATGGGTAGAAAGTACTTTTTCTCCCTTCCTGTTAATGCCACAGACTTCCCCTTTACAGTGCACACTGTGTCTAATCCTCCCCGCTTCAGCCCAGAAATATTGAGCTTCAGATGTGTTGTTAACGTTGAGTAAAAAAGTTGCTCGCAGCTGTTCTAGGAACACATTCTGAAATCGCGTATATCTTTGCTTCTACACATAGCAATGTATTGTGCTTTGCTTTACACACTATTCTACCGTCAAGAGGAGAGAATTCATCAAGGTTAATAAGCACAAACACTGTATAAGTCGAATTTCAGCATTTTTGTGTGACCGGGAAAACCACAGTCACAAGCCGAGTTGCAGTTCCATAGAAACTTCAGTTTTACCGCTGAACATAAAAATGGGTAGAAAGTACTTTTTCTCCCTTCCTGTTAATGCCACAGACTTCCCCTTTACAGTGCACACTGTGTCTAATCCTCCCCGCTTCAGCCCAGAAATATTGAGCTTCAGATGTGTTGTTAACGTTGAGTTAAAAAGTTGCTCGCAGCTGTTCTAGGAACACTTTCTGAAATCGCGTATATCTTTGCTTCTACACATAGCAATGTATTGTGCTTTGCTTTACACACTATTCTACCGTCAAGAGGAGAGAATTCATCAAGGTTAATAAGCACAAACACTGTATAAGTCGAATTTCAGAATTTTTGTGTGACCGGGAAAACCACCGTCACAAGCCGATCTGCAGTTCCATAGAAACTTCAGTTTTACCGCTGAACCTAAAAATGGGTAGAAAGTACTTTTTCTCCCTTCCTGTTAATGCCACAGACTTCCCCTTTACAGTGCACACTGTGTCTAATCCTCCCAACTTCAGCCCAGAAATATTGAGCTTCAGATGTGTTGTTAACGTTGAGTAAAAAAGTTGCTCGCAGCTGTTCTAGGAACACATTCTGAAATCGCGTATATCTTTGCTTCTACACATAGCAATGTATTGTGCTTTGCTTTACACACTATTCTACCGTCAAGAGGAGAGAATTCATCAAGGTTAATAAGCACAAACACTGTATAAGTCGAATTTCAGCATTTTAGTGTGACCGGGAAAACCACAGTCACAAGACGATCTGCAGTTCCATAGAAACTTCAGTTTTACCGCTGAACATAAAAATGGGTAGAAAGTACTTTTTCTCCCTTCCTGTTAATGCCATAGACTTCCCCTTTACAGTGCACACTGTGTCTAATCCTCCCCGCTTCAGCCCAGAAATATTGAGCTTCAGATGTGTTGTTAACGTTGAGTAAAAAAGTTGCTCGCAGCTGTTCTAGGAACACATTCTGAAATCGCGTATATCTTTGCTTCTACACATAGCAATGTATTGTGCTTTGCTTTACACACTATCCTACCGTCAAGAGGAGAGAATTCATCAAGGTTAATAAGCACAAACACTGTATAAGTCGAATTTCAGCATTTTTGTGTGACCGGGAAAACCACAGTCACAAGCCGAGCTGCATTTCCATAGAAACTTCAGTTTTACCGCTGAACCTAAAAATGGGTAGAAAGTACTTTTTCTCCCTTCCTGTTAATGCCACAGACTTCCCCTTTACAGTGCTCACTGTGTCTAATCCTCCCCGCTTCAGCCCAGAAATATTGAGCTTCAGATGTGTTTTTAACGTTGAGTAAAAAAGTTGCTCGCAGCTGTTCTAGGAACACATTCTGAAATCGCGTATATCTTTGCTTCTACACATAGCAATGTATTGTGCTTTGCTTTACACACTATTCTACCGTCAAGAGGAGAGAATTCATCAAGGTTAATAAGTACAAACACTGTATAAGTCGAATTTCAGCATTCTAGTGTGACCGGGAAAACCACAGTCACAAGCCGATCTGCAGTTCCATAGAAACTTCAGTTTTACCGCTGAACATAAAAATGGGTAGAAAGTACTTTTTCTCCCTTCCTGTTAATGCCACAGACTTCCCCTTTACAGTGCACACTGTGTCTAATCCTCCCCGCTTCAGCCCAGAAATATTGAGCTTCAGATGTGTTGTTAACGTTGAGTAAAAAAGTTGCTCGCAGCTGTTCTAGGAACACATTCTGAAATCGCGTATATCTTTGCTTCTACACATAGCAATGTATTGTGCTTTGCTTTACACATTATTCTACCGTCAAGAGGAGAGAATTCATCAAGGTTAATAAGCACAAACACTGTATAAGTCGAATTTCAGCATTTTTGTGTGACCGGGAAAACCACAGTCACAAGCCGATCTGCAGTTCCATAGAAACTTCAGTTTTACCGCTGAACTTAAAAATGGGTAGAAAGTACTTTTTCTCCCTTCCTGTTAATGCCACAGACTTCCCCTTTACAGTGCACACTGTGTCTAATCCTCCCCGCTTCAGCCCAGAAATATTGAGCTTCAGATGTGTTGTTAACGTTGAGTAAAAAAGTTGCTCGCAGCTGTTCTAGGAACACATTCTGAAATCGCGTATATCTTTGCTTCTACACATAGCAATGTATTGTGCTTTGCTTTACACACTATTCTACCGTCAAGAGGAGAGAATTCATCAAGGTTAATAAGCACAAACACTGTATAAGTCGAATTTCAGCATTTTTGTGTGACCGGGAAAACCACAGTCACAAGACGATCTGCAGTTCCATAGAAACTTCAGTTTTACCGCTGAACATAAAAATGGGTAGAAAGTACTTTTTCTCCCTTCCTGTTAATGCCACAGACTTCCCCTTTACAGTGCACACTGTGTCTAATCCTCCCCGCTTCAGCCCAGAAATATTGAGCTTCAGATGTGTTGTTAACGTTGAGTAAAAAAGTTGCTCGCAGCTGTTCTAGGAACACATTCTGAAATCGCGTATATCTTTGCTTCTACACATAGCAATGTATTGTGCTTTGCTTTACACACTATTCTACCGCCAAGAGGAGAGAATTCATCAAGGTTAATAAGCACAAACACTGTATAAGTCGAATTTCAGCATTTTTGTGTGACCGGGAAAACCACAGTCACAAGCCGAGTTGCAGTTCCATAGAAACTTCAGTTTTACCGCTGAACATAAAAATGGGTAGAAAGTACTTTTTCTCCCTTCCTGTTAATGCCACAGACTTCCCCTTTACAGTGCACACTGTGTCTAATCCTCCCCGCTTCAGCCCAGAAATATTGAGCTTCAGATGTGTTGTTAACGTTGAGTAAAAAAGTTGCTCGCAGCTGTTCTAGGAACACATTCTGAAATCGCGTATATCTTTGCTTCTACACATAGCAATGTATTGTGCTTTGCTTTACACACTATTCTACCGCCAAGAGGAGAGAATTCATCAAGGTTAATAAGCACAAACACTGTATAAGTCGAATTTCAGAATTTTTGTGTGACCGGGAAAACCACCGTCACAAGCTGATCTGCAGTTCCATAGAAACTTCAGTTTTACCGCTGAACCTAAAAATGGGTAGAAAGTACTTTTTCTCCCTTCCTGTTAATGCCACAGACTTCCCCTTTACAGTGCACACTGTGTCTAATCCTCCCCGCTTCAGCCCAGAAATATTGAGCTTCAGATGTGTTGTTAACGTTGAGTAAAAAAGTTGCTCGCAGCTGTTCTAGGAACACATTCTGAAATCGCGTATATCTTTGCTTCTACACATAGCAATGTATTGTGCTTTGCTTTACACACTATTCTACCGTCAAGAGGAGAGAATTCATCAAGGTTAATAAGCACAAACACTGTATAAGTCGAATTTCAGCATTTTTGTGTGACCGGGAAAAGCAGAGTCACAAGCCGAACTGCAGTTCCATAGAAACTTCAGTTTTACCGCTGAACCTAAAAATGGGTAGAAAGTACTTTTTCTCCCTTCCTGTTAATGCCACAGACTTCCCCTTTACCGTGCACACTGTGTCTAATCCTCCCCGCTTCAGCCCAGAAATATTGAGCTTCAGATGTGTTGTTAACGTTGAGTAAAAAAGTTGCTCGCAGCTGTTCTAGGAACACATTCTGAAATCGCGTATATCTTTGCTTCTACACATAGCAATGTATTGTGCTTTGCTTTACACACTATTCTACCGTCAAGAGGAGAGAATTCATCAAGGTTAATAAGCACAAACACTGTATAAATCGAATTTCAGCATTTTTGTGTGACCGGGAAAAGCAGAGTCACAAGCCGAGCTGCAGTTCCATAGAAACTTCAGTTTTACCGCTGAACCTAAAAATGGGTAGAAAGTACTTTTTCTCCCTTCCTGTTAATGCCACAGACTTCCCCTTTACAGTGCACACTGTGTCTAATCCTCCCCGCTTCAGCCCAGAAATATTGAGCTTCAGATGTGTTGTTAACGTTGAGTAAAAAAGTTGCTCGCAGCTGTTCTAGGAACACATTCTGAAATCGCGTATATCTTTGCTTCTACACATAGCAATGTATTGTGCTTTGCTTTACACACTATTCTACCGTCAAGAGGAGAGAATTCATCAAGGTTAATAAGCACAAACACTGTATAAGTCGAATTTCAGCATTTTTGTGTGACCGGGAAAACCACAGTCACAAGCCGAGTTGCAGTTCCATAGAAACTTCAGTTTTACCGCTGAACATAAAAATGGGTAGAAAGTACTTTTTCTCCCTTCCTGTTAATGCCACAGACTTCCCCTTTACAGTGCACACTGTGTCTAATCCTCCCCGCTTCAGCCCAGAAATATTGAGCTTCAGATGTGTTGTTAACGTTGAGTAAAAAAGTTGCTCGCAGCTGTTCTAGGAACACTTTCTGAAATCGCGTATATCTTTGCTTCTACACATAGCAATGTATTGTGCTTTGCTTTACACACTATTCTACCGTCAAGAGGAGAGAATTCATCAAGGTTAATAAGCACAAACACTGTATAAGTCGAATTTCAGAATTTTTGTGTGACCGGGAAAACCACCGTCACAAGCCGATCTGCAGTTCCATAGAAACTTCAGTTTTACCGCTGAACCTAAAAATGGGTAGAAAGTACTTTTTCTCCCTTCCTGTTAATGCCACAGACTTCCCCTTTACAGTGCACACTGTGTCTAATCCTCCCAACTTCAGCCCAGAAATATTGAGCTTCAGATGTGTTGTTAACGTTGAGTAAAAAAGTTGCTCGCAGCTGTTCTAGGAACACATTCTGAAATCGCGTATATCTTTGCTTCTACACATAGCAATGTATTGTGCTTTGCTTTACACACTATTCTACCGTCAAGAGGAGAGAATTCATCAAGGTTAATAAGCACAAACACTGTATAAGTCGAATTTCAGCATTTATGTGTGACCGGGAAAACCACAGTCACAAGCCGAGCTGCAGTTCCATAGAAACTTCAGTTTTACCGCTGAACCTAAAAATGGGTAGAAAGTACTTTTTCTCCCTTCCTGTTAATGCCACAGACTATCCCTTTACAGTGCACACTGTCTAATCCTCCCCGCTTCAGCCCAGTAATATTGAGCTTCAGATGTGTTGTTAACGTTGAGTAAAAAAGTTGCTCGCAGCTGTTCTAGGAACACATTCTGAAATCGCGTATATCTTTGCTTCTACACATAGCAATGTATTGTGCTTTGCTTTACACACTATTCTACCGTCAAGAGGAGAGAATTCATCAAGGTTAATAAGCACAAACACTGTATAAGTCGAATTTCAGCATTTTAGTGTGACCGGGAAAACCACAGTCACAAGACGATCTGCAGTTCCATAGAAACTTCAGTTTTACCGCTGAACATAAAAATGGGTAGAAAGTACTTTTTCTCCCTTCCTGTTAATGCCATAGACTTCCCCTTTACAGTGCACACTGTGTCTAATCCTCCCCGCTTCAGCCCAGAAATATTGAGCTTCAGATGTGTTGTTAACGTTGAGTAAAAAAGTTGCTCGCAGCTGTTCTAGGAACACATTCTGAAATCGCGTATATCTTTGCTTCTACACATAGCAATGTATTGTGCTTTGCTTTACACACTATCCTACCGTCAAGAGGAGAGAATTCATCAAGGTTAATAAGCACAAACACTGTATAAGTCGAATTTCAGCATTTTTGTGTGACCGGGAAAACCACAGTCACAAGCCGAGCTGCATTTCCATAGAAACTTCAGTTTTACCGCTGAACCTAAAAATGGGTAGAAAGTACTTTTTCTCCCTTCCTGTTAATGCCACAGACTTCCCCTTTACAGTGCTCACTGTGTCTAATCCTCCCCGCTTCAGCCCAGAAATATTGAGCTTCAGATGTGTTTTTAACGTTGAGTAAAAAAGTTGCTCGCAGCTGTTCTAGGAACACATTCTGAAATCGCGTATATCTTTGCTTCTACACATAGCAATGTATTGTGCTTTGCTTTACACACTATTCTACCGTCAAGAGGAGAGAATTCATCAAGGTTAATAAGTACAAACACTGTATAAGTCGAATTTCAGCATTCTAGTGTGACCGGGAAAACCACAGTCACAAGCCGATCTGCAGTTCCATAGAAACTTCAGTTTTACCGCTGAACATAAAAATGGGTAGAAAGTACTTTTTCTCCCTTCCTGTTAATGCCACAGACTTCCCCTTTACAGTGCACACTGTGTCTAATCCTCCCCGCTTCAGCCCAGAAATATTGAGCTTCAGATGTGTTGTTAACGTTGAGTAAAAAAGTTGCTCGCAGCTGTTCTAGGAAAACATTCTGAAATCGCGTATATCTTTGCTTCTACACATAGCAATGTATTGTGCTTTGCTTTACACATTATTCTACCGTCAAGAGGAGAGAATTCATCAAGGTTAATAAGCACAAACACTGTATAAGTCGAATTTCAGCATTTTTGTGTGACCGGGAAAACCACAGTCACAAGCCGATCTGCAGTTCCATAGAAACTTCAGTTTTACCGCTGAACATAAAAATGGGTAGAAAGTACTTTTTCTCCCTTCCTGTTAATGCCACAGACTTCCCCTTTACAGTGCACACTGTGTCTAATCCTCCCCGCTTCAGCCCAGAAATATTGAGCTTCAGATGTGTTGTTAACGTTGAGTAAAAAAGTTGCTCGCAGCTGTTCTAGGAACACATTCTGAAATCGCGTATATCTTTGCTTCTACACATAGCAATGTATTGTGCTTTGCTTTACACACTATTCTACCGTCAAGAGGAGAGAATTCATCAAGGTTAATAAGCACAAACACTGTATAAGTCGAATTTCAGCATTTTTGTGTGACCGGGAAAACCACAGTCACAAGCCGAGTTGCAGTTCCATAGAAACTTCAGTTTTACCGCTGAACATAAAAATGGGTAGAAAGTACTTTTTCTCCCTTCCTGTTAATGCCACAGACTTCCCCTTTACAGTGCACACTGTGTCTAATCCTCCCCGCTTCAGCCCAGAAATATTGAGCTTCAGATGTGTTGTTAACGTTGAGTAAAAAAGTTGCTCGCAGCTGTTCTAGGAACTCATTCTGAAATCGCGTATATCTTTGCTTCTACACATAGCAATGTATTGTGCTTTGCTTTACACACTATTCTACCGTCAAGAGGAGAGAATTCATCAAGGTTAATAAGCACAAACACTGTATAAGTCGAATTTCAGCATTTTTGTGTGACCGGGAAAACCACAGTCACAAGCCGAGTTGCAGTTCCATAGAAACTTCAGTTTTACCGCTGAACATAAAAATGGGTAGAAAGTACTTTTTCTCCCTTCCTGTTAATGCCACAGACTTCCCCTTTACAGTGCACACTGTGTCTAATCCTCCCCGCTTCAGCCCAGAAATATTGAGCTTCAGATGTGTTGTTAACGTTGAGTAAAAAAGTTGCTCGCAGCTGTTCTAGGAACACATTCTGAAATCGCGTATATCTTTGCTTCTACACATAGCAATGTATTGTGCTTTGCTTTACACACTATTCTACCGCCAAGAGGAGATAATTCATCAAGGTTAATAAGCACAAACACTGTATAAGTCGAATTTCAGCATTTTTGTGTGACCGGGAAAACCACAGTCACAAGCCGAGTTGCAGTTCCATAGAAACTTCAGTTTTACCGCTGAACCTAAAAATGGGTAGAAAGTACTTTTTCTCCCTTCCTGTTAATGCCACAGACTTCCCCTTTACAGTGCACACTGTGTCTAATCCTCCCCGCTTCAGCCCAGAAATATTGAGCTTCAGATGTGTTGTTAACGTTGAGTAAAAAAGTTGCTCGCAGCTGTTCTAGGAACACATTCTGAAATCGCGTATATCTTTGCTTCTACACATAGCAATGTATTGTGCTTTGCTTTACACGCTATTCTACCGTCAAGAGGAGAGAATTCATCAAGGTTAATAAGCACAAACACTGTATAAGTCGAATTTCAGCATTTTTGTGTGACCGGGAAAACCACAGTCACAAGCCGAGCTGCAGTTCCATAGAAACGTCAGTTTTACCGCTGAACCTAAAAATGGGTAGAAAGTACTTTTTCTCCCTTCCTGTTAATGCCACAGACTTCCCCTTTACAGTGCACACTGTGTCTAATCCTCCCCGCTTCTGCCCAGAAATATTGAGCTTCAGATGTGTTGTTAACGTTGAGTAAAAAAGTTGCTCGCAGCTGTTCTAGGAACACATTCTGAAATCGCGTATATCTTTGCTTCTACACATAGCAATGTATTGTGCTTTGCTTTACACACTATTCTACCGTCAAGAGGAGAGAATTCATCAAGGTTAATAAGCACAAACACTGTATAAGTCGAATTTCAGCATTCTAGTGTGACCGGGAAAACCACAGTCACAAGCCGATCTGCAGTTCCATAGAAACTTCAGTTTTACTGCTGAACATAAAAATGGGTAGAAAGTACTTTTTCTCCCTTCCTGTTAATGCCACAGACTTCCCATTTACAGTGCACACTGTGTCTAATCCTCCCCGCTTCAGCCCAGAAATATTGAGCTTCCGATGTGTTGTTAACGTTGAGTAAAAAAGTTGCTCGCAGCTGTTCTAGGAACACATTCTGAAATCGCGTATATCTTTGCTTCTACACATAGCAATGTATTGTGCTTTGCTTTACACATTATTCTACCTTCAAGAGGAGAGAATTCATCAAGGTTAATAAGCACATACACTGTATAAGTCGAATTTCAGCATTTTGTGTGACCGGGAAAACCACAGTCACAAGCCGAGCTGCAGTTCCATAGAAACTTCAGATTTACCGCTGAACCTAAAAATGGGTAGAAAGTACTTTTTCTCCCTTCCTGTTAATGCCACAGACTTCCCCTTTACAGTGCACACTGTGTCTAATCCTCCCCGCTTCAGCCCAGAAATATTGAGCTTCAGATGTGTTGTTAACGTTGAGTAAAAAAGTTGCTCGCAGCTGTTCTAGGAACACATTCTGAAATCGCGTATATCTTTGCTTCTACACATAGCAATGTATTGTGCTTTACACATTATTCTACCGTCAAGAGGAGAGAATTCATCAAGGTTAATAAGCACAAACACTGTATAAGTCGAATTTCAGCATTCTAGTGTGACCGGGAAAACCACAGTCACAAGCCGATCTGCAGTTCCATAGAAACTTCAGTTTTACCGCTGAACCTAAAAATGGGTAGAAAGTACTTTTTCTCCCTTCCTGTTAATGCCACAGACTTCCCCTTTACAGTGCACACTGTGTCTAATCCTCCCCGCTTCAGCCCAGAAATATTGAGCTTCAGATGTGTTGTTAACGTTGAGTAAAAAAGTTGCTCGCAGCTGTTCTAGGAACACATTCTGAAATCGCGTATATCTTTGCTTCTACACATAGCAATGTATTGTGCTTTGCTTTACACATTATTCTACCGTCAAGAGGAGAGAATTCATCAAGGTTAATAAGCACAAACACTGTATAAGTCGAATTTCAGCATTTTTGTGTGACCGGGAAAACCACAGTCACAAGTCGAGCTGCAGTTCCATAGAAACGTCAGTTTTACCGCTGAACCTAAAAATGGGTTGAAAGTACTTTTTCTCCCTTCCTGTTAATGCCACAGACTTCCCCTTTACAGTGCACACTGTGTCTAATCCTCCCCGCTTCTGCCCAGAAAAATTGAGCTTCAGATGTGTTGTTAACGTTGAGTAAAAAAGTTGCTCGCAGCTGTTCTAGGAACACATTCTGAAATCGCGTATATCTTTGCTTCTACACATAGCAATGTATTGTGCTTTGCTTTACACACTATTCTACCGTCAAGAGGAGAGAATTCATCAAGGTTAATAAGCACAAACACTGTATAAGTCGAATTTCAGTATTTTTGTGTGACCGGGAAAACCACCGTCACAAGCCGAGCTGCAGTTCCATAGAAACTTCAGTTTTACCCTGAACCTAAAAATGGGTAGAAAGTACTTTTTCTCCCATCCTGTTAATGCCACAGACTTCCCCTTTACAGTGCACACTGTCTAATCCTCCCCGCTTCAGCCCAGAAATATTGAGCTTCAGATGTGTTGTTAACGTTGAGTAAAAAAGTTGCTCGCAGCTGTTCTAGGAACACATTCTGAAATCGCGTATATCTTTGCTTCTACACATAGCAATGTATTGTGCTTTGCTTTACACGCTATTCTACCGTCAAGAGGAGAGAATTCATCAAGGTTAATAAGCACAAACACTGTATAAGTCGAATTTCAGCATTTTTGTGTGACCGGGAAAACCACAGTCACAAGCCGAGCTGCAGTTCCATAGAAACGTCAGTTTTACCGCTGAACCTAAAAATGGGTAGAAAGTACTTTTTCTCCCTTCCTGTTAATGCCACAGACTTCCCCTTTACAGTGCACACTGTGTCTAATCCTCCCCGCTTCTGCCCAGAAATATTGAGCTTCAGATGTGTTGTTAACGTTGAGTAAAAAAGTTGCTCGCAGCTGTTCTAGGAACACATTCTGAAATCGCGTATATCTTTGCTTCTACACATAGCAATGTATTGTGCTTTGCTTTACACACTATTCTACCGTCAAGAGGAGAGAATTCATCAAGGTTAATAAGCACAAACACTGTATAAGTCGAATTTCAGCATTCTAGTGTGACCGGGAAAACCACAGTCACAAGCCGATCTGCAGTTCCATAGAAACGTCAGTTTTACCGCTGAACCTAAAAATGGGTAGAAAGTACTTTTTCTCCCTTCCTGTTAATGCCACAGACTTCCCCTTTACAGTGCACACTGTGTCTAATCCTCCCCGCTTCAGCCCAGAAATATTGAGCTTCAGATGTGTTGTTAACGTTGAGTAAAAAAGTTGCTCGCAGCTGTTCTAGGAACACATTCTGAAATCGCGTATATCTTTGCTTCTACACATAGCAATGTATTGTGCTTTACACATTATTCTACCGTCAAGAGGAGAGAATTCATCAAGGTTAATAAGCACAAACACTGTATAAGTCGAATTTCAGCATTCTAGTGTGACCGGGAAAACCACAGTCACAAGCCGATCTGCAGTTCCATAGAAACTTCAGTTTTACCGCTGAACCTAAAAATGGGTAGAAAGTACTTTTTCTCCCTTCCTGTTAATGCCACAGACTTCCCCTTTACAGTGCACACTGTGTCTAATCCTCCCCGCTTCAGCCCAGAAATATTGAGCTTCAGATGTGTTGTTAACGTTGAGTAAAAAAGTTGCTCGCAGCTGTTCTAGGAACACATTCTGAAATCGCGTATATCTTTGCTTCTACACATAGCAATGTATTGTGCTTTGCTTTACACATTATTCTACCGTCAAGAGGAGAGAATTCATCAAGGTTAATAAGCACAAACACTGTATAAGTCGAATTTCAGCATTTTTGTGTGACCGGGAAAACCACAGTCACAAGCCGATCTGCAGTTCCATAGAAACTTCAGTTTTACCGCTGAACATAAAAATGGGTAGAAAGTACTTTTTCTCCCTTCCTGTTAATGCCACAGACTTCCCCTTTACAGTGCACACAGTGTCTAATCCTCCCCGCTTCAGCCCAGAAATATTGAGCTTCAGATGTGTTGTTAACGTTGAGTAAAAAAGTTGCTCGCAGCTGTTCTAGGAACACATTCTGAAATCGCGTATATCTTTGCTTCTACACATAGCAATGTATTGTGCTTTGCTTTACACACTATTCTACCGTCAAGAGGAGAGAATTCATCAAGGTTAATAAGCACAAACACTGTATAAGTCGAATTTCAGCATTTTTGTGTGACCGGGAAAACCACAGTCACAAGCCGAGTTTCAGTTCCATAGAAACTTCAGTTTTAGCGCTGAACATAAAAATGGGTAGAAAGTACTTTTTCTCCCTTCCTGTTAATGCCACAGACTTCCCCTTTACAGTGCACACTGTGTCTAATCCTCCCCGCTTCAGCCCAGAAATATTGAGCTTCAGATGTGTTGTTAACGTTGAGTAAAAAAGTTGCTCGCAGCTGTTCTAGGAACACATTCTGAAATCGCGTATATCTTTGCTTCTACACATAGCAATGTATTGTGCTTTGCTTTACACACTATTCTACCGCCAAGAGGAGAGAATTCATCAAGGTTAATAAGCACAAACACTGTATAAGTCGAATTTCAGAATTTTTGTGTGACCGGGAAAACCACCGTCACAAGCTGATCTGCAGTTCCATAGAAACTTCAGTTTTACCGCTGAACCTAAAAATGGGTAGAAAGTACTTTTTCTCCCTTCCTGTTAATGCCACAGACTTCCCCTTTACAGTGCACACTGTGTCTAATCCTCCCCGCTTCAGCCCAGAAATATTGAGCTTCAGATGTGTTGTTAACGTTGAGTAAAAAAGTTGCTCGCAGCTGTTCTAGGAACACATTCTGAAATCGCGTATATCTTTGCTTCTACACATAGCAATGTATTGTGCTTTGCTTTACACACTATTCTACCGTCAAGAGGAGAGAATTCATCAAGGTTAATAAGCACAAACACTGTATAAGTCGAATTTCAGCATTTATGTGTGACCGGCAAAAACAGCAGATTCACAAGCCGAACTGCAGTTCCATAGAAACTTCAGTTTTACCGCTGAACCTAAAAATGGGTAGAAAGTACTTTTTCTCCCTTCCTGTTAATGCCACAGACTTCCCCTTTACCGTGCACACTGTGTCTAATCCTCCCCGCTTCAGCCCAGAAATATTGAGCTTCAGATGTGTTGTTAACGTTGAGTAAAAAAGTTGCTCGCAGCTGTTCTAGGAACACATTCTGAAATCGCGTATATCTTTGCTTCTACACATAGCAATGTATTGTGCTTTGCTTTACACACTATTCTACCGTCAAGAGGAGAGAATTCATCAAGGTTAATAAGCACAAACACTGTATAAGTCGAATTTCAGCATTTTTGTGTGACCGGGAAAAGCAGAGTCACAAGCCGAACTGCAGTTCCATAGAAACTTCAGTTTTACCGCTGAACCTAAAAATGGGTAGAAAGTACTTTTTCTCCCTTCCTGTTAATGCCACAGACTTCCCCTTTACCGTGCACACTGTGTCTAATCCTCCCCGCTTCAGCCCAGAAATATTGAGCTTCAGATGTGTTGTTAACGTTGAGTAAAAAAGTTGCTCGCAGCTGTTCTAGGAACACATTCTGAAATCGCGTATATCTTTGCTTCTACACATAGCAATGTATTGTGCTTTGCTTTACACACTATTCTACCGTCAAGAGGAGAGAATTCATCAAGGTTAATAAGCACAAACACTGTATAAATCGAATTTCAGCATTTTTGTGTGACCGGGAAAAGCAGAGTCACAAGCCGAGCTGCAGTTCCATAGAAACTTCAGTTTTACCGCTGAACCTAAAAATGGGTAGAAAGTACTTTTTCTCCCTTCCTGTTAATGCCACAGACTTCCCCTTTACAGTGCACACTGTGTCTAATCCTCCCCGCTTCAGCCCAGAAATATTGAGCTTCAGATGTGTTGTTAACGTTGAGTAAAAAAGTTGCTCGCAGCTGTTCTAGGAACACATTCTGAAATCGCGTATATCTTTGCTTCTACACATAGCAATGTATTGTGCTTTGCTTTACACACTATTCTACCGTCAAGAGGAGAGAATTCATCAAGGTTAATAAGCACAAACACTGTACAGTATAAGTCGAATTTCAGCATTTTTGTGTGACCGGGAAAAGCAGAGTCACAAGCCGAACTGCAGTTCCATAGAAACTTCAGTTTTACCGCTGAACATAAAAATGGGTAGAAAGTACTTTTTCTCCCTTCCTGTTAATGCCACAGACTTCCCCTTTACCGTGCACACTGTGTCTAATCCTCCCCGCTTCAGCCCAGAAATATTGAGCTTCAGATGTGTTGTTAACGTTGAGTAAAAAAGTTGCTCGCAGCTGTTCTAGGAACACATTCTGAAATCGCGTATATCTTTGCTTCTACACATAGCAATGTATTGTGCTTTGCTTTACACACTATTCTACCGTCAAGAGGAGAGAATTCATCAAGGTTAATAAGCACAAACACTGTATAAATCGAATTTCAGCATTTTTGTGTGACCGGGAAAAGCAGAGTCACAAGCCGAGCTGCAGTTCCATAGAAACTTCAGTTTTACCGCTGAACCTAAAAATGGGTAGAAAGTACTTTTTCTCCCTTCCTGTTAATGCCACAGACTTCCCCTTTACAGTGCACACTGTGTCTAATCCTCCCCGCTTCAGCCCAGAAATATTGAGCTTCAGATGTGTTGTTAACGTTGAGTAAAAAAGTTGCTCGCAGCTGTTCTAGGAACACATTCTGAAATCGCGTATATCTTTGCTTCTACACATAGCAATGTATTGTGCTTTGCTTTACACACTATTCTACCGTCAAGAGGAGAGAATTCATCAAGGTTAATAAGCACAAACACTGTATAAGTCGAATTTCAGCATTTTTGTGTGACCGGGAAAACCACAGTCACAAGCCGAGTTGCAGTTCCATAGAAACTTCAGTTTTACCGCTGAACATAAAAATGGGTAGAAAGTACTTTTTCTCCCTTCCTGTTAATGCCACAGACTTCCCCTTTACAGTGCACACTGTGTCTAATCCTCCCCGCTTCAGCCCAGAAATATTGAGCTTCAGATGTGTTGTTAACGTTGAGTAAAAAAGTTGCTCGCAGCTGTTCTAGGAACACTTTCTGAAATCGCGTATATCTTTGCTTCTACACATAGCAATGTATTGTGCTTTGCTTTACACACTATTCTACCGTCAAGAGGAGAGAATTCATCAAGGTTAATAAGCACAAACACTGTATAAGTCGAATTTCAGCATTTATGTGTGACCGGCAAAAACAGCAGAGTCACAAGCCGAACTGCAGTTCCATAGAAACTTCAGTTTTACCGCTGAACCTAAAAATGGGTAGAAAGTACTTTTTCTCCCTTCCTGTTAATGCCACAGACTTCCCCTTTACCGTGCACACTGTGTCTAATCCTCCCCGCTTCAGCCCAGAAATATTGAGCTTCAGATGTGTTGTTAACGTTGAGTAAAAAAGTTGCTCGCAGCTGTTCTAGGAACACATTCTGAAATCGCGTATATCTTTGCTTCTACACATAGCAATGTATTGTGCTTTGCTTTACACACTATTCTACCGTCAAGAGGAGAGAATTCATCAAGGTTAATAAGCACAAACACTGTATAAGTCGAATTTCAGCATTTTTGTGTGACCGGGAAAAGCAGAGTCACAAGCCGAGCTGCAGTTCCATAGAAACTTCAGTTTTACCGCTGAACCTAAAAATGGGTAGAAAGTACTTTTTCTCCCTTCCTGTTAATGCCACAGACTTCCCCTTTACAGTGCACACTGTGTCTAATCCTCCCCGCTTCAGCCCAGAAATATTGAGCTTCAGATGTGTTGTTAACGTTGAGTAAAAAAGTTGCTCGCAGCTGTTCTAGGAACACATTCTGAAATCGCGTATATCTTTGCTTCTACACATAGCAATGTATTGTGCTTTGCTTTACACACTATTCTACCGTCAAGAGGAGAGAATTCATCAAGGTTAATAAGCACAAACACTGTATAAGTCGAATTTCAGCATTTTTGTGTGACCGGGAAAACCACAGTCACAAGCCGAGTTGCAGTTCCATAGAAACTTCAGTTTTACCGCTGAACATAAAAATGGGTAGAAAGTACTTTTTCTCCCTTCCTGTTAATGCCACAGACTTCCCCTTTACAGTGCACACTGTGTCTAATCCTCCCCGCTTCAGCCCAGAAATATTGAGCTTCAGATGTGTTGTTAACGTTGAGTAAAAAAGTTGCTCGCAGCTGTTCTAGGAACACTTTCTGAAATCGCGTATATCTTTGCTTCTACACATAGCAATGTATTGTGCTTTGCTTTACACACTATTCTACCGTCAAGAGGAGAGAATTCATCAAGGTTAATAAGCACAAACACTGTATAAGTCGAATTTCAGCATTTATGTGTGACCGGCAAAAACAGCAGAGTCACAAGCCGAACTGCAGTTCCATAGAAACTTCAGTTTTACCGCTGAACCTAAAAATGGGTAGAAAGTACTTTTTCTCCCTTCCTGTTAATGCCACAGACTTCCCCTTTACCGTGCACACTGTGTCTAATCCTCCCCGCTTCAGCCCAGAAATATTGAGCTTCAGATGTGTTGTTAACGTTGAGTAAAAAAGTTGCTCGCAGCTGTTCTAGGAACACATTCTGAAATCGCGTATATCTTTGCTTCTACACATAGCAATGTATTGTGCTTTGCTTTACACACTATTCTACCGTCAAGAGGAGAGAATTCATCAAGGTTAATAAGCACAAACACTGTATAAGTCGAATTTCAGCATTTTTGTGTGACCGGGAAAAGCAGAGTCACAAGCCGAACTGCAGTTCCATAGAAACTTCAGTTTTACCGCTGAACCTAAAAATGGGTAGAAAGTACTTTTTCTCCCTTCCTGTTAATGCCACAGACTTCCCCTTTACCGTGCACACTGTGTCTAATCCTCCCCGCTTCAGCCCAGAAATATTGAGCTTCAGATGTGTTGTTAACGTTGAGTAAAAAAGTTGCTCGCAGCTGTTCTAGGAACACATTCTGAAATCGCGTATATCTTTGCTTCTACACATAGCAATGTATTGTGCTTTGCTTTACACACTATTCTACCGTCAAGAGGAGAGAATTCATCAAGGTTAATAAGCACAAACACAGTATAAATCGAATTTCAGCATTTTTGTGTGACCGGGAAAAGCAGAGTCACAAGCCGAGCTGCAGTTCCATAGAAACTTCAGTTTTACCGCTGAACCTAAAAATGGGTAGAAAGTACTTTTTCTCCCTTCCTGTTAATGCCACAGACTTCCCCTTTACAGTGCACACTGTGTCTAATCCTCCCCGCTTCAGCCCAGAAATATTGAGCTTCAGATGTGTTGTTAACGTTGAGTAAAAAAGTTGCTCGCAGCTGTTCTAGGAACACATTCTGAAATCGCGTATATCTTTGCTTCTACACATAGCAATGTATTGTGCTTTGCTTTACACACTATTCTACCGTCAAGAGGAGAGAATTCATCAAGGTTAATAAGCACAAACACTGTATAAGTCGAATTTCAGCATTTTTGTGTGACCGGGAAAACCACAGTCACAAGCCGAGTTGCAGTTCCATAGAAACTTCAGTTTTACCGCTGAACATAAAAATGGGTAGAAAGTACTTTTTCTCCCTTCCTGTTAATGCCACAGACTTCCCCTTTACAGTGCACACTGTGTCTAATCCTCCCCGCTTCAGCCCAGAAATATTGAGCTTCAGATGTGTTGTTAACGTTGAGTAAAAAAGTTGCTCGCAGCTGTTCTAGGAACACTTTCTGAAATCGCGTATATCTTTGCTTCTACACATAGCAATGTATTGTGCTTTGCTTTACACACTATTCTACCGTCAAGAGGAGAGAATTCATCAAGGTTAATAAGCACAAACACTGTATAAGTCGAATTTCAGCATTTATGTGTGACCGGCAAAAACAGCAGAGTCACAAGCCGAACTGCAGTTCCATAGAAACTTCAGTTTTACCGCTGAACCTAAAAATGGGTAGAAAGTACTTTTTCTCCCTTCCTGTTAATGCCACAGACTTCCCCTTTACCGTGCACACTGTGTCTAATCCTCCCCGCTTCAGCCCAGAAATATTGAGCTTCAGATGTGTTGTTAACGTTGAGTAAAAAAGTTGCTCGCAGCTGTTCTAGGAACACATTCTGAAATCGCGTATATCTTTGCTTCTACACATAGCAATGTATTGTGCTTTGCTTTACACACTATTCTACCGTCAAGAGGAGAGAATTCATCAAGGTTAATAAGCACAAACACTGTATAAGTCGAATTTCAGCATTTTTGTGTGACCGGGAAAAGCAGAGTCACAAGCCGAGCTGCAGTTCCATAGAAACTTCAGTTTTACCGCTGAACCTAAAAATGGGTAGAAAGTACTTTTTCTCCCTTCCTGTTAATGCCACAGACTTCCCCTTTACAGTGCACACTGTGTCTAATCCTCCCCGCTTCAGCCCAGAAATATTGAGCTTCAGATGTGTTGTTAACGTTGAGTAAAAAAGTTGCTCGCAGCTGTTCTAGGAACACATTCTGAAATCGCGTATATCTTTGCTTCTACACATAGCAATGTATTGTGCTTTGCTTTACACACTATTCTACCGTCAAGAGGAGAGAATTCATCAAGGTTAATAAGCACAAACACTGTATAAGTCGAATTTCAGCATTTTTGTGTGACCGGGAAAACCACAGTCACAAGCCGAGTTGCAGTTCCATAGAAACTTCAGTTTTACCGCTGAACATAAAAATGGGTAGAAAGTACTTTTTCTCCCTTCCTGTTAATGCCACAGACTTCCCCTTTACAGTGCACACTGTGTCTAATCCTCCCCGCTTCAGCCCAGAAATATTGAGCTTCAGATGTGTTGTTAACGTTGAGTAAAAAAGTTGCTCGCAGCTGTTCTAGGAACACTTTCTGAAATCGCGTATATCTTTGCTTCTACACATAGCAATGTATTGTGCTTTGCTTTACACACTATTCTACCGTCAAGAGGAGAGAATTCATCAAGGTTAATAAGCACAAACACTGTATAAGTCGAATTTCAGCATTTATGTGTGACCGGCAAAAACAGCAGAGTCACAAGCCGAACTGCAGTTCCATAGAAACTTCAGTTTTACCGCTGAACCTAAAAATGGGTAGAAAGTACTTTTTCT